>NW_028241425.1:0-600000 GCF_964263255.1 Lissotriton vulgaris | reverse complement strand
TCGTACGGAGACGGCTATGAATACGAATCGTACAACGGTTTTTTATCCAGAATCGGAATCGGGCCCATGGTGTGCTCTAACCAAGAAATCTAGGATCACTTAGGAGTTTGAAGCTTGGAGGGCCATATTTTTTCCCATTTCGAAATGAAAGCTGGTTTTGTGATTTCCTTATTTTACTTTAGTTCTGTAGTGTGTTGTGACCTAACTAAAAAGTATATTTTAACTTTAAATATCACATCTGGTCTAATTTCTGTCCTACTTTTATTTTTCCCTTCAAGATGCAAGACGATTGCATAGCAAGGAAAACCATGTTGCCTCTACTTCTACAATCTCATGCTGATCTTTTAAGATTCATAGAATTTTATTTTTGAAACCTTGGCCTTCATTTTCTGCAGTTTTTATTGTAGATTTTCCAATTTCAGAGAGTTGTTCCATTGTAATGGTCACAGTGGAGTATTATGCAAAGATGGCACATTTTAGTCCATTGTCTGGTCTTCCTGCTGCTCCTAATATGGCTCAGATGTTTTGTGGATTTATTTTGTTGCACAGTTTGCCTCAAACGATTGTATCTGAGAGAGGCACACAATATTTCCAGTTGTTCTGGAAAGCTGTGTGTAAAGGTTTTGGAAGTCAACAAGCCTTGTTTTCAGGTACCAGGCTCAAACTCACTGACAGATGGAGAGAGTCAACCAGGTTTTGGAGCTGTATTTAAGGTGTTTTACAAATGGTACTCAAGATAAATGAAAGATGCTTCTCCTATCTGCTCAATTTGTTTATAACTCTGAGTTCTCTCATTTTTTTGTTTGTAAGTATCTATCCTCATTCCTTTCCCTTGGGGGTTTTGATGACTGTCAGGATTCAGTGCAAACACAGGCAGCGTAGTATGTTTGGAGTCTGGAAATGGTGGAAGACAGGTCGGCGGATGAGATCAGAAAAACAAGACTGCTAACTATATGAATTCATACATTATCAACTTCCTGACAATGACCTGTCTGTACCTGCTACAACAGCTCTATTTTCTATTTAGCAAAAAAACCTGCAAACAGCTAACAGGTAAGATAACTCAGACTCGTATGCACAAAACTGCAAAGAACAAACGATTTAAACACCCAGTATATCTCGAAGATGAGCGGGTCCGGTTGATGTCTCGTTTTTTGACTTCTATAGGTATTAACAAAAAACTGGTAGATCATCATTTTCTGGGACTTTTTAAAATTCAGAGAATTATCAGTTCCAGTACTGTAGGGTTCCTGCTACTTTGGAAAATACACCCTGTTTTTCAGGTGTTGCAACTCATACCAGTCATTGCCACCTCTTCCTATTTTTTTCTGGTCATGAAGAAATTGTGGTGGAGGAAGTATGTTATTTCCAAATTGACGGGTCATCTTTATTTCCTGATTTATTGACTATGCCAATCAGGGTTACGCCAATTCGTAGATCCAGTTCATCTTAAAAGAATTGGAACAAACAGTTCCTTTTACACCAAGGTGACCGGGCATAGGAGGTTGACTAGAAGAATAATTGCTTCTTAGCAACATCTCCTGGATTGAGTACCACATGATATGCAGGGACAATTACACAAAGTATTTCTACTTGTTATGGGTTTATCTCAGTCAAAATGGTGGGGTATTATTTCTGGTTTAACAAGCATTAGAAATGCAATCGGGCTCGGATTTATTTGAGTTTGAACTAATGGCATTGTAAATGGTAATGTATTTTTGCTAAGTGTTATGGAGTATGTTAATGTGGTGGTGGTGGTAGTGGTAGTACTGGTGGTGGTGGTACTAGTAGTACTGGCGGTGGTGGTAGTACTGTTGGTGGTGGTAGTGGTAGTACTGGTGGGTGTAGTAGTGGTAGTACTGGTGGCTGTAGTAGTGGTAGTACTGGTGGTGGTAGTACTGGTAGTACTGATGGTGGTAGTACTGGTGATGGTGGTGGTACTGGTAGTGGTAGTACTGGTGGTGGTGGTACTGGTAGTGGTAGTACTGGTGGTGGTGGTACTGGTAGTACTGGTGGTGGTACTGGTAGTGGTAGTAGTGGTAGTACTGGAGGTGGTGGTACTGGTAGTACTGGTGGTGGTAGTACTGGTGGTGGTAGTACTGGTAGTGGTGGTACTGGTGGTGGTGGTACTGGTAGCAGTAGCATTGGTGGTGGTGTTACTGCTGCCCGTAATACTGTTAGTGGTAGTACTGGTGGTGGTAGTGGTACTGGTGGTGGTAGTACTGGTGGTGGTAGTGGTACTGGTTGTGGTAGTACTGTTACTGGTAGTACTGGTGGTGGTGGTAGTACTGTTGGTGGTGGTACTGGTAGTACTGGTGGCTGTAGTACTGGTAGTACTGGTGGCTGTAGTACTGGTAGTACTGGTGGCTGTAGTAGTGGTAGTAATGGTGGTGGTAGTACTGGTAGTACTGATGGTGGTAGTACTGGTAGTACTGGCCACTCTGCACTCACCGCCACTCTGCACTCACCGCCACTCTGCACTCACCGCCACTCTGCAGTCACCGCCACTCTGCACTCACCGCCACTCTGCACTCACCGCCACTCTGCACTCACCGCCACTCTGCAGTCACCGCCACTCTGCAGTCACCTCCACTCTGCAGTCACCGCCACTCTGCACTCACCGCCACTCTGCACTCACCGCCACTCTGCAGTCACCACTCACCGCCACTCTGCACTCACCGCCACTCTGCAGTCACCACTCACTGCCACTCTGCACTCACCGCCACTCTGCACTCACCACCACTCTGCACTCACCGCCACTCTGCACTCACCGCCACTCTGCACTCACCGCCACACTGCACTCACCGCCACTCTGCACTCACCGCCACTCTGCACTCACCGCCACTCTGCACTCACTGCCACTCTGCACTCACCGCCACTCTGCACTCACCGCCACTCTGCACTCACCGCCACTCTGCAGTCACCGCCAGTCTGCACTCACCGCCACTCTGCACTCACCGCCACTCTGCACTCACCGCCACTCTGCACTCACCGCCACTCTGCACTCACCGCCACTCTGCAGTCACTGCCACTCTGCAGTCACTGCCACTCTGCAGTCACCGCCACTCTGCAGTCACCCCCACTCTGCAGTCACCGCCACTCTGCACTCACCGCCACTCTGCACTCACCGCCGCCCGCCACTCTGCACTCACTGCCACTCTGCACTTACCGCCACTCTGCACTCACCGCCACTCTGCAGTCACCGCCACTCTGCAGTCACCGCCACTCTGCACTCACCGCCACTCTGCACTCACTGCCACTCTGCAGTCACCGCCACTCTGCAGTCACCGCCACTCTGCACTCACCGCCACTCTGCACTCACTGCCACTCTGCACTCACCGCCACTCTGCACTCACTGCCGCCCGCCACTCTGCACTCACCGCCACTCTGCAGTCACCGCCACTCTGCACTCACCGCCACTCTGCACTCACCGCCACTCTGCAGTCACCGCCACTCTGCACTCACCGCCACTCTGCACTCACCGCCACTCTGCACTCACCGCCGCCCGCCACTCTGCAGTCACCGCCACTCTGCAGTCACCGCCACTCTGCAGTCACCGCCACTCTGCACTCACCGCCACTCTGCACTCACCGCCACTCTGCACTCACCGCCACTCTGCACTCACCGCCACTCTGCACTCACTACTTTACTCACTACTCTACTCCTGTGTCAGTTTTCTGATATTAGTGTGAGCCTCCCTTCTATGTCAGTGTACCAGCCTTATAGCCCCATGTGATGTGATTGTCTCCTTATAAACTGCTTATTACATAGTAAGTAAGCTTAGAAGAAGTAACAATATGGATGACCACTGGGGGTTGGGGAGAAGGGGTAAAGGATAAAGATGGAGAGTTCTGGTGATCTAAAAAATGGACCAGGGGTGATGAATATTTTAGGTAAGAAACTTGAAAAAAAGTGGAAATTAAAGGGCAAATTTACTAAATGTTAGCGCAACTGATCCCAGCAATCAATGTTTCTGTGTGAGTGGTTCAATTGAGAGAAAAATATTGGCGAGCTATATTTACTAAAAAAGGCCTGTTCCTGCATTCTCCCACTGCACTGCTCCATGATGCACAAGCAGGCACCATTGTGCAAAGGTGTGTGTGTGTGTGTGTGTAGGTGTGTGCGTGTGCGTGTGTGTGTGTGATGGTGTGAAAACTAGATCTGATGCATGTGATTCTCTACATTGATGGCCGGCTGTTCGCTCACCGCCACTCTGCACTCACCGCCACTCTGCACTCACCACCACTCTGCACTCACCGCCACTCTGCACTCACCGCCACTCTGCAGTCACCGCCACTCTGCAGTCACCGCCACTCTGCAGTCACCGCCACTCTACAGTCACCGCCACTCTGCAGTCACCGCCACTCTGCAGTCACCGCCACTCTGCAGTCACCGCCACTCTGCAGTCACTGCCACTCTGCACTCACCACCACTCTGCACTCACCGCCACTCTGCACTCACCGCCACTCTGCAGTCACCACTCACCGCCACTCTGCACTCACCGCCACTCTGCACTCACCGCCACTCTGCACTCACCGCCACTCTGCAGTCACCGCAACTCTGCAGTCACCGCCACCCTGCAGTCACCGCCACTCTGCACTCACCGCCACTCTGCAGTCACCGCTACTCTGCAGTCACCGCCACTCTGCACTCACCGCCACTCTGCACTCACCGCCACTCTGCACTCACCGCCACTCTGCAGTCACCGCCACTCTGCAGTCACCGCCACTCTGCACTCACCGCCGCCCGCCACTCTGCACTCACCGCCACTCTGCACTCACCACCACTCAGCACTCACCGCCACTCTGCAGTCACCGCCACTCTGCAGTCACTGCCACTCTGCACTCACCGCCACTCTGCACTCACCGCCACTCTGCAGTCACCGCCACTCTGCAGTCATCCCCACTCTGCACTCAGCGCCACTCTGCACTCACCGCCACTCTGCACTCACCGCCACTCTGCAGTCACTGCCACTCTGCACTCACCGCCACTCTGCACTCACTGCCACTCTGCACTCACTGCCACTCTGCACTCACCGCCACTCTGCAGTCACCGCCACTCTGCAGTCACCGCCACTCTGCTGCACTCACCGCCACTCTGCTGCACTCACCGCCACTCTGCACTCACCGCCATTCTGCACTCACCGCCACTCTGCAGTCACGCCACTCTGTACTCACCGCCACTCTGCACTCACCGCCGCCCGCCACTCTGCAGTCACCGCCACTCTGCAGTCACCGCCACTCTGCAGTCACCGCCACTCTGCACTCACCGCCACTCTGCACTCACCGCCACTCTGCAGTCACCGCCACTCACAGTCACCGCCACTCTGCACTCACCGCCACTCTGCACTCACCGCCACTCTGCACTCACTACTTTACTCACTACTCTACTCCTGTGTCAGTTTTCTGATGTTAGTGTGAGCCTCCCTTCTATGTCAGTGTACCAGCCTTAGAGCCCCATGTGATGTGATTGTCTCCTTATAAACTGCTTATTACATAGTAAGTAAGCTTAGAAGAAGTAACAATATGGATGACCACTGGGGGTTGGGGAGAAGGGGTAAAGGATAAAGATGGAGGGCCTGATTCACAGAATGAACTTAAGACTCAATCCTAAGCTTACTACTGTTTTGGTATTCACAGATTGCACTTACTACTTTTGGTATTCACATATTGAATTTACTACTTTTGGCATTCACAGAATGCACTTACTACTTTTGGTATTCACAGAATGAACTTACTCATTTCGGTATTCACAGAAGTTAGGACTCCTAACTTTAGGACTCCTAAATGCCTTCTGTGAATACCGAAAGACTTAAAATTAGGATTTTTCTCAATTTAGTAGTAGTAAAGTTAGGACTCCTAACTTTAGGACTCCTAAATGCCTTCTGTGAATACCGAAAGTCCTAAAATTACGATATTTCTCAATTTAGTAGTAGTAAAGCAAGGACTACTAACTTTAGGACGCCTAAATGCCTTCTGCGAATACCGAAAGTCTTAAAATTTGGGTTTTTCTCAATTTAGTAGTACTTTGAGATAAATTCTAATTTTAAGACTTTCGGTATTCACAGAAGGCATTTAGGCGTCCTAAAGTTAGTAGTCCTAACTTTACTACTACTAAATTGAGAAAAATCGTAATTTTAGGACTTTTGGTATTCACAGAAGGCATTTAGGAGTCCTAAAGTTAGGAGTCCTAACTTCACTACTACTAAATTGAGAAAAATCCTAATTTTAATACTTTCGGTATTCACAGAAGGCATTTAGGAGTCCTAAAGTTAGTAATCCTAACTTTACTACTACTAAATTGAGAAAAATCCTAATTTTAAGACTTTCGGTATTCACAGAAGGCATTTAGGAGTCCTAAAGTTAGGAGTCCTAACTTCTGTGAATACCGAAATGAGTAAATTCATTCTGTGAATACCAAAATTAGTAAGTGCATTCTGTGAATGCCAAAAGTAGTAAGTTCATTCTGTGAATACCAAAAGTAGTAAATGCAATCTGTGAATACCAAAACAGTAGTAAGTTTAGGATTGAGTCTTAAGTTCATTCTGTGAATCGGGCCCGGAGAGTTCTGGTGATTTAAAAAATGGACCAGGGGTGATGAATATTTTAGGTAAGAAACTTGAAAAAAAGTGGAAAGTAAAGGGCAAATTTACTAAATGTTAGCGCAACTGATCCCAGCAATCAATGTTTCTGTGTGCGTGGTTCAATTGAGAGAGAAATATTGGCGAGCTATATTTACTAAAAAAGGCCTGTTCCTGCATTCTCCCACTGCACTGCTCCATGATGCACAAGCAGGCACCATTGTGCAAAGGTGTGTGTGTACGTGTGTGCGTGTGCGTGTGCGTGTGTGATGGTGTGAAAACTAGATCTGATGCATGTGATTCTCTACATTGATGGCCGGCTGTTCATGCGCGCACAGAGCTGAAGGGAAAAAAAACACAGCAGTGCACACGCTCCCAGCACCATCTGCCTTCAATTACCGGCACCTCGGACAGCTGGTAATTGAGGATTTATGTATTCTTCTGCGAGTGCTTCTTAAAAAGTACTGTGACTGCCCTTGAAGCTACAGGAAACTTCTTTCAATTATCTCCGCCGTGAACGCGGCACTCTGACAGCTCCTGCAATGGTGAACGCGCTCCCACCATCTGCATTGCATTACACGGGCACTCTGACAGCTCCTAATTAAGATTAATAAGTCTACCGTGCACGTAACCGCACACTTTATGTCATGAAACTGAAATAAATGACGGACGAAAAGTAAATATAGCCTCTCGCGTCAAGGCTACTAAATAGACAGCACAGCGAAGACGAATCACTAGGCAGATGCCATAAAAAACGCAGCGCGCACTAAGGAATGTGCCAGCCCGGACCCCTAATGAAACTTTTTTTTTTTATACCATAAGAGCTCGAAGCTCCGCCTCCCCTTCTGACGCAGGGTTGACGTAGGCCGAGCCCTAAAAAGGATATCATCAGCACTGGAACTATAAAAGGAGGGCTTTAATCCTAAATCCTTGTATCATAGCTTGTTTAGGGCCTGATGTACAAAGCACATTTTCAATCACAAACCCTGCAGTTTGCTAACTCACAGGGTTTGTGACCACTAAATGGCTTTTCAGTACGCACTAAACTTATTAAGCTATTAGGTTAGCAGTTAACGAATTGCAAAAAGAGTTTAGGCATGTTTAAGATGTCCCTTACAAATAGCATTTCGGAATGCTTAGTATATATCATAGGTTTATGTCCAATGTTTCCACTGTTTGCTTTTCATGCTTCTTAGCCAATATGCTTCGAAAGGGACGTTTATAAATGTCTGCTTTAAAAATCTTATTCAACTGGTTCCAGGCAAATACATGCATATTAAACCGGTACCTGCTGTGGTCCATGTGAAAGACATTGGCATTGCACATTGCAGCTCATGTTACTCTTTCACATATAAGTAGGAACAGTTGTCATAAATTTGAACTATAAGTAGCTGTACAAAACAAAGTATGTACATTTAGAGTTAACTTCCAAAAGTATTCAGTCTGGCATTTTAAATTCAGAAACAGCTTTCAGTTTTTTTTGATACAGGACTAATGCCTGCAGGTACATTGGGTGTTTTTTGCACAGTAACATGTTTCTACAGATGTGAAGGGAAGGACTCATCTCCTGTCGCTTACATTGGAGATTTCATCTGTGTATAGCTTGATACTAATTTGTGTAGGCTTGATATCTAGCTTACCAAATTATCAAACAATTCAATCTCAAAATAGTATTTCGTTTAGTGGGGTGTGAATGATGTGACACAGCATAAATATGATTATCCAGTATTAGGGGTGTCTTTCATGGATTCACATGCCTGAATCATTCCCCGTCGTCGAGACGGGAGCCTCCGGTAAATAAAAAAGTAATGTCTTATAGACATACATAGAGAAAATAGGCCTAAGGGCCTTCCCTTAGTAGCCTTTCTTAGTCCTTATGTAAAAAGGACCAAACTCTCCTAGTCAGCCAATCAGCTCCGACCTCCCTCTAGAACCTTCCTGGGAGGAGCCTCAGTCCCTCAGATTTTCTACCGCACGTTGTGCTAGGGAGTCTCCTCTGAGCTCTGCTCAGATTATGTGTATTTTTCACTTAATTTGGCTTTTCTACTATGGATTATCTTCACATACATTCTTTATCTCAAATAAAGAAGGTATAACAAGGGAAAGAACGGAAGAATTCTGTTTGGAGCCTGCACTTCTTGTTCCAAGAGGTAGCTCTGCTCTGTTCCTCACACTCACAGACCAAAAGGTATGTTGCACTTTTTCAAGTGATTTTTGAAGGGGCGTGAAGAGAGGCTGTTAATGTGGTTAACGCCAGAAAGGAGGTTACTATTTGCACTTCTTGTTCCAAGAGGTAGCTCTGCTCTGTTCCTCACACTCACAGACCAAAAGGTATGTTGCACTTTTTCAAGTGATTTTTGAAGGGTCGTGAAGAGAGGCTGTTAATATGGATAAGGCCAGAAAGGAGGCTATTATTTTCTCCAGTTACTGAGATGAGGTGTTGCCCTCAAAGTCTAGGAGACCTTGATAAAGAATTTCCTCAGACTCATTCCTCAGGGTACCATCCTGAGAAGGCCCTAAAAAAAGACCGCTCATGGTCTTCCGGGCGCAGTCCTTCAACAATCTCCCCACTCTGTGAAAAAGGAGAGTAAAGGACTTGCCTTTGGAGAAATGTCGGATGACGACGTATGAGCCGTCTAAATCGCCTCCTCTGATCATAGGATCATTCAGAAGGGCGTCTCCTACCCGAAGTACAGCCTAAGGAGCCATCGATGTCAAAACCATCATCATTGCTACCACAGCCTCTGCGTCTATATGGCTCATCTACAATGCTTGTCTAAGCGTCGACGATGAGAGTGTCGACGGCGACGACAGGGTCGACGATGACGTCGACGACGAGGGAAGACCGTCGACGACGAGACCGTCGAAGACGAGCCGTCGACGACGAGACCGTCGACGACGAGGCCGTCGACGGCGGTACTATCGACGACGAGGCCGTCGACGGCGGTACTATCGACGACGAGACCGTCGACGAGGGGGCCGTCGACGACGAGACCGTCGCCGTCGACGACGAGACCGTCGACGTCGGACACGCAACCATCGACGACAACCTCTAGGAATATCGATTATGGCTTCATCTACGAGGATGGCCTCATCTACGAAGGCGCATCTTCGTGGGCGCATCGCGGCCTGTCTACAGCGTCGACAAGGGCCTAGTCTACGAGAGCCTAGTCTACGAAGCCCTAGTGTTCGATGGCCTAGTTTACAATGGCCTACTCTACGATGGCCTACTCTATAGTCTACGATGGCCTAGTCTAATGGCCTACTCTATGAAGGCCTAGTGAGCGATGGCCTAGTCGTCTACGACGGCCTAGTGCTCGGTGGCCTCGTCTACGATGACCTAGTCTAAGATGGCCTAGTCTCTGACGGCCTCATCTACAAAGGCTAGTCTAAAGAGTCGACTGCTCGCCTACGATATCTTCATCTACGTAGGCTCATCTTCGAGGACTCATCTACGGCGGCATAGTCATGGACGACATCGTCTATGACAACCTGTCTAGTCGACCTGGGCCTTCTCTAAGATGGCCTAGTCTAAGACGGCCTCATCTACGCGGGCCTCATCTACGAGGGCCTCGTCTACGATGGCCTAGCCTACGAGGGACTCGTCTACGATAGCCTCGTCTAGGATGGTCTTGTCTATGATGACCGCATTTACGACGGCCTCAGCTACGAAGGCTAGTCTTCGACGGCGTCGTCGCCCTTATCTACGACGCATCATATATGCAGTCGTCTACGACGGCCTCATCTATGACTGCTCGTCTACGACGACATAGTCTCTGACGGAGATCTCGTCGACGGACTCGCAACGAAGGAGGAATTCCGCCAATTCTGTACTCTTCTAAGGGGGTATGGTCATCTATGACTGCTCGTCTGCGATGGCATAGTCTGTGACGGCAACCTCGTCGACGAATTCATCGACGGAGGAAATCCACCAATTCTGGAGTCTCTTCTAAGGTGGTATGAAGAACTACTCAACGTTTTAAGACCTCGATGACCTCTCAAGAGCAGGCCTGCTTCTTGTACGTCTCCAGAGACACCTTCAAGAAGGCAGTGAGGTCAATACTGGTTATAAATTACCTATAGTCGGAAAAGGTACGGGTCAGGTAGTACCCCTCCTCTGTATCACTAGTGATCCCTCAAACCGACGTGTTTAACAGGAACTTTCTATCCCGGACTCCGTAGTGACACAGGCGGCCTAGAAAAACTCTGGGGATCCTTCGGCCCCGAGGTCACCTCCTCCTGATACGGAGGATTTAAGAGGGGACAACCTTAGGAACAGGTTTTCCTCAGTGACCGTTCTAGCGCTCTTGGTACGCTAGCATGGACAATTGTGGCCACACTGACCCCATACCAGTCGGAATTGCCAGGCTCATCCGAAGTGGAAGTAAAGTGGAATCCGCTACATGGTGAAGCATCGGCGTTAAACTATAGACTGCGCGAAGAACATCGCTATGACAGGGTTCCGCCAGTTGGCTGATACAGCAGTCTTGCGGATCCAAGGAGGGCCCTTTCCGTCCTGAGGTGCAAACGACGGTTGTGGTCAGGCCATATGAGGGCCAGTCACTATTGGCACGATTAGTTAACGAGGCAGACAATGCGAGAACTTTGAACACTCTTCAGTATATGAACCAGTCCTTTAGTAAAAAAAGGTCTTCCCACAAAGGACATTATCAATTCCAATCTTCCTGCTCTTCAGGCCAGAGTAGGCCGCAATGCCTTCAGTCGCCAACAATAGCAAAACAAGCACCCCTCTTCTGAGAACTTGTCTTCTCAGGGAACGGACAGCGGAGATATCAAAAGGTACAGCTGCATCTACGTCTGGGTTATACTGTAGAAAGGAGCTATAGCGAGAATTCCTCCTCCTCAAAGGAGCTATAGCGAGAGTACCTCCTCCTCATAAGGAAAAAGGGTTTTTTGTTCCCGCTTCCCTTTTTTATATCCAGAAAAAGATAAGAGGTGGAGACCAACCTTGGGCTTCAGAGACTTCAACACACTCCTACAAGAGACAGTTGTTTCGCATGGCAATCCATGAGGTCCTGCAAACAGGACGTTTAACTCCATATCCCACTTCACAGAAATCGCTAAAAATACTTACGATTTGCAGTAGTGGCCGGACATTTGCAGTTTCGCGTTCTGCCTTTCGGGCTCAAGTCTGCGCCACACATACTCACGAAATACCGTTCCCTGGGGGCGACATTGCTAGGACACCAGGTCCTTCGGTTTCTGAATGACTGCCTGGTCAAGGCTTCATCCTTGCAAGACGGTCCGGGTCTCCCAACGCCTGCTTCCAGTTTTCAATGCTTGGATCTCATCCTCAATCAGGAAAAATCGGTCCTGGAACCTTCTCACTACATCAGTTTCCTAGGTACTTCAGTTTCCTAGGTATACCCTGGACACACGGTCACCACAAGCATTCCCATAGGTGAGTGATCGTGTATCCTCCTCGCTCTCAACTACGAACGAGACCTCTACAAGAGGCGCTATCGAAGCGGTGGTTACATTCCACAGGGTCATCTTGCCACATAAAAGATACTCCGCACATGGCCGGAATCCTACAATGGGGAATACCCTCTCAAACACTGTCTCAAGGCTGGTCACTCCTACTTCCGGCGGTTCCTCACGTTGTCACAAAAGGTGGATGGTGGTCTCCTATGGAGAAGACACTACATATCAATCGGACTAACCTGCTGGCGGCCTTCCTGGCCCTTCAAGCTTGCCTACCAAGAATAAGACGAACAATGGGCTCACCAATGCGTTCAGCAGGCAGAAACCATTGTAACAGAGAGCTGGACCAACACATCATTGGCCACATCTTCTCCGGATGAAGCACGCCGCACATGGATCTAATTGCGACGTGAATGTATGCCGAATGCCCACACTTCGGAAATTGGCTGGGGAATGCATCTCCAACCGCATGGCGCACTGTTTTTGCGTGGGCATTCCACCATTCCCGATGCTCCCATTGTCCTCAAGACAAGAATGGTGGAGCCTTGTATTCTGGATTTACTAGCCCCAATTGGGCCGAGGCGACATTGGTTCACGGAACTCCGCCGCCTATCCCTGGAGCCGCCGATCCACCGGCGGCAGTATCTATCTCTGCTTACTATGAACAATAAGGCAGTTCAACATCAGGGTCTGAAGTCTCTCAGGTTGGTCGCCTGGCCCCTGAGTTCAGAGTTCCACAATCGGAATGATCCACATGACTGTAGACATTCTTACCAGAGCAAGTGCGGATAGCACATAAACATATTCCCGGAAAGGGAAGCGCTTTGTGTCTGGGGCGTAGCCGCGGAAATATGCTTTTCCCCACATCACTGGTGCAAATATTGCCTTATCGATTACATCTGCCACAGTCGGACCTAACCCACTCCTCCATTACAGTACCCTTAACAGCGTCGTCTCGTCATATAAGAATTCCAACGAGCCCATCGCTCCGGTCACGCCGGTTGATTAAGCAAGTTCTGAAACGATTATATAGATCTTTCCCGACAGTAAGGAGGTTGCCACCTCCTGGCATCTCAATGTAGTTCTTGACATGCTCATGAAACATCCGTTTGACCCAGTACACGGAGCTGACCCAAAGTATGTCTCGTGGAAAATCCACACTAAGGGTCAGAGAGCTACTGACGGTTTTCTATCCAGAAGAGTGAGCGAGCTTCAAGCTCTGTCCATTCAGGAACCATACATGCACTTCAGGAATGATGGCGTGGTGCTGAGTCCGAACCCAAAATTCGTTCCAAAAAGTGCCTTCAGACTTTCATCTCAATGAGCCAGTAATCCTTCAAACTTTCTTTGCGAACCTTTCCGCCGCAGCAGAATGGGCTCTACATTCTTTAAATCTCAAAGATGGCTCAGGTTCTACCTAGATAAGTCTAAGACTTCAGATACTCTTCACAACTGTTCGTGGCATACAGCAGGCCAAGAATTTGCCTGTCCCTCACGAAACTAAGCATCTCAAGATGGATCTCATCAGCGATTGCATTCTACCACGACCAGGCCGGACGGCCTTTAACTGATCAGGTCACTGCACATTCCATCAGGGCGAGGTCCACGTCAGCAACACTCTTCGCGTCACTGCACATTCCACCAGGGCAATGTCCACGTCAGCAGCTCTCTTCGCGGAGGTGCCAATATTGGACATTTGCAGAGCGGCGACCTGAAAGTCACCGCACACTTTCTCCAGACACCACTGCCTGGATTTCGAACTTCAGAAAGACGCGGCAGCGGGTCCAGCGGGGCTTCGCCATCTCTTTCAGTGAGGTGAGCCTTCCTACATCCCGCCGTCCAGGTATGCACATTCCTTGCTCTTGTGATACTATATGTGATAATATATGCATTGTCTAACATGACTGCAGAGCTGATTTACATCGCAAATGTGCATATCTGATTGCTAACTATTCTGATTCAGGCATGTGAATCCATGAAAGACACCCCTAATACTGGATAAGAAATGCGTTACTTACCTGTAACAGCAGTTATCCAGTATTGGTGTCTTTCATGGATTCACATGCAACCCTCCCGCCTCCCCGGGAAGGACTCACATCCCTCTCTAACAACATTACGCCTACCTAGCTGGGTGCGTACGAAAATCTGAGGGACTGAGGCTCCTCCCAGGAAGGTTCTAGAGGGAGGTCGGAGCTGATTGGCTGACTAGGAGAGTTTGGTCCTTTTTACATAAGGACTAAGAAAGGCTACTAAGGGAAGGCCCTTAGGCCTATTTTCTCTATGTATGTCTATAAGACATTACTTTTTTATTTACCGGAGGCTCCCGTCTCGACGACGGGGAATGATTCAGGCATGTGAATCCATGAAAGACACCAATACTGGATAACTGCTGTTACAGGTAAGTAACGCATTTCTTTTCCTTAACTAGCCCCTGGTATCCTTATAGTGCTGTGACATGTCAAGCAGAGCTCAGCTCTTCCGGCTGGTAGGTAAGTAATGCACTACATGGTTCTCCGGACTCATGTCAAGTAAACAATCTTCTCTATCCATTTTTTGACTGAAGTCAAGCAGTAGCTCCCAGTTTTAGTTCTACTTTAGCTCCCGTTAACCCTTTGGATGGCTTGTAAGTTCGTAGTGCAGAGTCAGTAATCTCAGAGAAACTGGTTTCCCAGATCTAAATTAGTGTGTGACTCTTCCTGCAGAATCTCACTTGAGTATCTGCTTGGCAGACCTTCCTGGTGGTCCTAGACAGTGTGTTAAGTACCTTTTCACATATTAGTAACAATATCTGCCTAGAACTGCTTTGAAGAGAATAGGAAATGGCATGAGTTCAGTGAAAAACCTTTCCACAATTAAAATAAATATATCAAATATAACTCACTATTGTATAGACCAGAGGTCTTCAATCTGTGGGGAGCGACCCACAGGGGGGTCGTGGAGTCCTTGAAAGGGGGTCGCAGATTCTCCAGAGTGCAGTTCCTGGCGTTGGGCTGATAGAGGGTGCTCATGGCGGAGGCCTAATTCACACCGAGGTATGAAAAAAATCCAATACGAACACATTTTCCTTGTATTAAAAGGTTTTCAGTGGTAAAACAGAATTTTCCCTCGATTGCTGAAAATGCTTGTATTGTAGCATATTTAAAGTTATAGTAATGTCGAAGGGTAACTAAAAAAAATCAATGAATGTTGGATCTGAAAAGGAACACGGATATTCTAAGTAAGTCTATTTTGCAGCACGTCTGGTAGATAATAGCAATAGTACGTAATTTCATAGAAAAATGAATGGACTACAAATTGAGAGGGGGGCCTGGGGGAGCAGGCTGTAGTGTAGCCCTTTGAGTTCAATAGATGTTGCGCGCCTGGAGCTGCGGGTCCCGTGACACGTGACACCCGCCCAGCAGGGAGGCACAGAGATGCCCTCCCATGAGCGGGAAAGAAGAAGGAAGAAGACGCAGAGAAATACTGACCCCCCCCCCCCATGAGAGAGGCACAGAAAAGGTAGGTGGATGAATGATGTGTGGATGGATGGATGTAAGGATGAAGGATGGATGGATGTGTGAAAAGGTGGGCGGATGAAAGGGTGGATGGATGGATGAAAGGGTGGATGGATGGATGGAAGGGTGGATGGATGGAAGGATGAAAGGGTAGATGGATGAAGGGTGTATGGATGGATAAAAGGTTGCATGGATGAATAATGGATGGATGTGTGAAAAGATGGGTGGATGAATGATGGGTGAATGGATGGATGAAAGGGTGGATGGATGAAGGATGGATGTATGGATGGAAGGATGAAAGGGTGGATGGGAGATGCATAGATGGATGAAGGATAGATGTAAGGATGAAAGGGTGGACGGATGAAGGATGGATGAAAGGGTGGATGGATGGATGAAAGGGTGGATGGATGGAAGGATGAAAGAGTAGATGGCTGAAGGATTTATGGATAGATAAAAGGTTGCATGGATGAATGATGGCTGGATGGATGTGTAAAAAGATGGGTGGATGAATGATGGATGAATGGATGGATGAAAGGATGAATGATGGATGTATGAATGGAAGGATGAAAAGGTGGATGAATGAAGGATAGATGGATCAAGGATAGATGTATGGATGGAAGGATGAAAGGGTGGACGGATGAAGGATGGATGGATGGATGGATGAAAGGGTGGATGGATGTATGGATGGATACAAGGTTGCATGGATGAATGATGCATGGATGGATGTGTGAAAAGGTGGGGGATGAATGATGAGTGGGTGGATGGATGTATGGATGAAAGGGTGGATGGATGAAGGATGGATGTATGGATGGGAGGATGAGTGGCTGGATGGATGTATGGATGGATAAAAGGTTGCATGGATGAATGATGGATGGATGTGTGAAAAGGTGGCTGGATGAATGATGGGTGGATGGATGGAAGGGTGGATGGGTAAATGATGGATGTATAGATGGAAGGATGAAAGGGTGGATGGATGAAGGATGGATGTATGGATGGAAGGATGAAAGGGTGGATGGATGGATGTGTGAAAGTGTGGGTGGATGAATGATGGACGGATGTGATGAGGTCTAACAGGCGCATTTATGGTTGTCAAAAGTTGATGATGAGGAGTACCAGTTTCTAGAAACTTTTGTTGGAAGGGGGTCCTTACGCCTAAAAAGGTTTTACAAGGGGGTCTCGGCATCACAAAGTTTGAAGACCTCTGGTATAGACCCACAAGAAAGGTGTAGGAAATTCACCCTTTCTGGGTGGTAACCCTCTATCTCTCGTTTTTTGCTGAACCCTATATTTTTGCTGGCTTTTGAACTCTGTCTACTTTAACTCTGCTAAGCAGAGGTAAAGTACCTGTGCTCCCCTTTTTGATCATGTTTGAATTTGCATATTTCAAATTGGTAAATTTATCTTACCTTTAAGTCCCTATATATGGAACAAAGTATGCCCAGGGCCTGTAACTTACATGTCACTAGTAGACTGCAGTACTTATTGTGCCATCTACTACAGTTATAGTGTAAAACATGGCATCAGGCCTACCCAGGTAGCCTGACTGTAGCAGTGTAAACACTGCAATTTGACTTGTTAAAAAAAACATTTGACAGGACAAATCCTCCCTTTCAAATATTAATATGTCACCCCTAGGTAGACCCAGTAGGATGTAAAAGTAGAACATGTAGACGTTTTATGTTAATGTGTCCTTACTGTACTTGCTCCCAAATGCTATTTTTCACAGTGGCAGGCTTACCTGTCCCATGTAAAAAACAAGATAAAAAATCTTTCTACTGTATCTCGGAAATGAAAATAGCTAGAAAAATAATTAAACAAGTAATTTTAATAGTAGTTAAGAATTCAATTCAATGGTGCAGGTGGATTTTTATTAAATATTATGGAAAAGTAACTTTTAAAAAGTTAAATTTTTCCCTTCCCGAATTCTTGGAGATTGAATTTGCATTTGCTTTCTTCTGCCAGACAGAACTGAGCTTTTGAATTAGTGTGAAAAGGGTGCCAAATGCTTCACATTAGCAAACAATAGGTTTGAATGGGCAAAGATAACTCCTCTGAACCTCACAACGTATGCAGGGTGGGTGGTGGGCATCCTTTTGAATATTACAGAGTTAAATCCTGCTTGAATGTCAAATTCTGCTTGACTGGTCTGCAGGGTTTTCATACAACATTTTGGGGCAAACTTGAAAGGAAGGGGAATAGGATGCCAAAACAATTCTTTTGTGTCCACTGTCTGGGTGGTGGAAACCCCTACTTTTGTTTACCCTGACTTCTGTCTGTGGGTTTTACAAATAACACTGGGAGCGCACTTGAAAGGAAAGGAAACAGGATGCCAAAACAATTCTTGTGTATCCACTTCCTGGTTGATGGAAACCCCTAATTTTGTTCTACCATATTTCTGTCTCTGTATGTATTGGGGGTATAGTGGCTGCTTCAGACTGGATTTTGGTTTTAGATGTGGAAGCCCACTAGGATTATGACAGCACACTTCCCACACTTTGATCAAAGCCCAGTTTTAGCACGGCTGAGGACATTCACCATCTTGAAAATGCCCAAAGTGAGATGGGGTGGCGCTGGGAACTTTTACTTAATTGGTTAGGGCGTGCCCAGGAGTCATTCAGACAAACATGCCCAGGAATCATTCACACAAACAAGCTAGTGCCAAGCATAAAGTGGCTTCTCTAGACATTCACTTCTGACCACTTTCTGAACATGAGGAAGAACAGAAGAGGACTGGATCTGCTGTCTGTGACCTGAGAGGAGCTCTGCTCTAATTTGTACCCAAGATAAGGAAGTGGACTCAAAGGGTCATAAGACTGACCTTCTGTTCAACCTAAAGGGATACAACATGCTATAAGAGGCCTTTCCTGCGACTGCCTAGCTGGCCAGTGACATCTGGACCTGGACTGGACTCTGCTGTTGACCTCTGTCTGACACCCTGTGAGTCTCTACGTGCCTAAGTTAGAAGTCTACTCCTGAGGTGGGTTGTGACATAAAGGACTAAAGACAGAAGGTAAAATTGTGGACCAGGATGAACTTGGGTGGTATATCCAACCCAAGCCCCATCATGGTCAGCGTTAAATTGTGCCTAAGTGCTGTCTACCATTGACTATCATTGGCGCTTTGTGATTTTTTTGAGCTATTCCTACTAAAAACTTTACAAATTCATATTTCTTCTTCCCTTTATTGGATTTTTGTTATTTTGGTGTTGTTTTATTTATTAGAATTTACTCTATTGTTCTAATTCAGTTTGGGATTTAATTGTTTTGAGTTTTGACTTTATTTCTGTTTTGGTAGCGCATAAATACTTTACACTTTGTACTAAGTTAAGCCAGGGTGCTCAGTGCCAAAGCTACCAAAGGGGCTGGGCTCCGATTAATTTAGTGATTCTGAGGGTTCACCCTGTCAATGGTTGTGATTATTCCTTGAGGTGAGTAGTCACCCACACCGCACAATAATCCAGCTTCTTAAAAAAGAGGAAAGCGAGAACAGTCTAAATTTAAAATTACCAGTTTGGGCTTCCAGTTGGGTTAGAGGACTTTTTGGTAAAGCTACTAAAAGCGGGCTAATTTTGGTTTATCCAATCCTACAATTTGCATTTAAGATGGGACGATCACATTTAAGGGAAGGTAGGTATAGCAGTAAATATGGTACCACACATCTCTTCCATTTACCTTGGACCTAATTGAAAGTGTAAAGTTTAAGGAATAGCCAAACCAACCCTCCCCTCCTGCAAAATAATGCTGGCACTGGGCACTTAACAGGGGTTCAGAAGCAAAAAATGTCAGTTTGTATTCTGATGCGCAAACTATTCGTTGTCTCCTCTGCCTCCTGACAAAGACGCTGGCAGACATAAGTGGAAAGCTGGAGGGTTTGGCTAGCATAGCTGAGTGAGCTCCCTTACTACGCATGCACACCAGTGTTACACAGCAACAGTAGTGGTGGAAAGAGAAGAGAGGCAAAAGCCAAGGATACTGACAAACTAGGAACAATGATTGTTAAAATCGGTGCCATTTTGAAGACGAGTAACCTCCCATTGGCTGAATTGAAAGGTAAGAAGAACATTTTTCAGTGTCGCATATAGAGGACCTGCTATCATTCACTCAACCAAAAAGGTGACAAATATCAGGCTACTGAGGCTAATGAAGTTATACAGATTCCTTTTGCACCTGTTCCACTCCGCACTTTGTCATCTTTCATGGTGAGTGGCTTTACCTTTCAGACTTTGGCTGTCGCTCTCAAGTCCACAATTCAGGCTGCTTGCTTTTACCTGGCGGTTTACCTGCTGCAAGCGGTGGACAGCGCCATGTCTTTCAACCTTGCAGACAAATCACATCTACTTGAGCCAGCCCTTGTTTTTAGGTCGAGCCTAGCTCAGCACACATGCGTTGCTCTAGGAAATCGGCCTCTTGGAATCACTTCAGCTTTTCTACCAGCTCACACGCTATTGACCTTTGCGTCTGGCTTTAGCACACAATTGGCCAAAGGCATGTGGATGTCCCAGCTTTTCGGGAAATGTATACTCCCAGAGCGTTTTGCTCTCGGGAGTCAGCAGCGGCGCACAGGGGCCATCTGTGTTGGGTCAGGTTTCCTTGCCGTTTTCATTTGAAGGCATGTCCTCTCCACCCTGGGCAAGGTACACACCCCACCCCCACAAGAGTGCGCTTTCACGGACGCACTTGATTTATTTGTGCTTGCTTGTGCCTCCCCTCCCAGTAGATGCCCGCCACCACTGGTGTAATGATGTCTTACATCTATTACTGTTTATAAAAATATTCTTGGGTTAGAAAGTACTGCGTGCTGTTTCTGATCGCCATATTTGATGGGGAATATCTGAATCTACCATAAGAAATCACAAGCTGGGAACTGTCCGAGCGCCTCCTCCGTCATGGCTGCTTCACGCTGCTGGCTCGGAGAAAAGTTGGTGCATTCATTATGAAAGCCGTTCTCTTCCGGTCACAAAATTGTCTAAAATGTTCTTCTTTTTCTCACCTGTTAGTTTTAGGTAATACTTTTGGTTGCGCACATAATACACGGTTGCGATGGGCCAACAAAATCGTGCATCGCTCTGCGCTACATTTTGTTTGTGCTGTGCCTGTTGCTTAACCAGATTCCGGGTCGCTCTGGTGGGGAGTGCTGTGCAGCACAGAGTGATGTAGTGCTGAGTTCTCCACGGCAGTTGCTTGTTTTCCTATAACCCAGGCTTCGGTCTGTAGCTTGTGATGCTCGCGCCGTAGGGAGGTGTTTTTGGTGCATACAGGATGGCAACCCTGCTGCACGTCGAACCCTTCACAACTGATGCTGTTTTAGGTATTTAAGTTTGTGTAAGCCTCAGAGTTTTACTTGGTTCTCGGTTCTAGACTCTTTATTTGCACCTTGGCTGTTGGGGTCACTTCCCCTCAAAAATGTGCTGGATTTGATGCCAACCCTTTTTTTCAACCAATCTATCGATGATTAGATTTGTAGAGCGCTTCTTGTCACACCGTGAAGGTATCCAGGCGCTGTTACTAGACATTGTTTGATGACTGCGTTGCTTGGAAATCTGCTGCACCTGGGCTTGTCCCCGTCATGTTTTGGGGGCCATAAAAGCCACGTGATGAAGTTAGGGGGGTGTGTGAAGTGAGACAATGAGAGAAGGAGAACGTCACGCGTTGCCATCCCCTCATAGCCACTTATCCTGTCCTAACTGGAAAAGAAGTCCCCCCCCCTTACACCACTTATCCTGTCCTAACTGGAACAGAAGGCCCCCCGCCCCCCTTAACATTGAAGCAAATTTTAACAACTTAAAGGTAACTTGCTCTGATTAGTTCCGGACCGGTGACCATAATAATGCGTCACATGACACCACTTGATGAGTTTTCCTCGGCCTGATGAGGGTCGAGTAAACCGTGTTAGTTCTGTCAGTGGAAACACAATCCACCGGTCTCAGTGGTGTTTCTGCCAGTGGGAACACAATCCACTGGTCTCAGTGGTGTTTCTGTCAGTGGAAACACAATCCACCGGTCTCAGCGGTGGTCCTGTCAGTGGAAATAAAATCCACCAGTCTCTGATGTGGTTCTAACTGTTTAACCCCTTGGATGCTCATGACAAGGGCAGCTCGTCATGAAACACGGTTGAGCTGTGCTTATGACGAGTTGACCTTGTCATGAACAGTGGTAAAGAATCTGCAGCGCAGGATGGGAAAACCCCCTAGCAGCCAAGGTGTTTTAAAGGCCCAACTTGGACAGGGATACTACAGAGAGAGGTATGGCACCAATAACAAACAATTAAGCCAATGAAATAAAAAATTGTGACTATCCTGTGTGCATGGTCCTGAAAGTGCCCCCCTGTCCAGGAGCACCCCCTATTTTTTCCCCTAGGGCAATCGATCAGATAATCTAAATCAGGGCTGCACCACTTCAAAAAGAACAGATTAATACAAATAGTTATAATTTAATTACCCTCAAGTCACACTCCTGTTGCAGCTGGCCTTGTGTTTTTAGGCTGTTGTGCAAGGAAGGTTTTTTACAGTAGAATTGTCTCTTTAATTTTACAAAGTGCCGTACCTTTGTAAAAAAAAAGTGCAACTTCGAGTTGGAACAGTGGCTACTCAGTTGATTTTGGAGTAGTTTCAGGGCTTAATTTGTGGGGGGACGTAGGCGAGTAGGGGGGAGTGTGATGGGGCTAAAGGTTATTTTTAGGCACTCGGGCTAGCGAATGCTGGGGTTGTTGAAGAACAGGGCAACCTTCTACCTGTGCCCACCATGCATTGGCATAGCCAATAGGTCTTGCTTTTGGGACCTTATAAGTATTTAGTTATGCAGCACAATATCCGTGGTGCAACAACATCAACTGTTGCATGGTTTTATTTATTTTATTTATTTTATTTATGCATTTTTATATAGCGCGGACTTTACCCGAAGGCGTCAGAGCGCTTCACATTAGGAACAGAAATGAAACATAATGAGAAACATTACAGAAGAGCAGATTACTAAAACATACGTTACTTACATAAGGTAATAGTGACAATTGTGAGCAAACAAAAAACATGAGGTAGTAAAAATTGTGAGCAACCAAAAATACATGAGGTAGTAAAGGTAATAATGACAATTGTGAGCAAACAAAATACTTGAGGTAGTAAAAATTGTGAGCAACCAAAAATACATGAGGTAGTAAAGGTAATAGTGACAATTGTGAGCAAACAAAATACTTGAGGTAGTAAAAATTGTGAACAACCAAAAATACATGAGGTAGTCAAAAGTGCACAAGAGGAAAAGTGACAAGTGGGCAGTTATAAGAGAAAACAGAGTATAATTTGAGGTATAATACTGCAATAAGTGCTAGGCACAAGAACAGGCGTTACGTAGGCAAGGTGGCACTTGTGCAAGTATCAAAGGTAAAAACATGTGAGAGGTAGCAACCGTGTGTTACAAGGGCAAAGTGTTGTGTGCATGTTACAAAAGGGCACCGAACACAAGTACATGGAGAATACTGCAAAAAGGCAGACACTCCCACCACAGGAAAACACTGGGAAGGCACTCCCATGGTCATGGAAAGTAGAAAATATCAGTAGTGGGAAGTCTTCCTCCGAATAGCAAGAGGACGTGAATTACTTTTGGAGGTGTCTCTGGAGGAGGAGAACTTTGAGGTCCCTTTTGAAGGCCTGGGAGGAGGCGGTGGTCCGGAGCTCAGGCGGAAACGAGTTCCAGATTCTCACTGCGTTGCCTGAAAAGGATTGGGCCATTGTTCTTTCCTTCTTGAAAGTGGGAGGTTCAAGCAGTAGATTCTCGGCATTGCGTGAAGGTCTAGAGCCTCCAGAGAGTTTCAGTTTATTCACCAGGTAGCAGGGAGAGGAGGAGTGCAAGGCTTTGTGGGTGATACAAGCGGTCTTGTAGATAGCTCTAGCCTCGAAGGGAAGCCAGCGGAGGGTGGATAACAACGGTGTGATGTGATCGCTTCTTTTGGCCCCATAGATGAAACGAGCTGCTGAATGGAAGACAGACTTAAGTGGGGACAGGTGAGATTTGGGGAGGCCAGTAAGAAGAGAATTGCAGTAGTCTAGTCTGGAGAGGACCAGCGATTGCACCAGGGTTATAAGGTCCTGCTCCGGGAAGAAGCGACGGATTCCCCAAAGAAGGCGCAGTTGGTAGCGAGCAGATTTTGCAATAGAATTGATGTGGGGAGTTAGATTGAGTTTTTTGTCTAGAATGACACCAAGAGATTTTGCGCTGTCGACAATGATGGGTTTGTTGTTTAGTAGATTCATCTGATCCATCCATGATTGAACCGGGGGAGGAGAGAGTGAGGAGGAGAAGAGGAGGAATTCAGTTTTGGAGGGATTCAGAATTAATTGATGAGATGACATCCAGTTTTGAATGGAGTCAAGAGTAGATTTTAGGATGGAGAGATCATGAGTGGAGGCAACCTTGAGGTAGAGTTGAGTGTCATCTGCATAGAGATGATAGTGAATCCCGGATTTGCTTAGGAGGTTTCCCAGTGGTTCTAAGTAGAGATTGAACAGTGTGGGTGCAAGTATAGAGCCTTGGGGAACACCTTGACCCACCGCCACAGGAGACGAAAGACTGTTCGCTATTTTGATCATTTGAGATCTGTCAGAGAGGAAGGATGCAAACCATTTAAGCACAGTGCCCTCCATGCCCATTCTCTGTTGAAGAATATTGAGGAGGGTGTTGTGATTAACAGTGTCGAAGGCTGCGGAGAGGTCAAGGAGAATTAGCAGACAGGACCCCCCTGAGTCGAGTATCCTCAGCGCATCATCAACCACTTGCAGTAGGGCTGTTTCAGTGCTGCAGTTTTGGATGAAGCCGGACTGACAATTGTCAAGAATATCATTGTCCTTGATATGACGAGAGAGTTGTTTGGCTACATATCTTTCCGTTATCTTTGCAAGAAAGGGAAGGTTAGTGATGGGGCGGTAGTTATTGAGGTCATTCGCATCAGCAGTGGGCTTTTTCAGCAGAGGGGTGACCTGCCCAGTTTTGAAGGGGACAGGAAGGGAGCCTTGCCAGAGGGAGAGGTTGATCAGAGTGGTCCAATAGGAGAGGGAATGGGTATAGAAGTCAAAGGCAATGGCACTGGGGATAGGGTCAAGCGAATGGTTGGAGGGCTTTGTTTCCCGTAGGCATTTGAGAAGGGCATCTTCAGATATGGGATCAAAGCTCTGCCAAATGGCTAAGGATTTGCGCTCCTCTGGAGGTGTAGGATGAGCAACCTGATCCACAAGTGATTTCACCTTTCCATCGAAGAAAGTAGCGAAATCCGCTGCTCTCTTTGTAGAATCCTCCACCTTGGAGGTTGGGGGAGAGCAGCTCGGAGTCTTGATGAGATCGAATAGTTTTTTGGGTCTATTTTTGGCGGAATCAAGGAGGGTTTTGAAGTGCGTCGCTTTCTCAAGGAAGATGTGCTTGTGGTATTTGGATCTTGCTGTCCGAAGCAAGGCTAAATTGTCAGTGGAAGGCAATTGCCTCCATTGCTTCTCCAGGAATCTTAGCTGCTTCCTTTCCTCATAAAGGGATTTGTTGAACCAAGGTGCTGAGGGAGTGGGCCTTATCCTTTTGCTTTTGAGTGGAGCGACGTTATTAATTTCAGCTTCAAGAACTGTGAGGCATTGGGAGGTGAGATCGTCAACAGCTATGTTCGGGTCTAGCCTTGGAAGTGAAAGCAAAGCTGATTCACAGAGGGGACCGACATCAATGTTTTTGGCATCACGGAACCAGGAGATGGCCCTCTTGGGTTGGCCAAGAGTTATAGAGTGTGAAAGTTGAAGAGAGAATGGGATGAGGTGGTGGTCAGACCAATCTACATGAATAGGGGTAGTAGTAGAGAGCATGCCTGCTTTAGAAATAACAAGGTCCAGGATTGCGCCCTTAGAGTGGGTTGGTTCAGTGCAGTGTTGGATAAGATCATTTGCCGAGAGGAAGGTGGCCAGTGAATTCGCAGAGGAGTCTTGTGGTGTGCCCCAGTGGAGATTGAAGTCACCCACGATGGTCTGATTGTCACTTTGAGAGTATTGGTCGCTGATGAAGTCTTTGAGATCTTCTATAAACGAAGAGCTACTGCTACAAGGCGGGCGGTAAATGATATGGAATCTGAGCGGTGAACGGTGTTGCAATTGAAGCTCAAGAGAAAGGCATTCAAAGGTGTGGGAGGAGCTGCTAGGAGACGCCTTAAGTTGGAGGGCGTTTCTGAAGATGACTGCAACACCTCCCCCCGTGTTTTCAGTTCTGTCATTCCTAAATATGGAATAACCTGTGGGTAATAGAAGATCAAATATAGAGTGAGAGGTATCTTTGAACCAGGTCTCTGTGAGGAAGAGCATGTCAAGTTTGTGAAGGGTGATGGTGTCGGAGATTTCAAGTTTGTGTTTTACTGCAGATCTGCAGTTGTGAAGCATACAGCGCAGCTCTGTCAAGACTGTTTTGGTGACGGGGGCACTTGGGCTCTGAAGGGTGATCAGGATATTGTACATTTGCGGAGGTGCTCGGGAGGGTTTAGGTGGACGCGTTGTTCTGACAGAGGTGATTGTCGGAATAGTGTAGACAGTGGGGTTGCTAGGGTATGCCTGTTGAAGAAGGGTGGCGTTCAAGGGCTTGTGTGAGTTAACGACGCTTGCAGACGAAGGGTTGAGCTTGGCTGTATTGGGGTGAGGGGGCGAGGTGCATCTCTGGGGAAGTTGCGAGGGGGTAGAGGTGCATGGAGGGGTGGGGATCTTAGAGCATAAAAGTGAAATGGCAGCTGTCAGCTGAGAGATGGAGGTGATCAGAGAGCCTAGCGTATTTTCCAGTGAGAAAGAGGCAGAGCACGGAAGGTTAGGTGGCTCGATTGAAATAAGGGGGGGTGGAATTGGTGGTGGACGGCAGGGAGAGGTGGGAGGACAGGGGGTGTGTTGGGGGGTGGGGTTCACAGGTGGGGAAAGGTGGAGGTTGGGAGCGGGAGTAAATGAATTGGGGGTTAAGGGAGAGTTGTCATAGTTGGTGTTGCAAGAGGGAGAGGAATTAGGGACAAATTTAGAGGGAGAAATGTGCGGAACACGTCGGCAGGGAAGTAGGAGGTGGGAGGCCTGTGTGGCGTCATGGGAGTGTAGGAGGTTTGGGCGGAAAAGAGGTGCATTGGTTGCGGAGGTCCTGTCAGTTAGGAGAGGTAGCAGCGAGGGAACGGTCATCTGGCAGAGTGAGGGGGGTTGAGAGAAAGGGAAGTTGAGGAGGGGAAGTGGTTCTGCTGGGCCCGAGGGAGGGAGAAGGAAGGTGTTCCTAGGAGGGGAAAGGGGGTAGTGCGGCAGTACTGGAGGAGTAGGAGGGAGGAGCGAGATGCAGTGGGAATGTGGCAAACACGGGGTGAATGACGAGGGAATGAAGGGGTGGAGAGGAGGGACGGAAGGAGGGCTAAGGGGAGCATAGAGACAGTTAATTGGGGAAGAGTGGGTGATGGGAAGAAGTATGGGGGAGGAGAATAGATTGGAGTATCGTGATAGTGCAGATGGGACGAGGAGCGTGTTAGCTAGTGGTAAGGCTGAAGTAATGCGGGAGGGGACATACTGTGGGGGGGGAGGAATAGGCGATGAGGTAAGTTGGGGGGGGAAGGGAAAAGGGCCGACCTGCGCTTCTCGAGAGTGCAGCCAATTGGAGTGGGGTGGGGTCGGCGGAGGAGAAAGGGAGTAATGGGTGGAGCTGGAAGGAGAGTCAAGGGGAAACCCGGTTGCAGAGACGGGGAGTAAGGTGGGGAAGAGGTGGTCAAAGAGCGAGAGGCAAGAGTCTTTGCCTTGGATCATGACAGTACCGTTGTTATAGAGTGAGATAGTGAGGTAGCCATTGAAGCACCCAGAGGGGGAAATTTTTAGTTGTTTCCCATAAGGGATAGAGGAGGAGGAGACGACGTTAAGGGAATTGTAAAAACTGTTGGACCAAGAGGGGATGTCGCGAGTGAAGAAGATGAAATCGTTTTTGAGCCTCCCAAGACGACCATTGTAAAATTGATCCACAAAAAGGGAGTCCGGGAAACGTTCAATAGTGTTATGCTTAAGTCGTTTTATTGTAGCTTTAGTCTGGTCGGGAGGATAAATGATTTTGTAGCAATTGGCTCCAGTCTTAACTCGAGAGGTGGCCATGTTGGGAAGCTGAGGCGAAGGAGGGTGGGGGAGAGATGAGAGGGGTGTTGCTGGGAGAGCGGTAGTGAGGAGAAAAAAGAGGGCAAAAAGGGGGCGCATAATCCAAACGGTTATGGTGGAAAAACTGGGTTAATGTGCTGTCAGGCTGTAAAAAGGCCTAAACGATGCAGCTGGCACTACTTGCTGCGCAGCTGTCAAAAGGCCTAAACGGTGCAGCTGGCACTACTTGCTGCGCAGCTGTCAAAAGGCCTAAACGGTGCAGCTGGCACTACTTGCTGCGCATCTGTAAAAGTCCTAAACGGTGCAGCTGGGAATCACAAGTGACATTAGTGACATTAGTGAGCAATCAAAATATATGAGGTTACAAAGTACAAAGTGGCACTAGTGTTCAACCAGCATAACCAAAAACATAAGAGGTAGCTGTTGGTGTAATTCATGAATAAAAAGTGAAATGGGTGCGGCTTACAGGATAGAAAGAGATGGGCGCAGCTTACACAAAGTGTATATAGATATGTGAGGTAGCGATCAGTGCAGTACAGGAATAAAAATTGAGATGGGTGTAGCTTATACTAATGTCTATAAATATGTGAGGTAGCGGTCAATGCAATACATGAATAAGAAAGTGCGATGGGTGCAGCTTATAATACTGTACAGTATACACATAAAAGTATAATATTAAAGATATAACGGACCAAAATACTGGTGCAAACAAAAGGCAGCATTAGTCAAAAAATGACAAAAGTGAGCAGCGAGAAATACATGAGGTAGCAATCGGTGCATTGAATACAAGTATAAGTATAATACTGCAATAAGTGGCAGACACTCGGTAGTTGAGATTAGTCTAAAGAGGCCAGTTCATAGGTATGGTCATATATTGAGCAGGACTAGTTCATGATGGCCGCCACAGAGAGAGCGAGACCACTCTAAAATGGCCGCCAGAATAGGGGAGATAGAAACGTTAGTCCTCTGTTAGTTGCTGTTGCTTTAGGAACAGGAAAGGGCAGAGTCAGTTTCTATTTGAGCAATCCCAGTTCCTATCTTGCTGGGAGGGAGTCTTATCTCTATTATGGTGGTCTTGTGTGGAGGAGTCAGGCCGGGGAGCCTCCTGGGCCTCGTGGATACAGGAGGGGATTTATTGCTACAGTTTTATGGCCCCAGCCATTTTGAACAAAGTAAAAAGGAAAGTGGACAAGCTGATCAGGGTGGATAAATACCTTCTTGTAGTTCTGCTCATCCAGTGCTTTGATGTTGCCAGCAAAGTGATGCATTTAACACAGTCCATCATATTTCTTAAGGGTGATGTAAACGCTACCTGAGGTCCGACATTTCTGAAAAGTCTTGTCAGCTCAGTCAAAAACTTAGCTGTGATTTCAGCTCAGTGGATATGCAGATTTTGAAGTTGAGAGAGATGCAAACCTCGAGGCTTTTGTCAGAATGTGTGCATCGATTTCTGACAGATTTGAGAGCAGGAAGGGCAGTCTTGAACTACAGCCAGGTTGTCTCGGACTGACGAGTCCTAAACAGACCCGTGGTGTCTCGGATTCACGGCTCACTCACTCCAAGAAAGAGGTCTCTGAATGACTGCTCCACAGCAGGCCCGGTTTTACTTCGCACCATTTCAGGCATAGCAGTCAGGATGTCTCTTATTGACTTCCCTGTCTCTTAGGGGTCTCCTTTTCACTGCTCACAAGGTCAGGCACCGCAGTTAGGCTGTCTCTGAATGACTGTATGTCTCTGATTCACTGCTCATGCACTCCAGCCTAGATGTCTCTGAGTGACTGCTCCTCCACAGACCGAGCGTGCATCTGCTTCGAGTGCCTTGCGGTGCTCAGGGTTCCGTTTCACAGCGCTTCTCTAGCCGTCAGATCTCGGTTTTAGCGCCCCACGCTAAACACGTATAAGGTCCCAAAGGCTAGACCTATTGGCTTTACAAATGCTTGTTTAGTTAATTACCACTTTTCGGCCAATGAGGTTTCAGAACTAGACTAATCCAAAACCCTAGTACATTAGCCACTCGTGTTGACTGATGGGAGTGTCTGTCCAAGTGGATGATAAAGTTAAGTGAAAGTGAAAAATGCCTTCGGAGAAAGCGATAAGGCGAAGGACCTCGGCCTCATTGATTCAGGAAGGAAATGGCTACATTGCATTTTTGTTGCATATCTCTGTTTCCCAGGGAGCCTGCAGCTCGTTTATCAATGTTTCCCCATGGATGACCGACCGTGTGAGCTGCGCGACCTTGTCCGATAAAACTTCTCCGATAGCTCCACAGTCTCAGAAATGTCACCTCGCGTGGCCTGTAGGGGGAAGGGGACGTTTCTTGCGGGCCTGTCCCGTTAAAAGGCCGAAGGAGCAGGCTTTGAAGCAGCGTGGCTTGAGCACCAGGCATACAACTGGCTCTGCCCCAGCCCTGTAGTACTTTGAGAGTAAAACCTGACTTATGAGTCCTGTCAGTGGAACTTGCCCAAATGCCTTATCTGCTATGATAGGATGCAGGTTCAAAACAGTATTGGTGAACTCTGAGGTTACATCACCAAATTTTGAATATAAAATAGGAAGAAATGCAAGTAGGACTTGTATTAGGTCTGCTTAACCATTTGGGAGATCAAAGCAGTTGATATATATGTCACCCAATGTGCCTACCATTACTAATGTATGTACCTACTTTATTCCAAAACCCAAAAAAGAGATTAAAAAAGATATATATCTGCTTCTGTTCCCCTCTTCACCACTCTGCACACTTAATACTCCATCTGCTGAGTCACTGCTGTCACTGACCCTTGCCACTTCTGCTCGCCAGTGGTAACTGGTGATCTTTGAAAGTTAGGGGTTGTTGTAAAACTTGCTCCAAAATCGGTGGGACGGCGTTCTGCTAGGATGAAAGGGCCCGGGATTCTTTTGGAGAAAAAAAATGGAATATTACAAAATTATCACGTAAAAGTGCTAAAATGCCATAGGATCTGAAGGGTTACTCATGAAATATCCCAGTATCCTAGTACTGTCATATTCTGCCAAAGAAGCCCATTTGGTAATGAGCCAATTTTTTCAAAATATGTCACCGATTCACACTTAATGTTTGAAATTAACTCCAGTATGCCATGTCCAGAATTGTGCCATATGTGCTCCCTAAGTAGCCACGGATGCACCAGCTCATATCAAGAATGCCATACTAAATGCCATGGACACCCACTTTATACCATGGATGCCTACATCAAAAATTGCCTTCAGTTTGCAAGGCCTGCATTTTGCCATGGGTGTCCTACTCTATGCCAAGAATTACCTCCAATATGCCAGTACCAGCATTTTGCCACTGGTGCCTCCATATACCAAGTGGTACCTCCGGGCCTGCACTTTTTCATAGGAAACAACCGTGTCTAGACATGGGCGCCCTCCCCCATAAGCAAAGAATGACCTTTCAGTATGCTAGAGCCAGCATGGGGTTTGCAGACACAACACTTACCCACTCTAACACACATACTTCCTCACTGTCTCAAGCAGTCTCTCGCTCACACTCCTGATGCCCCTGCTGTATCTGCCTAGCCTGTCAGTGAAGCTGGGTAAAAATATGTTCACTATACACTATTCAAAAGACAAAACAAAAGGCATTGTCTGTGTGAAATATGTGATTCAGGTTTATATTTGCAGATCAAGCAGTGTAAAACCCTGCATCCAAGTGGTCCTATGTAGTGCATGTTTCGTTTAGGCATTTTTAGCCATCAATACTTTTTAGGTAGGAGCTGAAAATCCCAACAGCCAATGTTAAAAAAACTACAACCCCCCGAATGCAGCATTGTGGGGCCTGAAAAGCCCGGACCGCATTGGTGTCAGTTTGTGTTTTGAACGCTTTATTCTTGGAAGCAAAGGTTCATTAATGAAGTTGTGAACAGGCGGTCATGCCATTCAAAGTACGTATTTCAGAACCCCAAACCTTCACTCTTCTCTAAAACAACAGGGCTTGCTAACTCTTTACTGAGCACCACACCGAAAGACCCCAGGGGGTCTGGGCCCAACATGAAGGCACCACCCCCAACCGCCACCCATCCTAGCAGCAGCCAGAACGAACTGAGCTCTGCATTGAGAAGAAGAAAGAAGAGCCTCCCTGCCTGCTGGCTGCTCCCAGGACGGGCCCTGGGCTTTTGTTGTCCTCAGCTGAAATGTTGACAGTATTCAAGCCCCAGTGCTCCACTGAAGTTGGCACCTGATGTGCCAAACTGTGTGGGGATCTACCGTTTTTCCTAATGGCCCGCACATTGGTGTGCACAGAATGCGTAAGGCTTGAGTTGTAGGTATGTATGTTTATGGTATTTCTTCAGCGCAAACCCAGCCAAAATTCAGCAGAGCTCTGCAGTTGCCACATCAGCTAAATTCATGTTATGTAATTTGCATATGTATAGCGCTAACCACCACTGATAGGAAATTCAAGCACATTCTCTGAACGGTTGCACTTTACCGCGGATGTCAAGAGGTCATTAATGGAACAACAAAGGAACCATCATGTGAAATTGTGTTTTTTGGGGTTTTGGCTGTTTGAGATGAGTGGTAGATTGAGTGAATTAGCATGAAAGTGTTGTGTTTCATGTGTATTGGCAATGCGCCTACAAACTTTCTGTCACGATGAGGGGTATTGAAGCAGTACATTCTCCACCACCCACGTCCTTGAGAGACTCAGAGGTAAAGATGCAGATCTTTTCCAAGGCCACTCTCTTGTGCCCTGGCACAAGGAGCGGGACTTCGGAGGATACAGACGCTTCCTGTTTCCAGCCCGGAATGGCGATTTACAGGCAGGCCAATCCAAAAGAGGAACATATCCAGAAATATCCCTGAAACCTGTGAATCCCCCAGACTTCTTTGTAGGTCTTTTCATCACCTCCAGCCCTGTACCCTCCCACATCAGGCCAGTCTGACGTTGAAGGGCAAGGCCTGGTCAGAGTAGGCTGGTCTTATTTGATCAAAGCTAAGATGGCCAAGCCCACATAGCGTAGCAACCCCAGGAGGCTGGAAACTGTTCCACACTTTTATCTAAGAATACAGGGGACCACAGGGCATACAGAGGCTACTGGACCCCAACTGTGGTGGTTGGGGTTGTTTATCAATGGTGTCTGGGTCCATCCTGCTAGTGCTCTACAAACTGTGCCAAGTACATCTTTTTATGCTCTTGACTCTCAGGGTAGTGAGGGTGGGCACATTCCTACTTTCTCAACACGCAGGTTGGATTCTAAACGGCAGGCAGATCCTCAATTCAGCCATCAGATACTGCAGGCTTCAGGTGATGTCACCTCTCCTCGCGGATATTGGCTGTCAGGCAGACACCAGCCCTGGTTACACACCAGTACTTCAAGTGCTCTGTGGAACACTCCCTTCTTTGGTCATGAAGAACTTACAACTGAAAGAGTGTGTTGGGTCAGATTCCACATTTTTATACACATTTCCTAGACAGGGTGTATATCATCTGCCCCTACCTTCAGACCGGGTTTGGGTGGTTCTGTTTGAAGAATCCTTTCTGAACAATTCTTCAGTCACAGCCTTTTTTGTATAGTTAAGCTTCTCATAGCAGTTAGCTTTGGGCCGGCTTTTACAGAAGCACCCAACACCGGGGCACAAGGAAGTGTGAGATCTCTGCACCTGGCTTTCATCTGCCTTTCTAAAGCAAATATCTGGGACTGACAAAAGGGCAGGTCTGGCCTGTAACTGTCCTGAACTTGAGAAACAGAAACTGAAGTTCCACCATTTACCACTAACATCTACTAATAAGCAGTGCTCAGGAAAAACTTGTCAGCAGCCCCATGCTAACAAAGTCTTCATGGAGCTTCTTAAGACAACCACTCGCCATCTTCCTATCTTCAATGCCCGGATCTCAGCCATCATGCCACAGGAATGCAGGCAATACACTCTCACTATCTGGGGAGCTGTCCTCATCCCCCATCTTGTGATTTGCCAAACCAGGGGAATCAAAATGGACCCCATTGCTTGAGTACTTGGGGATGTATGTCGTTACAATGCGATGTTTTACATCGCAGTACTTTACGACGCATGTTTTACAACGCAAGTCGTTACCACGACTTGCGTTGCTGGGGGATGGATAGTGAATAGTCTAATTTACTATTCCAACTCCAGTCCCCGTGGATAGTAGGGAAGGAGTTGGATAATAAATTAAACTATTTACTATCCTGGAGCGCCCCCCAGCGCAATTCGTTGTTACAACTTGCGTTGTAAAAGTTGCCTCGTAAGGGAACTGCGGTGTAACATCCGCGTTGTAAAGGATGTTCCCCAGTACTTGGACTCCCAAACTCAGAGTCCTAATACCACAAATTTTTGGCCTTCTCACTATACAGGCACATTGGGCCATATGCATCAACTCATTTTCCCATAGACACAGAATGGGCAAAACCCTTTGATGCATCTGGCCCATAGACTGGACATACATGCAGGATAACAGCGCAAGGTTTTTGGTTTCACATAACAGCAGAACTTTACACTGTACCAACCAGTAGACCGCACCCTCACTGAAATATATCAAAAGGCCTATGATAAAATCACAAAAGACCCACGCTAGGAACAGTAGTCCTCCGTTCACTGTGAGGGCATTCTTGGTGCACCCGTGCACGTCACAGGACAGGGCCTGGCCCTAGCTACTGCTCTGCACACAGCACTAGATTAGTGTGATGCCAGGGTCGAAATAAAAACGTGGATACCAGATTAAAATGTACTTGGGCACTCCGGGCAAGGCGACGTATCCATATATTATTCAGGGGACATTCTTATCCAAACAATGAGTAAAGGAAATCTCCAAGGATAAGTTATCACTTGGGCCACTGAAATTATGAAACACAAATGGTTGACTAAATTATGCAGCAAGAAATTGCAAGTTATCTGGCATATGCAGCACATTTTGTGGCAATGTTATTTCACCATTATGTCAGTTTAACACACACTGTCTGGGCACACGTTTTACTAGTTTAACACCTCATATCAGCAATTAATAACTGAAAAGTAGCCTGTTAACCTTGACAAATGGTCTGTCGAACACTAATATGTGGCACTCATTGTTTACTAACAAAAATATAAATTATGCAGCTGGGGAGATTGTGTGGCAAGCACGGTACAACCATAACTATGCAGCCAAAGCCACTGCTGCAACATTGCATAATTCCAATGTAATTATGGGGTGGAATGTTGCAAAACATTTCTCCTACAAGCTTCCTCTAAATCTTGCAAATATTGTAGATAGCAAAGAATTCTGCATTTGGGCTTTCACATTTAATTTAGACCTTTTATGCCCATTATCAGTTATTAGGAGTCAAAAAAGATTATCAGCGTCCATCTACTTTTAAAGTCTTGTGGAAACAAGTTGCACAGTAAACTTTAGAGAAAACCGCATTTCTATTCCCAGCCCCAGTTTGCATTAATGAAATTATATTTCCAGTTTACAGGATAAAATTATGCCAAAATGTAAACATTGGAAGAGATCTAGATGTAGTTAAATAATCTGGTACTATGCACAACTGTATTTGCATAAGTGTTCTACAGCCTGAGCTTTCTAAAGGCTCCTTCAGATATCAAGCGGCTGAACCCAGCAGCTAGTAGAATGGGCAGTACTTGGGGGCTCTTTTGAACTGTAGATGGTCATTGATTTGTCTCAGGCTACATTGGCCCCCATTCCTCAATCTATCACCCCAGATGCAAATAGATAGCCCTCTCACACCCTGCATGGGGGTATTTAACCCTGGACATCTTGAAAGTGGGAGCTCCTTCAAACCACAAACAATGTGCAGATTGAGTCCATAGTATCTCAGAGGGGTTTAGGTCTACCCCCATTAGCTGCCTTCGGGGCAATTGAAGGCTAGTGATCTGGGCTCCTAGACTTGCAGCCAGCCAATTAGTGCTTTAATAAGTCTGAAAATGTGCAGTGAGGGGTGGTCTCTTAAAGGGGCGCGGCCAAGAATCCTAACTAGGAATTCTTTCCCGAGGCCTAGTCTATGTAAGTGCACTACCTGGCAAGTATATGGGTGCGTGTCTGTTAGTTTCAGTTGTTTAATTCAGATATATCACACAACAACAGACCTGCGCCTAATACAAGCCAGATCTATTGGCTTTACTTCTTGTAGGCAGTATCATATAAATGAGTAGCAACAATGGTAATGCTGTCAAACATTAGAATTGAAAATGTTAACATTCTAAATGTATGAGACTGTGAATAAAACATTAGGGCTGTTCGGGGGGGGGGTCTCCTGAGTGTAATATTTGCCTCCCATTTTCCACTCCACACAACTTTCCTTTGTAATCTCTTGCTCTGCTGGATACTTTTGCCACTTTTCTCCTCACTTATCTCTGAAATCTTCCATCTGCACAGGGCTTAATTTGAGCTGGTGGTAGTAGGTGGGGCCTACCGGCACTCACTTCTGGGGACAGGCATTTATTTTTCCTTCACCCAAGACCAGAGAAGTAAAACTCACAAGTATGAAAGAAGGAGGAAGAGAAAGACGGAAAAACTGTGGCAAAGGAGGAAAATGGGAGCTTGCAAGAGTAAGATAAGGGTCAGAGAGTGTCTGGTGGTGGATTAAGTAGGCGTGAGGTGGAATCAAGACCCCAGCCTTGGTATTCAGCATGCTGACATTCAATAGCGCGGGCCATGGGCATCTGAGCAAAACTTAGGATGACGGCACTTATTCATTTACAAATTATCCACTGCATCTGCATGACTCACACATGATCTCCCGCCACTTAATCAAAGTCTTCATTCTGTCCTTCTAAGTATTCTTCCAAATGTCACTTCCCCTTCACCATTCTTCCTCTCACCCCAATAGTAAACCACATCATTTTATTTCCTTTTGTGCTGTGAATATTTCAACTGCTGTGTATACTTCCCTCACATACTTCCAAATAAAATGGTAATTACAATTGCCGCATACATGACCATATGTCCTGTGTGCTCTACAGAGAGGCATGGATGGGAAGCACATGTAGTCTGAACTAACTCTGGGCGAAGTACTGAGCTACGCTCGTGTAGTTTGCAAAGTTTGCGCTACTTTGCGAATTGCACGTAGCACAGTGCAAACACGCGTAGCATAGCAGTCATTTTTTGCTTGCTCGCGGTCTTCATCGTCAAGTAGGCGAACGCAAGCGAGCAAAATGACATCCCGGCGAGACTTTTTCATTGTTTCCGATCAGCAACATCAAGTTGCCGATCGCGAGCGTGGAAAATAAACCTCCCGGCGAGATTCTCAACGCGGGTGGGACAGGTTTCTCATTGCGAGTGGTCGCATATGCTCACGATGAGAAACTACCAGTCCGCGTTGAGAAAGCTGCCGCTCGCGTAGAAATCTACACGAGCGGCAGAAAACAACCGCTTGCACTGTGCAAGATGCGGTTTGCACTGATTGCACAGTGGAGACAAGCATTCGGCACTGTGCAATGAGTGCGAAAAGCATTTTGCACAGTGCACTACGCAGTTAACGTAGCTCGCGTAGTGCGAAGTGCACTTCGCGTAGCTATGCGTAGTGCTACTACGCGAACTACGCCCAGGGTTAGTCTGAACACCTTCATGATCCACAGACAGGCAATGCAAGAAACTTACATCTCTTCTGCCTGAACTCCAGAGCTTTCAATCGTGCCCCTCAAGAACAGATCATCCACAACCTGTACTCACTCAGACAGGTGACTGTTTGCGGTATGCACTATACAAGAGCAATAGGTTACATGAAAATTAAGCCTTTGCAGGGCCAAAAGATCTCTCCTTTGGGCAGTAGCATTTGGTGATGATGTACAGTATTGCAAGATGCTGTAAAGCATAGTAAAACAAGCATTTACAATGCAATGGTTTTGCCTTTGTTAAAGTTAGAGCTATTGGCATTGCTCTTGACATTATTTTTATTTATGTGTTTTTTTAAAACATAAATAAATGGCATTGTCATTTACAATGCCAATAGCTTAATCGCTCGCAAATGCATGACCTCTTGCATTTTACACCCACACAGAGCCACACACGCAAAGCCACACACACGCAAAGCCGCACTCTGCACTCTGCACTGGCAACAGAGGGTTGGCATGAGAGGGTAGGGAGAGCACATGGACAACGGAGGGTGGGCAGGAGAGGGTAAAGAAAGCACACGGGCAACAGAGGGTTGGCATGAGAGGGCGGGGAGAGCACACGGAAAATGGAGGGTGGGCAGGAGAGGGTAGGGAGAGCACAGGTCAACAGAGGGTGGGCAGGAGAGGGTATGGAGAGCACATGGACAATGGAGGGTGGGCAGGAGAGGGTAAAGAAAGCACACGGGCAATAGAGGGTGGTCAGGAGAGAGTGGGGAGAGCACACGGACATCGGAGGGTGGGCAGGAGAGGGTAAAAAAAGCACACGTCAACAGAGGGTGGGGAGAGCACACGGACATCGGAGGGTGGGCAGGAGAGAGTAAAGAAAGCACACGGGCAATAGAGGGTGGGCAGGAGAGCGTGGGGAGAGCACACGGACATCGGAGGGTGGGCAGGAGAGGGTAAAGAAAGCACACGGGCAATAGAGGGTGGGCAGGAGAGGGTGGGGAGAGCACACGTCAACAAAGGGTAGGCAGGAGAGGGTATGGAGAGCACATGGACAATGGAGGGTGGGCAGGAGAGGGTAGGGAGAGCACACTGACAACGAAGGATGGGTAGGAGATGCTGGGTCAAGCAAAATGACAAAGGATGAAAGGCAGGAACAGAATGAGTGAGAAACACAGAGGGGGAGAAGTACACAAGGGAGCCAGCTGGAGGAAACACGCACTCTCATAAAGTGGTGCTTAAATAAAAAGAAAAAAGTACCACCTGAAATAGTGAGCCGTGGATGGACAGCAGTGCGTCCATAACGCTAAAGAAGAAAAAAAAAAAAAGAAATAAAGTAGAGGGAGGAAAACCTACCGAAGCTAAGAATTCCAAGCAAGCAAAGGAGAGTGACAATGAACCGAAGTAGAAATGGGCGGGCGCTAAGTCCACTGTAAAGTACCAAAACGTCTGGCAACAGACAGAGGTGAGACATAATAAAAATAAAATGATGTACACAGTGGGCTTTGGATCCAGTCAGAGGAGTATTGGTCACTCACCTCCTGGTACAGGACAGCGAGGGGGGGTGGGGGCGGGAACGGGGCACAGGACAGCGAGGGGGGGAGGGCGGGAACGGGGCACAGGACAGCGAGGGGGGGAGGGCGGGAACGGGGCACGGGACAGCGAGGGGGGGGGGCGGGAACAGCACACGGTGTTCAATTATTCTCCTGGCGATGTGATTACTGCCAAAAGAGTCCACTTCAACATAAGAAATTCAAGGCATAGTGCATGTAATCAAAAGTTTGCTAATCCTCTTAATAGCACCATGCCCTGCTCCCAATTAGATAAAAGCCATACAGTAAGCCTAAACTTGCTCTAAATAGTATGGCAACCACGTGCTTGGGCGATACAAGTCTGAATGCAACCCCCTGGGCACCAAAAACAAACAAGCAACGGAGAGTGAAAGGGGAGGGGGGGTGCGGAACGGACAGCGGGAGGGGGCGGGAACGGGGCACAGGACAGCGAGGGGGGGGAGGGCGGGAACGGGGCACAGGATAGCGAGGGGGGGGGAGGGCGGGAACGGGGCACAGGACAGCGAGGGGGGGAGGGCGGGAACGGGGCACAGGATAGCGAGGGGGGGGAGGGCGGGAACGGGGCACAGGACAGCGAGGGGGGGGGAGGGCGGGAACGGGGCACAGGACAGCGAGGGGGGGGGAGGGCGGGAACAGTGCACAGGACAGCGAGGGGGGGGAGGGCGGGAACAGAACACGGTCAGCGGGAGGGGGGCGGGAAGGCAATCATAGATATAATTAAATTATGTTCGACACCTGCTGGCTCATAGAAAGAAAAAAAACATGTTCGACAACAGCTGGCTCAATCTCGAGCCCCCACGGGGCTGCAGGCAGCTATTGGTACCATTACCCAACTGAACTACATTAATGTAATGGTCTTGGGGGTCGAAGGGCGACTGCCCGCCAGGCTGACTGGCAGGGATTACACTGGCAGATGTGTGAACTCGCCAACCTCGGAGGCGGACGGCAGCCCTGCTGTTTGGGAACAAGGCACGGGCTGGGAGGCGGGAGGAGAGAGGTCGGAAATGGAGGAGGTTAGGGCGGGGGCGTCTGGAGCCTGGAGGGTGCAGGTAGAGGGTACCAACGCCGCCCTCAGCAGCCAAGGCAGTGATAACATGAGAGCTTAACTGCTCTCCGAAGGTAAGTAACAGGCAGAGCTCATGCGGGTGACCGGCAAACCTCGTCCCAGACGCGGGATGGAGGCGAGTTACTCGTCAGCAGTTTGGACGGGCGGGGCCGGCGGATTGCTGCGGTTTAGCACAAGTGATTTCAAAAGGATAAGTGAGAGGCCACCTGCCAGGCAGGGGTGATACGGGTTTCTCTTTCATAACAAGGTTAGCGCACCCTTTCACTGCGTTTGCTTCAGCTCTTCTGTCGCTGGTAACGTCGCAAAAACAGGCGATACTGCTACCGCAATGGCCCCGCCATAACCTAACTTGCCCTAAACTACCCTTGCCAGCAGACCAGTAACCTTTGGAAAGTGCTTTCTCGCCTGGGGGCCGTTCCTGTGGGATGAAGCTAAATGAATTTCCTTTCACTGAAGCCACGCCCAAACATCGACACTAACAAGGCCTTTCTCTTCTGACAGGACTTTGAAATCCTGCAAGTTAAACCCGATTCAACACTTTTAACCAGCCGATTGTTCACCATGAAGAGAGCAGGCCGAGATAAGAAAGGCGAAAATATGCACTTGCGCATTTTTACGTTTTATTTAACTCTTTTCTCCAGATGAGAAAATCATGCAGGTGAGCACGCATGGCAGGAAAAGTCACTTAAAATGTTTGGGAAAGCTAACATGTTACAACCTTGATGTTTTTATCAGCACTTACAAAAAACACTTTTTTGGGGAAAAGTACATTTTTTTGCTCGCCTGCTCTAGATTTACTATTGCGTAAAATACCAGCGACTTGTGAAGTTTTTCAAAGGGGTAAACACAATGGTCAGTAAATTTATGACTGGAAGTCTCATTTTAAAGTTACACATGCAGCAGAGAAAGGTTTATGAATTAGGCCCAGTCATCACTGTGAGCCCCCGTGCTGCCCTTCCTTGGTGAAAGCCTCACACCGGTCACGCTACCTGGTTCTGACTTGCATGGCCCTTACTGTATTATGCTGGCCAGCATACTGGTCAACTAACCCACATTTGGCGGTTGTCACACGCTTTATCGAGTTAATTCCCATTGATGGGATCACAGTCCGAAAGCCAGACTAACCCCACATTTTTAGGTCGAGTATTCCACTAGAGTGCATGTTTAAGCCGCCTAAGTCATGTAGGTCTCTCACCCTGCACTCCATGTTTCTCTCCGTTTCCCGACTGCTTCTCCCCACATCCTGCTGTTGTGCTCGGCGGTCTTCTCTCCTTTGGTTTCATCACACTCGCTTGCTGTGTTGCATTCCCCCCCCCCCGATTGCTTTTGCATTCCCTTCAGCTCCTTCCCAGTTGCTTTTGCGCCCCTTCCCACGTGCCCTCCAACTTGTTGCTTCATTGTTTGCCCCCAACCTCCATGTGTTGCTGCGCTGTGCCCCAAGCCACATGTTTCAGCCCGCATAAAAAAATAACAGGTTTTCTAACTCCGCATCCAAAGTAACCCGAGCACAGACAAGGAAGGCGGGCATCAGGAAACAAGCGGGAGGGGGCGGGAAAGGGGGAGGAGAGACGCAGCGCCATTGCGAGGCCAGCATCAGGAACCCGAGCACAGACAAGGAAGGCGGGCATCAGGAAACAAGCGGGAGGGGGCGGGAAAGGGGGAGGAGAGACGCAGCGCCATTGCGAGGCCAGCATCAGGAACCCGAGCACAGACAAGGAAGGCGGGCATCAGGAAACAAGCGGGAGGGGGCGGGAAAGGGGGAGGAGAGACGCAGCGCCATTGCGAGGCCAGCATCAGGAAACAAGCGGGAGGGGGCGGGAAAGGGGGGAGGAGAGACGCAGAAGTGCCGGCAATGCCGGACCAGATTCGGGGGCGTTCCTGGCTTTTTGCTGACGTCGCGTGACGTCGGCAAAAGCCAAAGAATCTCGGGAACGCCCCCGAATCTGGTCCGGCATTGACGGACAGGCCCATCGTCCAATGGCTATGCTCCATTTATGGAGCTAGCCAATAAATGACGAGGGCCGACCCAAACCCACACTACAGTTCTCATTAGGTTTTCGCCTGCGCGAAAAAGCTGCGCAGAGCGCAGCTTTCGCCAGGCAAAACCTAAAAAGGAAACCATGACGCAGCTGCATTATTTTATAGGCACACGCATGCTTAATGACAATTTTGCACCTACACAATTATGTAGTGCCATTTATTTATTTACTGATCTAAAACGGATTAGTACATTTTAAAAGACAAAAAAGAAGTAGCACAAAACTGATTTTTTTCTTTTTAGGCAGAGGTGCCAACAGCAATTATCTACCTGGTCTGCCCCCTTTCAAAAAAAAAATATTTTTTAAAAAGATGCTGGGGGAAATGGGCAAAAGCAGCACCCGAGGGAGAGCTACGCAGGTCAGAGGGAGAAGCACACAAGCATTAAAGCAACATGAAGCACAGGTATGGGAGTGAGGTTGAATATGGGAGAAGCACATAATGAAAAGAGCTGGAAAACACATGCCATTCCATTTATAAACTTTATTTCTGCCGTAAAAGACCATAAAAGTCACATAATAGCACATTACAAAGATAAAAATAAAGCTAAAATGACACTCCATAAAAGTTTAAAAAATAAATATTTACATATTTCATCGGCAACAGCAGCTCATTACATTAAAAAAAGAGATATATAAAAAGTTAGTTGCACAATTACAGTGCTATCTTTAGCAACTTTTGGCATCTTTTCCACATTGGAAGAAGAAAGCGGGAAACGGCAAAGACCACAATAGTTTCTGTTTCATTTCTTAAAATTCGATAGGAAACCGTACATTGAGAGAACCCCATATATTTACAAAGTGGGATGAGCCAATATTTTCTTGATGGTCTATACACAGGACAAAAAATAGTACATGTAACACCGTCTCGGGAGGACCCTTGCAAGCTAGGCATATATTTGCAGTGGAGTTTACCCAGTTCTTTGTAAAATCAAATAAAGGAAGGGTGCCCAGCCTGAATTGTATGTATAACTTCCTCACCAGGGCGGGTTGGATTTCATCCATATAGGGTTCAAGCATCTATTGGTCTTTGAAACTTAAAAAATCTGTTGTAAGTTGGCCAAGGGTGTTATTTTCCTGCAGAGCCCTAAGCCTGTATGATCCATAAGAGTTCACCAGATCAGGAACGGGAGATCTGTGTACAATATACCTCTGGGCTAAACCAGAGGTCAAAATGACAAACTTTGGCACAGAGGTCTTTAATATATGCAAGCCAGGGAAATGTAACTGTCCCAGTTTGCTCCAAGATCGAGCGAAGCTCAGACCTGTATGAGACCAACTCAGGGGCCAGCCAAATTCTGCGCCAAAAGGTAAATGGACGCATTCCAGCTTTTTCGGAGATAGGTCTTATGCCCAAATCAAGACGTTGTGGAAGAAGAGGGGTGCTTAACGGAAGATTCAGCAGACATCTCATAAACTTATTCTCGTCTAAAGTCAAGCCCTTCGTGGGACAATGCCCCCAAAGCTCTGTCCCATATAGTGCAGCGCTTCTCACCTGCACTTTGTATATCTCAGTAAGAGGGCCAGGGACCTGGGGTCGTGGCTTAGCAAAATGGCCGGCTAGACGCGTTTTCGTCCAGCTCCTGCCCTAGTGTCCCCTAAATACTTAATTATCCTGGCACATTTCGAATTTAAACGGTGCTCCTGAGGTAAGGAGCCCCCCGGACCTCGGAAGTCGTCACTTACCGATTATTAAACGCCAGCGACTGCGGGAGACCCGTTGGCCCACGGCGATCCTGACTGCAGCAGTATCTGGGAAATGGCGGCCGCCGCGCGGTGAAACAGCCCCACCTGCCGACGAGAGGCGGGAGGCCCAGCGGAACACAGTACCCCCCGTGGAGGAAGGCGGGGGGCGCGCGACCCCCGGTGACTGGTGAGAGCAGCGGAGGGTGACATAGTGCGGCTGACAGGTGCATCGCTGCGGTCCCCGGGTTGAGCCCCTATGCGAGGCCGGGGAGGAGAGGCCTACATGCCTTCTTGCAGCACCGGGGCGCTGATGGAGCAGCTGCAGACAGAGCCCGCTGGGACCGGGCGGCCTGGGACATTGATTTCCTTCTCCCCCCGACCCACTGGGGGACAGCAGGATTACGGACATCTCCGAGGGTGATCGGGCAGCTGTGCTTTGGACCTTGAGGGGCCCTACGCACCGGCGGCCCCCAGTGAAGGGAAGCAAGATACATCGATCCCCTCAGGGCGACGGTGGGGACAATTAGCACGATTGTGTGCGGCCGGCGGAGGAGACGCTGTGGTCCCGGAGTGAGTACTTGTGCAACACGGAGGTGGTGCGGCATATGCACGTTCCTGAGGCCCTGAGATGCCGCAGAACCCACAGACGACAGGGTGCTGGCTGATCCCAACCTGCCTGGGGCCCCCATTTCCCTCCCCAACCCTCCATCCGGCGGGGGGACTAGGGCCTATATCAAAGCTCCTTCCGCGTGGGTAACCAGGGGATGGCCGGCTGAGACGTGGGTGGACCGAGAGAGAGGACCCCCCCCCCCTGACTGGCTGGGGCTGTAAGATACCTCGGAGCCGCCGCTGCTGTAGCCGGAAGTCAGCACGGAGACCGGACAGCTGGACTTTGACCACTGGAGCCTGCCCCCCTCGCCTCCCGCTCCTGGGCGGCGCAACACCGAGAGAGCCCCTGCTGAAGCAATAGTGAGAACCAGGGTTCGACAAAGAGCACAGCTGACCGGAGGCCCATATTGTCAGTACCCCGCGGCCAGACCAGTTGGGACGGGGGTTTCTACCACCAGGGCTGATCTGCGCCACGTAAGGGGGTGCCACCGGGACCCCGAAATATCTCCTGTGAAGTGCCCGGTGGAGGACCCTTGGAAGCCCCCATTATTATGGGAAAGAACCGACCGATAAGGGGAGCCCAAAAAAATAAGATTGTGCAGTACACGGTCCCGGGCCCTCCAGCGGTAGAGCGCCCCGGCCTGGATCGGAGGATGGAGGCCCACCCGGATGCGGCCGCCCAGGACAAGGTCGATATTCTGGCGGCGATTCGTGACTCCAGGGTGGCGCTAGAGGGCAAAATAGACGGCATGGCCATGGATAATAACCATTTACGCCTTGATCTCCGGAAAGTAGCGGACAGGGTCACCACCACGGAGGGGGATCTAACCGAATTGCAAACTGAGGTCTGGCAGCTGGAGGAGACAGTGGCGGCTCTCCAGTAACACACGGCCCGATTGGAGGATCGCGCCGAGGATGCAGAAGGGCGGTCCCGTAGGAACAATCTCCGCTTCCTGGGGTTTCCCGAACGCACGGAGGAGCCGGCGGCGGACCTCTTCCTTGAGGACTGGATTGGCAAGGCCTTCCCAAACCTGTGACTGTCCAAAATGTTTGCAATAGAGAGGGCACATAGAACCCTGGGGCCGCCGCCAAAGCCGGGATCACCACCTATGGCCATAATAGCCCGGTTCTTCAACTTTAGAGACCGGGACGTGATCCTACAACATATCCACAAGACCGGACCGCCCAGGTATGATAACCACGACATCCACATTTTTTTCCATACTATACTTGAAAGGTACAAAACCTCCGGAATGATTTCCTGCAAGTTAAGCGACGAATGCAGAGCCACAATGTCAAATACAGTCTGTTCTTCCCAGCCCGGCTTCGAGTGCAACACAGCGCTGGGACGCATTTTTTCGACCGCCCGACAACGCGGGCGACTGGATGGACTCGTTGGGCTTGGAGGACCACAAACACACACAGGGCTGGCAGGAGCAAAGACGGCGGAATGCCAGACGGCGGAGCCAACGACGCAGTGAGGGAGGTCAGCCCCTGGGAGGACGCGCCGTCACAGAGAATGGACGTTTCACGGTGGGCCCGGATGGTACCCTCTGGGCGGAACTGGAGAAAATCCCAACCCAGAACCAATTCTCCCCACTTTGTTTGGTTCAGGAAACGCAATCAGACTCTGGAGGGACCGCCGGTCCGGCTGCTGAACCTCCACAGGTCACCTGACTGGTAAATCTGATGGTCCGTATCTGATGCAGGGGGGTCATGGACACTGTGAATATTTTCTATACCTTAACTTGGGGGGTCTGTATAGCCTGATGGACCGGAAATGGGGCTGTTCCCCGGAGTACTAGGAGCAGCATGAAGAGGGGAGGGGGGAGCTGAAGACCTGTTGATTACAGTGACTGTACTATTGTGCCAAGTTTCAACTTCAAGAGGCCGATTGTAGAGTGCAGCTGCGGCCGGCTAGGCCTCGGTCGGGCAGGGCTGCGCAGTACCAGTCAGTTGGCTGAAGGTTCAATTACGGGGTGAAGGGAAGGGTTTTCTTTTTTGTCTTTTTGGACTACTACGTACTCAAGTGTTCAGTTTAAAAAGTTTGTTTCTATTTCTTAATTGTGACTTGAAAAGGGAGGGTCTGTGGGGGGAGTGTCTTTGGGGTGGGGTTCGAGGGCTCCTGACCCAGTTCGGATTGGGAGATGCGGTACTACCGCCTGTGGGTGGGAAATGTTGGGGTTCCCTGTTTTGGTTCAGAGAGGGATGCTGCCGGGTCATTTTACTCTCTTGCTTTGCAATGTTTAAGTTGTCTGCTTTTTGGAGGGTCATGTCACGCTGCGGAGAAGGTTCCAATGGGTGCCAGGTGGGAGCTGCGAAGTAGAAAAGTGCTAACTCATGAAAGGTGATACATGTAAATACAAACTACTGACGTGGAATGTTAGGGGGCTCAATAATATGGTTAACCGGATCAGAGTAGCCACCGATCTTATGCGTTATGGGGTCAGCTTCGCTTTACTCCAGGAAACACACCTTTGGGGGGACTGCCTTAAGTATGTCCAGCGTAGATGGCGTGGACAGTTTTTTGCCACGTCTTACTCCGGGTTCACCAGAGGGGCTCTAATTTGGGTGGCACCGGGGGTCCCCTTTAAAGCCACACACACAAAACTGGATCCGGAGGGCAGGTTTGTAATCGTGATAGGTACTCTAGATGGGCGTAGTGTATGCTTGGTGAGCATTTACACCCCGAATACGGACGATGGTGAGTTTTTGGGTCAAGTGCTGGGACAGTTAGATATAGACCCGGACACAGAGCTCCTGATGGCGGGGGATTTTAACTGTGCGCTCGATGGGAATTTAGATAGATGCCCCCCAAAGTTAGACGCCAAACCTAAAATGAGAGATGCAATGGCCCAGATGCTCCAAAGTTATGACCTGATAGATGCATGGAGGCACCCTGCTCATCCAGTGTATTTGTGCTACATGCCTGCTGCCAACACGCACAGTAGACTAGATTACTTCTTTCTTCAGGGCATGGTAATGGACCGGGTGGAAGAAATCCACTATTTGATCATTCTCCGCTCCTGCTCACATATTTGGTAGTTGGACCTCGGCCCAAGATCCCGCTCTGGAGTCTCAACATAGAGGCTTTCGGGGATCCCACTTATAAGGAGGCTATCTCGCAAGGGCTCGAGACGTATATCTAGAAGTGAACTGGGGGTCAGCTAACATGAGGACGACTGAATGGGACGCCATGAAAGTGGTCCTTCATGGGACGTGTATGTCCACAGAGGTAAGGGTAAAGCGGGTGCTGGAACGGGAACTCCGACAGCACGAGGACCGCTTGGCAGAGATGGAGAGGGACTTTCCCACAGACAAGGAGCAGTGGCCCGAATGGACGGCCACGCAGCAGCAGTTGGGGGACACCTGGGCCTCGCTTGGCAAATTTAATAGGACAGACAGCTGGCGGAGATGGTACACGGAGGGCGACAAAGCTGGAAGACTATTAGCGCATCTGGTACGGGCAGAAACCCAACCTCACCCGATTTTGGCACTGCAGAATGAAGTGGGCCGGATGGTATATACCCAGCAGGCGATTAACGGGGTGTTCCGATCCCATTTATGCAAAATATACTCGGAATCGCATCCTTTAACGGGCGCCGAGGACATAGAGGTGTACCTCGAGGGGATACAGCGGCCCGGGATTGAAGCGAATAGCCAGGAAGATCTGGGGGGCCACTCCGAGAGTAGGAACTGCGTGCTGCAATAGCCCATCTGCAGACAGCAAAATCCCCGGGGATGGACCGATTAGCGGCTGAACTCTATAAAGAGTTCAAGGGTGTTCTGGTCCCAAAAGCAATGGAGGCCTATGACCGGGGCTCGCTCCCGGACTCCATGCGGGCGGCGATGATCGTAATGATCCCCAAGCCGGGTAAGGATCCTCTCCTCCCCGGATCCTATAGACCCATATCCATGTTGAATGTGGACTTGAAGATCATCAGCCAGGTGAAGATCATCAGCCTACCTTCGACGCCTGGTCCATGATGACCAGTCGGGGTTCATCCCGGGCCGGAACTCCTTACGGAATATCCGTCGCCTGGCCCACGTCATGCGAACTTCAGCGGGACAGGCCAAGCAAAGCACGCTGGTCTTTCTGGATATCGAACAAGAGTTCGACTCGATTCGCTGGGCCTACCTCTGGAAGGTGCTTTTAAAACTGGGCCTGGGGGAAGGATTTGTAAAATGGGTTCAGCTATTGTATACCAGACCTGTGCCCAGAGTCTGCACGGGCCGATGTGTCTCGGATGAGATACCCATATCGAGGGGAACTCGTCAGGGGTGTCCCCTCTCCCCCCTGCTCTTTGCCCTGGCGATGGAGCCGTTGGCATGCCATCTCCGCACGGTGCTGCAGGACCGGGGTATTAGAGTTGGGGCAGTGGAGCATGTGGTGTCCCTATATGTGGATGACGCCTTGGTCTATCTGAGTCAGCCGACGCAGTCACTGCCCATCTTGATGACCCAGCTATCACACTTTGCGGCTGCTTCTGGCCTCGCAGTAAATAGGGACGAAATCCCAGCTCTATGCGATTGGAGAGCAGTCTGAATGGGAGGGGGTCCAGCGCCCAGAGATGGGGCTTCCATCGGTGGACAACACACTTCACTATTTGGGGATCTGGATTGGTCGAAACCCGACCGATTTCTTCCACCACAACATGGGACAGATAATCCGGGGTCTGAAGGGAAGTATCGCCTTCTGGAACACCCTTAAGATCTCCCTTGTTGGGGAAGATTGCTCTAATCAAGATGGTGGTCCTCCCGCGCTGCCTGTACACGATGCAGGGGTCCTTTTATGAGTTGCTGCGTCGGATTTTTGGGGAACTGGATTCCCTCCTAGTCCTCCTGTTGTGGAACTGGAAGAGATGTAGGGTAAGTCTGGAGGTCCTGAAGCGTAGGTGGGGCGCGGGAGGATTGTCAGTCCCCGATCTAGAGCTGTACTACTTCGCATCACATCTACAACATGCCCTTGCATGGTTGGATACGGACCCCTCCTGGGAACGGTCCTTGCTGGCAGGGGCCTATGGGAGTGGACAACTGGGAGTGCTGCTATGGCAAGAGTGGGGACAGCGAAGTCACATTCCCCCGCTGGTGCGGTTAGGGGCCACAATCTGGGACCGTGTGATGGAACGCCACATCTGCAGCACGCCGTTTGCCCCTGACATGGATATGTGGCTGATGCCGCCCTTTGCCCGGATTGCACGGGTCATGTCCATAGACAAATGGGTGGAGGGTGGTTGCCTGATGTTAGCCGATCTGTATCCAAATGATAAATTCATCACTTACCAAGAGGCGGTCACTACCTTCGAGCTTGGTCCAGGGCAATTCCTTCATTACGCTAAATTAGCGGCGACTGCACGGCAGTTATGGCCCTGGTTTCCGGAGGCCCCGGCGCACACCCATACCTTAGTCACTATGTTGCCAATGGCGGAAGTTTGTGACTCACCTCTACAGGGCTTTGCGGGAGGATAAAATGGCAGCGGGCGTGTCCGCAGGAAATCACCCCCCGTGAATGGGAAAAGATACATGAGAGTGTGCGCAAGGTATCGTGAGCAACCGCTTTAAACAAATTCAATATAATATTATACACATGACCTACCTCGCCCTTAAACGACTCCAGGTTATTGATAATACCAGAGATTCCCGATGCCCGAGATGCCGCAGTCCCATGGCGGATTTTGTCCATATGATGTGGACGTGCCCTATCCTCCAATCCTATTGGAAGTTGGTTCTGGAGGTCTTGGCGAAGGTATCGGGGTGGGTAATAGACCTAGACCTGTGCCCTTGCCTCCTGGGCTTAATCCCCAGAGACCCTAAGTGGAAAGTGAGCAGACGGTTCCTCATACTAGGCCTGGTTACAGCTCGACGGCGTATTGAAATCCGCTGGCTGTCCCCGCAGGGCCCGATGTTGCAGAAATGGAGGGCGGATCTAAGGGAGTGGGCGTTGGCGGAAGAGGCGCACATGAGACATACAAGGAGAGATGGGAGGCTACCTGAGGTCCTACAGGCTTGGGGAGTGATGTTTCAGGAATTGGTGGGACTAGATGCCCCATTGACGCAAAACAGCTCAGACTCCACAAACACGGGACAGGGGATGACCCAGACTCAGGGCGGCGTGACACACGGTGACCCACCATAGAGAAGAGGTGGCATAGACCCTATTCTTCGTTCATACCTTTTCCATTTTCTTAGATCCGGCAGCGGCGTTCGTGGGGGAGCTTGGGGTGGGGTTGGGGGTTGGAGGATTGGGGGGGGGATGAAGAGTTCCTATGTTGTCCAATATTGCTTTTAAGGACAAGGTAACTGGATAAGTGGCAGACAAAGCACACTTTATTATCCTCGCCATTGTTAAGAGACTGGACTTAATGTGTGGATTTTCATGCATAAGGCGAATATGATGTATGTTGTCGGATTCAATTGTATGCATATACGTGGTGCTCTGAATCGGTATAAGTCTGTAACCTTGCTATGCAATTTTGTTTAATAAAGGTTTTTGAAAATCAAAAAAAAAAGAGGGCCAGGGACCCCAGTACTTAGAGACTTGGCAGCTTTCATAATACCACCAGACAACTGAACCAGCCTTAAAACCGCCTTTTCCATTTGGGGTCCCCAGGAAAAAGACTCAGAGAGAGTGACCCCTAGATAGCAAAGAGTGAGACCTTTTCTAGCGAGGTACCGCTAAGCGTAGAGTTCGGGCGGGATGATTTTACTGAATTAAACACCATAAACTTTGTCTTGGTTGCCTTTATTTTCAGGCCCTATTTACCCAGAATAGAGCAAAGCTGCCTAGAATTGACTGTATCCCCATTGGGGACTTAGATCGCAACAAGGTGTCATCCGTGAACAATAATGCGGGCACCTTCATTTGGTCTAGTTTCGGGGCATCACTGTTCTCAACCTATCTCAATTAGGACACCAGGGCATTGACATAAAGGCAAAACAGGGTGGGGGCAAGAACGCAACACTGCCTTACCCCCCTGTCAACAGGGAAGCGTGAGGTCAGTTCCCCTGATTTCCCAAATCTAACCTGGGCGAAATTCCCAGTATGTAGGCGATAATCATTTCTAGTAGGTCTGAGGGTATTCCAAGTTCATCAAGGACTGCCCACAACTTGGCTCTGGGAACCTTATCAAAGGCTGATTTTAAGTTTACAAATATCAAATAGAGACTGCCACCGTCAATTGATACCGTCTTCCAGTAAAGGAGTTGGAGCCTAAGAAGTTGGTCAATGGTCGATACATTTTTCCTAAAACCAGCCTGGTAGTCACTCAGTATGTCATGATCTTCCATCCACATGTGTAGACGGTCGAGCAAAATTCTCGAAATCAACTTCTGAGGGACATCTATCAGGCTGATTGGCCTATAGTTTACGGGCAGTAAGGGAGAACCCTTTTTATATATCGTAAATATTTCCGCTCCAAGCCATGTATCTGGGATTTTCATCCCCGAGCTATAGTGTTACATACTATACAAAGGTAAGGGCCCCAGATCATTGGTTCTGCCTTGAAAAGATCCCCAGGGATCTTATCCAATCCTGGGGCTTTACCAAGGGGGAGTGACTTGATTGCACCTTGAACCTCTACTAGAGGGATTGCCTCTAGGAGAGGCACAGCTGCAGGAAATTGTTTGGTTGCCACAGATGTTAAGGGCAGATCACTAGCATAAAGGGATTTAAAATGCACTTCCCAGGCTGAAGCAGGAATATTTGGTTTCACCGGAAACCGTTCGGTAGAATTATGGTTGGAGACCAGGTACCAGAAACCCTTCATATCCCTATTGTGTAGGGCTACTCGAATATCTTCCCATCTAGCACACTCCCATAGTTGTTTGGCTTGCATAATCGTGGCATTATACAGGTGCCTTTTTAGTTTTATTAGTGGTCTGTTCTCACTCCGGATTGCCTCAATAAGAGCACCCTTGGCCGTCTGACAGGATTTATCAAACCAGGTGAGCTTGTGGATCCTATTCACAGGGGGCTTGGAGAGGGGGGATTAAGGCCCACCGTTAATTCAGCTTGAGTTTTTTCAACCACATTCATATCCCAAAAGGTGGAAAGTCGGTTTGCCTCTTCCACGGCTTTCTCGAGGAAAGGGATGATTAAAATATACAGAGCTGCCAATTTTTCCGGGACTAACCTAATCGATTCCCACCTTATCCTCCTTTTATTACTAGCCAAGACTAAGTTATTACAGGCATTAGGGAGACTCAACGCTGAGGATCGATTGTCCGGAATCCGAAGTTCCAGGACTAAAGCATTATGATCACTGTTGTGTCTTGAGAGAACCATAAAATCAACTACCCACAACCATGCACTGATTTCCACCAAAATGTAATCCAGAAGAGAGAACTGTACAGATCTGTTAAAGGTGGGCTTCTCTGGTTGGTCGTACTTGGTGGGGCCATTACATGCCCTGAGGGAATGCAAAAGCATGGCCTTTTTTATCTGCAACATCAATGGGGGCCACGCCTTTACTTAACACGCCTTTACTTAAGTAAAGTCGCCTTTCTACTCACTCAGGTACGTAGTACTTTGTAAATCTAGGGCCCTCGTTACGTGTACCGAAGTAATGCTGATGGGCAGGTAGCCCGGACTCTTCCGCTAAAAACAGCCGAAACGCCTGGTTAAAAATCTGGTTCACAATGAAGGATTGCTGGTTTCCACTCGTTGCAACTTACATGCCAACATTTTTAATCGAGAAAGAGGGAGATTTCGCAAAAAACTGGGGGGCTTTATTTTCCCCATTGGTGTGCATAGAAGCAAAGGCAAATTCAGTTGGGCGACAACCAAAATCAAGTCATTTTTGGATTAAAAAATCGTGAGCCTCTTGAACCAGGTCTGTTGGCATTTATGCTGTAGTTGAGTATCATCAATTGATCAGAGCTCTTATCAGGGTTGGGGCCGTGACATGTGTAGATTGTGCATGAATGAATGGGCAAAGGATATGCCACAAAATCACATGAATCACAAACACATTCGGCATCAGTGTGTAAGAGCTATCACCCAAGGCAAAATCTTGCACAGTGTCAACTACAGATACACCTTGTTCATCAGTAAATAAGACCCACGCCAAGATACCACTTTTTTCAAACTCATATAAACCCATTGTACATTACTGAGTAAGACGAGCCATCAGAAAGGTGAGTTATTGCACTGTATTGACCCTATACACGTAGAGTACATCAATGTGTAGGCTCTATTTCTGGTGTTATATAATGTATGGTGGATCTCATGCACACATTGTGTATGGATAACAGCCATCACTCAAGTGAGGTACCACACTTGATCAACCACATACACACATTGTGAATCAGTGAATAATAGTCACCACAGAAGTAAGAACTTACACTGGATCAAACTTATTCATACACTGTACATCAGTGGATAAGAGCCATTGCCGAGGTGGGATATCACACTGCATCAGCTCCGTACACACATTGTGCACCTGTGGAAGAGAGCTGACACTGAGGTGGCGTATCACACAGCATCAAACTTATAAATAAATGTATTTGGTAGTATGGTAGGTTATGATTTGTATATATATCATATGAACACCCAGAAGAGTTACTTGGTGCTAAAAGACATGGGTACTATAGGAGTAAAGACAGTGACTTAGCTTGATCAGGAAGAAGATGATCTCAATAGCTCTTCTATTGTGGGCTGGCTTTTCAGTTGATATCTCACCTACCAAGGGATGTGTTAACTGCTCCTATGAACACGTTGTACATCTATGGATAAGGGCCATCACTGGGCAAGGGGTATACACCACTCAACTGACCTTGTGCACTCATAAGTGGAAAACACTAGCCCATGCATCAGATGTTCATTAGTATCATTGCCTTAGAAACATGTGCTTCCTATTGAGGCGCGGGTCAATTTTAAAATTCTCACCATCGTTCAAAGTGCCCTCTGCTCTCTATGGCCGTGGGCCTATTTATTTACAGAAGAGGTTTTCCTTCTATGTCCCGGATAGTCAATTGCGGTCTTCCTCACAACTTTTGGCCCAGACCCCTTGGTTCACCCGCCAGAGGCTGGAAGGGAGTTCCCTTGCCCTGAAGGCTAGCTTTACGCTGTATTCATGATTCTGTGGATTTTTTAGAGAAAGCTGAAAACCTTTCTCTTTTAGCTTCAGTTTTTGGAAACTCACGACTCTTTCCTGATTGCGCCGGGACACTCTTTGGAGTAGCTGTGCGCACTACAAAATCAAATAGCATAACATAACATGTGTTCTTTGAAGGCCATGGCCAATCACCAGGGTGAGCTATTCTCTTTATTGAATTATTACAAACACATTGTGCATTGATGGATGAGATATTGCTTCATATCTACCTTACAAAAACATATTTCATTAATGGATATACCCTGCTCGTGGGTTATGTTATCATTACCTACCACATACACATTGTACATCAATGCGAAGATCAAGCCCAGGTGTGGGAACATTACCCTCGACCCGTTTTATCTAAGAATCTTGTTTAAAATGGCTCACACGAGTCCACAAGTAAGAATTCATGTGTCAACCTCTTACTTACAGACACAATATTGGCTAACACCAAATGAGGTGGAATATCACTCCATGCTATGTTAGATGCCGAAAAAGCATTTGATCGAGTGGGGTGGGAGTATTTGTGGGAGGCACTAAAGAATGTAGACAATCAGGGTAAATACCTACAGTGGGTTTGCTCATTGTACGACAGTCTGCAGGCCAAAATTAGTTATGGTGGAAAAGATTCAACAAGCTTTTCTATAGGGAGGGGAACCAGGCAAGGGTGCCCTCTGTCCCCACTGCTCTTTGCTCTTTCTTTAGAGCCATTTTTAAATGCACTTTCTATGCAAGGAAATATTCACCCATTTCTACACGGCGGAGAGAGTTTGAAAATCACTGCTTTTGCAGACGATATTGCTGTATTCACCACAGACTTAGTAAAAGCTACACCTGAAATAATAAAAGAGGCTGCGCACTACGGCCATGTCTCAGGGTACAAACTTAATGTAAGTAAGACGCAGGTAATCGCTAACTATAAACCTCTGGAATCGATTCCAGGTTTATGTCAAAGTGTGATCTACTTAGGCATTAGATTAGCATCCAGTATTGACAAAATCATTACGCTAAATTATGATTCTCTCTTAAAGGAAACAGAAAAGTCACTCAAAAAATGACATAAGATTCTGATCAGTCTAATGGGACGTATCAACCTAGTGAAAATGAAAATTTTGCCGAAGGTGCTATACCTATTTAGATCTATCCCTTTGCAACCCAATAAAATCTTCTTTAAAAAACTTGAGGGTATCTGTAGCAGCTTCATATGGGGATACAAAAAAGCGCGTAGGGCACTGAAACTACTAGCACTGCCAATAGAAAAGGGTGGACTAACATTTCCTGATTTTAGGCTCTATTTCTTAGCCACCTTCTTTCGTCATATACGAAGTCTGATAAAAAACAACAGTACGTTATTCTTTCACCGGCTTATGTTGGGATCTGATTGCAACCAATTTTTACACCGCTTGCATGATCCTAACTACTTCAAGCAGGTAAAATTTAAGTCAGCCAGGCACATTAAAAAAATCTGGGACCAAATACTGACTACTGGGAAAATCCCCTTTTACAATGCAGAGCTCAGAATATGGGGCAATCCAGGACTTCCTGATATTTTCTCTGATGGAGCAGGTTCCCTTTGGGAGAGACATGGCATTAACACATTGGGGGACTTATATGGCCAAAACGGTTTCATGGATTTTGAAGCACTTAAAATTCTATATAATTTAAGGGATAATATGTACTTTAAATACATTCAGATAAGGGATCATCTGCTCTCTAAGATGAAAATTACGGAAGCAATAGAACCAGATATACTTATATGTTTATACTCTAATTAAGTAAAATCACTAATAAGTCTAGGGTACGGATCTCTAACACAGGGTAGAAATGAAGACTATGCGAAAATAGCTGCCAAATGGTCTTCCCGACTGGGTATGAATATTAATCCCATACAGATTTCATATTATTTACGTCATATAAACTTGATTGTCCAATCTACTAGCTTGAGGCTACAGTCGTACAGAACCATCGCACAACTCTATCACACACCACAGAGAATAGCTAGTTGGGTACTCAAGTAAATAAGAAAACTAAGTGCCCAAAGTGTGATCAAGAAGCGGCAGGCATAGAGCCCAGCGCTCTTGCCATTCTGGAAAGGGCTGACTGACATCTTAAATAACAAACAAATTGCTACACCATCATTGTCAGCACAATTGGTCTTACTAGATATCCAGGAAACAAATTGTCCCTACAAAGACCTAATAACTATTATATATGCATGTGCCAGGCTAGTCATCGCTAGATTATGGATATCTAAGGATATCCCAGACGTCTTCGAGTGGTGGCTCTTGATGAAAGAAATTAACACTATGGAACTGTCGCTAGCAAGACACAGGGGCCTCAAGGCTCTTCAAAAGAAGGAAAAAATGTGGTTAAACTTTATTGAATCATGATCTATCTGAACTAGAAGAGAACGAGGCCAGCTCAAATATTGGTTTATTATCTGTAAGACTTTATTTCTTTTTTCTACTATTTTTGTCAAAGATTAGTATTTGTCAGACCTTTGTTTCTAACGTTGTTTGTCCCTAAATTGCTTACTCATTTCATATTGTAACTACTTATATACTTCTTTTGAAACGTAAACTATATGTGTATTTTGTAGTCTTGTTCTTCCTTCAATAATAAAAATAATAGTAAAAAAAAGAGGAATATCACTCCATGTCTGCCTCATATAGAGAGTCTTCAAACAAAGGTGATATTATTTCTGGAAAGTGAATTAACTCCACTAACTGAAATCAACCTCTTCTCACTCACTCACGGATTATCACTGTTTGCAGCCTCAATCTCTAAAGGATATCTCCATTAAAATCCTCCAATAACAAAAAAAGCAAATATGTTCTTTCAATTTTCGTATGGCAGGCATCTTTTTATGTGTCCTCAATTCCACAAGTACATTTTGCACTGTATCATCAACATCTCCCTCCAACAAGTCATAATTTCCAGCACCCTAAAACGAACCAATGTTACCTCTTGTTATAATAGCCATCCCTTGACCAGACAGACTTTCTCAACTGCTGTTCCTTCTCAATCATCTCATACATTGTGAAGCGCTCTGGCAATCAGTGGCTGCCTTGACTTCAAAAATATTTTAGATGAATGCCGATGAAAAGTATATGGCCTGCCTTTGCTTATATCGCTTCAGATTGCTCATACCCCAGACACAGCCCCCCTGAATTGGTCGATTGGCTCAGGCATGGTCACTCGCAATCTGTAGAAGTTTAGGCGACTTTCAAATGGCCCTCAAAGGGTACAAAGCATTTCTTGGGCTTTACAACTCTGACATACTTTTCAACATATTCGGTCCAATGACATTCCTCAATTCCATCTATGATCTAGAATGTATGAAAATGCTTGTAAAGGTGAACCCTCATGACTGCACACCAGAGTCGTTGCACTATGTGTTTTTTGATCCCCTTTACCTCCCATAGTTTCTCTGTTTTTGGTTATTAGTTGACTCCAAATCTGAGGGATACCAACTTTAGTGGTCCTCCATGTAGCACGAAGTTGCTGCTGTTGGGAGAAGAGAGGTAGAAGTGTCCTCGCTGCACCCCTTATGAGGTGGCCGTCTGTTGCAGCACTTTGGGTCGCTTTAGTGAACATCCTTATTTGTGGTACCACTGGGCCGTGGGTTGAAGGCCCCTTCAAACAAACCACAAATCCCTTCATAATGTAGGCCCCTTCACCCCACTTCTGATGAATGGGAAGATGGTACTGGGAAAGTTAAAAGGGCTGTGTGCAATAGTGGATGTTGGTGGTTTGTAGAAACAGCACTATGAAATCACTACCATAGCTTCCCAGGTTTTGGATTGTGTGTGTGACATTTTCCTAATTTTTGTGAAATTATAAGTAATATTTCAACGACTATGTGACACTTTCTCGGGAGTAAAGTCAAGCCATGGAGACGAGGGAAACATAAAAAAATCAGAAATGTCACCCATATGAGCAACGTGACTGCAGCAGCAAACGCAAATGTTCATAGCATAGCAAGTCATTGCAACACTAGGAGTACATCGTTTAAACCATAACTGCTACGTGTTCGGATTGTCCTCGTATGCTATATACGTGTTTTGCATATGTCAGATTCCGTCCATTTAGGCTTACTGCAAGATTTTGTTTTCAGCAGAAAAGTCAGCAGTCAAGCACAGCCACCTAGCCCGACAAGCCCTCAACTACATTAAACCCCTCTCTCCCCTCCACCCCTTCCCTAAGAACTCGTGAATCTGGGGGGTCGGGGAAACCACGTTACTTTCCGCCCAGCCTTCTCTCCAAAAGATCCGGGAAGAGCCAACGAAATTGCCCAGGAAGGAACTCCTCCTTATTAGGCGCAAAATTCAGCAGCTTTCAGACCTCAGAGCATGTCCCATAATGTCTTGTGTCACCAGAAAAGCCAAGCCAAGTCTGAGGTCTCGGAGGACTAGGACATCCGCTCCAGGAGTCTCCCTTTGACCTCAAGGTCGCAGGTTCAAATTCTGGCGCTTCCGCCCAGCCTTCCGAGATTGATGAAATAAACCTAGAGGGGAGATGGTGTGCTTTCCAGTTACACGTTTTGTTGCTCATACTCAGAAGCTAATTACAGAACTAGCAGGAAATAATCTCCCATTCTATTACACTAGGGACTGGAAGTTATTGTTATACATTTAATGTACGAGGAAAGCTTAAAACACATTCAACTTTATGGCCATAATTCCACACGTGCTCCACAGAAAGAAGCTCCAAATTCCAGGTAAGACTGAAGTGAAGATATTAAATATTAAACTAAAGCATTAACATTTAAAATAAAAAAGCTGATCCCAAAATACCTCGCACATACAGACTTTGATTCTCCAACCTATGCTCTACATGTATTCCATTTATTTATATGTTTCATGTGGTGCCTCTGCCCTGGCCAAAGCTTTAGCATGTTTTACGTTTGAGCAGTGTATACTTAAATTCACACCAACAGCAGCAAGGATATGAGAAAGTAAGAAAAACTGAAAACAGATAAATGTCTTAATTCAGGTGTATTTGTTTATGTGCAACTCCAATAGCAGACAATTACAGCAAATAAGGAGCAAATACGAAGAATTCTAAATGCCACCCAATCGTGAAAAGATCTACGCTCCATTCAAAAGGGAAAAGCTCCAATTTATGGCACCCTCAACTAAGCAATCTCTGCCTCTCATTTGCGCCTTCCCCTCTTAAGAGACCTCATTCCTAAATAACTGGGCCAATTTCATATCTCTTCCAGGGAAAAAAGACCACAACATCTTACTCGAAAACTGGCAATCAGTCGTCCAGATAGTACTTAGTAGAACTCAAGATCTATTGTCTAATGGAGAGCGGAGGCAGGGGTATGTAACACCGGTGAGTTACAATTACCGTACTAGAGCTGAAAGGACATACACTGCGCAGTCTGTACTCTCTTGAAGTTATTTATCAGGTAACAGGGTACGGTCAGATATGCTCCATTGTAAGAAGCTAGTCTTGGACGGATAACTGCCATAAGCATGTGGCCTCTACAGGGATAGGACAGCACAGAGTGTGAGTAATTTGAGGGTATACAGGTTTATTTATTTATATAATTTGTAAAGGGCAACTAATGCCATTAGACGTCTTGGCGCTATAGGAACTGAAAAAGTTGGCGTATTAGATGACCTCATTGAGTTTAGCCTGGGCCGGGTGCCTTTAAGTCTCCTGAGGGAACAGCCAGGTCTTTAAGGGCCTTTCTGAAAATGAGTAGAGAGGGCGCAACTTTCAGTGCCATTGGGAGACTGTTCCAGAGCAATGCTGTGGCCCTGAAGAAGCTCTTTCCACCCCAGTTGGTTCTCCTAAAGAAGGGAACAATCAAATTAATTGCGGAGCCAAAGCGTAGTGTCCTGGCTGGGATGTACCATTTGAGTCTCTCTCTAAAATGATCTGGCCCCAGTCCATGCAGCGCCTTATAGGCCAGGCACAGAGCCTTAAATTTGCAGCGTTGTTTAACCGGCAGCCAGTGCAGTTTCCTGATGGCTTTTCTTGCTGATTCAAGTTTTAGGAATTTTGAGAAGGAAACTATAAGTAGCTTTTTGCAAGGTTTAAAGCTTCTTTTCAAGGCCCGCTGCGTGTGTGAGATAGAGGCTATTACAGTAATCTATCTTTGTAAGAGCCAATGCGCTGACAGCCGTTCTCAGGAGTTCAGACGGCAGAAATCTTTCAATCTTTTTTATGAGCCTTAGCAAAAAGAAGGAGGAAGAAGGATCCCTGAACTTCGTTTCTTTATCTATCAACATGCCAAGATTTTTGACTTTCTTTACTGGTTCAGGGAGTAAGTCCAGTTCGGGTGGCCACCGTTCTGGCGTCCAGAGTGAGGGGTTGTTCCTAAAGAGGATGACCTCAGTTTTGGTGGCATTTAGTTTGAGGTAGTTGTAATCCATCCACTTACTTACATTGGTCATACAGTTTTTAGTGCCATACCTGAGTTGTCTTCGGGCTTTGCCAAAGACACCACAATTTGGGTGTCATCGGCGTAGGACGCCAGGTGTAAGCCTTCACTTTTGATTATTGTAGTAAGTGGAGCCACGTAAATGTTAGAAAGTTTTGATCTCCGAGCTGATCCCTGAGGGACTCTGCAGGATAAGGAGAAAGGCTTGGATGTATAATTTCCCATTGACACCGGATGCCGTTTGTTTGCCAGGAAGGATTTGAGGAGATCTAATGCTGCATCCTCGATCCCTAGGCTGCGCATACAACGGTCCACTTAGATATCGTGGCTCACTGTATCGAAAGCCGTGGAAAGATCCAACAGGATAAAGAAAGCTTTAAAGAGCCTAAACCCTTTAGTGTCAAATGACAATTCTTTGTCAATTACAAACCCAGTTTGGCACCTGTGATACTGGGTTTAATTAATTACCCAGCTCCTTTAGTTGTAGATCTTGAAATTAGAATTCGTATGGAGCTTCCTGAAGTAAAATTCCCATCCATCTAATGTTTGTCCCATCCAGCAATCTATGGTGAGGAGTCAATTGGTGAAGTTCTGGGTGCCTCTGAGCTAGTCAGCTCCAACTTGAAAATCAGTTTCATAGCATCGAAGTGGTTATAAAAACATGCCAACAGAGTTGACTTCTTTGATTACAGGCATAAAGCAAGAAATCAAGACAATTGGTAAATATTGTTAAGTCTAGGGCGCGGGTGATTTAATTGGTGGTGGTGGTGAGACTAACGGAGTGAACTGGATTCTCACAAATGTGCTGGCTCTTAGCACCTTGTCCCCAGAGGTGATCTCATTCAGTGTAGAGTGGAGAATTGGCTGCCATAATGTGTCAAAAGCCACCTACAGATCTTTAGGATCCGGGCCCAACATGGTAACATTTCACTCCTCACGCAGGTCGTCCAGGTTAGAGGTAGTTACTTACTCGGTGCTAGTCTTTCAGCAGACTTAAACATCATCCAGAAATCAATTTTCCACAAAAATTAAATCATTTGACGCTTTACGTTTTATTCCAAGAGCTTTGGGAGAGACAGATCGTGTATTACTTGTCTGTATTTGTGTACGTCGTCTGTATCTGTCCCTGTCTTTTTTCTGCTGAGGCATAAAGAGGATAATTTCACTTTTGCAGGCATCACTCCCTCCTTCAGCAATTGCTCATCCCTTCCGAAATTGTATCTGCTGGACATGTTGTAAGAATGAATCTCTGGTTTGAAACGCAGTGTAGACTGGAATCTCTGCTGTTTCTTACCAAGTTCAAAAATGTTTTCAATCACTTTGGTGAGAAGGAGTCTGACAAGTATTATGTGTAACTTCATTACTGACACCACCAACTTGTATGTTATTTTTTGGATCCTTTAAGCTTTGTCTCCCTTCTATACCCACATTTATTGTCACTATTTTCTCATTAAAGGAAAATGTGATGCCACTGAAAAGCGCCTACAATTTTCAGAATTATTTTGGAGTGAAAGAACCCCTTATTTTTCTTGTTAGACAAGCAGGCCACGTTAAGGTATAGCGTGAGAGCTTTAGCTGTCAGCTTGAGCTCTAATGTATAATAAACAGAAAGTGGGCTTCAGTTCAGGCCCATCAAACACTGGTTTGTTTCGATCAGCCCCTGTCAGAATCAGTAAGGTGTCCGGGTTATGAGGATGGCTACGAGAACCCCTGTGAGCAGTGGCGGCTCCTTCTGAATGGCGGCAGAGCATCGCATGGGGGGATGCTCATTACTACGCGGTGTTTACACCACGCTACCATTACAACTCAGGTATCACAACGCAAGTCGTTACAACAACTTGCGTTGTAGGTGCTTGACTTAGGAATAGTACGATTTACTATTCCCACTCCAACCTACGCAACAGTAGGGAAGGTGTTGGAAAAGTAAATCTACTATTCCTTAATCTCTAGTGCCATCCAGCGCAATTCATTGTAACGACTTGTGTTGTGATTCCTGCGTTGTAATGGTAGCGCGGTGTAAACACTGCGTCGTAATGGATGTTCCCCGTAATGGGGAAGAACCGGCACCTCTGCACCCCTGAATCTAAAGTCCAAATATCAGACCATGAGGTCCAATTTCCACTTTAGAAAATATTAGTTCAGTTAATAACTTTTTTATTTTAGCTAAGTATAGCTTACATCTAAGGGATACCTCCAGAATGCAAGGTCATCACAACTTTGAGACTGTCACCTGCAGTGTCTAGGACACTGCCCCCTCCCAACGAAGTTCAGAACATCCTAACCTTAAGCAAAGAGAATCTAGGACTCCCAGTAGACTATTGACATTTTTCCAACCATGAGAAATAAATCTTTAAGTCTGGGATTACCTTAACTCAAGCTGTGGGCCAGTCTGATCATTTAATCTCAACTGGACCCCTGATGTTTACTGCAAGTTCCTAGGTGACCCTAACAATCCCTCAGGGCACTGTACTTGTTTGCTGGCATCCACATGAAAATAAGATAGATCAGTTTTATTCAGTTTTCATATCAAGGGTAAAACCTTGGCGTAGGTCATAAAATAAAATGAAAATAAACCAAAATGATGGGGGGACATAAAAACACCACCAGACGGTGCAGTCAGAATACTTTTCCAATTAACTTTGTGACTGCGAACAACCATATCTATGCCTCCAACAATATCTACATGGAACTCACACCCATATTAAAAATGTACAGCACTGTGGAAAATTTTGGAGTTATCCATGTTACTGAACTTTCATTGACTAACATTGACAAATTGCATCCTATACACACCCTCAAGGGTGTCACATTTTAGTGATTTGCAAGAAAACGGCTAAATCAGCAGTTTTGTAAAGGTCGGCAGCAGTTACAAAAGTGCCCATAAAAATTGAAGAATGTGACCTCCGTGTGTTAGTACATTGGCTCGCCACTGGGCCAATAAAAGGAGGGTCTCACATTCAGGCAGGAGAGGTGTTTGTTTATGTACTCCTCACCTCCCCGTTGTTTCTCATTCTTCGCTCGGAGAGCCGTGTTGCTGACTCCCACCTGCTGCCGTCGGACCAGGCGAGAGGGGCTTCTCATCCCTGCAGCTCCATCCCCAGAGGAGAGAAGACTGGCAGGGCTGACTGCACGTTGGAGACAGGGACACCGAAGATCAGGCAGGTTATCCCGGTATCCCGCCCCCCTACAGCAGTATGCTTCCATTTCCTCACGTGGGGCACCTCAGGTGCGACAGGCGAGGAAATTAAAGGGTTCTTTGGCCGGATGTGAGGGTGGAATGGGGTTGGAGGGATGGGGGACAAAAAAAGTCCTAACCAGACCCACCACCCATGGGCACATGGCTGTTCTGGGGGCCCAGTTTCTTAAAATTAACATTTCGGGCTCACAGGGCCCGCCGCGAGCCCAGGGGACCAGATGTTTTTGGGCTCACTGACAACAGGGCACGTAGAGGACCCATGTGGGCAAACATCTTTTAATTCAATTTCGGGCTCACTGCCCACGGGGCCCACGGCGGGCCCAGACAGACCCTATTCATATCATAGTCAACAATCTTTTACCCAGTGGAAGTGCCAGGTTTAAAGTATGGTAGCTGCATTTTCAGCCTTGGGATGGGTGAAGCGGCATAGTAGGCAGCCTCCGGATGTGCACAGGTTAACTCTCCATGTTAAGGGCTCAAGCTGTTCATTGAGGCTCTCTGAATATTGTCTAAGTTCAGAGCCGCTCCATCCCATATGATAAAACCCTGTGTCTGTAAAGTCTATCAAAAGCATTGTCTCAGATATCTATTTACGTTTTGGGGGAGTTAACTAAGGGTGAAGTAGGAAATTAACTTGTGTATATTTAAAGCGAGCATTTCTTGATACTGTATGTGTACATTGTACATTTGGTCCCCATTCTGAGTCCATTTCCCATTTTGTTTTCCAGCCATTTAAGTTCCTGTTGGTCAAGGTTGTTAGGGTTTTGAAGAACCAAATCACAGGTATTTTCCTGCGCTCTATTGTGTATGTGAATTATAACAACTCAGGTGTTTGTGGCTCATAGTCTGTCCGACCAACCCTCTATTAAGCACTCTACAATTACAAGAGAGTGCATGGATGGAGGCGGCTTATCTACTTGTCGAAGGCTGGTGACATTTCATATTATAGTTCCTTCTTTTTTTCTCCTGCCTAGCTGGGCTATTAAATGACCTTGGCCCACTGGAATGTCTTCCACACATTTTCCAGTCAGCTGAGCATAGTCCATGTATTTCTAAGATCGCTCTTAATGCAGATAAGATAAGCTATATGTTTCTCCTCAAGTCACTGCAGCAGTTTGACCTAGGGTTCATGCACTTTTACTAGTCCCAATGGAAAGTAGCAAATCAGCTCGGCTACGGTCTGACTAAAATATCCTTTCCTTTTCTGAGGTAGAGGACTCTGCTTAGAACAGAAAATGTAGCAAAGATGGGCTTGTGTTTATCCTCGTCTGGAGGTCGACATGCATCTCGCTGTCATTTGTGTATTGTAGATCAAGCAAAATTCTCCATTTGATCAAATATCCTAGAAGGCCAGCATTTATACTGGCAGGTGGTAGTGGATGGGTGTAAGAAACTGGCTCTATATATACTGCACCAAAGTGTGTTTAGAGTCCAAGGGTCTCCAGAGGTTTGGCAGAGGCTAAAGTTAGATAGAACCTTACTCTCTAAAGTGGTAGCTGGGTAAAGCAGTAAGGCAGTATCAGAGGACAGTGTAAAGCATTTGTTGTACACACTCAATCAGCAAATGGTCTCACACACTCAACAACTGAACTCTAGGCCAATTGTTTTGTATAAAAAATATACTGTTGTTTTATTTCTGTAACCAAGCAAGCCTGGTGAAGGTAAGCATAAAAATACTTTTCAGTAGTAAATTACTTGTATGAACACAGTTCAAAATAGCAGTGTAACTTGTACTGGTTTTGGTTACAGTTTAAAAAAAATAAGTTTGCAACACATTGCAGGTATAGTACATTCAATTGAATGGGCTTTTTAAGTAAAATGCAGTTAATTGCTTTTCAGATTATTTTTGCTAACGCAGGACTGGATCCAGGATTCAGTCCTGGGACATTTCCTGAAAACAGGTGAGTAAATGTGTTTTGGTCAAAGGTATGATTTTTAAGGAATATTATTGTATTTCAAAAGTTGACACTTGAAAACTTTTTCACATAGAATCACCAATGTTATCCAATGGGAGGAATTTCACTTAGCAGGTAAGTTAGGTTATCGTTACTTTTTCTTACTCAGGGTTGGATCCTGGATCAGCGCTGAGACATTTCCTGAAAAAGTTGACAAAATGCGTTTTGGTTATTCGGCTGATTTTTAAGGAATATTTGCAATTTTCAAAAGTCGACACTTTTTGGGAGAAAAAGTGTAAATGTTATCCTATGAGGAAAAATGAGTTATTGGTTTGAAGGTAAGTAATTAGTCTTTTGAGTTAGGGTTCTGGGGTTAGACTCAGGGGTCTCCCAGGGTCAGTCATGCACTGTTGTTGCACCCTCAGCGATACTCAGGCGGCCGGGTGCAGAGTGTTGAGGCTCAATGTTATCCATTGGGGGATAGGGGGACTCTGGTTAGTGGCGGCTGGCAAGCAGGCCAGAGGGTTTTGGGAGCAAATCTCCTAGGGTTAAGTCAGGGCACATTGGGGACCAAGTTAGCACCAAAGGGGCACCCTTGGCGGCGCTAGGGAAGGCCGGTGCAGTGTGCTGTTTTGGGGTCAGGTGCCCTGTTAATTTCAATGGAGATTCTCCAGGACAAAGAAACACTGAAGGCTCGGGACGAGGATCTTCCAGGAGTGACCACCACTTCGAGGGGTAAGTTGGGATATAGAGAGATGGTTAGGCACCGCTGGGTTGGACACACAAGGCCGTGGGGCGTCGGGTGCAGGGGTGCCTTTGGAGGTCGGATTTTCTTACCCACTCTGGTCACGGTGGGGGGGGCCCTCTGGATGGAGGCTGCAGGCATCGTCTGGAGGCTTGAGGCAGGTCAGGGGTCGCCGGATCTCGGGTCGGGATCGCTGGGGGGACCTCCTTGTGGTGTTTGTTCACTCAAACACGGCCGGGCTCGGCGGGTGCTGAGTGTGCTGGATTCGCGGTTCCTGGTTGGCACCAGAAGCTGCAGTTCATACACGTCCGGGGTTCAAAGGAGAAACAGCTTGGGAAGTGAAAGCAGGCAGGTCATCCGGGGTTTGTGAGGTTACTGCCGACTGGACACGCTGGGATTTCGCAGGAGCAGGTTCGAGGGGAGACTGGCCTGTAGGGCTGGGGCCAAGTCAGTGGGCGTCGTCCTCTTGTTAGCTCTGCACGGCTTCTTGTCCTTCTTTTCTTGTCATTGCAGGATCGAGGAAGGTGCCCCTAAATACTACATTTAGGGGCGTTACAGGTAGGTAAAGGTCAGGGTACCAATGGGTCCCTTCCCTGGGGTGGGTACACCCTTGATTCTGCCACTCTACAGTGGGAGGGGGCAGGAGCCTGTCCCCGGTTGGCTGGGTCCCCCCAACCTCAAGATGGCGGTGACTCAAGGTTGTGCTTCACCTCGCCTCCCCCATCCTAGGGGTGGAGTTGGCAGAGGTGGGCACACCTCTCTTCCTCACTGTTTTTCCCACTGGGTCTCCCACCCAAAGTGTGGGCAGAACCAGAGAAGTTTGACACCAAACTTCTCAGTCTTCAGTGTAGCCACTATGGTGCTGTGGAGTTCGTAATGACAACCTCCCAGCACCATATACTCTTAATGGCAGTACTGCACTTACAGTGCCCAGGAATGGACCTGGGTACTGTAGGGGTACAGGGCTCATGCACCTCTACCCTCACCACTGGCATAGGGCACCCAGCTAGAGGGGTGACTGATGTATGCCAGGGCAGTGTTTTGTAGTCATGGCACACAGGGATGTGTGCCATGTCGACTCTTTGTTTTGTTCTGCACCAAGACACACAGCTTGCCAAGGCAGTGTGTGTGTGTCAGGGCACAGGGCCTCTAAAGGTGGCACAATATGTTCTGCAGCCCTTAGGGGCCTTATCTGGTCACAGTGCCCTGGGTACCTAGGGTACCATTTACCAGGGGCTGACACGTGGCCAGAGATGCCAATTGGGTTTAGGCTTCAATGCAGTTTTAGGGAAGGAACACAGGCCCTGGGTACCTGATTGGCAGGAGCCCAGGGCACACTCAGTCAAAGCACATCAGCAATTCAGCAACAAGTGGGGGACTACCATGCAAGAAAGAGGAACTTTCTCACAATGGGTTTCACTCAGGGAGCATAGTACCAGAATATTGTAACCAAATATTGTCGGACAGAAATATTGAATCCTAGGTATGGTTTACCAAAATATCATCAGACAGGAGATAATAATAGAACAATTACACCTAATGGAACAATATCTTTGTAAAGGGTATTTAAAACACACTATTTCTGTTTGATTATATTTGTGTTAATGATATGACAAAGTTAATGGATAATGACCTACCACATCTGCTGTTAGAGCAAGTTTTGGGGAGGCTGGCCTGTGAGGAAGTAGTGTCAGGTTGGAAATACCCAGCCTTCCCAAAGGGGAGTCACCATTTTTTGCACATGGAGTCGAAATGGAACCACAATTTACTCTTTCTTGTTTAAACCACTTACACATCAACACATAATGTTGACATATGTTCACACATGCTTAAAGCAAGCAAAACACTTTATGGTGACTTGATGTATTTTTAAGTAGGAAATGTCAGTGAGCATCCTCCACCTTCAGGTATAGAAACAAAGGCCTATGACCCTCAACTACTTTACCACTGCCACCACTTCCAGTTACAACAAAGTCTGGGTTGAAGAGGCAGAAGTAGCTGGATGGGGGAGTACACATACAGTGACTCTGGCCAGTTAAGCATTGCATGGATTGCTAACAGCAACAAAAGGATGGCGCTCTACCAATGGATATACATGATTGTTAAGTTCACTATTGGAAAACAGAGGAAGCGCTAGAAAAAAATGGACACAGCAGGAATGGACAGCTTTTTTAAATTGTGCAACAGATTTTCATCCAAGTGCCTATATTTCTAAAATTACAGTTTTGTTTTTCTGGGTGGCGGGGGAGAGGGGTGGAGAGGCAGGATGCCAAGTATATGGTTCTTTAGGGATGGCTTGTGGGGAGCAGGATACTTTGAATGGTCTTTTCGGCCAAATAGTCCACTGAGCTATCCGAAAAAGAATAATAAAGATTTTTTTTAAAGTGACATTTTAATCACTGTATTTGTTGCAAAAATGCCCTAATAATTGCAATTGTGTGCCACAAAATGTCCATTTTCATGCCACAACATTTTGAAATCAGTCCCACAATATCTTGGAAGTTTTGCCCAGGGAACAATTCATTTTAATAAATCTAGGGCCCTCTGACTGCAGGGCACACATCAGGCCCAGTGGAAATCTTTTTTAATTGAAATTAGGGCACACTGTAGCAGGGATTCTGCTCATACACAGAACTGTGCATAGAGACTTGGAACCTCAGTGAATTAGGGTGTGCCAAAACTCATCTTAGTAGCCAAAATCCCCTACCAGACTAGCAAACAGTGTCTCATTGGTTCTTCTATAACCCCAATGATTAGACAACCCAGAACATGGAACTTAGAATACCTCAGGCAATGTGGAACACATGAACACTCTTTCGTTATACTCTCATGCTAGTCCAAAACGGGGAGTAAATGAAGACACGTGCAAGTTTGAAATATTTATTTCTAATGCCGTGTTCTCAGGCGCAGTATCTTAGCTAATACAAGCAGACATATTATAAGCAACAAGATTATCAGCACAGTTACTATTCCATAAAATACAAAAGGAGAAAGCATGTTAAAATGCAAAATGGAAATAGGCTAGTTAACATCTAGATTTCATGCTCCCTTGCTATTAGGTTATTTTATATCTACAGAAGGTCTCTTGGGTTTACAAGGGCGGCCACATACCTCTGGTCCTAGTAGAAATGGTTCCCCAAAAGTGCGTGAGCATGTCTGCGCAGTGCAGTATTAAACGCGTCAAAATCAGAGGTGGCCACAGCTGCATATATGATATGTCTAGAACGTGCGCTGATCAGACCGAACAACAAGCACTGTGTTGAAATAACCTTGAAGGCCTCGGCACCTACTGTTCAGACAAAGCTTACCAAGCCAAGCTGCTAGTATAGAAAAACATATTATTCTTGTGTGAAGCAAAACAGTCCTCTAGACTCTAAACATTTGTAAAAATGTGTGCATTTAAACTTCTAATAAGCTCATGCTAACTTAACACAGTGTAAATGCAAGGGTCAACCCCATGACACCCTCCCTTGATCCGAGCACGGATAATACAATGGGCAAGTTTAGAAAGCAGAGTTCAAGAACGATTGTCAGAACCAAATTCAAAATAGCCACAGGGAAAAAAAATTTTTTATATTTTGAATACACTTTAAATCAAATAATTCTAGCCAAGGACATCGAGAAGTCAATAGGTCTGGGCAGAAGAATGAAAAAATATAAAAAATATCCGAAGTCCAGCTGGTGACCTCGGTCATGGAAGAAAGAGAGAAGCCATTCCATCCAACAATGTAAATGCAAAAAATGTAGCAACAGCCTCCAATAGGAAGTCACTTTTCTCATCCGAAAACATGTCAGCCATCCAATTCAGCAAAGGGAAGAAACATACATGTTTCTCAATTACCCGAGCCTCCAGCACCATCAGAGGGCAACTCGGTATTTCTTCAATGAAGCTGCGTGCCAAGAAATCTTGCGCCGCTGTGAAAACATTCCAATGTCCCAGGACTCCATGCATCGCTGCAAAGGCCATAATCCCTCCGCCAGAACAAAACAATTCATGAGCAACTAAGGGGCTCATAAGCTGATCATAATCCGCATTGGGAGACACCGTATTGCAGAGACACAAATCCAGGGCCCAGTCAAAATCGCAACTCAGGCAATGAAAGACAGGCTGGTCGCATGTAAAAAAGGAAAATCGAAACGATAATCCATAAGCCGCACTCAAGGTAGCAAGAGGCAGCGCTCCTTAGTACTCAAGCATTCGGTTGCGGAGCACCAACAGTCGTGACAGATCTTCTCGCAACACAGGACGTGCATCCATTTTGAAATAAACAAAACATCTGAAGTACGCCTGCGGCCAAAGCCAGCAACAATGGAAATCCACCAAATAGGCTGGGAAAAATCGAATGAAAAAATGCTGGGAACACACCAAATATAGTTTTTAAAAAAGTCACAAGGTCACTGCTAACAACTTTTAAAAAGTGCGCCAGCCTGTGGTGGAGGATGCATTAAAGATAGTGTGAATTAACTCACCGAAATGCAAGGGCAAATCAGTATTTAATAAAGCATGCACCTCTGTGCGGGTGTTTGCCATGTGAAGGAGAAATGTTTCACGAGCAGATGTGAGTGCGACTTCTTTTTGGGACAATAGAGCTCTTATACGGCTCATCTTGTTGAACCCTGCTTTCAAGGTCAGAATCGTCGGCCAGATGGAAACATCAAGCTTCCCATGTGGAGGAGGGAACATTACATCTTTACAGCAAACCACGTGCTCACTGACCGTAACCACGTAAGGAATTCCAGCAACCATCCCACAACAATCTTCATTGTTTAAAAGTAAATAACTCCCGTTTGCCAGTAATGTGAATGTTGGTATGATAGCAGGTGCTGGTGTGCCTTTCAAAATACAGGCTAAATAAGGAGCCATGCAATTGGATATTCCTACACATAAGTGAATGTTCAGGTGTCGTAATGCAATCCTCACCATTCAAGTAAACCTCTTTACCCTCCCTAAGGCATCTATAGGTAAATGGTAGTGACCAAGCTTCATGGAGATAAGCAGTGCCCAGAGGCTTATATCTGCCAATTGCATAATACTTCACACATGCTTCGAATTGAAAAGAGGAAAAGGTAGAGGTATTTACCCGTGGATAAGCCACGTTGCCGAATTGGTTTCAGCAACAGAAAATGGTAACGGTTCTAACTTCTCAATGTGTAACATAGAAAAAGTTGCATCTTTCATTGACATAAAACGTTGCTTTTCAGTAAACGGGGCAAACAATGATGACGTATTCATATAGTGCCATTGCACTTTTCCAGCTTTCAAAGTCTGTAAGGTCCAAGCAAACTGCATAATAGAATGCAATTGATTTTTACCATTGTACAATACAGACACTTCATCTTGTACAATATCAACAACAGATGACACAATATTATCTAACGTGTAAATGCGGGAAGAAAGTGTATTAATGCTGTTAATCTACAACTGCTAGCCCTTTCTCTAAATTCGCTTGATCTATAGCTCTAATGCGGGAAGCAGCCTCAATCTGGGACAGTTTCCAGACTTTGTTGTAAATAGCATAAATCCATCTTTTAGATCTGCCAAAAGCCGGGCCTTTCACAAAATCATTCAGATCAACATCGTCAGTCAATTTAGATAAGTGTAGCTTAACTGACGCCAAAGTGGAATGTTTGAGCCAACTCTGACATAATTTACCTACAGAATAGGTAGTCACATAATGGCCACTTTCAAAACGGGGATCCACCCTGACCTGTGTATAGCCTGGAGCTGAACCCAGAAAACAATGTTGGCAAGAATCTGCACTTTTGTGCCACAGCAACCAACCCTCAGGATCGAAACTGGATATATTAAAGGAAGAATTCAGTAACATGGTCTGTAATTCTCTGATAGATAACTTGGTATTATTATCCCAACCGGAATATTCTTCTATTTCAGGAAATGAAGGGGCATTGAATTTTTTAGTAGTAACCAACCCAAAGCAAGTCGTTTGTGAAATTATAGAATTCAAAAACAACATATGGTTCGGCATGAGACATGCACGATGCAAAGCCTCAGTGCCCTGCACTTGCCAACTTTTAGAACCCCAAACAGATTTAAGATCAAAAGTATCTTTCCACAGTTCATAGCCCCAATAGCCAATTGGTCTAAAAAGGACTTCGAATACAATAAATTTGTGTGGGTAAGTCTAACTTTGGAAGTGGACTTTTCAGTCATTTCAAAATAAAATGCGTTAGGATTTGACTGATTAAAATCAGTGAAGTAAGTGAACCTCTTTAAAAAAGAAGGGGAACTGCCTTGTACAGGAGCGGGACAATTCTCCCACTGGGTATAATTAACAGATTCCTCCTGGTGTTTGCTTTATGCAGGTAGTGACTGCCAAAATGTTGATAACAAAACAAATCACCATAATTTGCAGAATCTAAATATAAATCTGCAGCATCAAAGGCAGCATAATATTTCAAATCAGAAAACAAAGCTTCTACGGCCTGAATATCCCAATCATCAGAACGTATATTTTGTTTAATTACATCCCCCATAGAAACTCTCAGGACATTTGGGACATTTATAACCTCAGTGGGCCCATGGATTTGAAATCTAACAGCATTCCACACAATCCCATCTAAGACGGGCCAAGCAGTGATATTAACAAAAGCCAGGTCCCTCTTCAATCTGTGTGATGAGGAATGGGGAGCCAATGTTCCATTAACATGTCGAATGCATGTTCTTTCTTCAACAAAGTGTCCGTTGACAAGGCGGAAAAAATACACCACAAATCCAATCGAAATGAACAGGTAAATCGAAAAAAGCACCAACCAAATGTAGGTCCAAGGAGGAATCAAAAAATGTTTTTCATACAGCGTTGCAAGAACAGAAATCTTGGAAGGGGTCTTCGATGTGTGAGAGTCAATGTCAAATAAAAATCTGGATTCTGTAGCCAAACAAGTTTGCAAATCAGGCATCAATAAGTCAGTGGGGTAAGTATATTCAGTCTCATCAAGGTGAGCACCAGGTAATGAGCTAAATAAAGGACTTGAAACTACAGGCATCTCAAGGGGAACACCAGGCCTGGTGTTAGGGACGGGTGCCAAAACAAAATTTCTCAAAATCGATAGACATGAGACAGCAGGTTGTCATCCTAAGAAGAATCGGCCACTCTGTATAGTTTGACATTGTCAATGGAGATGTACCTCTGTTCTTTACGACCTGGAAGTGGTGGTAAAATGACTGTTCTTATGCCCTTCACGCCAAGCACTGGAACTGGAGCTCGATATGAGGGACCAAATTCTTTCTTGTTTTCGATCTTCTCTCGAACCAGTTCTCCAACTTGGGGTAGCCAGCCAACTACCGGAATCTGCAACGCAGCATCAGATGTGGAGGGCAAGTGTTCCTTTGCAAGACTGTCTCTCGTCTTTTGTAGATTCTGTAAAACATGACAATGTTCATCTGCGTCAAAGGGTGCAGTAACCGCCGCCTGGTCTAGACCGTCAAGGTCCGGGATGAACATTTTGATACCAAAGAGCATTTCGTATGGGGTCCGCCAACCCAGAGACCTTCTAGGGAGATTATTAACACCTTCTGAGCGTCGAACGTTCAGCGCCCAGTGCTGAACGTTCGAATAACGAATGCTGACCCGTCGGCCAACGGTCGTGCGCAGCACTGGCAAGGTAGTGCTCGTGACGACTGTTGGCCGACGGCAGCACTTAAAGGGTTAAGGGCACGCTGCACGCTATTGAGGTGGGCCAGCCTGTTCCTGCCAGCGCCTATAACTCTAGCTGTCAAAGACTGCTTTAAATCACGGTTCATTCGTTCCACAACACTATTACCCTCAGGTCTGTATGGAGACGAAAACAAAACTTGACTTGGACACCCAATGAAGCCATGGCATCCCTATACACCTTAGAGGCGAAAGCAGGACCCTGATCCGAATTGAAGGTACCACAGGCAAAAATCCCTACAAAGACACACAAGTCTCTTATGACAGTTTGTGAATCAGCGCTGCGGTGTGGCCACACCCACACAAAGCCTGTGCATGAATCAACTACTACTAAGATGTACTTATACGCAGTATCAGAAGAAAAAGGACCGCAGGGATCTAAGTAAACACATCCAAGAGGCTTATTAGAAATGTACAACTGTGTCTGGGGTGGACGCGCAGCAGTTGAAGGTTTTATCTGCTGGCAAATGTCACATTGAAGGACATAATCACGCGTCTGTTTGTACAATCCCCGCCACCAGAAACGTTGTTGTAACTGAGATACAGTAGCTGAAACACCCGCATGCGCAGATGCAACACCTTCATGGGCAGATGTAATCAGTGTGGACCTGCGGTCCGCGTTGGGAATTAACCTTTCAGCAACGTCCGGTATTTTCACATAAGGAACCTTATCAGGACTTAAGTGGTATGAATACTTCGAAGAAGACCCCTTAGAATATTTACTTCCCTTCTCAGTTGCGGCTACAGCCGCCAAGATATCATCATCAATCTTAGTTTTGGAACGTGTAACTGCTGCAACCAAATATGTCGATACTGCTGATTTTGCGGCCTCATCGGTCAAAGAATTACCAACAGCGTGAACTCCCACACGCTGATGACCAAGAGTGTGAATTACATACACGAGTGGCAACTGCTCTTTAAGCTCAGCAACTCTGGCCCAGATCATTTTATGTTTTATTGTGCTACCCTTGGAGTCACGAAAATCATTCTGAATCCAAAAGAACAGGTTCTCATTGTAAGAATCACTCACAATACAGTCGTCACACTAAGATCAGTGTACTCCAATGCAAGCATCAGATCATGGAGCTCTGCCAATTGTGCGGTACAGTCCCCTAAAGTCTGCGTGTGCACGACTTTGGACTAGAATTCATCATTTCTTTGGAGTTTTGGGTTGAACGTCTGTTTCAGATTTCGCACTTTGGGTCTGCTTCTTATCTTTAGCAGAAAAGGGCTTGACACCTAAACTATTGCGGCCAATGGTTTTATACGCAGCCGTAATAATTCTCTGTAACTGTCGGGGTTTGTCGGCATCGGGGACATCGCGTAGGGCATTAGCCACTTGAAAGTTCACTGCATCTCCATTTATATTAGAAAGGACCAGATCGGAAACTACATCAAATGAGCCCACGAGTCTCATTCCCAATTCAACCGCAGCCTCAGGTCCCTGTTTGTCCTGAACACGTTTAATGACCGTAGGAAGGACAGCCATTGACGGAGTGCCGAAGCACCTCGTGTATACTGCTGCAAAAATTCTACCCCATGACTCACAGTCACTGGCCTCCGGTACCAAATCCTTTGGTAAACTAATTGTAAGAATCCTGTGTTTTTCTACAGGACTCGAATTAGGAAAAACTGCCTCCAGCTTGTCAAACTTCTCGGCAAGCCAAAAAGGCATATCATCCTTATCTTGGAGACGCTTGCCCATCACCGCATTGACCATCAAGGGACCAAGCTTCATTCCGCTTGGTCCAGCTGCAGGGGCCGCAACACCAGGGGCCCCGCCCTGGAAATTGCGGGTAATATATTGAACTAGGGCCCTAATGACACTAATAGAAGAGTCATATAGGGTCCGTAACTCAGCAACGGGGACCTGCCCCGCACGAGGGTGCGGGGTGAATTCAACCAAAACTGTCCAGGAAGCGACTGGAATGGACAAAGGACCCAATCTAGCCGCCATTACACTGTGGGGAAGGGCGCCATCAAACCAAACACGGTGCTGCCATGCAGAAATTGGAATTTCCTGTGTCCTATAAGGGACGTAGTCCCCGGGCACGGCTGTGTGTGTGTAAGTGTGAAAAACCTGCGTAGCTGCTTCTACTGCAGGAAACGTCACCCAAGAGTAGAATATCTCAAACGGGTAAGCAACCTCAGTACTTACGACCAAAATGACTGCAATGCCCTCCAAACTAACATTTTATGCTGGCAAATGATTGCGGACCGCAATGTGACTATGCTGCGGTATAACAATGTCAGCCATAGTGACACAGAGAAGAAAAAACTACAATGTAAAACTTAGTAGTACAACTGGGTAGTAATTCGAAAGGAAACCGTTTGAAAAGATTCAGGCTTGAAAGGACCTATGTAACTATAGGTAGGTTTGTCCAACACCACTGTTATCCAGAAACAATAGTGAAGGGGTTAAGGACAGAATGAAGAACAACTCGAGCGTCATGTATTAAGACCACCAGCGTTGGGCGCCATGTAGCAGGGATTCTGCTCATACACAGAACTGTGCATAGAGACTTGGAACCTCAGTGAATTAAGGTGTGCCAAAACTCACCTTAGTAGCCAAAATCTCCTACCAGACTAGCAATCAGTGTCTTATTGGTTCTTCCATACCCCCAATGATTAGACAACCCAGAACATGGAACTTAGAATACCTCAGGCAATGTGGAACACATGAACACTCTTTCGTTATACTCTCATGCTAGTCCAAAACGGGCAGTAAATGAAGACACGTGCAAGTTTGAAACATTTATTTCTAATGCCGTGTTCTCAGGCGCAGTATCTTAGCTAATACAAGCAAACATATTACAAGCAACAAGATTATCAGCATAGTTACTATTCCATAAAATACGAAAGGAGAAAGCATGTTAAAATGCTAAATGGAAATAGGCTAGATTACACCTAGATTTCACGCTCCCTTGCTATTAGGTTATTTTATATCTAAAGAAGGTCTCTTGGGTTTACAAGGGCGGCCCCAAACCTCTGGTCCTGGTAGAAATGGATCACATCATTTTCTACACCAGCTCTCTGCATGCGAATGTTCTCCAAAAGTGTGTGAGCATTCCTGCGCTGTGCAGTATTAAACGCGTCAAAATCAGAGGTGGCCACAGCTGCAAATATGTTATGTCTAGAACGTGCGCTGATCAGACCGAACAACAATCACTGTGTTGAAATAACCTTGAAGACATCGGCACTCACTGTTCAGAAAAAGCTTACCAAGCCGAGCTGCTAATATAGAAAAACATAATATTTTCGTGTGAAGCAAAACAGTCCTCTAGACTCTAAACATTTGTAATAATGTTTGCTGTGTGCAAAAGGCAGCAGAAAGGAAAAAATGGCATTTAAACTTCTAATAAGCTCATGCTAACTTGACACAGTGTAAATGTAAGGGTCAACCCCATGATAACACAGTGGGCCTAGGGGGAATTTTTTTAATGAAATTCAGGGCCAGCTGCGGGCCCATAAGCAGTTAATTTTGATAAACCTAGGGCTCGCTGCCCACAGCGCGGCAGCTCGGGGGGGGGGGCAATGTTTTAATTAAATTTCGGGCCCGCCCACTCATGGGGCATTCGGAAGTTCCAGGGGGCACTTAATTTTATTAAATCTAGAACCTGCTGCTCACTGGGAATGCAGCGGAACCAGGGGCCAATTTGTTTTATCAATGTTGAGCTCACCGCTCACAAGACACGCAGCAGGCACAGGGTCTCAAATATTTTTTATTACATTTCAGGCCCATGTGGCGGACCCACAGGGGGTAATAATCTCATTAAATTTAGGGCCCACAGGGCACATGGCAGGGAGAGAGAGCAGATTTTAATTACATATTGGGCCCGCTGCCACCAGGGGAAATTACTTTTATTAAAACTATGACCTGTCGCCTACTGGGCTCTGGGAGCAAAAAATGTTTCATTACATTTCATGCCCAATGGGGCAATAATCTTTGCACAGGTCTGCCACCCAAAGGAACACAGCGGCGAATATTTTAGTAAAGGGGCATGCTTCCCATGGATCACACGAAGAGCCTGGGAGCCAATTATTAATGCCTACAATAGCGATATTTTAATTTAGAAGCCAGCTGTCTCAAGTGCTGGTGCAAGGAAGTGGGCTTCAGTTGTTTCAGGGTATAGTGATAGGTAGGGCAGAGGTCAGTTTGTTGGGGTGGGGTGGCAGGGTGGAGGGGAGCGTGGGGGGGCTGTGGTTTTCCAGAGTAGGGAGGTGGGGTAAGTGGCAGTGTTGTGGGCCAGGATGACATGGAAAAGGGATAGTCTGTTTTAACTCTGTTTTGCTCTTTTGTAGAGTCTTTGAGGGAAGAATCTGCTGTTACTAGATCTGTTGCATTGGCTGTTAACTACAATATATGCTTGCTGCTGCATGGTTCAGGTTAGTCTTTCATCCATATTTTTGAAGTCCTAATTTCATGAATGGGAGGAACGTGGGTGCCGCAACACCGTTTCCATCAGGCCGATCCTATCTTTCCTAGCAATCCTTGCAAATGTGGAGATTGGCCCTTTTCGCAGGAGCAGTCCAATGTTAACTCATGGTTTTGGGATGGAGTTGTGTATTTTCTTGTGTTGTTTCCCCACAAATTATTACACTCTTTTGCGTTTTTGAGTAATATGATTTATAGTATTTGGCCAAAAGGCATGCCAAATAAAAAAATTTAGGGGAAGGGTGGTTGCGATTTTGAGCCCATGGATTCATGTTTCATCCTTTTTACACCTTGAGTTCTTATGTGTCCATTGCATTCCTGTTTAAATTGCATTACTCCATGTTTTTATTTCTTCTAATTGGATTGTTCTGTTTTAAATCTGCATTGGTCGGTCTGTTCCGAACAGATCCATGTTTTTCATTTCTTGAACCCACCAGTGTAGCATAGCGCCAGGGTTACAGAGTTTTTTTTAATTTTTCGTTGAGGGTAGTTTGGAGAATCTTTGGGATTTTCCTATACACATCTTTATTCTGCCTTTTCTCTAATCTCGTTGGATCACTGTACACCAATGCATCTTCCCCTTAAGCATTGTTGCCTGAATGTATTCTTATTTTTTCCCCCTGACTGCAAAAGACTTATGTGCTCCTATATTGAAACTCCGCTTGTATAAATTTGTTTCAAAAGGTTTAAGTTTCCCTTTCATTTTAAGTGGCTCATTCTGAGTTTTTTTTGTCATTTCTCAGCATCTATTTAACCTCATTTGAAAAAAATGTAGCTTTCCATTGTGGTTCCCTTTCAATTGCTTTTGACATTTCTTTTACTTGCAGGCATTTTAGAGGAGAATCGGATGCTTTTAAAAAAATGTTGTCATACATTTTGTATGTTGTCCCAACCCCCTTCCCCTCTCCCGCCGTCCTCCACAGATGACTCAATCTTGCTACCCAAATAACAGCAGCAGAACAGATCAGAGGGTACAATGCAGCTGCAGCTGGCATCTATGGGGAGGGGTGGGCATGCTTGCTTAAAATAATATATATAAAAAATAAAACTTACTTGAACTCGGCGACGCACTCACTCCGGACTTCATCTTTCCACACAGGAACTGGAAGCAGCAACTCCCACTGACAATCCGAGGGCTGCTCTCACCAGAATGAGAGCAACCCTAGGCTTGGTGGGAGCAGCCTCACTCAGCGCTTCACGGCCCTCTGGAGGCTTTAGCTTTCTCTAACCCAGCTGTCTAAAGTGTGCATATGTAGCTGGCCGTCACAAGATGGCCAGCTAAAAAGACATGCACATGTTAAACAGTGCCATACCAGCCCATCCTCCTCCCTGCTGACTTGCTTCTGTCACTCAGCAGCGTCCGCACCCTCGATCTGATGCTTGGCACATGGGATGAAAAATAAAATGGTAATTAATCACTATTTTATTTTTCATCTTAAGTGGGATTTTTAAGTGGGCTTGGACTCCTCCGCTGAAAAGGAGGGGCCACACCTGGTAAAGTGGCGTTCTTGCCTGCTGTACTTCTCATAAATCTTCTACATGGCTGGTAGCAGAAAACGAAGGTACTTGGAACACCTTGCTGAGAACCATGGGATGAAACCACAGATGGCACATGACCTGTGCAGTATCCACTGGAATTTTTGGTTTGCTGCTATCCAATATCACTGCAAGCACTTTGATGCCTATTTGTTTCTGTGATTCCGGGAAGGTGGCTGTGCTAGTGGAGGCATTGAGGATTGGGGTTAGGTTCTCGCTGATGGGGATTGCTCCTTTGTCAAAGGCATGGCGGGAGCAGAGAGCCGCCTAGGCCCCAGAGTGAATGTTATAGAAAATCTAGACAAACTTACCTCTCGACATTTTATTTTCAATATTTTGACTTCAATATTGTGTGCCATCAATATTCTGGTGTCGACATTCAGGGTGCTCATCCTTTTGGGCAAATAACGTTCCCCTTGGGAATATTGCTGGATAGGTGGGTTTTGCTTGTGTGTATGTGAATGTTACCTTTATGTTACATTGTATAGTGCTTAGTATCATTTTAATACTTTGTCCACTTGCTTTTCTTTAAATACATTATTAAATAATTGTACAATAATTAAGCATTATAGCCTGCTACAGAGGGTACTCATGGCTGTTATAAGCCCCAAACTCAAGTTAGAGGCCTGAGCCACAGGCAAGGATCTATAACAAAGGTGAGGGTCTTTAACAACTGTTTTAACCTAGAGCAGATGGGCTACGAAGCGGTTATAACACTCCACCCACTGAAGGTAAAATGTTCTAAATTTAACAAAGGAAGAAACAGATAAACAAACATTGGGATATTGAAGCAGAAGGTCTGTTCCAGCCATTATTGGCCCTGAGCCACTCCATTGTCTTCAGTTCACCTCTCAACATTCCAAGGCTCACATTTAATTTTGTTATCAAACATCCTTAAGTGCAGTCTGACATTGCTTACAGCCAACACTTTGGTCATCAAGTATGACACAAAAACACTTCCTGCAAAGGCCTCACTTCAACTCAGCAGTCCTGCAACTGAGTACCCCTCAGTGTGTAGTCTGGTACCTAATGCACTTCGGCACATCGTTAGGGATCTGAAGCTCAATCTAAATGCAAATACAATACAGAACTAAAGTAGGGAGTTTGCTAAACAATCAAATTCAAAAGGACACATCGGTTCAAATGTAGTAAGGTTTTCCCTGTGTACTCATGTGATACACAGCAACATGCACAATAGCATTGATTGAGTTTTGGGCATCAATTGTTTTTTGCCTGAAATTCTCCACAAGTGTAGTACTAAATGATATTCGTCACATAGGAAGAAACCCACGACAATGTATGCAGAGTAGGCTCAAACAATAAGCAAAAGTTGGGGTGGGTGACACTGCATGATTTTTCAATGTGTAACAATCATGACTACAACTAACATTTCTTGATGTACCCTTTAATGATCACCACATGAAGATACTTGTACGCAAGGCTTTGCCTACAATACAAAAGTCATTTAAGATTCCACTCAGTATCCTTTGCACTGTGCTGCAATGTTAATCGCTTTTTGCGTTGCATGAGCATGGTATTTTTGCATTAGTAAAGTTGTCAATGCCACACAGGCATGATAAATGTTATGCTCTAAGTGGCATATTTATCAAGATGCAAAGTACAGCTAGTCACCTTGCAGTGCTGCGCTATGTGAAAGGGAAAGGGCAGAAATGGGCCATATTTAACCTAATACAATGTATTCCTGCTTTTTCCCAGGGACACCTTACCGCACAAAAATAATCCCTTGAGCCATTTTCCTCTTTCTATGTGTGCTCTAGAATGAGGAAGAAGAAGGAAAAAAAGCAAGGAGAAATTGAAGATATTTTTCCTCGTTGCACCTCCCCTGGGGAAGCATTGCAGCTTTGGTGCATTGCCAGGTCTACCACTTATGGTAAATCTGGGAATGGGTCAAGATCCATTGTTTTTTGTGTGGACACACCCACGCACCGTCCATGGAACGCCTCCCTGGATGGTGCGCTGTGTTACTCCAGATTTTTCAAGCCATTCAGGGCCACGCAAGGGGGTCCTGCATGATTTGATAAATCGCATCATATGGGTTGCGTAACTTTTGCAACGCGTTGCATGGTGCAAAAGCGACACAACCCTTTGACAAACATGGCCCTAAATTTGTCACTTCCCACAAACAATGTTCTAACTGCAAATCCTGGTGAATTTGCCCCTTAGATTTTGAATAGCACAGAAATTGTCTGCATTTTTTTAAACAAATCCCCAGATTCCTACATAAATTATTTGAGTTCCGCACAGTTTTAACCATAACATGCATGCCAATTCAGCCCGCCTAAAAATTTCCTCTGTGTCAGTACTAATCAATGGGGAAAATTCATTCTCCCGATTATTTTTAAAAATGTCCCACTTACGTATTAAAATATGTAGATATGGGGGGGCGTGGCCAAGATAGCGTCGGAGTAAGACGTGCTTTCGAGTCTCTCCTGCGCCCGACCTGCTAAGCATTGTATAGCATCGCCTACGGGGTGCCAATCGACCCTGGGATACCCGCAGAGGCCACCGACATCGAGTGGAGAGGTCCGGAGCCCCCGGCGAGGCAATTGGAGACCGGAGAGCGCCATTGCAGGAGGGTCGTCACCCGGCCTACTACGCACCGGTCTTGCGTGAGGGAGAGGCTGACCTGTGAGTGCAGAGGCGCCGGCGCCGGCTTGGCGTGGCATCGGGAGGCAGTGGATCACTCCTGCCCTCCTTATCGCATGCCAGTGTTGCTGCGCACTATCGAAGCACTGAGGCGGTATTGGGCGCTCTGTTGCAACAGACCCGAGGACCTCGGCAGACGACCGGCCACGTGGAGGGTGTACCTCGGACTGTCAGCGGGGCTGTGAGAGGCCGGGTGCAGCTATTATTAGACGGCGCAGAGACGGCTACTTGCGACCGATGATGGAGCGGGGCTTCCCCATCGCACCTGCGAGCAGTCCAACACTCTGAGGTGGTGCCCGAAGCGTGAGGCAGCTACGACCCGAAGGAACTGGCCCTGCTCTGTCCGGCGAGTGAGCGGAACTGGAGGCCTATTTCGCCCTGCGGGCTGACTGTCTGACTCGCGCTGTCCCCTCGCTGGTGGCTGAAACACAGTTTGGAGGTTCAGCGGGGGTACGTGGCTGGAGCAGGGGGTCTGCCTTCGTGGCCCCTGATTTACAGAGGCGGAGAACTCGGGATTGATTGCCAGACGACATTGTCCCTGCATTGACTCTTGGGCTCTGGCGGGAAGCTTCTGAGCCGCCATCTTGATCAGGCGGCCGCTGCCCGTGGCGCAGATACGCGGCAACGTGGAGGCCTGAATTCCTAGTGAGACCTTACGCTACGCCTGAGCACTCCTCGTCCCCGGTGAAGGTACGGTAGCCTTGGTCCCACGGCACAGCCGGACCTCCAGGATGTCAACTGTACCACGCAAAGGAAGGACGGGTAAGGATGGGGCCTCCAAATCATCGCAGCAGCCATCTTCCCCAGGGGCCAGTGGTTCGTCTAGGCAGTCGGACGAGGAGGCGCCCGCCACCAAGGCCTTCATGACGGAGCTGTTCGCCTCTATCAAGGAGGACATTTCTGAGCTTCGCGCCCAGCTGGCGTCGGATCTCCGGGAGGTGCGGAGGGATGTCGATGGCATTGGTGAACGGGTGGCAACCCTGGAAGATCACGATCTGAGTGTGGCGAATGATGTGCACCAACTACAACAGGATATTATTCGCCTTACGGAACAGAATTTGGACCTGCAGACTCACGCGGAGGACTTGGAGAATCGTTCCAGAAGGAACAATATTCGTATTAGGGCGGTCCCTTGGGACGGTGAAGCTGGAGACTTGCGGGAGTATGTCCAGGCCCTGTTCTTGCAGATCTTGGACGAGGAGGACGTGCAGGAAATTAAAATGGATAGGGTGCACAGAGTCGGCCTGCCTAGACGAGGGGGTGCCCCCCCCGGACATCCTCGTCTGTGTGCATGACTTTCAAACGAAGGAGCGTATCTTACGGAAGGCTAGAGCCATCACCTCCTTACAATTCAGAGACCACCGTCCGCAACTCTACCAGGACTTAGCGGCATCAATGCTTCAGAAGAGGAGAGAATTCCACCCAGTAACTGCTTTCTTGCGGGAGCGTAACATCTCGTACTCCTGGGGGCACCCCTTCCGTATAATATTCCGATGGCAAAACAGGCTGGCGCAAATCCGCTCCCTGCATGTCGCGAAGGATCTTCTGGGTCTGGAGGACATTCCTTCCTCTCAGGCGGCACATCCCTCCCCGTCGAGGCGACGGCATCGATCTTCCTCATGGCATCGAATTGGTTCTTCCCCGGACCAGAGGCGTCCGGACCGCACTGCTAGCTTGCAAGAGAGGCGGTGGCGTCGGTGGCCTCGGCCACGTTAGCAGATTCTCAGCAGAGCTCTGGAGCAGCATGATCCCCGACTTCCTTGATGGTTGGGCGCCGGAGGGTCTCTGGCCCTATGGTCCCGGGGTACTATGGTACTTTTGGAGGAGACACCCCGGGCCGTGGGCCTGGGGGCCCCCGAACTGGTGCCCCCACCCGATTCCAGTCTGATGTGGACCTTGTGACCCGTGGCCCATTGGAACTGCTGAGTGCTTTGTTCAGGTTTAGTGCCTTGAGTTCTGTCTCTTTGTTTGCAGGGGGGGGTGGGAAGGGGGGAGTTCTGGGGGTTGGTACTGCAGGGGGAATGTTGGGGTTGGTGGGAGGGGGGATGTGGTGGCGACCAAAGATGGTGTGTATGTGATGTTGTTGGCACTGGTGATGTTCTTCTTTGCACTTCTTATCTTGTACTGCAATGTGGTCTTTACATTTCTTACTGTTTGCATGGGGGAGGCCTATTTGGGGCGCTGGGGAGGAGTGAGTACGGTTCCCCATGGACGGAGGGTACTTGGGACTTTGCCCTTGATGTCTTTATCCAATTGTTTTCAGTATACAGAATTCAACCTGTCGTCTTATCAAGGAGGTTCGGAGGTCTGGTACACTGGAGTCACTGAAGTGGGAGGGATGGCCCAGAGTATGGGGGAGTTGTTGGGAGGGGGGCCTGATCCAGGGGTGTGTAGACTGGTGGCTGGTGGGGGCCGGGGGTTGGGCTCCGGGTACTTTAGCAAACGCACAGAACGGAGTCTCATGTCGTCATCATTCCAGTTAGTATAGGTACCTGGAACGTGAAGGGTCTCAACTCCCGTAGAAACGCCAGAAGCTCTGGAAGTATCTTTCAGACCACCATCTAGACGTAGTTGCCCTCCAGGAGACCCACTTGGCCAGGAGAGATGAACTGAGACTCCGTCATAGGAATTTCCCCCTTATCTACAGGGCGTCAGCGCCCACGAAGCATAAAGGGGTGGCCCTCCTCTTTCGGGCCTCTCTCCACTTTCAACCCCTGGGGGTGAGTGGTGATAAGGAGGGCCGTTGGCTAATGGTGAAGGGGTCACTATATGGCCACCAGTGTACGTTTGTTGTGGTTTATGCTCCGAATGCTGGCCAAAATGGTTTTTTGCAATGCTTGATGGGCAAGATGGGGGACTTTGTGGAAGGGCACTTGATACTGCTGGGGGACTTCAACATGGTGTGGGACAGGGACTTAGATAGCTCGGGGGCGCGCAGGGCAGATACTGGGGTCTTTTCGGTGGAAACGCAACGTCAAATAGGCGAATTGGGATTGGTGGATAGCTGGCGCTTCGTACACACTCAGGCCAAGGATTACACTTTCTTTTCTCACGTCCATCGCTCGTACTCCCGCATAGATCACATCTTTGTTAGCCAGGCCCTCAGGGGAGATATCCGAATGGCTGATATTTTCCCACTCTCATTGTCGGACCATAGTTTAGTGGTGCTTGGGTTACATTGGTCTGTAAGGGGGGACAGCTGGCGGAAGTGGTACTTCCCGGCTGCGTTGGTGCGGGATGAGGTGTCCTGTAAGGAGCTGCGAAAGGCTATAGGAGACTTTTTTGCTCTTAACCCACCTTCTGATACGTCAGTATATACCACATGGGATGCGTCCAAGGCCTCAATACGGGGTACATGCCTCGCCCTTAACGCGAATCTTAACAAGCTTCGGCGGAAGGAGAGGGAGGCTCTGGAGTCGGAGCTCGCGGCCCTGGAGCAGGCGCACAAGTCGAACCCCTCTAGGGTGACCCTCCGCCCGCTTACGGCGGTACGAGGGAAATTGAGAGCCCATTACAACAACCGGGCTGAATTTACCCTCCTGCGTCTCAGACGCGTCTCCTACTCCCAAGGGAACAAGGTTGGGCGCCACCTTGCCCGGCAGCTTCGAGATAAGCGCGAGAGGGATTACATCGGGGGCATACAGGATCATACAGGTACTATTCGGCATAAAGATGTAGACAAGGCAGCCATTTTTGGCCGCTTCTACGAGGGTCTCTACTCGAGCGACGCCCTGGATCCAGAGGCCCAGTCTGCATTTTTGAGTGATCTTCCTATCCCACAGGTCTCCAGGGAATGGAACAAGTTGCTGTCTTCCCCCATCTCTAGGGAGGAGGTACTGGACGCCATTAAGGCTCTGAAACTACACAAGGCCCCGGGTCCTGACGGTTACACAGCCCTGTTTTACAAAACATTCGCATCAGACATCTGCGACTACCTGGTTTCCCTCTTCAACGCGATGGCTTCTGAGGGACGAACCTCGGATACCATGGCTGAGGCCCTGATTACTATTATCCCCAAACCATGGAAGGACCTTACCAAATGCGCATCTTATCGCCCGATAGCGCTCCTCAACCTGGACGCTAAGTTGTACTCATCTATCCTTGCTAGCAGGCTGCAGGATTTGATGCCGGCTCTGATCCACCCGGACCAGTCCGGGTTTATAAAAGGTCAACAGACTCACGACAACTTGCGGCGCGTAATCCATTTGATTGAGAAGGCTGAGCGGTTTCCCATACCGGCGGTGTTAGTAAGGCTTGACGCGGAAAAAGCCTTTGATCGCGTTGACTGGGGTTTTTTACACCGCACGTTCGAAGCCTTCGGGTTTTCACCCCGATTCGTAAGAATGCTTGAGGCCAATTACAACAATCCCACCTCTCGGGTGCTGGTTAACGGTCACAGGTCCGGGAGTTTCCACCACTCCCGCAGAACGCGTCAGGGCTGTCCGCTCTCGCCACTTCTCTTTGCGCTCAGCATAGAACCGTTGGCTTTAGCAATTTGGGAGAACGAGCGGATCTTGGGCCTCCCCTTTACAGGTGAGCAGCATAAGATTTCGCTCTTCGCTGATGACGTATTACTATCAATTCGGGATCCGGCGTTGTTGTTACCCCATATCCATACAGTGCTGTCTGAGTTTGAAACAGTGGCAGGGTTCAAAGTTAACTTTGATAATTCATATATTCTGAACTTAACCCTACCGCCTGGGGAGGTGCACCGGATCCGGTCGCTTACCCCACTCTCGTGGTCGACCTCATCCCTGTTATATCTGGGCGTTCGGCTGACCTCTACCCTGGGCGCACTGTTTCAGGCCAACTTCCCTCCGATGCTGGCGGCGATACGTGCGGAATTGGAGAGATGGAAACCGAAATATATCTCGTGGTTAGGTAGGATTCATGCGCTTAAAATGGTCCTCCTGCCTAAACTCCTATACCTCTTCCAAGCCCTACCCATTCCGATAGGGGTGGATTACTTCCGTTGGCTTAAGACCTTGATGTTGAAAGACGTCTGGCAAGGCGGTCGGGCGCGACTTTCGTATGCGGTTCTCCGACGCCCACGAATGGAAGGGGGGGTGGGGTTCCCGGACATGCACTTGTATTATAAGGCTGCCCAATTAAGAGTCCTGGTGGAATGGTCCCAGCAGCTTTCGGAGAAGCACTGGCTCCATATGGATCGGAGCGTGGCGGGGCGATCCATCTGGGATCTAGCCTGGAAACCTAAGGTGGACCGGCCCAGAAACGCGTATATTAGCACCCCCACCAGCACGGTATTAAAGGTCTGGGACACGGGCAGTGGCGATGATCGGTGGACCAAATCCCCTTCCCCGTTCATCCCTATCCATTTCAACCCGGCCTTCCCTCCGGCGTTGACGGATGGACCCTTTGGTGTCTGGAGGGAGGGTGGCTGTAGGGCCCTCACCCACCTGTTCCATGGTGCCACGCCCCTTACTTTCCATAATTGTATGAGGGACTATGGTGTTCTGCCCACTGAGCGCTTTCGTTATCTTCAGCTCCTCCATTGGGCGACGTCCCCTGGAGTGGTGGATGCAGCTACTAGACCATTGACGAAGTTTGAAACCTTTATTCTTCGCACATCCACCATGAAGGGGGCGATTTCTTTTTTGTATGGGTTGCTACTAGACACCGCGGTGTCCCCTCGACCTCGATATATGGACCACTGGGAGAGTACACTTGGGAGGGACATTTCCGACGGCGAATGGAGGAGCTTATGGCGGGATGTGACTGCACATAATCATTCTACTGATCTCAGAGAGGCTCATATGAAGCTTATATTCGATTGGTATCTGTATCCGTCCAAGTTGCACCGAATATTCCCGACCACCTCAGATAAGTGTTGGCGAGGCTGCGGGATGATGGGTGACTTCAGCCACATCTGGTGGGACTGCCCCACCATCCGGCCATTCTGGTCCGAAATCCTCTCCCACATCAAGGATGTGCTGGGATACCCACTCCCGGACTCAATGGACTATGTCCTGTTGGGCCTCAGGGATCCGCAGCTTGAACATCAAACTAGAGCTGATAAGCGCATTATGTGGCTGTGTCTGGGGGCGGCCAAGCTGACTTTGGCAGCCGCTTGGAAAAGCCCGACTGCTCCTGCCATTTCTTTATGGCATGCACGGCTATGGCGACTACTGAGTATGGAGCGACTTTCAGATATCTTTATGGGGAAATTTAAAAACTTCATGTTCAATTGGGGTCCCTTGGTTAGGTTTTTGTCACGTGGTTTGCCCTCGGCAGTTTGCCCTTCGGCGCTACGAGCGCTACACCTCTTTCAAATTTAATCACCTGTATGTATGATGATGTTCTGAGTGCGTGATGGTCGCCACCTCTGGGGGGGAGGCGGGGGGTAGGGGGTGAAGGGGGGGGGCGGGGTGTTGAGTTGGGGTTGTTGTTCTTCTCTTAGTAGCGACCCGAAGCACCTCTGCAGGCGGACGGCCTGGCCTTTTTTTTTTCTATATTTGTGATCATGATTGGAACACCCTTCTTCTTCTGAGAACTTTGCACTAGCCGCTGGGACATGGGTGCGCCTTTCGGACAATGTAGACTGAAGTTCCATATCACTAGCACTCCTGTTGACTTTGCTGGCTGCCGTCCCTTTTGATGTACTTTTGGGCTTTTTTATTTGCAATAATGTTCTTCAGCACCCCCGGTGTGGGGCTATGTGGCGGAATGTCGCCTGTTCCTTTTTCCTCCTTCTCCTTCTTTCTTGTCTTTTTTTTTCTTTTTCCTCTCTTTTCCTACTTACAATCTTGCAAAATACAAATAAAAATTTTACAAAAAAAAAATATGTAGATATGTATTCGGTAATATTTTTTTCTCAACACTACCTTTGAATGGTTCAAAAATGAAGTTACGACTTGGAGTGCACAAGAACCAAAGGCTCCCCCTACTGGTGAAGTACGGTATTTGTGAAAGAAAAAAAAGCAGCCACTTGGAATTAAGAAGCCAATGATGAGATCTCTCAATTGTTACACGGGAAACAGAATCTTATCCCCCCATTAGTAGTAGTAGTATCTTTATTTTGTATTTCACAGAGAAAACCATAAAGCACATCCATTTAAAAAAGTTAAAAAGAATTCTCCCGACTCCTCATCCTCACAATAAAATAATGTTGTAAAATACATGTATTTACACATAGCATAATCACACTCCATGTAATCGTCTCCAAATTGTTGTAATTACAAAAATGCTTCCAAAGGGCACCCGCTGGTTGTACTTTATAACCAGCAATTTTGAATTTAGTAAAGTGTTGAGTGAGTGTCAATAGAGATGAAATAAGCTATGTTAGGGGGCAAAATATACAAATACACAAGGAATAAAAACTTCTTATCTATTCCATTATATTTAAACTAATTATTTTAGCAGAAAGAATACTACTATTTAAAACCTACTAATAATTAAAATTATCTCTTTGAATAAAAATATACTCACGATTTGCTATATCCAATTCATATAAAATATATTTTGATCTTGTGATTTTGGCTCATAACCGTAAAACTCATTAGTATTTCTAGTCAATAGATTAATATATATTTTACTAGTAATAGATGGATAAAGTCCATTATATGTTTTTAGATCGGTTCAGGTTTATCAGTGTCCTATTTCTTAGGGGCCCATTATGATGTCGGGCGGATTGCCCACCGCCAGGCTGGCGGTAACCACCGCCGGCCTGGCGGTGGCAATCCGCCCGACATTATTACCAGAATTTCCACCCGGTCGCCTTGCGGTAGTGCATGGTAGTACATCTAAAAGTGATTCCTTCATGGGGGGTGGTGAGTCATTCGACCAAATACAAATCCAGAATATAAGAGGCCTAAGGGCAATTATATGAGCAACATTCTTCATGCCCATGTACAATCGCATTGTTATTAGTGGGATGTTTCTAGGGAGCTCCAAAACAGATCTCTTAAATATATTTTTCTTTTTTTCAATGAGAGTCACATTAGTAAAGCCCCATAGCACTGCCCCATAAAGTGCGGCCCCTAGACCCTGTGCCTGATACACTTGAATTACTTGCAGCACTGGTTGTGCCACCCTCAGAAGCAGCTTGTAAAGTGTGTCTCAGGCCTGCCATTGCAAGGCCTGGGTGTAGTCTGTGACTACCATGTCGACTTGGCCATGTGCACCCACTTGCCAGTCCCTAAACATTCCCTTTGCTTCATATCAGCACCTCTATGGTCGGCGCCCAGGGCAGGGTGCATTGTAAGTATAAGGTAGGACATGCTCTGATGTGTGTAGCATGTTCGAATTAGATGGGGGAGTGAGAAGGAGCTTACCGATTCGATCAAGGTAAACAGAGGCAAGAGTGTGTCCTTGCTCCTTGTTAGATCTGGGGGTCTCTAGTTGGCAATGGTATTCACCTTTGCCCAAATAGGAACCCTTACTTCTAAGTCAGGACAAGGGTATTACTCTCTTTAATAACACCTGCTCACCCCCTTGGTAGCTTGGCACGAGCAGACAGGCTTATCTCAGAGGCAGTGTGTTAAGCATTTGTGAATATACACAGCAATACAGTGATAACACTACAGATGGGCATAACACAGGTTTTATAAAAATAGGTGAAATGACTTGGAGACAGTGGTTGAAGGTAGTAGAAAAGTAGTTTATTTGATTAACAACCCCAGGAGCATTCAAGGACCAACTTCCTCAGTAACTGTGCATCTCTGATCTGCTCCCTGGATTCCACACTCTGGAATCCAGTGAGCACAGTGACCATGAGACAATGACATCATTGCTAAGATACAACATATCTCCCTTTCTATAAAATAATAAAACTAATAACAAAGAACACATTACATATTGAAGCATATAAGCAATACACAATTAAGGACAGATGTAATCCTTCATCCAAACTGGTTTACACTTGGGCCTAGCAGATACAGACATAGAAATGGGTACATCATCTCCTTTTTCCACAGATGTTTTTGGAGAACTGTCTACCAGACCACTCATTTGTTTGCACTCTAGGTCATTACATCTTGTAATGCTCCTTACATTCCACTGTTTACCATCATCTAACTTCACTATGTTGCCGGTTACACAAATTATCTGTTTAGGTTTAGACCATTTAGAGGAACCAGGTTTCTGATTGCTCATTAATTGGGAGCGTACCCAGTCACCAACCCTAAATGCATTAGCCTTGCAGTTAATCTTTGAATTGTGATTTTGAACATATTTATTTTGATATAGTCGAACCTTAGATGCAAGGTTCTTACCATCCGTCACTTTTGAATTATTTTTAGACATCCATACAGGTTTAACTTTAGATCCAGCCTCACGCCCTTTTAATAAAGAAAACGGAGATATTCCCGTGGCTGTGTGGGGAGTATTTCTGTAACACCATAACATTTCCTTGACAGCATCCTTACAGTTATCATTATTGTTGCTAGCGAGTTGGATGCATTCCTTCAACACCCGGTTGAATCTTTCTATTAAACCATTTTCTCTAGGATTATATACAGAGGTGGTAATGTGTTTTACTCCCACTTTTTTAAGGTAAGCGGAAAACTCCCCGGCTACAAATTGCGGGCCATTATCTGATAAAATAGTGCTAGGGTACCCTTCTCTTCGGAAAATGCCTTCACAAAATTCGATAATGTTGAAAGATTTGATATCCTTTACAAAAGCCACTTCAGGCCATTTAGAGTGAAAATCCATTAAGACAATTGCAAACTTATTTTCTATTCCTTTGACATGGAATGGACCACATATATCAATAGCAACTTTATCCCAAGGCTTTTCAGGAAAAGGAGTTGCCGAAATAGTGGTTTCTTGTGATTTGTGAGATTTGTCACTAGACATACATGCTAGACAATTCCTAACGCACCTGTCTATGTCCTTGTCCATTCCAGCCCACCAAAAATCATTCCTAGCTCTCTTCTTCATGCTAGTCATTCCATTATGCCCTTCATGTAATAAACTCAATAGTTTGTCACGTAGAAGTGCAGGTACAACTAATCTGTCGCCCCTCCTAAGAATGCCATCATAAAAAGATAATTCTGGCCAAACCATCTTGAAATCGGCCAAAATGGACTTATCCAAGGATGACAAATCTACCCCAACATGTAAGTTATTAATGATTTGTTGTAGTAAAGTGTCATCAGTCACAGCTTGAACCCATTCTTGTTCACTGATTGCATTATTACAAGATTCTTCGATGCTGGCAACTAACCACTCATCTTTATCCTCAGAAGTATCATCTTTATCACATGGCAAGGGAAGACGTGATAAACAGTCTGCATTAATGTTTTTATGCCCAGGAACATAATTTATTTGAAAATTGTACCCCTGTAATCTATATAACCATTTCGCTATTCTGGGAGTGGCTCTTGAAGCACCCTTTGTTGTGAAGATGTCAATAAGAGGACGGTGATCTGTTCTTAATTCAAAACAAGTGCCCCAAATAAAAGTTTTAAAATGGTCTACGCCCCACCAGCATGCTAAAGCCTCCTTTTCAATTACGGAGTATGAAGGTTCAGCGCCCTTAAGAGTGCGAGATGCAAACGCTATAATTCGTTCGGCCCCATTGTGCTTTTGCATGAGGACAGCACCTAAACCGTAAGCACTTGAGTCCACAACAATTATAGAGATATGATCAGGGTCATACGGTTTAAGAGCTACAGCTTTTGTAATTTCTTTTTTGATGTTCTCAAAAGCCTGTTGACACAAGGTTGACCATGCAAAAGAAACGCCTTTTTTCATTAGTAATCTTAAATTATACACTTTGTCAGCAAAGTTAGGAACAAACTTAGAATAGTATTCCGCGAGTCCCAAAAATGATCGTAACTGATCCTTATTAATGGGATGGGGTGCTTTTTCAATAGCATCTAATAATTTCATTTTAGGTTTAACCCCTTCATTGGAAATCGTATGACCTAGATAATCAATTTCTTTCACTCCAAACTTGCACTTTTCACCACATACAGTTAGACCAGCATCTTGCAATTTCTGCAGCACACCGTGTACTGCTTGATCATGAGAAGGTACATCTTTCCCCCAAATAAGAACATCGTCTTGAAAAATTCTCACATTCAATACACCCTTTAGAATACTGCACATGACTCTCTGAAAAACTGAAGATGCAGATGCCAATCCGAATGGCATTCTGAGATATTGAAAGGCACCCTCAGGTGTAATGAAAGATGTCAAATGCCTGGAGTCAGCATGTAATTTGATTTGGTGGTACGCATTTGACAAATCAATCGACGAGAAATACATGGCATCTTTAATGCTTGAAATCATTTCATTGATGTGTGGCAGTGGATATCTATCAACCCATATATTTTTATTCAAGTCCCTCAGGTCCACACACATCCTAATTTTTCCATTGGGTTTGCGAGCCAAAACGATGGGACTAAGCCAATTTGAAGCTTCAATAGGTTCTATTACCTTGGCATCACACAATCTATTTAATTCATCCTTCAAGGGATTCCGTAGAGCGAATGGTACATTTCTTACTTTATGGACAGACGGAGTATTGTCTGCTTTTAAAATAATCTTGTGTTCGAATTTGGTTAAACATCCTAGCTCCTTGCTAAACAATTTGGGAAAAACAGATTCCCATTTGGAAGATGAATCTTCATTAGTTACTAATACATGTTCGAGATAGTCGTCAGCTAAAACTACTTGGTCAGGATGATTGGGATTCAGTACCAACCCCATTTTTTTAAGATCTTTCCAACTTAATAAAGCACGTCCTTGTTCGACAACATAAACTTTTGTTGAACATGATCTACCTTTGAAAGTTACTTTGGCATTAAAATAGCCCACAACAGGTAATCTAACACCACAGTAACCTTTAGGTCGTGCATCAGCTGTTACTAAGGTGTACTTGTTTCCATTTTCCCACATGTTTTTATCAATGATGGTGTACGGCGAACATGAATCAGCCCAGAGCATCATATAGACATCATTTATCAGTACTTCACATTTAGGGGGACAATAATCTTCTGAAATATCATTGACAAAATCATCTTGCAACATCATCACTTCAATATCATTCTCATTGCCATCAAATACTTCTTCATCACTGTCAAGATGAGATTCTACAAGGTTTACAGAACGCTTCCAATTACTGTAATCGCCAGTTCTACACCATTTGGCAAAATGACCAATTTTTTTGCATTTAATGCATGTAACTTTACTAGCAGGACATTTAATAAAATCAGCAGTGTGTTTCTGACTACCACATCTGTAACAAACTCTTTTGGTAACACTAGATTTATTTTTAGAAAAACTAGGTTTAACTTCCTTGTTATCACTTTTATAATCAGATTTTCTATAACCTGTAGATACAGCATTAACATTACTGGATTCATCTTTAGAACCTAACTCTTTAACATAATGGGACGTATTCTCCATTTTCCTAGCAGTGTCAAGAGTTTTTTGTAGAGATGGATTTTTTAGTTCAAGTAAACGTTCTTGAATTTTGATGTTTTTAATTCTATTTATAAACTGATCTCTTATTATTTCTTCGTGTAAGTCTTTGAACTTACAGGTAATGGCTAAGGTTCTTAAACATGCCACATATTGTTGCACATTTTCGCCAGCTAGTTGTGCTCTAGAGAAAAATTTGTGTCTTTCAACTACAATACTCGTTTTCTTCCCATAGTTTTCTTCTAATGCTTTTAAAGCATCAGAAAATACATCAATAGTTGTATCATTAGAACTGGTTTCACTAGTTTCACTTGTTTCATCATTGTCAATAACCGTTGAAACAACACGATTAGTTACAGGTAAAGTTTTTAAAACTTTTCTGCCTTCAACACCTAAATTGTGTTTAAGTAATGCTAATTTTCTAGAAGGTAAAAATACATCGCCACCTATGGCCTCTAAATAGGTCTCAAAAGATTCTGACCAATCTTCCCAATTCATAGAAGGCGGACCAGGAGACTGCAAGAACTTGGGAGGAGCAACTACAGAAGATGAAACATCCATAATGACTATTATAAGATTTAAATATTAGAATAACACTAAGTAAATGCAATAAAATAATAAATTAAAATAATTAATGTAGTCACCGTTGTCAAGGTAGTTTGTAAATAAATAACTAAAATAATTAATGTAGTCACCGTTGTCAAAGTAGTTTAAAAATAAATAATTAAAATAATTAATGTAGTCACCGTTGTCAATAGCTGGTATTTGAAGTTGTCAGGCGTTTATTTCATTGAGTATGCACTTATTGTTCAAAGTTCATTTCACACGTTCAGTTCACCACATAGAAAAATGTGTACAAAAATTGAACAATCTTGTTTACTGAAGAATGTTTAATAATGCCAAGTATAAGTAATAAGTTGTAGACTTGCCGAAGGAAATTGTGTCCGACGAGTGAAATAGCCTTGTTTGTTTACATTTGACGTCTGTACGAGAGAAACAGCATCAGTTGCTATGGTTACTTAAGATGGCCGCTTAACGGAGCGTCAAACGTGATGATGCAGTGATTGATGTCAGAGCGTTGAACGCGCTGATGTAGCAACGCGATGACGCGGTAACACAGAAGAATGCAGGTGATTGATATCAGACGCGCTGATGTGGCAACGCGATGTGCACGCGAAAGCAGCAATCAACACGGCGGCATTTTTTGAATGAAGAAACGATGTAAGTGCGATGAAGTTGTTAGCATGCCGGCATCTTTCAAAATAAACAATACTGTTGTAATCCTTAAGACGATGGAAAAGAAAGCGATCCTTCGTATTTAAAATGGCATTAGAATTACAATGGTGCGCGCTAATTTGACATGGTAAAAACAGTTCACATGCCAAAAACAGTTTAAAAATTGGATTCAGAGTCTAAAAACAAAAAAAAATCCAATTTAAGCGCAAAACAAGAGTTCATCCGTTTCAAAACGACAAAGTATAATAAAGGTACCTTGAAACTTTTATAAATGTTCAGGCTTCCTGGGGTTGTGTGGAGAAATCTTCAGTTTGTAGGAAGATCTTTATCCCAAGTCAGGAAATCTTCAATCCAAGTCAAATTTTCTTCTTTAACTGTATCCCATCCTCGTGGCCACTGAAATGACTTGGAGACAGTGGTTGAAGGTAGTAGAAAAGTAGTTTATTTGATTAACAACCCCAGGAGCATTCAAGGACCAACTTCCTCAGTAACTGTGCATCTCTGATCTGCTCCCTGGATTCCACACTCTGGAATCCAGTGAGCACAGTGACCATGAGACAATGACATCATTGCTAAGATACAACAATAGGTATTCTTTATATAGACTTAAATACAAGACCACAAACGACAAAAATCCACAATACTATATTAAAGGTTACTTAAAAGATGATAAAAGTCTCTTAGTTCAAGTTGATGGTAGATGCGACAGAGTTCTCAACAAAGTACCTGGATGCGGCACGCAAAGTAAACAAAAGGCTCACAGAAGGGGAGATGCGTTGGTTCCGTGACCCGGGCGAACGGTTGCGTCCTTCCTCAATGCTTGCGCAGAGTAGGGGACTCGTCCTGAGCCATAGCGGTGCGGAGGTGATGCGTAGATTCTCGACCTGTTGCGGGGCTCAAGATGGCGCCTTGATGCGATGCGATGACGATGCGATGATCCAGCAGCGATGTGAGAAAATGGCGCCCTTGATGCGTCTTCAGTATAATCCTGTAAAGGGAACACAAACTCCTGAAGGAGGATTTGCCACTCTCCTTTTGAGGGACTGCAAATGGATTATATCCAGCTTGAACGCTGTAATAACCTGAAGTATGTCCTTGTAGTGGTATGTGCCTGTAGTCAGTGGATGGAGGCGTACGATGCGAAAGATAATACAGCTCTTAGTACAGCAAAGGTGCTTCTGAAGACGTTTTTCCCCATATTTGGCGTTTGCCGACTTTTGTGGAGTGACAACGGACATCATTTAATTGGGCACGTTGTTGAGTATGTCTTGAAGGGATTGGGAACTAAGCAGAAGTTCTATGCTGCTTTTCACCCACAATCTGAAGGGCTAGTGGAACAATACAATTCTATTCTCAAGCTTAAGTTGGCTAAAATACAGGCTTTCCCATCTCTGAAATAGCCTGATGCACTGCCCTTGGCATTGCTATCCATTAGGTCAGTGCCACGTACACAGTCTGGCCTCACACCATATGAAGTAGTATTTGGGAGGCAAATGAATATTTGGGGGATTCCTAAGCCACGCCCTAGACATGATGTACCTTATGTGTTGATGAGCGACTTCTAGTCTCAGTCGACTGACAGCTTGCTTTCTATTTATCAACAGGTTTGAGAAGCTCTTCCTGACAGGTCACAAGGTGATGGTCATGATCTACGGCCTGGTGACCAGGTTATGGTGAAAGTGTTCCAGAGGTCGAACAGTCTGGAACCCAGGTGGCACGGCAATGATCAGAACTGCAGTCCGAGTGACCAATAGGAAAAATTGGATTCACTCCACCCACTGCAAGAGAGTGCCATCTGCCCTGGTGGAGTCCTGTGCACTCACCGATCTTCGAGACATCCTGGACACGGATCACTGACATAATATCGTCAAACACAATATCGAGTTGCAAAAATATCAGCGATATAATATCGACTACAATTATATCGACAACCAATACTTAATTAAGAAACTACAAAAATATCGACAACATATTATCGAATATAATTAACATCGAAACAAACAATATCGAAAGACAAAATATAGAAACAACAAATATCGTCTAGTACAAAAATAAACAGTACACAACAAAAATATTGAATTCAAAAATATAGATAACACTAACATCGACAATTTTCTAATATTGACACTAGAAAAACGCCTAAAATACTTTAAATACAATAAAACTATATATTTTAAAAATATAATTCACTCCACAAGATATATAATACAGATAATAAACACTTTTGTAAACATTTCGACCAAATATCATCCAAACATTGCAGTGAATTTTATAATAAATACAATACTTTTACAATATAGTTTAAAAACAATTATTCCATATATTTAAAATAGAAAAAAAAACAGGTTTACAGCACAATTCTTCAGTAAATAGCATTTCCACAATACCAAACAAAGCTATTAAATTAAAAAAATTCAAACCAACCAATTAAAAGTTCCCACTCTTAAATCATCCAATCAAATGAAGCAACTAATCAAATACACACCGCTATTTCCTGCTTCTAACTCTAAAGAAAAACGAAGGTGACACTCTGACCAACTATTTCCTGAAAATACTACTTTTCCAGACAAGACTCCTACAGAAATAACCAAAGTAAGTTAAACTAATTTTTAAATAAAATAACAGCAGTAGCCTAAAAGTCTAAATATATTTGTAAACAGTTTAAATAACATTTTGTTATACCTTTTATATCTCTTCTACAGATATATCCAAAACACAGCATTAAACCTTTAACAGATTATTTACTGTAAAATTATTCTTGTAAGCATATGTAAAGGTTATCAAACATACCAACTGCATTTAATAAAAACAAATTTCTAATAAACATTTTATCTTTCTTCTATCATCTTAACAGAAAATTTACAAGCATCCAGAACTTACTCCATCAAAGCAAAAGACTCCACAAAGAAATAAAGTATATATTTTAAATTATTTTACAATCCTAAAATACTAAGTACAAAACAGCTTCCCCATACAAACCTCTCAAAATTAAGTAAAAGAATACAATAACGAATTATTTTTTATTTCTACCAACAGAAATAAAGCAGCAAAATACAAGAAAAAGCTGGAAAAAACCTTCTGAACATTTGAAATTACAACAAAGAATCAGTGTAAGTATAATCATTAAAACATTAATGCATTTAAAACATGTATAGCAGTATTTAGACTTAAAATGTGTTTCTTTCTAATCTTTCTTAGCACAACAAATACAAACATGACAGAAGGTGCAGAGTTTGTTATGTCTCAGAAAATAAGCTATTACTATGTTATATGGAGTATGTGTATACTCAAGAAAAACAGTCAGGGGTTAGGGGGTTATTACGATGTCGGGCGGATTGCCTCCACCAGGCTGGCGGTAGCTACCGCCAGCCTGGCGGAGGCAATCTGCCTGACATCCACACTAGTTTTCCCCCGCCATATTAGTATGGCGGGGGGGACCTCAGCGGACGGAGAGACCGTCCGCCGCTTTTTCGCCCTGGTCGGCTTGCAGCCGGGGCGGAAAAAGAATAATATGGTGGCCGTGTCAATGAGACACCGCCAGCCATATTATGCCGCCACGGAAAGGCATGCAGTCTTCACTCTGGGGGCACCCTGCGGGCCCCCAGAGTGAAGGAGCGGTGGGGTGCACACAGAGGTACCTGTGGTACCCCCCTTCATTTGCATTTACAAAGCGCAGGCACAGCGCGGTGCCTGCCGCTTTGTAAATGCAAATGCTGAAATGCATTTCCAGCTTTGTGGCGGGCGGTGCAGAGAGCACCGCCCGCCACAATGCTAAAAATACAGGATGTGTCCGCCACTGTGGCGGGCACATCCCAATACTCCCCACGGGACCCCCGCCCTTATGGCGGGCAGTCCCTATTACCACGAGGATGGCGGGCGGGCAAAGTCTGCCCGCCATCCTAATGACCGCCAAAGTGTTTTGGAACTGTAGTACTACTCAAATAAATGTTATGGTAAAGCTACAATTTAAGAAGCAAGTGTACCATCTACCAAAGAACATAATCACCCCCCTAATGTCACTGAAATAGTGGTCAGAGATGCCCTTGAAAGCATAAAAGAAGCAAGTATGGAACTGAAAAACCTACAACCCAAATATGTATGTATGTAATACTAAAAGAGGAACTCTTAAAAATTCCTCAACATGCTTCTGGACAACTACCCTCAATTGATTCCCTTAAACGAACAATTGCTAGACAAAAAAGATTAACAACAACTACTCAAACTGACCCTAAAACCCTAGAAGAAGTTGTCATTCCCCCTGAACTGAATATAACTCACAATAAGGAACCATTCTCACTTTTTGACAACAAATGTCCTAGCAACAGAATTATAATGTTTGCTACTGCAAATAATCTAAGAAAATTACAAGGCTGCCAACACTGGATGATGGATGGGACTTTTAAAACATGCCAAAACCATTTTACCAGCTCTACAGCATACATGGATTATACCATCATTCCAACATCACATTTATTTACTGCTTGTTGCCAAACAAACAAAAAAATACCTACACATAAGTCCTAAACACAATAAAACAGGAAACCAATAATTATTTTCCTCAGAAAATAATTATTGATTTCAAACTGGCAATGATCAATAGTATATTAAAAACGTTTCCACACACAGCAATACAAGGTTGCTATTACCATTTTAACCAAAGCATTTGGAGACATCTCCAAAAATCTACATTAAGCATACAATATGCTACAGATAGCACTTTTGCCTATCAAATCAAAAAAATAATTGCCCTAGCATATGTCCCTGATACAGATGTAGCAGAACATTATAACACATTAATCGATAGCCCATATTACAAAACAAATGATGAAAAACTAGCACCACTCCTCGACTACTTCGAGGATACATGGGTGGGAAGGCTACATCGAATTGGACATAGACACCAACCTAAATTTCACATAGCCTGGTGGAATGTCTATCTAAGCACACTAAATCAAGAAGCTAAAACTAACAATAATGTAGAAGGATGGTACAATGCCTTTCAAGCAACCACTAGCAGAGGAAAACCTAGCGTACAAAAACTAATACAAGCTTTCCAAAAAGAACAGAGTTACCAAGAGCTACGCATACAACAATCAGTAACCCAAATAGGACCAAAATTAACCAAACAAACTAAACAAATGTTTAAACTACTTCAAAGCCAAGTCACCCTATATCCTTCTACACGAGGCCTAGACTACCTATCTATAACGGTAATCAGACATAATATCGAAAAAAAAATATCGAAAAGACAAAATATCGAAGTTTTAATATCGAAGGTCGATAATATTGGTAAACATAAATATCGAATACAAAAATATCGTAATTGGTAAGTATTATAAAATATCGCAATTAATAATATCGTATGACAAAATATCGACTATAAAAAATATCGTTTTATACTGGAAAAAAAATAGTTTAAAAAAGTAATGAAATTAGTATAAAAAGTTAATATAAAAATTATAAATAATAAAAAAAAATAAAAAAATAATAATTATTATAAATTTAAATAATACATATCTAGTTTTAGGAGCGGGTTATTGGGTTTATAGGGGAAAGGGTGGGGAGTGTATTAAAATGTATGGTAAAAAAAAGAAATATATTTAAAAAAAAATAATATTTAATATTTAAAAAATTAATAAAATCCATTATTTTTTTTTAGGAGCGGGTAATAGGGTTAATAGGGGATAAGGGTGGGAAGTGTTTTAAAATATATTTTTAAATCACAATAAATGAAGACAATTAATGTAGACTGGAGTTTGATTATTAATTATTCAATAATTAGTATGCAGCAACTAAATCAATTTAATGTAGATTGGAGTAGGAATGGTAATTATTAAATAATTAGTGTCCTGCCCCTACATCTATTTTATGTTAATTGGAGTAGGAATAGTAATTAATAATTAATTGGTGTCCAGCACCTACTCCAATTTAATGTAGACTGGAGTTGGAATAGTACTTAATAATTAATTAGTGTCTAGCACCTAATCCAATTTAATGTAGATTGGAGTTGGAATAATAATTATTAATTAATTAGTGTCCAGCACCTACTCCGATTTAATGTAGACTGGAGTTGGAATACTAATTATTAATTAATTAGTGTCCAGCACCTACTCCAATTTAATGTAGACTGGAGTTGGAATAGTAATTAATAATTAATTAGTGTCCAGCACCTACTCCAATTTAATGTAGATTGGAGTTGGAATAGTAATTATTAATTAATTAGTGTCCAGCACCTACTCCAATTTAATGTAGACTGGAGTTGGAATAGTAATTATTAATTAATTAGTGTCCAGTACCTACTCCAATTTAATGTAGACTGGAGTTGGAATAGTAATTTTTAATTAATTAGTGTCCAGCACCTACTCCAATTTAATGTAGACTGGAGTTGGAATAGTAATTATTAATTAATTAGTGTCCAGCACCTACTCCAATTTAATGTAGACTGGAGTTGGAGTAGTAATTATTAATTAATTAGTGTCCAGCACCTACTCCAATTTAATGTAGACTGGAGTTGGAGTAGTAATTATTAATTAATTAGTGTCCAGCACCTACTCCAATTTAATGTAGACTGGAGTTGGAGTAGTAATTATTAATTAATTAGTGTCCAGCACCTACTCCAATTTAATGTAGACTGGAGTTGGAATAGTAATTATTAATTAATTAGTGTCCAGCACCTACTCCAATTTAATGTAGACTGGAGTTGGAATAGTAAATATTAATTAATTAGTGTCCAGCACTTACTCCAATTTAATGTAGACTGGAGTTGGAATAGTAATTAATAATTAATTAGTGTCCAGCACCTACTCAAATTTAATGTAGATTGGAGTTGGAATAGTAATTATTAATTAATTAGTGTCCAGCACCTACTCCAATTTATTGTATATTGGAGTTAGAATAGTAATTATTAATTAATTAGTGTCCAGCACCTACTCCAATTTAATGTACACTGGAGTTGGAATAGTAATTAATAATTAATTAGTGTCCAGCACCTACTCCAATTTAATGTAGACTGGAGTTGGAATAGTAAATATTAATTAATTAGTGTCCAGCACCTACTCCAATTTAATGTAGACTGGAGTTGGAATAGTAATTAATAATTCATTAGTGTCCAGCACCTACTCCAATTTAATGTAGACTGGAGTTAGAATAGTAATTATTAATTAATTAGTGTCCAGCACCTACTCCACTTTAATGTAGACTAGAGTTGGAATAGTAATTATTAATTAATTAGTGTCCAGCACCTACTCCAATTTAATGTAGACTGGAGTTGTAATAGTAATTATTAATTAATTAGTGTCCAGCACCTACTCCAATTTAATGTAGACTGGAGTTGGAATAGTAATTAATAATTAATTAGTGTCCAGCACCTACTCAAATTTAATGTAGATTGGAGTTGGAATAGTAATTATTAATTAATTAGTGTCCAGCACCTACTCCAATTTAATGTATATTGGAGTTAGAATAGTAATTATTAATTAATTAGTGTCCAGCACCTACTCCAATTTAATGTACACTGGAGTTGGAATAGTAATTAATAATTAATTAGTGTCCAGCACCTACTCCAATTTAATGTAGACTGGAGTTGGAATAGTAAATATTAATTAATTAGTGTCCAGCACCTACTCCAATTTAATGTAGACTGGAGTTGGAATAGTAATTAATAATTCATTAGTGTCCAGCACCTACTCCAATTTAATGTAGACTGGAGTTGGAGTAGTAATTAATAATTAATTAGTGTCCAGCACCTACTCCAATTTAATGTAGACTGGAGTTGGAGTAGTAATTATTAATTAATTAGTGTCCAGCACCTACTCCAATTTAATGTAGACTGGAGTTGGAATAGTAATTATTAATTAATTAGTGTCCAGCACCTACTCCAATTTAATGTAGACTGGAGTTGGAATAGTAATTATTAATTAATTAGTGTCCAGCACCTACTCCAATTTAATGTAGACTGGAGTTGGAATAGTAAATATTAATTAATTAGTGTCCAGCACCTACTCCAATTTAATGTAGACTGGAGTTGGAATAGTAATTAATAATTCATTAGTGTCCAGCACCTACTCCAATTTAATGTACACTGGAGTTGGAATAGTAATTATTAATTAATTAGTGTCCAGCACCTACTCCACTTTAATGTAGACTGGAGTTGGAATAGTAATTATTAATTAATTAGTGTCCAGCACCTACTCCAATTTAATGTAGACGAGTTGGAATAGTAATTATTAATTAATTAGTGTCCAGCACCTACTCCAATTTAATGTAGACTGGAGTTGGAATAGTAATTATTAATTAATTAGTGTCCAGTACCTACTCCAATTTATTGTGGACTGGAGTTGGAATAGTAATTATTAATTAATTAGTGTCCAGCACCTACTCCAATTTAATGTAGACTGGAGTTAGAATAGTAATTAATACTTAATTAGTGTCCAGCACCTACTCAAATTTAATGTAGATTGGAGTTGGAATAGTAATTATTAATTAATTAGTGTCCAGCACCTACTCCAATGTAATGTAGGCTGGAGTTGGAATAGTAATTATTAATTAATTAGTGTCCAGCACCTACTCTAATTTAATGTAGATTGGAGTAGGAATATTAATTAATAATTAATTAGTGTCCAGCACCTACTCCAATTTAATGTAGACTGGAGTTGGAATAGTAATTATTAATTAATTAGTGTCCAGCACCTACTCCAATTTAATGTAGACTGGAGTTGGAATAGTAATTAATAATTAATTAGTGTCCAGCACCTACTCCAATTTTATATACACTGGAGTTTTTCCCAATAATAAGATTGTTAGATTATAGTAATACAATAACATAAAATGTGCAACATGATAGTAAAAATATTTTTTATTATGTTTTGTATTTTTTCCAGAGATAACAATTTAAATCATAACAAATTCACATTTATGAAACAGTTATTTTTATGATAATATTTCCTAAACACAATTACAAGCAAATTTACAGAAGCATTATATTTCTTTTTATTTCTCATTATTAATATGTAATATTATTTTGTATAGTATTACATATTATATATTACATAAAATAAAAATAATTATAACATTTTTTATATTCATAATAATTTTTTTCACCTTTAATTGTTAACATTAAAGTTTTATAAAATAAGGGAAATATTTTGTTAACGTTTTTTTAACATTTATACTGTGTGACAATCTAGTAATATTTCTATACATTGTTTAAATAAATATTATTGTTTTCATAATATTTATTTATTAACTTTTTATACATATTTGTAAATAAAATCAGAGTTGTACAAAAGTAAAACTTTATTTCCAAATAATAGCAATTTTTAAATTATTTTAGGCATTTGTTTAAAGTATTGATATTATATTTATTACTTTGGACTATTTTAGTTCTTTTGGGTTCTTTATTTTGTAACCGGGTTAGGTCGTTTTGGGTCATTTGGATGAAGAGCTGCTCGCGGTTGGGAGACACTTCACGTCGCTTCAGGTAAGGTTTATTTTATATGTTTTATGTGTCTTTTAATGATGTTTTGAGAGTAGTGTGCTTCTATTTAGTGTTATTAAATGTGAGGGAGTTGTGTTTTACATTTTAAAAATGATTATTTCCGTGTGGTAGATACACGTAGTTTTACTTACTTATAGGATTGGTTATAGAGTTACTTTTTGTAGGTTATTATGTGTTGGTTTATCTGGGTGGGAATGTCTGTTTTCTATGTTTTTGTTATAGGTGTTCGCTACATCGGAAGTTCTGTTTTTTTTTTTAAAGGAAGTGTTTGTTGGTTTTATTCACCACTGCTTTGCAAACACTTCTTTTCACTTTTCGGGTTTCATGGAGCGTTTCTTTAACTTTTTACTATTTTTCGGGTTTTTTATGGTTATTCGATGGCTATTTACATCGTGGATTTGGTATTTTGGGAACAGTTGTATTTTTGCATTTTTTTTGGGTTACTTTTGTACTACCTGGATTACTTTGGTGGAGAAGGACGTCATTGGATTTAGAACATGATTGGTAAGTCATTTCTGTGTTATCTTTTGTGGGTGGGTAATGTGATTATTAATATGGAATTGTTTATAGTGCTTATTTTTATTTAATGTGTGCATATATGTGATTAATATCTCTATATATTGCATACATTAAATACTTTTAAAGATCATGTTTGAAATGGCATGCATATTTAGGTGATAGTTTTAGGGCTTTATTTGGTTTTGGTAATTATTCAGAGTAGGGTTTTGGCAATGATGTTTAAGTATTCAATGCCTTTTGTACTAGGGTATAATTTTACTTGTTCTTCTAGGTATTTGTGCATTTGCTTATTTTGTTTTGACGTTTTAGGGACTAGTTCAGTTATGGATTGGTCTATTCTGAATTCCTGGTTTCTTTGTTCTTTCTGTAGGCATTTAATAAAATGTTCTAGAGTAGGTTTTGTTCTGCCAGTTGATTGTACAAATGCATTGTGCCAACCTTCTACTGCGTTGTTAGTTTTAGATTCTCCATTTAAGGTGCTTCTGTAAACGTTCCACCAGGGTATTAGGAATTTGGGGTTTCTTCTGTGGCCAGATCAATGGAGTCTGCCTACCCAGGTGTCTTCAAAGTAGTCCAGAAATGGACTCAAATTAGCTTCATTTTGTTTGTAGAAGGGGCTGTCTATAAGAATGTTGTAGTGTTCTGCTACGTCTGTTTCTGGGACATGAGCCAGTGCAATGAGCTTTTTAATTTGGTATGCAAAAGATGAGTTAGTAGCATATTCTACACTTAAGGTAGTTTTTTGTAGATGTCTCCATAAACACTGGTTTAAATGATAGTAGCACCCTTGAATGCAGGTATGGGGGTGGATTTTTAGGATTGTTGAAAGCATTGCTTGCTCAAAATCTAGAATTATTTTTTCAGGAGAAAAATCATTTGTTTTTTGTTTAATTATATTTAATAATTCCATATATGTGGAATTATTTTTGTTTGGTAATAGTGCATATAGTAGTGGTATGTTGCAGTTGTGGTAGAGGCCATGTACTGTCTATAATTGGAAAAATGGTTTGGGACAGATGTTAAATGTTCCATCCATCATCCAATATTGGCTTTGCTGAAGTTTAACTAAATTCATATTTGTACCAAATATAATAAGTCTTTTGTCATTGTTTTCATTGTCGTAAACTATAAATGGCTGTTTGTTTAAAGTTATAATTTGGTTAGCATTTAAATTTATATCATGATATGTTCTGGGAGGTGGTGTGGTAGTAGTAGTAGCTTTTTTAGTTCGTGCTATAGTTCTTTTTAGGGAGAGAATATTTGGCATTTGGGTTGTGGCAGTTTTAGGGATTTTAGGAATTGCTTCTTTTAATATGACGTTTGTTTGTTTTTGGGAACCTGTACTTGCCTCTTTTATATTTTCCAAAGCTGTTCTAACTTCAATTTCAGTAACATTTGGTGGATGATTGTGTTCCCTAGTATACAGTACAGTAGCTTCTCTAGTTGTTGCTCTTCCATAACACTTGTTAGAATAATATTTACAACATTTCCAATTAACTTTCATGCCATATTGCTTTTCTTGTGTATAAGTGTAACCCATGCAGCACAGTAATAGTTTTCCTTTCTGGCTGGTAACAAATTCTGCTCCTTCTGTCATTTTGTACTTTGTATATCTAAAAAATATCATAGTTAATGTCAAGGAAAATGTGTTTATAAATCTAAGTAAGTGATAAGTAGTAATGTATATACTTACGTGTTTTATAAATCAGTGCAAAATTTTGATCTGCTTTATTCTTTTGTTGGGGATACTGTTTTGTGATGTTGTTGTAGCTGTTAGGAAACACATACAAAGAGTATATTATTACCCATTTTTGTGTATATTTACAATGTTACAGGTAATTTCGACTAAATAAGTGGAATACTAATAAGTGTAGATTTATCATTTACATTGTCAAGATACTTACATTTTTATTTTGTTTTTTGTTTTCCAGTATAGTTGTATGTTAGTTTTCTGGAGAGTAGTTTGTAGTGTTATCTAAAAAAAATAAGGAACATATGTGTTAGAATATTCAGCATGTTGGTAGGTTTTTAACAGATTAGCAGTTAATTCTGTTCTTTAATATACTTACTTAGTGAGTTGTATATGTGGTATTCCGATTTTGGAGATCTGGATAATTTCAGTATATCTATTTGTTGTGTTAGCTGTGTAAAAAAAATAGATAAAAGCAACTGATTAGAACAAGTGAAAATGTTTGTAGGTTTTTTTACACATTTATTTCAGTTTACAAATACATACTTAGTAATATGTAATGTAGAAATAGTAATGAGGTCCTTAGTTCATTTGTGGTGCAGTTTTCAGTAATAGAATCTGGTGGAAAAAATCAAATATGTGGGAAAAATGTTATACTTTGTGTGTGTTTAGAATTATTTACAATTAAATAAAAACTGACAATTTACTTACTTAGTTATTATAATCTGTATTCCTATGTTTTTGTTCACAGTTGTTTTGTGTAGAATATTCTCTAGTTGTAGTATCAATAAAACATTTGTATATATAAATTATTTGCATGTTCACTAGTACGAATAGAAAAGGAGCAGTGGGTATTGAGCAGGTAAGTAATGTAGTAGTAGCAATTTATGTAGTTTAATATTTATTTACTTACTTGGAAGATGTAATTGTATGTTGATAGTCTTGATGTTCTTGTTGGTGTGCTGCAATTCATAGAGAGATGAATCTCCTTCCGTGACTTTTAGCAAGTAGTTTGTGTTTTGGGTTTAATTGTTTATATAGGGGAGTGTCATTAGTAATTAGTTTGCTATTGGTTCATTTTAAAAATCAGTGTTGTGATTGGTTAGTTAGTATATTTGAATTTCAGTTGTGAGTATTTTGTAATAGAAGTGAAAAATAAAATACATTATATAATTATAAAAATAGCATAGAATATGTTTCGATGTGTAGGTAATATAATGGAAAAAAATAGAATATTTTTGAAGATTTAATTGGGATAAAATACTGTTAATTTAAGTAGTGTGTATTTATTTTGATGTTAAAATATAAAAAGTTAAATAAATGTGCAAAGATATGTATATAAACTGTCGATATATCCGAAAATCCAATATGTTTGGTCACAATATTTTTGATGTCGATATTTTAGTTATTGTGTATGTATTTTTAAGAAATCGATATTTATGTATACCGATGTAAAAGTGGTCGATATCAATGAAAACGATGTTTGTGTATGTCGATATAAAGATATCGATATATTTGTAAATCTATCGTTAAGTATAGGAAGTCGATAATAGTGATATCGATATTTCTGTTCCGATATTAGTGTATGACGATAATCTGATTTTCGATAATTTGTCTGACATTCATCTATAACAGCCAAAAGCCACCTGTGAATTATCAACACACAAATAACAATACTCAATATTTATTTTAAATAATCAATTAATCAGCAAACAAATTTTATATTAAAAAAATATTGTATAATTGTCATACATATTTATGTCCAATAAAAACATATATGTGGACAATTAAATAATACTTCTTATAATATACAAAATATCAATCACAATTAAAATACCATTTCCCACCCAAAGGATATAAAATTAAGAAACTTACAATTCATGTATCAGAAGAATATGTAATCCAACCACTTGTAATCCATGTACTCCACTTGTAATCCATGATAAATCCAATTTGTGTAAACCCTCAAAAACCTGAAAACATGAAACAACTACAAAAAACGCTCCAGGAAATCCCGGTAAAAAAAAGTGTGGTAACTTTATTAATTAAAATAATAAACACACACTTTTGTTTAAAAAAACGCATTTTCTTCTCCAACATAATGTCGAAACCCATAAAAACCCGAAAAGTGGTTAAAAAAAATAGAAGAATCGCTCCAGGAAACCCCAACAAAACAAAGTGTGGTAACTTTATTAATTACAGTGACATACACACACTTTTAGTTTTAAAAAACGCATCATCTTCTCCAACTTCAATTCGATACCCTCAAAAACCCGAAAAGTAGTTTAAAAAGCTTAAAAATCGATCCATGAAACCACGAGAAAACGAAAGAGAGTATAAAAAGATTAGTTTAATAAACGAATTCACTCTTCTTTAAAAAAAAAAATGCATCCCTCTCCGGAACAAAACCGCGAAAACCAGGAGCCTGTAAAAAATATTGAAAACAAACCCACCCACACAAAGCCCCCAAGCACTTCAAAATATACATTAACATTAATATAAAACATTAAAATAAACATATGTTTACATTAAACACAGTAAATACACTAGGCCTAAAAAACTCATGACACCTCCGTAAAACCAAACTAACACCTAAAACATACAAAAACCAAGACTAAATACATAACCACATCGCTGCAGCTGCTATTCCGCCGCAGTGCTAAAAGAGCGGGGCGGCCGCACGGCGGCCGCATGCTGGTGACAGAACCGCTCCGTCACCAGCCGCGGTTGGGCTGTGCTCGTGACGGAGCGGTTCCATCATGGCCCCGCCCACCTAATAGAACGCACCGCGCAGGCGCAAAATCAGCGCCGGGCAGGCGCGGCGGCCGGGCCATGACGGAACCGCTCCGTCATCAGCACAGCCCAACCGCAGCTGATGACGGAGCGGTTCCATCATCAGCATCGAACCGGTTAAAGTAATACTACACAGCTCCTAAATGCACTCAAACACTACTACCATATAATAGTTAAAATTCACCTTACCTTTCCCAACGGGACGCAGCATCCAACCGTGAGCTTCTCCAGTCCTGAATGAAGCAAAATAGCATTACGCGGTTAAAAAATAGTCCCATGTAAACAATAATAAAAACTTAAACATATTAAATACCAAGGGCCCCATTATGATGTCGGACGGATTGCCCCCGCCAGGCTGGCGGTGGCTACCGCCAGCCTGGCAAGGGCAATCCGCCCGACATCCACGCTCGTTTTCCCTCCTGCCATATTAGTATAGCGGGGAGGACCTCAGCGGACGGCAAGACCGTCCGCCGCTTTTCCGACCCGGTCGCTTTGCGGCCGGTGCAGAAAAGTAATAATATTGTGACGGTGTCTATTAGACACAGCCATATTACGATGGGCCTGGGCAGGTGCCTTTCCGTGGTGGCGATGCCGCCACGGAAAGGCATGCGGTCTTCACTTTGGGGGCCCCCATGCGGGCCCCCAAAGTGAAGGAGGGGTGGGGGGTGCACACGTGTGGTGCCTGCGGCATTGTGTATGCAAATGCATACATGCATTTATGGCATTGTGGCCACAATGTTATAAATGCAGGATGCGACCGCATCCTAATTCCACCCACGGGACCCCCCGCCCTTATGGCAGGCGGTCCCTAGTCCCAATAGGATGGCGGGCAGACTAAGTCCGCCCGTCATCCTAATGACCCCCCAAGTTATAAATAAAAATAAAATATGCTACTAGACTTAAAATATTTTTAATTTTTTTCTATCACTTTGAAAATTAATTTATGATTTATTTCCATTTGTAAATTAATAATAATTAATAACAACGTATTATTAATTATTATTAATACTTTCTTTAATATATATAAAAGCCTAAAAAATTCATATAAATGATTTAACTTCAGTGTATATATGATTTACATTTATGTATTACTTTTAAATTTACTATATAATTATGTAACATTTGTAAATTAATAATAATAAATAAAAAAATGTATTAATTATTATTATAAATAATTTTTATGTATATAAATTGTAAATAAATACAGATCAAAAATGACACTTGAGTGAATATATACAATAAATGTTTGTTAATTGATAAATTACTTTTTAATTAATAAATCTTTGTAAATTAATAATATTAATTAATAAAATATATAAATGATTATTAATATTATTTGTGTCTATGTATGTAAATGATCTAAAAATACATATCAAACATTGTACCTGACTGTATGTATGATTTTGTGTTTTATATTTTTGTAAGAATTACTTTTTAATTAAAAAACCTTAGTATATTCTTAATATTAATTATTTACAAATATTAATTATTATTTTGAACATTATATTTTATGTGTATAAATGTGGAGAAAAAAATATATGAAGCATGTAAAAATAGCAAACATTTACTTACCTGTTTTCTAGTTTCTGTTCATGTAAAAGTTAAAAATATATAATTAATAAAATAATATATATTATATATTATTTAATTATTTACTGTACAGAAATACAAAATATTTGTAAAAAGTGTTAATGATTTATAAAAAATCTTTACAATGTTAAACACAGTTCTGAAACCAAACAAGACTGTATATAATTTATTTTAAATAATACTATTAAAAAATATATAATTTGAATTGTAAAACATTTATCAATATAAATAAATGTAATACATGTTGTTTATCTAACAGTTTAACACAAACAATATATTGTATTTTATTCTGTACTGTACATATTACCAATAAATTCTGTAAATAAAAATGTTCAAACAATTCATCTCTACTTATTTTGCAAATAATAATTAAATTTATATTTTTAAGTATGATTATTATGTTAATATTTATATATTTACATCTATATTTTTCACTTACAAATATTTAATCTGCAATTATAATGTAACAACATATCTTTTATAACATTACTTTTCTGACTAAAATATAAAACATATATGACTTACTATTCCCACTCCAATGAGGTGAAAGTCAGGGAAGATGCTGGATACTGACCCAATTAAATTTACTATTCCCACTCCAGTCAAATAAAAGTCAGGGAAGATGCTGGACACTACCCAATTAAAATTACTATTCCTTCTCCAATCATACAAAAGTCAGGGAAGGTGCTGGACACTGACCCAATTTAATTTACTATTCCCACTCCAATCAGATGAAAATCAGGGAAGGTGCTGGACACTGACCCAATTTGATTTACTATCCCCACTCCAATCTGATAAAAGTCAGGGAAGGTGCTGGACACTGACTCATTTCAATTTACTATTCCCACTCCAGTCAAATAAAAGTCAGTGAAGGTGCTGGACACTGATCCAATTTAATTTACTATTCCCACTCCAATCTGATAAAAGTCAGACAAAGTGCTGGACACTGGCCCATTTCAATTTACTATTCGCACTCCAGTCAGATAAAAGTCAGGGAAGGTGCTGGACACTGACCCAATTTAATTTACTATTCCCACTCCAGTCAGATAAAAGTCAGGGAAGGTGCTGGACACTGACCCAATTTAATTTACTATTCCCACTCCAGTCAGATAAAAGTCAGGGAAGGTGCTGGGCACTGACCCAATTAAATTTACTATTCCCACTCCAATCTGATAAAAGTCAGGGAAGGTGCTGGACACTGACCCAATTTAATTTACTATTCCCACTCCAGTCATATAAAAGTCAGGGAAGGTGCTGGACACTGACCCAATTAAATTTACTATTCCCACTCCAATCTGATAAAAGTAAGGGAAGGTGCTGGACAATGACCTAATTTAATTTACTATTCCCACTCCAATCTGATAAAAGTCAGGGAAGGTGCTGGACACTGACCCAATTTAATTTACTGTTCCCACTCCAATCAGATGAAAATCAGGGAAGGTGCTGGACACTGACCCAATTTGATTTACTATTCCCACTCCAATCTGATAAAAGTCAGGGAAGATGCTGGACACTGACCCATTTCAATTTACTATTCCGACTCCAGTCGGATAAAAGTCAGTGAAGGTGCTGGACACTGACCCAATTTAATTTACTATTCCCACTCCAATCTGATAAAAGTCAGGGAAGGTGGTGGACACTGACCCATTTCAATTTACTATTCCCACTCCAGTCAGATAAAAGTCAGGGAAGGTGCTGGACACTGACCCAATTTAATTTACTATTCCCACTCCAGTCAGATAAAAGTCAGGGAAGGTGCTCGACACTGACCCAATTAAATTTACTATTCTCACTCCAATCTGATAAAAGTCAGGGAAGGTGCTGGACACTGACCCAATTTAATTTACTATTCCCACTCCAATCAGATAGAAGTCCGGGAAGGTGCTGGACACTGACCCAATTTTGGTGTCGATTATGATGGCGTTGAATCCGCATCCTCCGGGCCGGTGAAAGCCACCACTGGCCCGGAGGATGCGGATTCACCGCCGCGGACATTGGAAACACCCACCGCCACATTAGGATGGCGGTAGGATCAGCGGCGGACGGCAAGTCTGTCTGCCGCTGATCGGCGGTGTATGCATGCAAATATGTTGGCGGTGTCTGCAAGACACCGCCAGCCATATTAGGATGCAGGCGGAAACATGCTTTTGCACAGCGGCTTTTCCGCCGTGGAAAAGCATGTGGTCTTTTGTGTTTGGGGGCCCGTTGCGGGCCCCCAGGGTGTTGGGGGAGTGGGGGGTGCACATGGGGGTACCTATGGTACCCCCCTGCTTTGGCATGCACAAGGTGGTAGGCACCATCCTTGGGCTGCCAAGTTGTGCATGCCAAAGGTAAACATGCATATTTTACATTGCTCAAAGCAGCACCTGCGGCAATGTAAAATATACGGGATGTCACATCCTAATTGGTATGGAGGGAACGCCGCAGCCCCTGCAGATGGTCCCTCCACCTCAGGAGTGGCGGACGGACGCAGGTCCGTCCACCAACATATTCGACCCCTCTATGTACTATTCCCACTCTATGGCGGCCCGCTGATTGGCTGCCCTGTGTCACTGGACGCCCGGCCCCCACCGGCACTCCACATTAGCGATCTCCGCGCCACGACCCACATCCAGGGGATCCGGAGCAGGAGAAGCTAAGTGCCGAGCGGGTGCTAGGCGTTGCGGGCATAAGGATCCTTCGCATCACTAACCCAGAGCTAAGTAACCGACCTGTTTGTTACTATTTTGGCGCGTAAAACTTACCAGGCTTTCCTTTACCTACATGGTGTGCCATAGTCGCCTCCACCCCCTGCCGACACCCATGGGGCGTGGATCTTTTAAAATACAAACCTTACTTTTGTGTTACACGTATTCCTTTAGAAGTCAGCACTTTTGGCCGTACATTAATGGCCTATTGATCGCTATCCACAAGTGTTGTACATACAGCCGCTCTGTCCAGTGGCCCGTATTCCTTTCGCCATAGTGCATGTCCACACGCCTGTAATGCCCTTTGGGCAACCATACAGCGTTACTGGCACTAAAATAATCGTATGGCACAAGGTCCATTTTCAGACCAATATACATCACTTGGATCGCAGAGCCTGTCCTAGCAGAAACTTTCTAAACCATTGAGCATAATGTCGATGTTTTGTCTTACATGTATGTTTGTTTCTTTGTTTCAGACTACACAGGTTCCTCACAATTGAGGTAATTCCCACAACTTGTGGTTTGTGTTGTTTTCTTGCACGTATGTTTACACATAGAGCAATTTTTAACTTTCACGTCCTCTGGTTAGGGTGGGCCTTAGCGCGCCCACACCGCCGAGGTACACAATACACGGTCCTGACGAATGCCCATGTAAATCATACACGTAAAAGGGCAGAAACATGTTGACCCCACTATAAGTGGAAACTCCCATCATAATCTGTGGTAGTTCTCCCACACATATATTTTAACCATGTCTAAACTGACCAGTGAATAAAAACTTTTTTGGTTGGGACAGTCTTAGACATTTTTAAATAACTTTTCACATCACTGTCACAAAATCCAGCTCCGCAGTAATCTGGCATTGTAGCACACCAGGGAGGCATTCGGCTTCTCCTGGTGGGCCCGATGATGAAGCATGTCACCAACCAGGTTAGTGAGTGAGGGCTTCCAAAAAATCCCTAAAAGGTTTTCACTGTGTCCATAAAAGGGAATTTCTTACAGTCGTTGCCTCTGTGCTCTAACACAGACCTCTTTGCGTATGACACTCTTCCTTTGTTTAATATATTCAACCCGGGGGACTAAGAGTGCCTCTTACCCTCTCTCTCTAATTGTTTCCTACTATTCCCACTCCAACCAGATAAAAAATCAGGGAAGAAACTGGACACTGACCCAATTTAATTTACTATTCCCACTCCAATAAAATGAAAGTCAGGATAAATGCAATTAATTAACTCAAAATATACCAAATCCTATATTAACTCAACATCTTATTCATACATTTTTCAAAATAATTTTTTTAATAAAATTAAAATATTAAACTCAGGAATATTTACTAAAATTAATATTTTTTTTAACATTTCTTTTAATAATTCTAAAACTGCCCACCGTTATCCACTATTAACCCAATATCTTATCCATATAAATTTTTGTGAAAATTTAAATATAAATTGGATTTTTTTTTTAATCAATGTTTAAAAAAATTAATTATTAATTTTTAAAATATTATGACATTTTTTATAAATATCCACACCCCTATCTCCCATTAACACAACATCACAATAATACATTTAAAATGTCCCCAAATGTTTTTTTTTAATTTGCATATTATTATAAATAACATTGATTATTTTCAAACACTCCCAGCCCTTATCCCCTATTAACCCAATGTCCCGCTCCTAAAATTAAAATATATTTATGAAATGAATTTTAAAATTTAAAAATAAAATGTCTTTTTTTTAATTTGCATATCAATAAAATTTATGACTAATTACTTTAAAACACTCCCCACCCTTATCCCCTACTAACCCAACATCCCGCTCCTAAAATTAAAATGTATTTCAGAATTTTTTTTAATTAAATTTTTTATTTTTAAAAAAACATTTGCATATGAATAATATTTATAACTATTTATTTTAAAACACTCCTAACCCTTATCCCCTATTAACCCAACATCCCGCTCCTAAAATTAAACAAAACATTTTTAATTTATTTTTAAATTTTTAAATTACATTTTTAAATTTTTGTTTTTTAATTTGCCTATTAATAAAATTTATAACTATTTATTTTAAAACACTCCCCACCCTTATCCCCTAATAACCCAACATCCTGTCCCTAAAAATAGAATAAAATAAACAAATAAACATTAAATACAATTAAAATAATTACAATTTTACAAAAATATCATAAATATTAACACATTTTTTATATTTATATTATATACATTATATACATTTTTATTTCGATATTTTATACAATCTATATATTTTTTCGATGTTTTTACCATTCTATATATCTCAATTCGATACACTAACAAAACAATATTAACATTACACAATATTTTTGATTCGATATTTTTTACAACGATATTTATTTCAGAAAACCTAAAACAATATTTCTTACATCCATATTTTAACATTCAATATTTATTAATACTCAATATTTTTGACTCAATATTACTTACATTCGATATTTCCTATTCAATATTATGCCCAGTTACCCCTGGACACACAGAGAGGCCAAGCAATATCACCTGAAGAACCTGAGGAAGTCTTCCCGGACCACACGATCCCTAGTGCATCTCGATATCAGCTGCGATCCCAGAAAGCAACTGCATTGCTGAAAAAGACTGGTTGAGCAACCGTCCTGGGGGGGGGGATCTTTTTCTTAGTGACACCAGTCTTAACTCTCAGTGAATAAACACCATCTACTCCACAGGTGATGAAGAACTCACTGATGAGGACCACACCAACGACCAGCAGAGCCAGTCTCCACCCCCGGCACATGGACTCTCAGATGTGGACTCCCAGGGCAGTTTGGACGATGAGCTCCTGGCCGGCCCATCTGGTGTGCCACAGACCCAGAGGTCCCAGGCCCCCATCTTTCCCAACACCACGTCTGTTGCAACAACAGCGCAGCAGACCCCTGCTGTCACGGCCTCTGCCTCCACCGCAGCCACCACCACCGCCACCGCCACTACCACTAGTACCACCAGTACCACCTGCAGCACCCTCCCTGTCCCAGGGGATGACCAGGCCACAGCAACAACTGTTGAGGGCAGGGAGAGAGTGCGTGGACCCACGTGGGCCAGCAAGTGGCGTTGCAGAGGGACAGGCCTGTGTCCCAACCACCACCTCCGTCCCCTCCTGTTGTGCCAAGTTGTGCATGCCAAAGGTAAACATGCATATTTTACATTGCTCAAAACAGCACCCGCCGCAATGTAAAATATACGGGATGTCACATCCTAATTGGTATGGAGGGAACGCCGCAGCCCCTGCAGATGGTCCCTCCACCTCAGGAGTGGCGGACGGACGCAGGTCCGTCCACCAACATAATCGACCCCCATAATCGACCCCCTCACAGTCAACTCACTGCTCCTTCCCCACTGTCATGTAAATATTCCTGCACAAATCACATGTCCACTGTCAAAATAAAATACCTGATGCACCAGATTTTGTGCAGTATCGTTTTTAGTGCAATATTTACAATGTTGACAAGGTCCATGATGTGTCCAAATGCTGTACAGTTTGTAGTGCATGATTCGTCTGCAGCTCCTAGGAAGACACAACAGAACAACAGTCACTGGTCTCATTGTGGCATCACATGCAGAACACTACACAAAACATACACAAGACACAACAGGCATACTAGACAATGGGCTGCAGGTGTGAACAAATAGGGTCTACCATACGTTCCCATATGGAACGTCAATGTCACATTTACCACACACAGGTGACTGAACGTGTGCCTGTCGGTTACATCCGCTCATAGCCCTTCACAACAACAGCAACTACACCAGACAATGTACACGTTCTACCTTGTCACCCACCTTCAACTGAAGTAGCGGTCGATGAGCTGCTGGCGCAGGTCTACTCCTTCCTCCTCTCCACTGTCCTCATCACTTGACTCAGGTCCTTGAGCAGGTGGTGGCCTTGGTTCCTCACCATCATCCAGGAGCAGGGGGACCCTCTTGTGGATGGCCAGGTTGTGCAGCATACAGCATGCCACAACGATCTTGCACACCTTCCCAGTTGAGTAGGCCAGTGCACCTCTGGTCCTGTCAAGGCAGCGGAATCTTGACTTCAGCAGGCCAAAAGTCTGTTTGATTTCCCGTCGGGTCCTGCCATGGGCCTCATTGTAGCGGATGTCAGCCGGGGTCCTGGGATTCCTGAGGGGGCTCAACAGCCATGGCCTACTGGGATATGCTGAGTCACCTGTAAATGACAAACACCCATTGCAATGTTGCACAGCCAGAGTGCATCAGGTAACACACAGCATGCCATATCAGTAGGCATACTCACCCACAATCCAAGGACGTTCGGGATGCAGATTCGCCATCATCCGTGGCACCATGCTGTTCCTGATGATTTACGAATCATGCGCAGAACCAGCAAACTTCGCACATACATGAGAAATGGTCATGTCCGCAAGGCACGCCACCTGCACATTGATGGAATGATAATGTTTGCGGTTCCTATAAATGTGCTCCGTCGCCTGTGGAGCCACCAGACCTACATAGGTGTAATCGATGGCACCAACAACATGTGGGATGCGCCCAAGGGGATAGAAGTCTCCCTTCACGGCAGCCAATTCTCCTCCCTTAGGGAAATGGATGTAGCAATTCCGATACAGCATCATGGCAGCAAGAACATCCCTCAGCACCATGCTGAACATGGGCTGAGACATCCCTCCTGTGCTAGCCACGGTCTCCTGGAAGGAGCCTGCCGCAAAAAAGTGGAGTGCTGCCATCACCTTGTATGTGGGTGTGAATGCCGTAGGATAGTGACGGCGAGGCTGCAGGTGGGGCTCCAATAGATCACACAGGATCTTCAGTGCTGGTCTATCCAGGCGGAATTTCCGTATTATTGCCTCATTCTCCATGTCCTCCAGCACTGTCAGGTGACGTAGGAGTATTGGCCTCCTCCTAGTTCAGAAGTTAAATAGAAAATGTCAGTGACAACCATCATGAGATGGCCACAGCACATACCATCAATGATGTCATGGAAAAACAGCAACTGCCTGAGAGATGCATGGCACACCAGGTTACATGGCTGGCCTTTTGTTACACACAGAGGGCACACCTCTCCACTGACAATACACAAGTGCCACAAACACATCGGAGAATGTGAATGCGCACATACTGGAGAACACAATTCACATGTGCAGGCAAGGTGCTGCAACATCCTCCAATGTCTTGGAAATTACCATGTCTGTATCATACCCATCTGCTGTACCTGTCACACCTCAATGCATCATGTAAACTCTGCACACATCCATCAACACAATGATCACAGTATCAGGAAAACGTTCAATTGTGTGCATGAGCTATTGTGAATGCACTAGTCTGATACGATACAATGGAGTGACACAAGCCTTGTAAATGTGAATGTGTTTGTATTTATAAAGCGCCTTCTTCCCAGAGGTCTCGTAGCGCTGTATTCATACCACTGTGGAACCCTTCCTGGATTTCCTGTGAGATGTCCACTCCTGGGCACCCCCAAGGTGAAGCCAGGCATCCAAGCGCTGCTGGGGCCGTTGTGGAGATTAAGCAAGCTATTCACCAGAGTCACAGAGTGAGACCCATGATTAGACTAGGCACCGAGGCGAGAATTATCAGGTCCGGGGAGATTGAGTCCAAGAGCTGCCAAGGCGGGAATTGAACCCTGATCCCGGGCCAGACCTCTGCATCAGGGTCTGCCGCCCTAACCATTGAGCCACACTTCTCCACTTTATCACTGACCCACAACAAATGTATTTGTTCCACATCAGGAACACCAGCTCAAGAGTGTCAAGCATCATCAGCCATGAAATGCACAAGTAACATGGCAGGGACCACAGACCGAAGAGTGTCACACTGAACGTGCGTCCACCTGTGGATGATATGGAAGTAAGGCATTGTGTGTACAATGATGTGCCCTTCACCATGTTGCTGCTGTGTACTCATACAGTGTTCAGGATTGACATAGCCATTAATGGTTAAGAAAATAGCGGTACCAACCGCCTGTCCCCGGCGGTGTGACACCAGCACCACCCCCTTCACAAGTGCGGAAGCCATTGGCATATGGACATGTGTACATGGCGGTGGGCATGCTCCGCCAGCGCCAATCACGGTACCTACCGCCTGTCCCCGGGGGTGTGACACCAGCACAACCCCCTTCACAAGTGCGTAAGCCATTGGCATATGGACATGTGTACATGGCGGTCGGCATGCTCCCCCAGCACCAATCGCGGTACCTACCACCTGTCCCCAGCGGTGTGACACCAGCTCCACCCCTTCACAAGGGCGGTCATTGAATGCATTTGAATGATGCACCATCGCGGTAGCGCACCCCGGGCACCCGCGGTGCATCACCGCCATGGAGCATTGCCTACAGCCAATGGGAGCGATGATCGCGGTGGCATGATGCAGATTTGAAAATCGTGGAAGGTGTGCTCCGCCAGCGCGTAGGCGGTCATTGGATGATTTTGAAAGAGGCAGACCTGGACTACCAATTGGTGCTGCTTTGCAGCTTACAGACGTCCCCAGGGGGCTATAAGTTTGTGGGAGTGAGCCTCACATTTCCACTGCTCACTGAGCCTGCTGCCTGGGACCCTCTCCTGCTGCTGCCTCCTGAGACTGCTGCCTGGGACCCTCTCCTGCTGCTTCCGCCTGAGCCTGCTGCCTGGGACCCTCTCCTGCTGCTGCCTCCTGAGACTGCTGCCTGGGGCCCTCTCCTACTGCTGCCTCCTGAGCCTGCTGCCTGAGACCCTCTCCTGCTTCTGCCTCCTGAGCCTGATGCCTGGGACCCTCTCCGGCTGCTGCCTCCTGAGACTGCTGCTTGGGACCCCTCACCACTCACTTCCGCCACAGGTGTTCCATGTCCACAGGGATGGCAAGGACAGAGAAGATCCGTGCTAGTCCATTCACCAGCGAGGAGAAAGAGGTCCTTGTGGACAAGGTGCTGGCACAGTACCCAAGGCTTTTTGGTGGTCCTAGTGTCGTGGTAATTCACCATGAAGGTAGCTGTCGGGCATGGGGGTATCAGACGTGTAGTTGTGCTGCTGCAGTATATGCCTGTGGGTGTGGGGTTGTGTCAAACACTAACAGACAAGCTGTCTCCAGGGCGAGGGAGTGTGTGTGTCACAATGTCACTCTTTCCCATGCCTGCACCTGTATGTGAGAGTGGGGAGTGTCACATTGTCAGCCATACAGAGCCACCAAATGTTTGCCATGTAGGTGCAAGGACAGTAATTGCTTGTGTGAGTATTTCTGTGTGCCCCTGTTGTCTGACTCAGTGTGACCCAGAGAGTCGGACCAGTGGCTGCCCACACAAACGATAAACACCACCAGACTTACATGTTCCTTGCACCAGTTCCTTCCCACTGAATATTAGATATGCCACATCTGTGCCCTGTTTAATTGCAGACTTACACACTTCTGTCGATGCATATTATGTTGATGCATCTTGCATTTTCATGGACCCTCTATGCCCCAATGTGTGCATGCAATCACATCTGTGTGGGCCCTTGTGAGGGGTCCCCCAGTTTGGGATGGAGGGAGGTTACAATAGGTCCTGAGTCTGGGTCTTGCTACTGTACTGATAGATGTTGGTACCTGACATTGTGGAACTGGTCATTAACCGTTCTTTTCTCTCATACATGCAGCTCAAGGTAAACCAGCGTAAGGACATGTGGAGGGCCATTGCGGCAAAGGTGCAAGCCCTGGGGGTATCCAACCGCCGACGCACACTGCCACAAGAGGTGGGACGACATCAGTCGGCTTGCCAAAACCATGGCTGAGATGACATTAGGGATTCTACCACGCAAAGGGCGTTTGGCACGGCGCAGCATGACTCCAGTGATGGGCTGCATCTTGGCAGTGACTCATCCAGACCTGGATGCACGTCTGAAGGAGCAGTGCCAGCAAGGCAGGGGTGGTGAGTATCTGGGGAGCGTGACTATTGCTTGGAGTGGATACATGTTTACAGGGCCTGTGGCAGCGGTGAGCCATGCGATGTGCGTGTGTTGCTGTGCTGTGCTGTGTCATGTGAGTGGCTGCTGTGATGTGTGATTGTATCAGCTATTGTGCCACCCTGGCCTTACTGAGCAGATACTCCCTGCTGTACTTTCACATTGCCAGATGTGTTGGGCTCAACATGGTCATTGAGTGTTGGGATGGTGTGGGTGATCTATTATGGGGTGAATAGCAGTGTCCACTTGCTGAGTGTGAATTCATGTATGCCGACTTTGCCTGCACCATGATGGTTGGTGCCCCAACATCTGCTACTCATGTGCACCAGATCACCACATGGTGCTTGCTATGGCCTACGTGGCATTGGGGGCTGTGATGTCCTAATAGGTGTGTGTGTTGTCCCCTCCTGTTCCTTGAAGGTCTATTAGTGGTAACAAGTGTTGTACCCTCATCATGTCCCAAGGTGTGGCAAGGCCTACTTGTATGTGTGGTACACTTCATCTATGGGCAGGGTGTAGTGCTGTGTGGCATCAACATGGCTCACTCATGGCAGATATTCAGCGTTGCAGGCACTGTTGCGGTCTATGTTGTGTGTAGCTGCACAGTGATTGCTTGGGGTGGTGGTTACCATGTAGATTTGGGCCTCTCCTGTAGTGCATTGTCTTGAATTTGTGTGACCAGATGATGACACTTACACAACCCTGTATCTCTCTCTCATGCAGATTCGCAAGAGACCACGGAGAACATGAGCCCGAATCCAGTGGTGGCGAGAGTAGCACTTCAGCTGCAGCAGAGGCCAGTGATACAGAGCCCACCAGCGCATCTGAGGGGGACAGAAGTATGCAGGAGGAATCCGTGGTTGAGACACAGAGTACCACATCATCTGATGCCAGCGGGGACGCATCCATGCTGGCAGGCACAGGAGATGGGGAGTCTGCATCATCATCTACCACCCAGTGGCCAGTGCCCAGCCTCCCATCCATTTCCTCTGGGGCTGCCCGTATACATGTCACTGGCACCGCTGCCCCTGCATCTGTCCCCCCTGCTGCCCTCACTGCAGAGTGTGTAGAGCTCCTGCGCCAGCTCTTTGTGGGCCAGACCGCCCTACTCAATGCCTTCAGTGACCATTACAAGAAATTAGGCCAGGTGCTTGCATACATGGAGGGCATACACTCTGACGTGGGTGGGCTACACCGTACAGTCCAGGCGTTGTCATCCACAGTGACGTCAGCCCTTCAACAGGCACATGCTCCCATTGCAGCTCAGGTGCCTTTGTCCACCCCCCAGCCAGTGGCCACATCAGGTGACAGTGACCACGGTTCGCCTGTGTCACCAAAAAGATACAGCACAAGGAGCACACAACAGACACAACCAAGGCACTCCTGCCCACAGACACCATCCTCACTGAAGAGCAGGGCCACCCCACAATGCACAGACAAGAGTCGGTCAGGGAAGATCAAGGTCAGGGGATCAATGAGGCAGACATCAGGCTCACATGCCGCAGAGGCATCACCAGCAAAAGACTCTCCTGTCACTGAAACTTCACACAGACCTACCCATGCAGTGTCTGTGTCCACTGAGGAGGTGTTGCATATCAGGGGTACACCTAGGAAGAGCACATGGACACATCCACCCACCACATCTACCCCAATTCCGAGTCCATTGAAGCAGGTGGAGGTGGGCAGTGTAGAGACCACCCCTGCCAAGAAGTCAAAGGAGGGCACTGTAGGGGGAACATTGGCAAAAAGGCACAGGAGGGCACCGTAGACACCACCCCTGCCAAAAAGTCAAAGGTGGGCACTGTAGGGGGAACACCTGGCAAAAAGGCAAAGGAGGGCACCGTAGACACCACCCCTGCCAAGAAGTCAAAGAAGGTACAAAAGGGGGTGGTGATGGACGGAGCATCTGAATCAATCAAACACTCACACCCAGTCAATAGATCTGGGTTTAATCCATCACTGTTCTTTAGCCCACTCTGCCACCCCAGTTCAGACATGGCTATATGCAAATCAGTCTGACCCTGTGCCTCATGGGAACAGTACAGCCCGAACTGCCAATCCATGTCTTCCCTGGACCGGAAACAACCTTCCGAGGACCGGTTTCTGGCATTCCAGCCGTCTTCAGCCCAGCTTGCTTGAATCCAGTGGCAAAGTGAGCAAGGGTCTCACGTCTGAGCATACCCTGCCACACTTATAGCAGCCAAAAGCGGTACAAAAGGGGGTGGTGATGGACGGAGCATCTGAATCAATCAAACACTCACACCCAGTCAAAAGATCTGGGTTTAATCCATCACCGTTCTTTAGCCCACTCTGCCACCCCAGTTCAGACATGGCTATATGCAAATCAGTCTGACCTTGTGCCTCATGGGAACAGTCCGCCCGCACTGCCAAGCCATGTCTTCCCTGGACCGGAAACAAGCTTCCGAGGACTGGTTTCTGGCATTCCAGCTGTCTTCAGCCCGGCTTGCTTGAATCCAGTGGCAAAGTAAGCAAGGGACTCACGTCTGAGCATACCCTGCCACACTTATGGCGGCCAAAAGCGGTACAAAAGGGGGTGGTGATGGACGGAGCATCTGAATCAATCAAACACTCACACCCAGTCAAAAGATCTGGGTTTAATCCATCACCGTTCTTTAGCCCACTCTGCCACCCCAGTTCAGACATGGCTATATGCAAATCAGTCTGACCCTGTGCCTCATGGGAACAGTCCAGCCCGAACTGCCAAGCCATGTCTTCCCTGAGCCGGAAACAAGCTTCCGAGGACTAGTTTCTGGCATTCCAGCTGTCTTCAGCCCGGCTTGCTTGAATCCAGTGGCAAAGTAAGCAAGGGACTCACGTCTGAGCATACCCTGCCACACTTATGGCGGCCAAAAGCGGTACAAAAGGGGGTGGTGATGGTCGGAGCATCTGAATCAATCAAACACTCACACCCAGTCAAAAGATCTGGGTTTAATCCATCACCGTTCTTTAGCCCACTCTGCCACACCAGTTCAGACATGGCTATATGCAAATCAGTCTGACCCTGTGCCTCATGGGAATAGTCCAGCCCGAACTGTCAAGCCATGTCTTCCCTGGACAGAAACAAGCTTCCGAGGACCGGTTTCTGGCATTCCAGCCGTCTTCAGCCTGGCTTGCTTGAATCCAGTGGCAAAGTGAGCAAGGGACTCACGTCTGAGCATACCCTGCCACACTTATTGCGGCCAAAAGTGGTACAAAAGGGGGTGGTGATGGACGGAGCATCTGAATCAATCAAACACTCACAGCCAGTCAAAAGATCTGGGTTTAATCCATCACCGTTCTTTAGCCCACTCTGCCACCCCAGTTCAGACATGGTTATATGCAAATCAGTCTGACCCTGTGCCTCATGGGAACATGTGGAATTTTAGTTTGCGGGCTAAACATCGTCTGCGCCAGCTTGTTACCCACGTACAACATGCATAACAGCCATTTTAGGTAACATGGTCTCTCTGTCCACGATCGACCGCCAGCGCGCCCTCTGACCCAGCAAGCATCCTCCGCGCACCCTGGCTCCCCCTCCCTCCCCCTTATGAGCATAACCCTTCTGCATGACCCTATCCTTGGGAGTCACACCAGCGCCTGACCAGCACCTCCTCTCCTCCCATGAATGCCCCTCTGTTGATAAACCTTCCCTCCGCGCTCAATTGTCCACGCGGCATGAATACCATTCCATTGATGACCCCTTACCCCGTGTCCGACTGTCCACACAGGTCCGAGGCCATCGCCTAAACCAGGAGATACCATTTACTGCCCCTCATTGTATGGAGTCGCCCCTCTTCAAAGGACACGCTGTTGATCGGGCCTCCCCACCCCCTGGGATATGATCAGGCGCACACATCCTAAGACTTGGCGAAACACTCAGCTGCGTGATGACCCCCCTCCTCTTATCAGCGGGTTGAGGACCTCTATTGTAAAGGTATATGGGGGTGGGATTGACACGAGGATTACGGGGATGTCTTTTTCCTTATTTCACAATGTTCTGATTGTAATAAAGAGAGATCACATGCCATAAACCAGTGTATAAGAGGCCAGGCCTCCGAGAGGCTGTTAGAGCACCTCGAGACGATACCTTGTTGTCTGATCTGATGTGTTCTGCTCCGTCGGAATAAAACTTCTGTTTCCTGCCTTCTGGTCTCCGGCGCCTGCCTCATTGCTTGGTAAATTTGAATGGTACAAGGGCGGTTAGCGCCGGGCAAATCTTGAGAAAGGACCTAGCCCTACCTTTTTCCACAATTGGCGTCCCAAAGCGTGGGGCCCATCAGCGACACGTGGATCCAGTGGGAGAGGTCCCGACGACAGAGTGAACGACTGCAACGATCGGGAAGAGCTCGTGTCCGATAGACCCTCGTCTGACAGCCGATCATCCGACCTTCACTAGTTCTGAACAGACCTCTCTCGAGTGATCTACGGTCCTGACTGGGAACCATCAGGAGTGCCACGAACATCACGAAGGAGAGAGGACGATCGGGCGCTGGATCCAGAGGACAGGAAACCGTCCATGCGGTCCGGGTAAGGTCGTGTAAACGCGACGAATTGAGAAAAGATTGTTTTGTTTGGATAATACTAGTATTACGCTTTGTTGAAACCTCTGGAGATTCGCTGTCTGCAAACGGAGAAAACAACAGGCTCTCTCTTTGCAAACAGTGAAGGATAGGTAACGCAGACTTTTGTCCCCGTTGTAATCCGTCGTACCTATCTTCCTCCCCCACTGTTTCCCGAACTGTCGTTCGTGGATTATTGTCTGGAGATTCTTTGTCTGCAAACAGGGAAGAACAAGGTCTCTCTTTGCAGGTAGAGAAAGAGTGGGTAACGATAACTTTTCGTGCCCACTTATTCTCCCCACTGATTGTTTGATTGACCGATTGTTCGGTATTGGTTCGTTTGAGGTATTCACCGCCGGCAAACAACGGAGAATAGAAATATTCTGTCTAGTCTTTGCCCGCCGTGATAAGATAGGTAGTGCAGACTTTTGTCCCCGTTGTAATCCGTCATGCCTATCTTCTCCCCACTGGTTGGTAGCCTGTTTAGCCCGGACCGCTTATTAGAGATGAACCATCCGGCTCCACTGGAGGGCACCCCTAATAAGGACATGTTCACTAAGTATGGACTAGTCGCTATAGCTTACACTAAACTATGGCATAAATATACAAAAAAGAACCCTGAAAGTCAGTGGCCACTGATAGGTTCCTTTGAAGATCATAAAATAAAAGCATTAGAAATAGCGCTCCAGAAAAATAAAACTACGCCCACTATGCTCGACAGTATCGGCATGTGGCGCAAAGAAACGGAACAACGAAAGAAAAGAGAAGAAGCAAAAATAGGGAAAGAATTACGAAAGGCAGCCCACCTGGCCGCAAAGCAACTAGAAGAGGAAATAAAAGAAAGAAAGGAAGCTACACAAAACCAAGAATCAGGGTCGACAGGCCAATGTCCTGTTAGGACCCCCTCTGCGCTCTACCCTGAATTGCCCTCCAAACAACGGGCGAACGATGAGTTACTGCTAGGTCCCCCAATCATCTACATGCCCCCTCCATATGCCCCCTGCCAACAAAGCTTGCAAGCCCCGAGTGCGAGCGAAAGTGACCTTAGCGCTAGTGCACCAGCCCTCGCGGCCTCTGCACCAGCCACATTAACAACATCGTCAGACGACCCCGAGGCTAGCAAACAACCACCAGCCAGACCAAATAGGTTGAGCAAAAATGAGCGGGATGGGATCGATAAAATAGCAAAGACATTAGTAGAACGAAGGGAGAGCGAAGATTACACAATGAGCGTATATAATTCACTTGCCGACAGCCACAGACGGCATTTCATTTTGCGATTCAGCTACCACACCCTGAACGCATATGAAGATAGGTATCAAAGTAAGGGTCTCGCTAAACTAACAACGCTGTATAGGAAGATTGATGTTGGAGATGGGACTGAATGTGAGGCGGCGGAACTCTTCATGCAGATACTTGAGGTCCTCCGCCATCTCACGGAACAGAAACCAGAAGCCAAGGTTACAGTCCCTGAAACGACCTCGGTAGAAGTAGCCAATACTATGATGCCTATCAGAGAAGCGGCCCCTTACTGGATCCCGCCACGTGGCAAGGGAACGAGCGATGATATTAATGATGCAGATGCAAAAGGGAGGGTTGTGTACAATTGGGTTTACCAACCATGGGACCGACAAGATATCCTAACCTTCAAACAAACCCTGCCCGATTTAAGAAAGAACCCGACAGCATTTTATACCGAATTAGGCACAGCCTTGGGTTCGACAATAATGACTTTAGCGGATATTGACTTGTTCTTTGGGTTATGCCTGCCAGCTGACGTGTGGAAGCAAATCCGGAAGGCTGACCACGCGGATCTGTTTGGACATACCTGGGACCAACTCGGTAAACTAGATAGACAACGAGAACCTGGAAGGAAACCAGTGAAAGACATACTGGAACTCCCAGACAAACTAGTCCAGAAATTAAAGACACTGATCCCAGAAAGAAAGGTAGATTGGTCGATAGTCACGGCCTGTCGACAGAAACCGCAGGAAGATGTGTCAGAATACTTCTCCCGATTCGAGACAGTGTTCTCCGACTACAGTGGCCAAGACATGACCACCGCAACCGGACAGCACCTGTTTGTACAAAATTACGTAAAAGGCCTAACACAAGAAGTCTCCCAAAAGCTGCAGACGAGCGAGAGTAGTTGGGGGGCCTCCAAACCCGCAGCTATCCTTCAGATGGCTCAGTATTACGAACACCAAAAGAATGAGAGTGATAGGGCGTCCGAGAAAAAGAAGAAAGATTTAAAAGAAAGGGTAATGCTAGCCCAGATACAAGGTATAACGGTAGGACGAGAACACCAAAGGGGGAACTACCAATCAACCACCCCCAGAGATCTACCTTCTAAAGATCACACCCCAACACCTCACACTGGACGTAGAGACATTAGCAATGACCAATGCGCCTTCTGCAAAGGGTTCGGCCATTGGAAATCCCAGTGTCCGGTTCTACTAGAGATGAATAGAAATAGGGACTCCAGGGATGTGGCAGGAGGGCCGAGAAATAGAGTACAAGGACGAGGGCACACCAACGACACCAACAATGACAGATCAGGGAGATTGAACACATTTGACCGTCCTCGGCAGAACCAATATCAGCTGTCCGAAGGTGAAAATGCCCCCGACTTTGCATAGGACTGCCAGGGGCAAGGGAGGGATCCAGTCGAGCTCTGTGTTGACCAGCAAGGTCCTTATGTCACCGCTAAGGTCCTGGGTACAGAGTCTCCATTCTTGATAGACACTGGGGCGACACGTAGTGTGTTATCAAAACGACTGATTCCAAGGGCACCCTTGTCTGGCTCACACATAACGTCGATAGGTTTCGATGGAACGCCCTCCACTAACCCCCTGTCCGTACCTATTACCTTTGACCTAGAAAACAACACCACTGACGCGACATTTCTGCTCTCCTCCAACTCCCCTGACGCCATTATGGGCATTGACTTACTGAAACATTTTCGAGCTACCATTAGGTGTTCCCCAGATGGAATACGAGTCATCCTGTACGACAACCCAGACATGCCCAGATCCCGTCCCCCACGACACATGTGCTCCATAACTGACGCTGATCTGTCCCTGCTTGACACCCTGCCTCCGTACCTATGGGCCAAAAATGACTCTGATGTGGGGCGAATGATGATTGATCCTATTCACATAACTGTACGAAAGGACGCTATGCTCCCGAAACTCCCGCAATATCGGATATCGCCAGAGGGTGAGAAGGCACTGGTAGCGATCATTCAGTCTCTGGTAGATGCAGGAGTGGTTGAAGAGGTGGTTAGCAACGTCTGCAACAGCCCAATCCTACCTATTGTTAAGAAGCAAGGTGAAGGAGATGAGAAAGCGTACCGCTTCATCATCGACTTGCGAGAGATTAACAAAGTGGTTGTACCCCAATATCCTGTAGTCTCCGATATCACCACCATTCTGACCCTCATCCCGTCCACTGCCACCACCTTCACTGTTATCGACCTTAAGAACGCGTTTTTCTCTATCCCCATCCATCCAGACAGCCGTTATCTCTTCGGCTTCACTTTAAAATCCCGCTCGTACCGATTTTGTAGAGCTCCCCAGGTGTACACTGAAAGTCCCAGCATTTACAGCCAGGCCCTCAAAAGGCAGCTGGATGCCTTTCAGCTACCAGATGGAGTGGTGTTGATCCAATATGTTGACGATATCCTTTTGGCGGCCAACACCACCCCACTTGCCACGACAGCCACTGTCCAACTCCTACACTTTCTTGCAGAAAATGGCCATAAGGTCTCCAAAAAGAAGTTGCAGTTCTGCCAGCCACAAGTGACTTACCTAGGCCATCTCCTGTCCAAAGAAGGAAGGAAACTTACACCCGACCGAATCCAAACCATCCTAGACACCCCCATCCCAAAAACACAAAAGCAAGTCCGCTCTTTGGTTGGCCTAACCTCTTTCTGTAGACAGTGGTTACCTAACTTCAGTCTCATTGTAAAACCTCTACTTGCCCTATTAACCAAAGATGCCTCCTTCCCGCTCCCTTGGACCCCTGAGTGTCAAGCATCCTTTAAGGAATTACGAGATGCCCTCTGTTCAGCGCCTGTCCTAGGAACCCCGGATTACTCCAAACCTTTCTCCCTCTTCACCCATGAAAGGGAGGGGTGTGCATTGTCTGTCCTAACTCAATCAATTGGTCCTAAGCAGCGCCCTTGTGCCTACTTCTCCACCACTCTTGATCCTGTAGCCAGAGCTTTGCCTGCCTGCCTTCGAGCGGTAGCTGCCGCTGCCGTCTCTATCCGTCAGAGCGAGGGAATCGTACTTTCCAACTCCCTCATCGTGCTAGTACCCCATGCTGTCGACACCCTCCTGAACCAAACCAAGACTCAACACCTGACTAGCGCACGACTGACGGGGTACGAACTGACGCTACTTGCACCCCACATCACACTAAAGAGATGCACGACTTTGAATCCTGCCACATTGTTACCCCTGCCTGAAAACGACCCCGACGTTCCTCCCATCCACGACTGTGTGACCCTCACGGACGAACAGACAAGAAGTAGGGTTGACCTCCGAGACACTGCTTTTACTGACCCCGATGGAGAGCTATGGGTAGACGGCTCATGCATCAAACTCCCAGATGGCACCACTTCAGCTGCCTATGCAGTAACGACAGCCCGAACAGTAGTTGAGGCAGCCCGCATCACACAACGATCTGCCCAGGCAGCAGAGCTGATAGCCCTTACTCGAGCCTGCATCATAGCCACGGGGACCACCGCGAACATATACACAGACAGCCAGTATGCCTTCGGGGTGGTCCACCATTTTGGACTCCTGTGGAGGGAGAGGGGATTCCTGACGTCCCACGGCACCCCGATCCTCCACGGAGATCTAGTCTCCGCTCTGATTGAAGCAGTTCTCCTCCCCAAACGATTAGCGGTGATCAAATGTCAGGCACACAAAAGGGTAACAGACTTAGTCGGACAAGGGAATGCATTGGCCGACATCACTGCACGAACCACAGCTGAGAATAGGACGGTGACACGCATGTATGTGACCAGGTCACAAGCAGAAACATGGAGTGACACAAGGGTAATGATCAGAGACATACAGTCGGCCAGCACCCCTCACGAGTTGACTAAGTGGGCAAGGGTGGGTTTGAAGGATGAAGAGGGCTGCTGGCGAACGAAGGATGCAAACAAGTGGTTGCTGCCCGACTCATATCTGATCCCCATACTGACGATGGCACACTCCCCCGCACACATAGGATCTGCACCCATGATCGAACTCATTTCCAAAGTCTGGCACAACGACAAAATCCCTGACTCAGCCAGACGCCTAGTTCAGCAGTGCCTTATCTGTCTGCAACACAACCCCGGGAAAGGAACTGTGGTACCCCGGGGAGGGTTCGGGACCCCCAATCACCCCTTTGAGGTCCTTCAGATGGACTACATCCAACTAGAGAGATGCCAAAGCCTGAAGTATGTACTAGTCATCGTATGTGCCTTCAGCAAATGGGTAGAGGCCTATCCAACCCGTGACAACACTGCCATGACTACTGCCAAAGTACTACTGAAGGAATTCTTCCCTCGCTATGGCCTTTGTCGAATTTTATGGAGCGACAATGGCCCCCACTTCATAGCTGAGGTTATCCAACTAATCCTAAAGGGGTTGGGGGTGAAGCAAAGGTTTCATGCGGTCTTCCACCCCCAATCCGCCGGTCTGGTGGAACGCCATAATGCCACACTGAAGCTGAAATTGTCAAAAATAGTGGCCACCACTGGACTTAACTGGCCGGATGCCCTCCCACTGGCCTTATTATCGATGCGTTCCACTCCCACCAAGCACCATTTGACCCCCTACGAGGTCGTATTTGGGCGACCGATGAATCTCTGGACTGCTCCCAAACCGACCTCCATTCATGATGTCCCAGACGTCCTACTATCTGATTATTTGTGCAAGTTAACTAAAACATTGTCTGTCATTCATCAACAGGTGCAGCAGGCCATCCCCGATGCTTCCAGGGGCCCCGGCCACGACATCCAACCGGGAGATTTCGTCCTAATACGAAATTTCCAGCGGACCAAGAGTCTGGAGCCTCGGTGGACGGGCCCCTGGCAGGTGCTGATTACCACCCGAACGGCGCTTCGGGTGGAGGGGAAGAAGCACTGGCTGCACGCGCATCATTGCCGGAAGGTCTCTGCGAACCTAGCCACGACAGAAAGTGTCAGCACCCAAGAAGAGCTCCTGATCAAAGATCGACCAATATTGGACTGTTATCCCGACACTGAGGCACTCGAACTTGCGAAATTCTCTGATCCCACTGTGCCGTCCAGGGAAGGGTATTTCCTGCGTCGAAAGGAGGGAGTTTCGGCTAAGTAGGCCACGGACCAAGTTGAATCTCAGAACGGTGACCTAAGCACAATCAAGGGTTACCGGGAGAGAAGCTAAACGAAGTCTGTGGTTCTGCCCACTACCGAGCCCCCTTGAAGGTGATGGAAGCGCCAGATAAGAAGATGATGGAAGCGCCAGATAAGAAGATGATGGAAGCAACAGGAAATACCCACTATAGAAACCCAAAGACTGACAATTTGCACAAATCAAAGACAATCGCCCTCTTTATTGTCCTCCTCTTCTGCCTCCTCCTCATGACCTCCTTCTGGATTCTGGAGGAAAGCACTCCGGCTCACGAGGCATTGCTACCTGCTGCACAACCAACGCCCCTGAAAGAACATCACCTAATCTCTCTGTCGCCTCAGCTGCGAGAAAGGCGCAGGGAATTCTGGAACAATTCCTTCGTGCAACTGTTGCACCAACACAACCTTGCTGCAAATGTTACGAACTGCTGGATCTGCGGGTTGCTCCCGCATGCCACTGGACACTCCATCCCCTTCATCCCTTCTCCTTTCTAAGTTCACGGCTCCTGCCTCGCCTGGTTGATCCTCATGCAAGGGAGCCACAAGGACAACGCCACTTCCAGCCAGACAGTGTGGCACTTCTACTCGGGGTTCTGGCTGAACAAAACCGGAAAGACCTCTGCTCCCCTGTGTCCTGCGCTCACAGGCGCCACCTTCCTTAAAGACATTCCAGCCAAAGAACGAGTCGAAGTACAGGTGCTCCACAATCCAGCCAGAACCACTTTCTCTCATCTGCAAAAACAAACTACCGCCACCCTGACTGTGGCTCTGTCTGTTATCAATGTCACTGGCCTTGTGTGCCTCGAAGGCCAGGGAACGCAGCTGGTGGGTCACAGTTCCTGCCGAATCACCAGAACACTGGACTCATTTGACCCCCCTTCTTTTGTCGCCTCTCCAAACATGTACTTTGTGTGTGGCACCAAAGCTTACACCTGGCTCCCGAAAGGTTGGAAGGGTACCTGCTACATTGCCTTCGTTCTTCCACCCACATATATAGCCCCTGCCAACCATCACCGGCAGAGGCGTGCAGATGACATTGGACAAGCCGACTCCACCGGAGCACAGTTCCTAGATGCAGCTAAGGGACTTGTTCCTCTGTGGGGCCCCATGGCAAACAGCCGCGCTATCCGACACCTGACCCAGGCAGTAGAAACAACGATCAACATCACGGCTGGCATCCTCGCCAACAACACGGCAGAACTTCAGGCGGTCCGCCTTGTGACCCTTCAAAACCGCCTTGTCCTAGACGTGGTCCTAGCCGACCGAGGAGGAGCATGCCGCATCATCGGATCCAGCTGCTACACATACGTGCCAGATAACTCGCCTTCAGTCTACAAAGCCATTGAACACCTCCACAGACTTTCCTCGGAGGTTCACCAAGAGCAGGAAGGATGGTCGCTTGGGAGCTGGTTTTGGGACACTTTGAGGAACTGGGGTTGGAGGTTGTTTTCCTTCGTGCTGATACCTGTTGCGATATTATGTGGGTGTTGCTTGGGTATTCAGTGTCTACCCTCCTTGTGCAGCTTCATTTCTAACTGTATGTGCCCAAAGACTTTGGACTTCTGAACTGAGCGCATGAGTCCCCTCTACGAAGTCGAAATACGTGGCCTTATGGGGATAAATCCAAACTGACAAGTTGGCGAGACATGTTAAAAGGGAGGACTGTGGAATTTTAGTTTGCGGGCTAAACATCGTCTGCGCCAGCTTGTTACCCACGTACAACATGCATAACAGCCATTTTAGGTAACATGGTCTCTCTGTCCACGATCGACCGCCAGCGCGCCCTCTGACCCAGCAAGCATCCTCCGCGCACCCTGGCTCCCCCTCCCTCCCCCTTATGAGCATAACCCTTCTGCATGACCCTATCCTTGGGAGTCACACCAGCGCCTGACCAGCACCTCCTCTCCTCCCATGAATGCCCCTCTGTTGATAAACCTTCCCTCCGCGCTCAATTGTCCACGCGGCATGAACACCATTCCATTGATGACCCCTTACCCCGTGTCCGACTGTCCACACAGGTCCGAGGCCATCGCCTAAACCAGGAGATACCATTTACTGCCCCTCATTGTATGGAGTCGCCCCTCTTCAAAGGACACGCTGTTGATCGGGGCCTCCCCACCCCCTGGGATATGATCAGGCGCACACATCCTAAGACTTGGCGAAACACTCAGCTGCGTGATGACCCCCCTCCTCTTATCAGCGGGTTGCGGACCTCTATTGTAAAGGTATATGGGGGTGGGATTGACACGAGGATTACGGGGATGTCTTTTTCCTTATTTCACAATGTTCTGATTGTAATAAAGAGAGATCACATGCCATAAACCAGTGTATAAGAGGCCAGGCCTCCGAGAGGCTGTTAGAGCACCTCGAGACGATACCTTGTTGTCTGATCTGATGTGTTCTGCTCCGTCGGAATAAAACTTCTGTTTCCTGCCTTCTGGTCTCCGGCGCCTGCCTCATTGCTTGGTAAATTTGAATGGTACAAGGGCGGTTAGCGCCGGGCAAATCTTGAGAAAGGTCCTAGCCCTACCTTTTTCCACAAACAGTCCAGCCCGAACTGCCAAGCCATGTCTACCCTGGACCGGAAACAGGCTTCCGAGGACCGGTTTCTGGCATTCCAGCCTTCTTCAGCCCGGCTTGCTTGAATCCAGTGGCAAAGTGAGCAAGGGACTCACGTCTGAGCATACCCTGCCACACTTATGGCGGCCAAAAGCGGTACAAAAGGGGGTGGTGATGGATGGAGCATCTGAACCAATCAAACACTCACACCCAGTCAAAAGATCTGGGTCTTTAGCCACCATTCTTTAGCCCACTCTGCCACCCCAGTTCAGACATGGTTATATGCAAATCAGTCTGACCTTGTGCCTCATGGGAACAGTCCAGCCCGAACTGCCAAGACATGTCTTCCCTGGACTGGAAACAAGCTTCCGAGGGCCGGTTTCCGGCATTCCAGCCGTCTTCAGCCCGGCTTGCTTGAATCCAGTGGCAAAGTGAGCAAGGGACTCACGTCTGAGCATACCCTGCCACACTTATGGCGGCCAAAAGCGGTACAAAAGGGGGTGGTGATGGACAGAGCATCTGAATCAATCAAACACTCACACCTAGTCAAAAGATCTGGGTTTAATCCATCACCGTTCTTTAGCCCACTCTGCCACCCCAGTTCAGACATGGCTATATGCAAATCAGTCTGACCCTGTGCCTCAAGGAACAGTCCAGCCCGAACTGCCAAGCCATGTCTTCCCTGGACCGGAAACAAGCTTCCGAGGACCAGTTTCTGGCTTTCCAGCCGTCTTCAGCCCGGCTTGATTGAATCCAGTGGCAAAGTGAGCAAGGGACTCACGTCTGAGCATACCCTGCCACACTTATGGCGGCCAAAAGCAGTACAAAAGGGGGTGGTGATGGACGGAGCATCTGAATCAATCAAACACTCACACCCAGTCAAAAGATCTGGGTTTAATCCATCACCGTTCTTTAGCCCACTCTGCCACCCCAGTTCAGACATGGCTATATGCAAATCAGTCTGACCCTGTGCCTCATGGGAACAGTCCAGCCTGAACTGCCAAGCCATGTTGTCCCTGGACCGGAAACAAGCTTCCGAAGACCGGTTTCTGGCATTCCAGCCGTCTTCAGCCCGGCTTGCTTGAATCCAGTGGCAAAGTGAGCAAGGGACTCACGTCTGAGCATACCCTGCCACACTTATGGTGGCCAAAAGCGGTACAAAAGGGGGTGGTGATGGACGGAGCATCTGAATCAATCAAACATTCACACCCAGTCAAAAGATCTGGGTTTAATCCATCACCGTTCTTTAGCCCACTCTGCCACCCCAGTTCAGACATGGCTATATGCAAATCAGTCTGAACCTGTGCCTCATGGGAACAGTCCAGCCCGAACTGCCAAGCCATTTCTTCCCCGGACCGGAAACAAGCTTCCGAGGATCGGTTTCTGGCATTCCAGCCATCTTCAGCCCGGCTTGCTTAAATCCAGTGGCAAAGTGAGCAAGGGCACTGTAGGGGAACTCCTGGCAAAAAGGCAAAGGAGGGCACTGTAGACCCCACCCGTGCCAAGAAGTCAAAGGAGGGCACGGTAGGGGGAACACCTGGCAAAAAGGCAAAGGAGCTTCACTGTAGACACCATCCCTGGCTCAAAGGCAAAGCAGGGCACTATGGAGACCACCCCTGGCAAAAACACAAAGCAGGGCACTGTAGGGGGTACACCAGGCAAAGAGGGGAAGGAGGTCCTGAGGCGTAGCCAGACACTGGTCCTGTTGCTCTGCTATGTCGTGCTCTCACCTGTGCCTTGGACACTGGTCTTCCTGTTTGTGTTTCACCTGTGCATGGTATATAGCATTTTAGGATCATTTTGAGCCTTGCTGTTGTCTACTATTGTTGTACCGCTGGATCTTTTTCTATATGTGAATAAATACAGTTACTTCTAGTATGTGTTTTGTCGGTGTACTTGCTGATTGAAGTTCTGTTTCTGTTCGCATTTGATTGCCTGTGCACCATGCTCCATGTATCACTTCAACATTTCAAGGCTCTTTGCAGCCATCATAATTTGGGGCAGGGGGGACAGGGTCTTAAGTCCATTCTGAGCCTGCAAATTGTGTGATCTGTGATAGCTATTTTACCTGGCATGCAGTCATCTTGTTTGTGATTTGCAATTGTTGCCTACACTGTTCAGATGTCTGGTTGGGGGACACTGCCAGCACAGGGTGTGATGCTGTGCAAATGTAACGAAGCTGGCTGGTATATGTATTGAAGTATGTGTGTGGATTGCTTTCTGTGTGCCCAGCCTTGTATGTGTATGGTCATCTTGTGTTGGGCCTTGGTCCTGGTACCATGGCCTACATGAGATGCATGGTGTTGGGTGTAGCAGAGGTGTGCAATATGAAGGGTGTCAGTTTGTAGTTGATGTGTGTGTGCCCCTGTATTGGGTGAGACACACATGTGTCACCCAGGAGTTGTATGCCTGTTGTTTGTTTTATCCTGCCCTGGGTAGGGGATTGTATGCACTTGTGTGAGCTGTTTGTTGTGCACTGTGCTGTGTGTTGGTATGTCCATGGTGTTGTGTGTAACTCCTCCTTGATGTGTTTGTTAGTTTGGAGTGTACAAAGTGTGTGAGTTGTATTTCAGTGTTGTGTTTGATTGATCCTCAATGTGTCTTGGGTGTTTTTGTGTGAACTGTGTGGTCCTGCTGCTCCGCACTGCCATTGTGTTTGTGTTTGTCATGCATTGCAGGCACATGGTGGTTTTTGCGCTCCTGTATGGCATGGTGTGTGTGGTTTTAGGCCATCCCCTTTCAGTGGTGGTGCGTCTATTGGGGGCGTTGGGGCTTTGCCCCCCCGCCCGCACCGGCAGCTCCCTCGGCGTAGCTCTGAACTGAAGTAAACTCTCAGTTTACTTAAGTTCAAAACGCCGAGGGACAATGCCTGTCAGTCAGCATGATCCAGGACCGCCCACCCCCTTCAGAGTCTGAAGGGGGTGGGCGGACCTGTGTCATGTTGACTGACAGGCATAAGGCATTGTCTGGGGGAGGCAGCAGCACACAGGTGCGCATGAGTGGGGCCGGAGGCACGTTTTTCAGCCTTGCCCACGCATGCGCACTTGTGCCTGGTGCATGCCCATTAGAAGAGCGAAACCTCGCTCTCCTAATGGGCAGGCGGGCAGAAAGCAACTATGCCCTGTATCAATCCTGGCGCTGCTCCAGCGCCAGGATTGGCTGAGGATGGAGGGCAGGGTTTCCACTCAACTATTGAAGGCGCCAAAGTTCCAGGATGCGGCGCTGACGGACGGCGGTCAGGTAAATTACCCTTTCCTTTTTTTGCTAGAATATGTAAATTACCCTTTCCTTTTTTGTTAGAATATGGGATTAGTTTGGGCCGGGGTTAAACGTTTTATTATAACTGCAGCTGGGAGGAAAGACTGCCTGAGGAGGACACGCAGGCGCAGCTGACCTTTCCGTGACAGTGGAAACGTGTCCAGTTTGAAATGAGAATAGGTGTTTCTATTTGCTCATCTGCGAGCCCCTGGCAGTCGCTAAGGGAATTCTCACGTATTCCGCACACTCGAGTCGTAAATAGTGAAGACAGGGTCCTCACCTCTCCTGAATTTTGTCAGCGGGCTGAGCACAGGTCAGCTGCAGTTGTGAAAAGATGTCACGTCTTTCACGGCCTCGACTGCAGCTGTACTCCAGAGTGTGTGAGGGGGAGGGGCGTTGGGGGAAGGTGAACAGATGTCTCATTTGTCCAGGCCATCCAATGCGAACAGTCTCTTGGACTGGAGTGCAGTACGTACGTTTTGTAAGGGAGTTGGACGTTGTAACAAACCTTTTGGTGGTGCTAACGTGTAAAAGGCACAGACCCTTATTCACAGAACTGCAGGCACGATGTCAGAATATCCACCCTCGCATGCCTGCATTCGGCATCATTGTGCAAGTTTGTAGGAATTCTCAAATAAATTGTACAGTAGTCCTGAAAAACGTAACTTTACATGTATTGTAGTAAAATCATCCACTTTTTAAAAGACTGTCCCATGAAACCTGAAATCCAAATTAAAAGTTATACAAGTGAAAGTCAGTACGTGGAAAAAGAGAAGACCTATTAATGATTGAGGCCACACTTTCAAGTTCTCTTTATGTAGTGTCCCGGATCTTCTTGACCCAAATAGTGCAAAAAGCACAGCGGCATTTGTTTTTGTTTATAGAGTTAGTTTGCAGAAAGGGCAAATATTAAGATTCAGCCAATGATTGAATCTGGGGCTTCTGGTAATTTTGTTGATGCTCATTTTAATAAAACTATGGGAATAGCTATTGAAAATAAAACAGTTCCAACGCTAGATTGAACCCTTGGTGGGTAAGAATTGACATGCGGAGGTGCTTGGACAACAGGACACAGGGATTATTTGAGATCTAATTGATGCCTTAACTTTGCTGTCGGCCATTAATGCTGTCACTGTATGGATGGGTGGGTGGATGGGTGCATGGATGGATGCATGCATGATGGGTGGATGGATGCATGAATGATGGATGCAGGTTAGATGGGTGGGTGGATGGATGGATGGGTGGATGCATTAATGAATGATGTATGGATGCAGGATGGGTGGGTGGATGGATGGGTGGATGCATGAATGATGTATGGATGGATGCATGGATGCATGCATGATGGGTGGATGCATGAATGAATGATGTACGGATGCAGGATGGGTAGGTGGATGAATGGGTAGATGCATGAATGATGTATGGATGAATGCATGGATGCATGCATGATTGGTGGATCCATGATGGATGGATCGGTGGATGCATGAATGAATGATGTATGGATGCAGGATGGGTGGGTGGATGGATGGGTGGATGCATGAATGATGTATGGATGGATGCATGCATGATGGGTGGATGCATGATGGATGGATGGGTGGATGCATGAATGATGTATGGATGGATGCATGGATGCATGCATGATGGGTGGATGCATGATGGATGGAGGGGTGGATGCATGAATGAATGATGTATGGATGCAGGATGGGTGGGTGGGTGGATGGATGGGTGGATGCATGAATGATGTATGGATGGATGCATGGATGCATGCATGATGGGTGGATGCATGATGGATGGATGGGTGGATGCATGAATGAATGATGTATGGATGCAGGATGGGTGGGTGGGTAGATGCATGAATGATGTATGGATGGATGCAAGGTGGTTCGGGCTCGCTCGCTGCGGTGCAATATGCAAATTAGTTTACGCCCCACCACTTTCAAATGTCACCAGCCGCCCCTGTCCCCTTTGTGTGCTTCAAATGTCACCAGCCGCCCCTGTCCCCTTTGTGTGCCACTTGTGCCTGCCCATTGTGGGTGTTCCGTCCCTCTATTTGTGTGTCTTACATGTCTGCTACTGACATGCAAGCTGTTTAACTTAGATGTCAGCTTTTCCCTTGGTTTCCATGTGTGTGTGCCTCCCTATCACTTCATATGTGGGCTTGTGCTTTGTGGTGCAGTTCTTGGGCCATAAGTGTTGTTCCACTCTGGACATTGCCCCAATGGTTTATGTGTGCTGTCCTTGTGCTATTGGTGATTCTGTAGTGGTCATGTGCACTTCAGCTGTGTGTGTGGCCAGTGATCTGGTGGAGGTGGCTGTGCTCTTGTATCTCAGAGCGGTGCATGTGTATTTGTTGTGTTGGATGTGGAGTGGTGTGGCTCACTGGTTAGAGGCGGCAGACCTGGAAGCAGAGAACGGCCCGGGACCAGGGTTCAATTCCCGACGCGGCAGGGTCGTGGACCAGGGTCAGCGGACTCGATAATTCTCGCCTCGGAGCCTAATCTAACCAGGGATCACACTCGGCAACTCTGGGCATTAGCTTGCCTCATCTCTACAACGGCCCCCCACATTCGCCGGGGATGCCTGGTTTCACCTTGGAGATATCCAGTAGGGACCATCTCACAGGGATAGCCAGGACGCGTTCCGCAGCGGTCTACAGCGCCACGACGCCTTAGGGCAGCAGTGCGCTTTACAAGACACTTACATTTACATTTACACATGTGTGGATGTAGGGTGAGGTTTTGCTTCAGTTCCTGGGTGTGGTGTTGTATTTGTGCAGTGCTGCTTTGTGGTGTGTGATGCGGTTGTGTCAATCATGCCTGTTGTGCAGACAATGCTTGTCGTGCATGCGGTGCTGTGTGTATGTGGCCTTGGCATTGCCTGATGTGCAACCCCTGATGTCTTGTGGTGTTTGTTGATTGAGGTTTCATGTGCATCTGTGATGGGTTTGATGTGGCTGTGTGTGTTGGTCCAGATGCACTTCTTGTGTGATTTGTGTTATGGTGTGCGTTTTTTGTTCCTGAGTGATGTTGTTGTGTACTCCTGTTGAGTCTGTTCTCCCATTGATTTTTCCCAGTTTGGCTGATAGGGTATGTGTGTTTCTGTTGGAGTTCCGTATGTGTTCCAGTATTGTTTGCGTGTTGTTCTTGTGCAGGCATCGGTTGAGGCATCCCTGTGTGTGTGTTGTGTGTGTGGCTACACCCAGGGTGGGTGTTTGTTTGTGTATATGTGTGTGCTGGCAAGGATTGTGGGCCTTGAGTCTGTGTGGCAGTGGTGTTGTGTGTTTCTTGTCCGCCACTCCTGCAGTGGCTGTTTCCCTGGTTGTGTGTTGTGTGGTGCAGAGAGTGCGTATTGTGCTTGTTGTTGCAGTGCTTGTTGGTGTGCATGGGAGTGCAAGGGATTGGCTCCTGGCCTGTGGGTTGATGGGGTGTGTTGCTGTGTGGTTGGGGGCTATGTGTCCCTGTGGTGTTTGTGCCCTGCCCATGCCTTGGAGTGGCCCTGCCTTCTGCATAGTGCGCATGTGTTGAGCGCGGCGGTGACGTCACCGGGACCGGGACGTTGCAGCTGGTTGGCGGTCGATGTGTGTCCCGGATGCTGAGGGGTGCCTTGTTGTGAGGTGGGTGATGTGTGGGTGCCCATGTGGATGTGTTGTGTCCCCAAGCAGGGTGTCTGTGTGGTGATTGGACCCTGTGTCGGCCTGTGTGTTGTGTGTTGCATATGTGTATTTGCGTCCCTACGGCGGCATCCGCGGCGGCCCATCTGACGATAGTGTTGTAGGAGGAACATTACCGGGTGCTGGCTAGGTTCATGGCGTTCAGGACCGGGTCTTGGCTATCTTGCTCCGCTGTCGAGTTTCCGCCTGCTCAGGCTGGGCGGTGTGTCCGCTGCGGTGTGTCTGCTTGTTTGGGGCATCCTAATTTGTCGAGCGGGGCAGACGTCATTCGGCACGACGAAGAGTCTCGATTGGCTCCCGCCGCCGCGGTGGCGGGCGCACTTTGATGGCAGTGCGCGTCGCTCTGCGGCGGGCAGGAAATGACCTATGTTTACCTATCCTAATGTGGCGGACGTGAGTTCCGCTGCTCGCGGGTGGAAAAAGCTGTTTTTCCGCCCCAACACCACCGCCCGACATCCTAATGGACCCCTAAATTTGCAGCTAAACAAGGTATCCTATCCTGATGAGGAAGGAGAGCCACAAGCTAAAGGAAGTGTATGGGAAATGGAGGAGTTTCGACGCAGAAAGACCTCCATGCCCTATGTTTTCCCAAACACTCGCACTGTCAAGCGTAATGGGCCTCCTGTAATAGCTGTTACCAGAGCACAAGCAGATCTGTGTGTGAACAGTATTGGAAGTATTCCCGTGGGGAAAAGCGGGAATAAAGGATACTACCATCTACCCATTAGTTGGTCAGGAACTTGCTATGTGTCCTTTTTGCTACCACCTGTGTTTTTGGCTCCTGCATCCTACTATAAAGACTATAAACGGTATAATGACATTGCTATGGTTTCATCCCTGATCCCTGATCACAACCCTTCAGTTTTTGATGCAATCTCTAAATTGCATAAAATCGCTGCTGAGATTCATCCCGACACCAGAATATAGACTTCAACCGGTTGGCAGTGGACACTATGTGTTACCTGGAGCTGGAAACTGTTGACAATACTATGTATATTCTTTGCGATCCTACTGTTATGTTGCTAATGTCTACAGTGTGGTCCAATGCTTTGTTCCCTTTGTGCCTCTGCTCTGACAGCTTGCTTTCTATTCATCAACAGGTTTGAGAAGCTCTTTCTGACAGGTCACAAGGTGATGGTCATGATCTATGGCCTGGTGATCAGGTTATGGTGAAAGTGTTCAAAGGTCCAACAGCCTGGAATCGAGGTGGCGCAGCCCTGAGCAGGTGCTCTTGGCGATCAGAACTGTAGTCCAAGTGACCAATAGGAAAAATTGGATTCACCCCACCCACTGCAAGAGAGAACCATCTGCCCTGGTGAAGCCTGCGGCACTCACTGACCATCGAGACATCCTAGGCACAGAAGGGCAATCCATATCACCTGAAGAACCTGAGGAAGTCTTCCCGGACCACACAATCCCTGGTGCATCTCGATATCAGCTGCGACCCCGGAAAGAAACTGCATTGCTGAAAAAGACTGGTTGAGCAACCGTCCTGGGTTAGTGAAAGGCTGAGCCGAAGAGGGGAGCGGGGGATCTTTTTCTTAGTGATACCCGTCTTAACTCTCAGTGAAGAAACCAACGGCTGCCCAGGACTTTGGAGCTCCAGCTGCATTGTTGTTCAACTTCGAGATAAACATGCCTATGGAGAAGACATCGACTGCTGCGAAAGTTTGTGACAGAAAGGCCATGTTTATTGTCGGGCTCACTTCCATTGTTATCATCATTACTGTGAGAAGTTGGCCCGATATGCAACGTTCGCTATTCTAGCGACCGCTATGTATCGTTCCAACGACCCTTATGGTGTTTGGTTGTAAGTCAACCTATAGACCAGCTATCCTAGTAGCGTGGATACGAGCAGTCTAAGGCTAAAGACTCGAGAGGGCGCGTTAAGCCAGCTGTTTACCACACATGTACCCCTTGAACACCCAGTGTAAGGACACCACACAAGTGTTATGAAAATAAACAATATATTTATTAAGAATCACAACAGCCCTGTACTCTTTATGAGGACAGGGTACTAAGCACAAACCAAATCTCTTTAGCAAATACTTCAAGTGCACAGTTTAAAACAAGTGTCCGGGGACACGGAAAGGTTAAGGCAAGTCGGAAGCGAGGGACTCGGGACCCTAGAGTAAGGAGGCTATGCAGGCACCGAAATGCCGAGTTACCTAGCCACGAGGGCTGCGGCTGCAAGTCTTACAGGCGTCGGGGTCTTCGCTGACGAGCCAGGAGCCGGAAGAAAAGGAGTTGCTGGCCGGCGACCAGTGGTGAATAGTTCGTAGGGATCCAAGCCTGGATCGGAGATTGATGAAACCTGAAAGCAGAGGGGACCAAGTTCGTACTACTAGCCAGTAGTCAGAGGGTACCAGGAAGGCACCAGTTGGCCGTCACCTCGACCAGGTGAGTGGGCGACGCTAGGCTCTGCAGTCTCACGGACCAGGAGGCGTTGTCGGCGACCACGGTGGAGGTGCGAGCTGTCCCACGACGGATGTCGCTGTCGGCGTCTTGAGTGGACCAGGAGGGTCCGGGGTGCTTCTCGAAAAGATGGAAGCAAGGGCCAGTCTGGAGCAACCAGACCGGCAGTGTTGATTCTCGGATGTCGTCACAGAAGGGCACAAGCCAGCGGCTAGTGACCAGACAACGTACTGAGCAGCGAGCAGAAGGGCCCCACGCAGATCGTGGAGATGCTGGGAGACTGCACTTCGGTGCTGGAGCGGCTCAGGGTCGGGGCTTCTCGGACCCCAGAGCACTCACCAGAGAGTTACCTCGATGGTCGTGCTGGTTTTTAAGAGCGTGCAGGTTCTGATGATGGCCGGTCCCTCGAGGTCTCGTCGCACCCACAGATCACAGCTGAGCTGATGACGTGGGTAGAGGTCAGAGGTGCCAGGGAAGCCGGTTTCTCGTCGAGCTGGGCCGTCGGATTCCTTGAGGAAGGACTTACAGCAAACCGCAGAGTTCTTAGATGGTGCCCGCTGATGCAGGGTGACTACTCCTTAGTCACAAGGGAGAAATCTTGAGAAGAGTCTTGAAGTCCTTTCGTAGAAAGTATTCTTGATTCAAAGATGATCTAATTTGGAAGGGTCCCCGCTCCGGCCTTTATCCTAAAGAAAGGGGTGGGTACATGACTAGGTCCGGCCCTAAGGGTGGGACCAGGAAGGGGGGTAGTTACACCCCTCTCCCCTGCCGGACTTTCCCCAGGCCAGGGCTGTCGCCCCTGGAACTGGTTCTAACCGGCAGATGCGTAGTGAGCACCGGGGTGCCACTCCGCAGTCACCTTCTCGCAAAAGCCCTACCTACCCAGAATACACAAACCCTGTCTGGGACGGTGCGAACACCGCCCTTGACAGGAAACCCTTTGTCCAAGTGCTCCTCGCTGGAAGGACTCCCAGCAGCAGGAGGTCAGACTCGTGTCTGTGGTGGCAGCATCCATTTTGTGGAGCTGAGGCTTTAGTTAACTTTAACCGGGGTTCACAGTTACGTACATGTCGTGTCCCTCTAGAAGGGCGGAATGCTAACCTCGTCGCCAGGGTTGGTGAGAGGGCAGCATCCCGATTCGTATGACACCTTACTCGACATGTCTTGATAACGCGACACCGAAGTTACCGATGTGGTACGCGTTATCATGGAACAGCCATTGGGTCTTTTCTCCGCAAGCTGCAACCGGCTCGGCTCGGGCCAGAACACAGTTCACGCGAGCCCATGCACTCTGCCTTCAGGATTGTCAAGGCCTGCCATAGGAGTGACTGATAGGGACTCGGGTGTCCATTGGAAGGTTAGATATAGAGCTACTATATCTAAAGCAAAGGGTGATTACACGACTTCGCCCCAGCTGTCATGCAGCCAGTTGTGTCAAATTTAGGAGGCCATTCAGGGGTGGCACAATACATGCTGCAGCCCCTGGTGGCCCTGGGTACACCTATGCCCTGAGTTACAGGGTCTGATAAGGTGGCCCAGTACCAATTGGTAAATGCACCTAGGGTACATCTCGTAATTTAGAAAGAGAACAGCCAGGCTGTGGGTCTGATTGGCAGGCCCGCAGCCAGAGAAAGTCGTAAACCAGTGAAACAAAAGCAAAAAATCTGGGTGATCATAGGATTGCAGACCCTACTCTCCTACATGACCCCCCCCCAAACGTCGGAACAACTAGCTAACCTTGACCAGGTGAGTCTTCTTGTTCTAAGTGGAAATATCTGGAGAGCCCATCGGCATTGCCATGATCAGTACCAGGTCTATGTTCCACTGTGAAGTCCATCCCCTGTAGGGAAATGGACCACCTAAGCAGTTTGGGGTTTTCACCCTTCATCTGATTTAGCCACAAGAGGGGCTTATGGTCGGTCTGAATCTTGAAGTGAGTGCCAAACAAGTATGGCCTCAGCTTCTTCAGGGCCCAAACCACAGCAAAGGCCTCCCTCTCAATAGCTGACCAATTCTTCTCTCTAGGGGTCAGCCGTCTGCTTATAAAAGCAATGGGCTGGTCTTGACCATCAAAATTCAGTTGAGAAAGAACAGCTCCCACACCCAACTCAGAAGCATCTGTTTGGACAATGAATGGTTTGGAGTAGTCCGGACTCTTGAGGATAGGCGCCGTGCACATGGCCTGCTTTAGGTCATCGAATGCTTTTTGACAGCTCGCTGTCCACTGAACCTTTTTTGGCATTTTCTTACTTGTCAGTTCATTTAATGGTGTCACGATGGAACCATAGTTCCTGACAAACTTCCTGTAGTATCCAGTCAGGCCCAAGAAAGCTCGAACCTGAGTCTGGGTGGTTGGAGGAGCCCAGTCCCTGATTGACTGTATCTTGCTCTCCAGTGGCTGAACCTGACCTCCACCTACAAGGTGGCCCAGGTATAAGCATGAGCGAATTTTGCGGATCTCGCGTTCGCGAATTTGCGGATTTTTGAACTCGCAATCCGCAAAATCCGCGAATTCTTGCGAATTTGCGGATTTTTTTTTTTTTTGTGTTCGCAAGGATTTCTGCCAGTTCGCGAGGGTTTCGTACCAGTTCGCAATTGCGAACTTACATTTCGTCGCGCAACGGTCGCGAATTATGTTGTTTCTACGTCTGGTTCATCATCACAGGTTCCCAGCACCCTCTGTTTCACCACTGCAACCCTCTGTTACATCAATGCCACCCTCTGGTTCATCATTACTGTAGATTATGGGGGGGGAAAGCAAGCACACCATCCCTGCTTCAACTCAGATGAATTAATTTGGGGTTAGTTTATTAATGTGTCACTGTTTTAAAATTCCAGTCTGGCACCTGCTTCCTTATCTGTAATTTTGCTTTCTGTTGCAGTGCATTTTTTTTCCCCAGGACCTTCTTTGTGGCCTACTTGTAGCTATTGTATGAGCCTGCTGTGAGGGTCAGAGCAGGGTCATACAATTGTTGCAACTAGCAACTGAATTCTGGAGGGGCCCCAGTCAGGAAGCACTACCGGGAATTGTTACTAATGATGAGTTTGAACTCTTGCCCCTGCCGAGTGCTTTCACTTTTGAAAAACTCGTTTTTCTGCAATTTCGCGGGGTTCGCGGGGTGCGAACACGCGCAAGATCGGATTCGGAAGCCGCAAATTCGTGCGAATATGCAATTTGTTTTTTTTGCAGCGTGTTAGTTGGCAAGGTTTTGTGCGTTTTTGCGAGCCGCTCGTAGCGCAAGACGCGAAGTTACCCTCGCGGTCGTGCAAGGGCGCAGCCATCTTGTTTGCCTGACGTATTTCCGTTTCCGGGCGCGAAGTGTAATCTCGCAAAGTCCGCGGTTTGCCAGTACAGTCTCGCGCGTGTTCGCAAGGAAAATCTCGCGCGAACTTACCCGCGCGGTCGTGAACGGGCGCGGCCATCTTGTTTCTCATTCATTGCTATGGTTCTGGGCATGGTCTTTGTATCCTCTGTCAATCTCTGCCATCCTTTGCTTGTTTGAAGTTTTTTTTTATCTATTTTACTTATTATCTATCCCTCTATTTTTCTAGCCCTATATTTTTGTGTTTACTGCTACTTTTGGTTAATTTTAAACTACTTTTGTAAACTCTTTTCTTTTCTTCTCTTCCCTATTCTATTTTCTTTATTCCTTTCCGCCCAGACCATGGTGAAGGGAGCCGGGAAGCATCCCGAGAAGGGGAAGGGTCCCGCACCCCGTGTCCGGCTCCCGTGCGGGCGTTTGAGGGGGGAGCTAGTGATGCCACGGGAGATCTTTACCCCGGAGGAGGTGGGCCAGCTCATTTTTTATGTTCAGCGCCGCCTCCCCAGGACCATCATGGGAGGCGGCAAGATCAGTGCCGGGTACGGGGCCCGGGAGCGCCGGAAGCGGTGGGAGAAGGTGTGCCAGGCCATTTACCACCACTCTCGGGTCTGGCGCACCTACAACCAGGCCACCCACCGCTGGACGGATGTCCTGACCCGTGAGCGAGATCTGCTCGACCTCCTTGGCCTTGAGATCCCCGGGCTTGGTGAGTAGTAGTAGCTATGTCTTTACTACTATGTTTTCTCCTGCTGTGTTATTATATTGCAAATTTTTGTTTTTTTTACAAGAGCAATAATGCTGCTCATTACATTGTAGGTACATTTTATTTCAAAATCTTCTGTGCATTTCAGGTACACTGCTCTCCTTCTCAGTAGTGTTGCTACTATGCTTATTTGTTTTAGATTTTGTGTTCATTTCATTGGCCTGTGAAATTATGTATGAGTGTAGTTGAAAGAACTGCGCAATGCTACACACTAAGGTTCAGATTTTTAATTACCGGCGCATCCCTGCAAAGTTGCAGGGATGCGCCAGTAATTGTGCGTCACGCCACCATCACCCATGGTGCGCCGTATTACAATGCGGCGCGCCATGGGCCCAAAACGTCACCAAAGCGTTACGCATCTGTGCCGTAAAGGTGGCGCATTGCTGGAGTTGCGTCGCAACGATGGTGCAGCTCCATCAATTCTCTGGGGTGCCCTATCTCCCCAATGCTGCGTCAAGCCGTACGTCTGCTTCAAGCAGGCGCAGGGTTTGAGTCACGCATCATTGTCCTCAAAGTGACTGATTGAAATCTTGTAGATTTCCCTCAGCCACTTTTAGGATGCGTTCCTGCGCAGGAACGCCCTCCCTTGCGCCGGAACACCCCTATTGGCGCAGGGCTTTACAACGTGATGCATCTCCCAGATGCGTCACGTTGTTAATATACGCCGCACCATTGCGCCTCTTATGTGCTGTCGCTGCGTCACAAAAGTCACGCAACAATGGAGCAAAAGAGCCGCAAGGGCCTTATAAATCAGCCCCTACAGACTCAAGTCCAGTCCTTCCTTTGTACACATGGCGATAAGAAGAAATAGTGGTGGTGGATTAATAGTTTGAGTATTTTAATGACTGGTGAATGTAGTAGGAAACTTTAGTGTTGTCGCTGATCTTCAATCACAATGGACTTTGGCTGTCACTTTGCGTGCTGCGGACTGCTGCCTGCCAATCCTAGGCAAACCTTTTTAGTACTTTGTTTAGTGAGTTACATAGGGTAGTTTCCAATTCGACGGTCCGCAAATCAAGCAATACTAAAGTAATGACGTAGTCGACCACATGAGATTGGTCAATAATATATCCCGTGGAGTCGTTCCCTATTTGCTATTTCGCAAAAATATTTTGTTACTTTGTTAGTTCTTTTTTAAATGTTTGATTTGGTTGAGAAATAAATATCATCCATGTTTTCTGTTTTTCTTTCTTTCATGTTGTACATCAGCTTCCCCCAGGGGCAAGAGGAGGACACAGGAGGAGGAGGAGGAGGGTGCTGTTGTCGATGCAGGCCAGGACCGGGCAGTCGAGGGCTCCTTTGCTGGCCCCAGTAAGTTTTAATTTTAATATAGAGTACTTATTTTTTCCTAGCGTTCCTCATTCGATTTTTTCTAAATCGTCTTTGATCTTCTTGTAGACAGGATCTAAATTCTTATCCCTATGACTCCGTGTGGTATTACTAGATTATTCTTATTAGTCTGTCTGTGTAGCTAACTAAGATTGCACATTTGGCATTTCCATTGGACTCCCATTCTAGTCAGCAATAGCTCTATGCACTGAGTGTAGTCCTCTGGGATTGTCCATATTGTCTTTTCAAGTATTCTAAATGTTTATGCTTTGACCATTGCCAACAATAAAAAGGTGAATGACCACCACCAAGAAATAATAAGATACTACTTTACTTTTGGTTTGGATAGGACAATCCATTCTACTACTGTTGCAGGGACAAATCTGCACAAACAGAACTATGGACACTAAATAATGCATCGCTTAGCTTATCAATTATAATAGGTGCTGTAACTGTTAGACTTTCCACATACCTCAGTGATAACAGACTTTGTAGTTGAACCCCGGCCCCAATCTCCTTACTGACTAGATAGTGTGGCAGAGTCATTTAGCTCCCAAAGTCACCGATGGCAGAGGCACGGACTCATGCTTGCAAAAATTCGAAAACCTTTAGCTCATCCACTCTAGTCTGGAGGACCAAAAACCACAGACTCTATTTAAGTTTAAAAGCTTTATTAAAAGTAAACACATTTATTAAATTCAAGTTTGTCATAAAAGTGAACGTGTAACTGAAAATGGAAAAGTGCTTAGTGCTGACGATTAATTGGACACATTTCTTGTGGTCGAGCCGAGCTCTCACCTGGTTTGAACTTGATCCTGCTCGTGTTCTTAGAAGTCAAGGTTCTGTCTGTTAGGAGAAAAAGTGGTGCGTGTTAAAAAGTAAAAAGCAAACATTCATCAGTTGTGCCAAAAAGTGCAGCAAGACAACAGCCTTCCCTGGAAAAAGGGACCTTTTTACTCTAGAGTAGACAGTCAAAAATTATTAAATTGTACACTTTTTTTCACATTTCTTTCTTCCTCCTAGACCAAATATTATATAGTAGTGAGTGGTGTATTCTAACATTATTAAATGTACTTTGTAGGTGGAACATCTGGAGACGGGGCCAGCGCGGAGGTGGTGGCATTGGACGAGGAGGACAACTCTGGGGAGGAGGCGGTGCAAGTGCCGGAAAAGGACATGCCTGTGAGGGTTCACACGGTGGTGGCGGGCAGAGGTAAGCTATACATTCCTTAGTCATTGAGATTGAAGACTGCAGAGTGTGCTTTCTGCACGGGTGTATTATAAAAAAAGCAGGTAGTAGCCTCCTCTAAATGTACTTCGACTTAGCTGTGAAGTTTTTGGCGAGAAGAATCCCAATCAGATCTGAGGTGAACTTGATGGATGGGATGAACGAAAAGCGAAAGAAGGGTGGAAGTAAGTGTGGAAGCACGAGAAATGTAATGATGACTGGCAAAGAAGAATGATATGTGTTTGCTTGGTCCCCGAGGTGGCTGGGAAGGTAAGAAAATGGTATGGTGCATGGCTGGGTGAATGATGAAGCAAGGATGGGTGGAAGGAGAACAGCCTGGGTGGGTGAGACAGAAACTGTATGTGTGCAATATACTTTGAATGGATGGATGCCTGGATCATTCATGGTACTATCTGACTCTTAGATAGCATATGTGAATCTAGAGAGAGTAGACGGTCACTGGATGAACTAAGTGTTACTTTGAAGAGCATGTAACACCGCACCCGCACGTCCGTTCCAGTGTAGGAAAGGCAAGGAAAAGAAGTTGTAACGTTGTCCAAAGACTACCATGAATAGTAGCAGTAGTTTGTATTGCAACTGCAAGCACAGCATATATCCAGTTATTACGGTGGGCACTCCCTACCTCCCTTAATAACTTTAGTTTAGTAGTAGTACGTCATTCATGTGTGGGGGTATCACTGTTCACTCAATAATAAGCAAAGCACCTAAAGTCATCCCATATGTCATCAAATACATCCCATGTGAAGTGATAGATAATCAGATAATTTAGCTTCTTCATTTTCCTTTTCTAATACTCATTTGCACTGTAGGGTGAAAGCTAAATTAATTAAGCAGTAGCCCTTTTAACAGAGTATTCTCAGTGCCACCCGTAATAGAAAAGTAAGAGCTTCACCACCTGCATGTACTGGACCGGTACAGTAACGCAAGTCTGTCTCACTCACCATGGTGTGCGTCTGTTTTTCTCGGGTGCAAGTTCACTGCGCTGGCATTATGCCGGCTTGCATAAGATAACGTACCAATTGTCCTAAACAAGAGAGAAGAAGAAGAATAAGAGTGGTGTACTGTCATAGTCGACTGTAATAGAAGTCCATAGTGCTCGTAGAATTTGTTCCTTAAACTCCCACTAATGTTAGAGCAAGGATGAAGAAGTCGGAGGTTACATAGATACTGTCCTCAATAGTTATGCACTGTGCTTTCAATTTGCTACTTGTACTGTGACAACTTTCTGCTCAATCATTTTGTGTTAATCTTAAGGAGCATTGGTTACAGACTATGTCTTTCTTTTTTCATGTAGTTGCTCCTTCCAAATCCAAGACACCATCAAGGAGGAAGGAGCAGGCTCGAATGGCCCGGCAACGGAGGCTGGATGCCACTGTTGCTGAATATCGGCGGCTGGTGGCCCTGGAGGAGGAGGAGACGCAGTCTGGAACAACAACAACGTCCACTGGGACAGCTGCCTCCTCCTCCGTGCGGGCTGCCAGCCAGCGCAGTGCTCCAGCGGTACGGAGCCGGGCTACCAAAGCCAAACGCCACCGCCCAGCAGCAAAGAAAGCAGCTGCCCCTCACAGGAATTGCAAGGCACACCGGCGCCGCTTATCCCTCAGACTGTCCTACCTGGAGCAGGAGGTCCATAATTATAAGAACGTGGTGGAGGGCCTCCGCTTCGAACTTGCCACCCTCCGCAAGGAGCATGATGCCCTGGCTGCTAATTCCAACAGCACCCTGCCATAGTGTCCCTTGCCCCTTTTTTAGAGACTTTTGGGGGGTGGGAATTGGGAGTTGTGATTTTTGGGGACTTTTGAAGGACAATCGTTGGGGTTAGGGAGGGTCTTGCGGGAGATTCTTTTGTTAGGGCTATAAAAATATACTTTTTGAAACTTTATCTGACCATACCTGTTTTTTACTGCTTTTGAGTCTGGTGGGTGGGGGTTTAACATAACAGTAAGTTTGTTTTCCTGAATAGTCCTAGGACTTTAGTAGTACTACCGTCAATCAAATCTCTCGTCTCTCCTAATACTCCATTATACTACCTCCAACCAAACGCCTATCTTACCTGTAATTTCTGTTTGCAAGTAGGGCTAGGCCCAGGGCTGGCTCCACGGGAAACAGCAAATAAGGTTGGCAATCCTGGGCGGATAAAATTTCCTCATAGCGGTGGTACTAGTGGTGTGACACAGTGGCAGTTGCTTGCCTATGAAAAAAAGAAAATGAAATCTGGTTTGTGCTCCTGAGCAATACAAAGGTACAATACAGAATATAGCAGGTGACAGAAGTACACTAGAACAGTGCCACGTTGTAGCCTAACAAATGTTAAAGTATAACTAATTCGGTTGAAGTTCTTTGACATTAGCCATGGGTCTTTGTCAAGCAGAGTAAGAATATATCATCGGATTTCTTCACCAGCCTGTTGCTATCACCTTATCCTCCCCAGCAAGTGTGTGGATTTATTGCTGTAATTTAGTCACACATCAATCAAAACCACACAGCCCGGGGGAAGAGGGTTAGGGTTTGAAAAATGGATGGGTACGGGGGTTTTTGGGAAAGGTTTTGGGAGACAAGAAAAAGTAGCACAGCATGGACGAACAATTGTGAACATAAACAAATCTTTGGGTACAAACCTATCCATCAATCTTTGAAAGTGCATACACTACTGTAACTGCATGCATGTCAGTTAAAAGTAATTAGTACTTTCGACAACTGTGGAAGAAAGAATGCGACAGTACAGGGCGTGGGTGGAAATATTGATAACTATATTCAACATAAGGTCTCTGTAGCCAGATACCTGAGAGCCTTGCTGGTCACTATAAATCCATTCACAACAACACTCAATGGGGTTGGTCTGGAAGGTGTCAGGTTTACTCCCCGTGATCCAGTCGATGCAAATATGGTTCCACTTCCAAATGTCACCAACACCCAGAAGTGTAAACACAGGGTGTTCGAGGCATTAGGCGGGGGAGAAAAATAACAAACTAAAATAAAAAATGTGGGATGGGTAAAGGTAGGGTCAGCAGGGAAAGGATACCTGTAACAGAAGACAAGACAGGCATCAGTGAAGTGCTGTCCTAACATACAAGGGTACTCTCATATAGTCTCACTAAATAGTCTGCAAGTCTCCCGCCTACTCATGGGAAATGTAGTTTCATAGTACGGTAGGCGCTTAGGGGCTGCGTAACCTGACAGAAGGTATAGTAGATAGAAAAGGAGAAATTGCTTTTTTTCTAGGTGTCCCCTCACTCACCAGGGTTGCCCCTTGGTGACATGCTTCATCATTGGGGCCATCCCAGTCCTCTACGGCCTGGGGCGTGCTGCGACTTGCGAATTACGTAGGAGCACTTACAAATGACTATGTGTGGTGCAGATGTGATAGTGGAGTGGACTAAGTGATGTGTTAAGGGATCAATGTAGAAGCAGAGAGAGAGCCAAGAAATGCAGTCACAGTCAGAGAAAAAGGCAAGGGATACTGTATCTATGTGGTTGTAGTGGTCCTGTTGGAAGTGGTAAGTAAGTTGCCCGCAGAAAAAAAATCCTCCTATTAGCGGCACTCCTCCATTGCAGCCGACGCTTCGTCCATCGATGTTGGTCACCAGAAGACACCCTGTCCACTGCCTGCCTGATGCTGAATTGTGGCTCGCTACTGTGAAGCCTGACTCCATCCTTTTTTCCCCATTGCAGAGACTGAAACCCGGCCTGTAATTATTCAACGAAAAACAGGAAGTGATATAATATTACAACACCACTGATAAATAAATATAAGGCATGTAGGCTGTGGAGTGCAAAAAGTCACAATTTGTTTTTCCTAGTAGACAGTACAATGTTTTTGAAAGTGCGTACTCTGAGTCACCTTTTGAAGGATGTATGGGCAAATTAATGTATCGGATCTTGCCCCTCAAGCTAGGTGTACTGTAAACTGTGTTTTAGAACAAAATTAGATCTTCCTAGCAGTGCTCCCACCCAGACCCTTACTAAAGCCAGTCGCAAAAATGTAGAAGACCCCCAATCAAATCTCAAAAAACGAGGCCTAGCAGAAAACTGGTGACAAAACTTACTTTGAAAGTAAAAGTAGGCCGAAGTACCCTAATTACCCATTACCCACCGTGGATTGCATTCAAACCACTTGCAAGCAACCAAGCAAAAGTAGCCATAGCCAGCATCGCTCCAAGACTCGAAATCCCCCCCACTCAAACACATGCAATAGAAATACTGCTAACCCTAACGAACCCTAAGTTAAGAATAGTGGCAAAGGCTTTCTTTAACTATGCCAAATCCCCCCTTTCCCACCATGGATTTTCTTCAAATGACTTGCAACCAAAATTACACATTCTCACGAGTGCTCTAAGACCCCAGAACTCAGTTTGAAAAATCTAGAACACCCCGAAACACATGCAATCCTGCTGCTAGGGCTAACCCTAACGAACCCTAAGTTACAAAAAGTGCCAAAACTAAAGGCTTTTCCGCGCGGATTTTGTCCCAACCACTTCTACCCGGTATTAGACCTTCCCAGGAATGCCCCAAGACCCGGCAACCCACCCGCCAAGAAGCGTAACACCCCCAAACAGGCCAAAAGCAAAATCTCATACTTGCAATATTTCTGGGCCTTCGGTCCAAACGCGCTGCGTAGCTAGGCCATAAGTCGGGGTTGGCACGACGGATTTCCTGAAAAGCAAATGCAATCAAGATTAGAGTGTCCCAGCAGTGCTCCCAGACCACGAAACTCACCCGCAAACAGACGGAACCCCCCCTAAGAGCACCTCAAAGGCAAGCAAGTCATCAAAAACACAAAAAAAATTCCGCCTGGGATTTGGTCCAAAACACTTTTATCCGGTATTAGAGCTTCCCAGCAATGGCCCCAGAGCCGTCAACCCAGGAGAAAACGAGTAGAAGACCCCCAAACAGCCAAAGAGCAAAAGTACAAAAATGGGGACTTAGTCACTTTTTCACAAATTTCCCAAATCACTCCGCGCGCGCTCTGCAGCTAGGCCCTAAGTCCCCTCAGCCACCATGGATTTGCTTCAAACCTCTTGCAAAGTAAAGTATATATAGCCAGCAGTGCTCCCACACCACGAAACTCACCCGCAAACACCAGGAAGCCCCCCAAACAGGCCCCCGAAAACGCTACATAGAGCAAAATGTCAGAAATAGCCCAAAAAAAAATCGGCCTGGATTTTGTCCCAACCACTTCTACCCGGTATTAGACCTTCCCAGGAATGCCCCAAGACCCGGCAACCCACCCGCCAAGAAGCATAACACCCCCAAACAGACCAAAAGCAAAATCTCATACTTGCAATATTTCTGGGCCTTCGGTCCAAACGCGCTGCGTAGCTAGGCCATAAGTCGGGGTTGGCACGACGGATTTCCTGAAAAGCAAAAGCAATCAAGATTAGAGTGTCCCAGCAGTGCTCCCAGACCACGAAACTCACCCGCAAACACCAGGAAGCCCCCCAAACAGGCCCCCGAAAACGCTACATAGAGCAAAATGTCTGAAATAGCCCAAAAAAAATCGGCCTGGATTTTGTCCCAACCACTTCTACCCGGTATTAGACCTTCCCAGGAATGCCCCAAGACCCGGCAACCCACCCGCCAAGAAGCATAACACCCCCAAACAGGCCAAAAGCAAAATCTCATACTTGCAATATTTCTGGGCCTTCGGTCCAAACGCGCTGCGTAGCTAGGCCATAAGTCGGGGTTGGCACGACGGATTTCCTGAAAAGCAAATGCAATCAAGATTAGAGTGTCCCAGCAGTGCTCCCAGACCACGAAACTCACCCGCAAACAGACGGAACCCCCCCTAAGAGCACCTCAAAGGCAAGCAAGTCATCAAAAACACAAAAAAAATTCCGCCTGGGATTTGGTCCAAAACACTTTTATCCGGTATTAGAGCTTCCCAGCAATGGCCCCAGAGCCGTCAACCCAGGAGAAAACGAGTAGAAGACCCCCAAACAGCCAAAGAGCAAAAGTACAAAAATGGGGACTTAGTCACTTTTTCACAAATTTCCCAAATCACTCCGCGCGCGCTCTGCAGCTAGGCCCTAAGTCCCCTCAGCCACCATGGATTTGCTTCAAACCTCTTGCAAAGTAAAGTATATATAGCCAGCAGTGCTCCCACACCACGAAACTCACCCGCAAACACCAGGAAGCCCCCCAAACAGGCCCCCGAAAACGCTACATAGAGCAAAATGTCAGAAATAGCCCAAAAAAAAATCGGCCTGGATTTTGTCCCAACCACTTCTACCCGGTATTAGACCTTCCCAGGAATGCCCCAAGACCCGGCAACCCACCCGCCAAGAAGCATAACACCCCCAAACAGGCCAAAAGCAAAATCTCATACTTGCAATATTTCTGGGCCTTCGGTCCAAACGCGCTGCGTAGCTAGGCCATAAGTCGGGGTTGGCACGACGGATTTCCTGAAAAGCAAATGCAATCAAGATTAGAGTGTCCCAGCAGTGCTCCCAGACCACGAAACTCACCCGCAAACACCAGGAAGCCCCCCAAACAGGCCCCCGAAAACGCTACATAGAGCAAAATGTCTGAAATAGCCCAAAAAAAATCGGCCTGGATTTTGTCCCAACCACTTCTACCCGGTATTAGACCTTCCCAGGAATGCCCCAAGACCCGGCAACCCACCCGCCAAGAAGCATAACACCCCCAAACAGGCCAAAAGCAAAATCTCATACTTGCAATATTTCTGGGCCTTCGGTCCAAACGCGCTGCGTAGCTAGGCCATAAGTCGGGGTTGGCACGACGGATTTCCTGAAAAGCAAATGCAATCAAGATTAGAGTGTCCCAGCAGTGCTCCCAGACCACGAAACTCACCCGCAAACACCAGGAAGCCCCCCAAACAGGCCCCCGAAAACGCTACATAGAGCAAAATGTCAGAAATAGCCCAAAAAAAAATCGGCCTGGATTTAGTCCCAACCACTTCTACCCGGTATTAGACCTTCCCAGGAATGCCCCAAGACCCGGCAACCCACCCGCCAAGAAGCATAACACCCCCAAACAGGCCAAAAGCAAAATCTCATACTTGCAATATTTCTGGGCCTTCGGTCCAAACGCGCTGCGTAGCTAGGCCATAAGTCGGGGTTGGCACGACGGATTTCCTGAAAAGCAAATGCAATCAAGATTAGAGTGTCCCAGCAGTGCTCCCAGACCACGAAACTCACCCGCAAACACCAGGAAGCCCCCCAAACAGGCCCCCGAAAACGCTACATAGAGCAAAATGTCAGAAATAGCCCAAAAAAAAATCGGCCTGGATTTAGTCCCAACCACTTCTACCCGGTATTAGACCTTCCCAGGAATGCCCCAAGACCCGGCAACCCACCCGCCAAGAAGTATAACACCCCCAAACAGGCCAAAAGCAAACTCTCATACTTGCAATATTTCTGGGCCTTCGGTCCAAACGCGCTGCGTAGCTGGGCCATAAGTCGGGGTTGGCACGACGGATTTCCTGAAAAGCAAATGCAATCAAGATTAGAGTGTCCCAGCAATGCTCTCAGACCATGAAACTTACCCACAAACAGACGGAACCCCCCCTAAGAGCACCTCAAAGGCAAGCAAGTCATCAAAAACACAAAAAAATTTCCGCCTCGGATTTGGCACAAACCACTTTTAGTGCTTCCCAGCAATGGCCCCAGACCCGTCAACTCACCTGCAAAGAGGTAGAACAACACCCCCACAAGTGCTGAGTCTTTCTTCATTGGGCGTAAACCAGCCCTCTGCTTTGATGGAAATAGGAGTCTGGAGGAGGAGGATAGAGGAGCATGTTCTTCTGAACTTGTGAACCTGAGGAATGCAGACTGCGGCACCTTCAAATAAATTAGCAAACAAGTGAAGACAGTTCTGCTGATGGGCTTGTCTTTGTGATTATCTGATTAAAGTTTGAATTATATTAACTGTGCACAACAAAGAAAGACAGACACACAGGAATAAAAGTGAATAAGGATGAAAAAGAAAGTTATTGATTCGTTGTCTCATTTTCAGGGCTCGAAGTCGGAATCACGGTCCAGGAATAAGAATAAGGCTTCGTCATCATACTCTGCGAATTCAGCCCGGGTGAGGTCAGTGCCACCTGACAGAGTAGAAATTCCCTCATCTATGGTGCTGGCCACCTCCTCTTCATCCGGCACGCTCTCTCGTACTCTTATATCTGGTGGTATGAGGTGCTGATTCATCTTGATCATTGTTAACCTCTCCACATTTTTGGGCGAGAGGCGGCTCCGTTTGGGAGTTACAATCCCACCAGCCGCACTGAAAACCCGTTCAGAAGACACACTTGCGAGTGGGCAAGACAAGTAGTTTAAAGCCAGGTTGGTGAGCTGTGGCCACAATTCTTTTTTCCCATGCCAATACGCCAATGGGTCAGAATTAACATAGACCTCTGTGGAGTCATTCAGATAGTCCTTCACCATCGACTCAAGGTCCTCCTCCAAGGTTCCTCCACTTTGCGTAGCTCTTGCTGTGCCTCTGGCCTTTTGAGAACCAAACCCACGCAGAGCTAGCCAATCCTCTTCAGCCTCCAATGTTTCTGCTGCCTTTCGTGCAGATGATGCGGTTGCCGGTGTCTTTAACGGCTGAGAGGTCACTTGTGCCACAGCCACAGGTGCAGAAGTGGATTGTTTTGACTGGGGATGGCCTGCTGATGTACTGCCATTTCCTTCAATTTCCAGCCGTTCTGTTTCAAACTTCTTGGCTGACAAGGCTAGCCAACGTTTGTACTTTGTAACATCTTCATCAGCAAAAGGAAAGAATGCTCTGCCTGCCAGCGCCTTTTTGTAGCGTGGATCCAGAATAGTAGCACAAATGTAATGCTGTTCTGAGTGGATCTTTTGAAGACGTTCATCACCTTGTAGGAGCTCTAATAATGTCTCAGCCAGAAGCAAAGAGTCTTTCTTTTTGTCATCTTTTCGAAACACAGAACACACCTCCTTCAGTTGGTCCTCCAGCATGTACAACAATGGGATAGCTTTTCCCAAATTAGAGTCCTCCTTGCTGACTGCACGTGTGAAGACCTCAAAAGGACGAAGCATGCGTGTTAGGCTTTCAACTATGTTCCATTGCGGCCCACCCATCCTCAGCTCCTCTATACCCTCTTTCAAGAAAAATTGATCGAGTTGCGTATACTGCTCATACAGACGCTCAAGCATGTAGAAGGTTGAGTTCCAACGTGTTACCACCTCCTGGATGAGTGCTTTCACTGGCATTTGACTTTGATATAGCATGCTCCTCAGCTGCTTGCGGGCCTTAAAAGAATGCCTGAAATGCTTGCAAATTTTTCGGCAGTTGTCCAATACACTGTACGCTGCACTGCGTTTATTACCCAAGAATTTTTGGACAACCAGGTTTATACAGTGCGCCAAACACGGCACTCTGAAATAGTAACCGTCCCTCATGGCCTTAACTATATTGGAGCCATTGTCTGTGGAAACATAACCAACCTTGCGTTTTAGTGGGGACAGACAGTTAAGGACCTTTGTGTTAAAGACATCCAAAATGTTTTCTGCTGTGTGACGTTTCTCCAAACCAAACATGGCTAGTGTTGCATGTTTCCGAGCACCTTTAAAAACAATGTTAGTGTCAACACCTGAGTTTAGCTTTGCTTTAGCCCCTGAAAAAGAGACCCAGTGTGCAGTGATGCACATGTAATCAGCGCCTGCGCCACTGGTCCACATGTCTGTTGTCAGATGTATAGTGTGAACAGCACTCTTCTCCAAAGCTGCCCCAATCACCTTCAGAACATCTTCATGTAGTGCTGGAACCGCAACTCGGGCAAAATAGAACCGGCTAGGAACCTTCCATTTAGGGCAGAGCACTGTCACTAATTCTAGAAAACCAACCCCTTCTACAAAAGAAAAAGGGAGAAGGTCCAGAGCTAGCATTTTAGCCAGCTTAGTGTTATACAGACGGGTCATTGGGTGGTTGCGTTCATATTGCGCTTCTGTAAACAACATCTTTTTAATGTTGCCCTGGACCAATGATTTACGGGATGATGATGATCTCTTCGACCCAGTTACGCTCGCTGATGAACTTTTCCGCATTGATGTCTCACTCTCTCCCACACTCTTAGTGTGGCTCCCATGGGGTGTGCTGCTGACATGGGAACTGGGTGTAAGTGAAGTGTTTGAATCGTCTTCTTCTACCTCCTCGTCATCAGCAGATGACAAATCAACGTTTTCATTACGTGCAATTCCGGCTTTCTTGACCGCCTCTAGGTGCGGAAACCATTCGACAGGGTGCCTTCTCTCAAGATGACCTCTCTGGCCTCCGGTACCATAGTTAGAACCAAGCTTACCACGACTATATCGAAGCTTACAAAGGCTACAAATGGCTACGTTTTCCTTTTTTGGGCAAACACTAAAGAAGTCCCAAACTGGAGACTTGAAATGTCTTCGGGGGCCGGAGGAGGCGGCGATACTGGTGGTGGTGGTCCTGCTGCTAATGACAGATGAAGTGGAGGATGTGGATTGCCGAACTTCAGTACGTTTTGCACTTTCACCACCACGAATTGAGGTCGAGGACGAGGTGGGTACCTTCTTGCGAGGAAGAAATATGGAAGCGGTAGGTTTTGGTGTACTACTTAACTCCAAATCTAATGATTCCATTTCCATTGCCTCCTCGCCGACATCATCATCACGCTCAGCAGCTTCTCGGGATAGGGTCAAAATGTCTCTTTGCTGCATGCCCGGTGGGGCTGCAGTGACCTTTGTGATGACTGCCTCGTCGTCATCGTGAGAGGCTTCATCACCAGCAGTATCTGTCACTTCTTGTTGAGCCTCATCACACTCCATAGGTTTGAGTTTTTGGACGACCTTCCTTTTACGCTTAGGTACCGGTGGCAGATCATGGTGTGCCTCTGCCTCACTGTCAGACCGCAGTTGTCGTGGTTCCCAAGACAGATCACTTGCACCAGAACGAGGTGGGCTTGAAGAAGATGTAGACACCCCCCTTGATCTTTTCCTTGCTAGGGATGTGGAAGACAATGAATGATCATCAGGAGGAGTGGCTTCCAATGATACCTCAGCTTCATTGTCGATTTCCAAATGTGCCCCTACTTCGGGAGGAACAACTATTGTGGGCACTTGTGAACGTCCATGCACCTTTGCTTGCGCATCTCCTTTTGCTGCCTCTCCTTCCACATGTACTTGGGCGTGTACTTGCACATGGTGTTGTTGTTGCGGCTGTGGTTGTTCAACACTTGTCAGATGAGTTACAACAACCTGTGTTGATTCAGGGACATTGCTGCTACTTTCTTGCGATGAGCCAACATCACTGGTCGATGGTGATTGGAGAAGTACACTGACTGCCTCTGAAGCACTCAAGGGCTTTGACTTAAGTTGGCGTGGTGGTGGAGGCACTGAACCCAATGGAGCAGGGGTGCTGCTCTCAGGTTGGTCCCCAGCAGATCCTGCTGCTGCAGGCGTACTTTTTTTTTTGCTCCCAAAAAAAGTGGTGGGTGGCACACCAGCCTCCTTGGTAACTTGCTTCTTCTGCTCCTTACTAGCAACTTTCTTGCTAGAGGAGCTACGGAGAACTTTCTTTGGGGCCATCTTCTTCAGAGCAGGTCAGACAGCAGGCCGCAGTTGCACGAATTGTAGAGTTGTCTGAGGCCAGACGTGACGTCGCGTGACGTTATGCTGCACACACACACCGCTGCAGGACTTCTTCCTGGCACTGGTGGTTCTCTTGAGTCTTGTGCACCTAAAAAAAATGGAAGACAGAGGAACATCAGTTCAGTTATAGAGCACAAAAAAATCGAAAAACACTGCAAAATCAGCACAATCCCAATCCATCCATGCCCTCCATAATGTTTAAATTCAAGACAACCCACAGAAAGACTAGGCCCATGCAAGACTCACTACCCCTGGGCATAAATAAAGGTTGAAAAGTAGGCAAAATGGTTGGAGGCCTAACAACAAAGCCTGCATTCAAAATGGCCACTTGCCTGCCAAGCACATGGCCAGTGCCTGTAGCTGCACTCAAAATGGCCACCAGCCACATGGCATGTCCCTCCCCATGAACACCCCCAAAAATCGAAAAACACTGCAAAATCAGCACAATCCCATTCCATCCATGATGTTTAAATTCAAGACAGCCCACAGAAAGACTAGGCCCCATGCACCACTCACTACCCCTGGTCAAGGCCCCAACAACAGGTCAAAAATCGAAAAACACAAAATTTTACAAAAAAAAAAAATCGAAAAACACTGCAAAATCAGCACAATCCCAATTCATCTATGGCCTCCATGATGTTTAAATTCAAGACAACCCACAGAAATACTAGGCCCATGCAAGACTCACTACCCCTGGCATAAATAAAGGTTGAAAAGTAGGCAAAATGGTTGGAGGCCTAACAACAAAGCCTGCATTCAAAATGGCCACTTGCCTGCCAGCACATGGCCAGTGCCTGTAGCTGCACTCAAAATGGCCACCAGCCACATGGCATGTCCCTCCCCATGAACACCCCCAAAAATCGAAAAACACTGCAAAATCAGCACAATCCCATTCCATCCATGATGTTTAAATTCAAGACAGCCCACAGAAAGACTAGGCCCCATGCACCACTCACTACCCCTGGTCAAGGCCCCAACAACAGGTCAAAAATCGAAAAACACAAAATTTTACAAAAAAAAAAAATCGAAAAACACAGAAAAATCAGCACAATCCCAATTCATCTATGGCCTCCATGATGTTTAAATTCAAGACAACCCACAGAAATACTAGGCCCATGCAAGACTCACTACCCCTGGCATAAATAAAGGTTGAAAAGTAGGCAAAATGGTTGGAGGCCTAACAACAAAGCCTGCATTCAAAATGGCCACTTGCCTGCCAGCACATGGCAAGTGCCTGTAGCTGCACTCAAAATGGCCACCAGCCACATGGCATGTCCCTCCCCATGAACACCCCCAAAAATCGAAAAACACTGCAAAATCAGCACAATCCCATTCCATCCATGATGTTTAAATTCAAGACAGCCCACAGAAAGACTAGGCCCCATGCACCACTCACTACCCCTGGTCAAGGCCCCAACAACAGGTCAAAAATCGAAAAACACAAAATTTTACAAAAAAAAAAAATCGAAAAACACAGAAAAATCAGCACAATCCCAATTCATCTATGGCCTCCATGATGTTTAAATTCAAGACAACCCACAGAAATACTAGGCCCATGCAAGACTCACTACCCCTGGCATAAATAAAGGTTGAAAAGTAGGCAAAATGGTTGGAGGCCTAACAACAAAGCCTGCATTCAAAATGGCCACTTGCCTGCCAGCACATGGCAAGTGCCTGTAGCTGCACTCAAAATGGCCACCAGCCACATGGCATGTCCCTCCCCATGAACACCCCCAAAAATCGAAAAACACTGCAAAATCAGCACAATCCCATTCCATCCATGATGTTTAAATTCAAGACAGCCCACAGAAAGACTAGGCCCCATGCACCACTCACTACCCCTGGTCAAGGCCCCAACAACAGGTCAAAAATCGAAAAACACAAAATTTTACAAAAAAAAAAAATCGAAAAACACAGAAAAATCAGCACAATCCCATTCCATCCATGGCCTCCATGATGTTTAAATTCAAGACAACCCACAGAAATACTAGGCCCATGCAAGACTCACTACCCCTGGCATAAATAAAGGTTGAAAAGTAGGCAAAATGGTTGGAGGCCTAACAACAAAGCCTGCATTCAAAATGGCCACTTGCCTGCCAGCACATGGCAAGTGCCTGTAGCTGCACTCAAAATGGCCACCAGCCACATGGCATGTCCCTCCCCATGAACACCCCCAAAAATCGAAAAACACTGCAAAATCAGCACAATCCCATTCCATCCATGGCCTCCATGATGTTTAAATTCAAGACAACCCACAGAAATACTAGGCCCATGCAAGACTCACTACCCCTGGCATAAATAAAGGTTGAAAAGTAGGCAAAATGGTTGGAGGCCTAACAACAAAGCCTGCATTCAAAATGGCCACTTGCCTGCCAGCACATGGCCAGTGCCTGTAGCTGCACTCAAAATGGCCACCAGCCACATGGCATGTCCCTCCCCATGAACACCCCCAAAAATCGAAAAACACTGCAAAATCAGCACAATCCCATTCCATCCATGATGTTTAAATTCAAGACAGCCCACAGAAAGACTAGGCCCCATGCACCACTCACTACCCCTGGTCAAGGCCCCAACAACAGGTCAAAAATCGAAAAACACAAAATTTTACAAAAAAAAAAAATCGAAAAACACAGAAAAATCAGCACAATCCCAATTCATCTATGGCCTCCATGATGTTTAAATTCAAGACAACCCACAGAAAGAATCAGTCCACCCACCACTGAGTACCCCTGGGAAAAGGCCCCAAAACAGCCCAAAAATCGAAAATCCCAAAATTTTAGTTGCAGCAACTGTAATGCCCCAAACAAACTTACTTGTAAAATTTCTAATCCAACAGTGATCCAAAGAAAGTCAAAAAGGCCTCAAATCCAAAGATCCAGCAGCATCCACAAAAGGTAATCCTTCCAGGTCCACATCCGAATGAAAAGTGACCAGGAGATGGACAAAGCACTGGGAGGAGCCTGCTGAACAGGAACAGGAAGTTGAAGACTATGGGGCACTTCCTTCCTCCCACCCCCCTGCCCCCTCCCCAAAATGGACTCCTCGCTAAAAAAGTGCAGGCAAATGTCAAACTAAGGAGTTATTCACATAAAAATCATCATTTCTAGAAGGTTTATGCTGCTTGCTGGTGGATTTCTTGTGCAGAATTGCAAATTTATATTTTCGCTCGCCGCATCTCAAATCTCGCAAATTGCGAAGTACCGCGAGACGTGATCTCGCCGTACTCGCGTTGACAAACTATCGCTGGCAAGCCGCGATGACGTAATCGCGCTCGCCAATTCCCGCGGGATCACACAGCAAGATCCAAAATGGCGCAGCACTCGCAAACTATCGAAAAAAACAACTCGGCAAACGATGATAAACGCCGCGCGCCGCAAAAATTGTATCACCAACGCCGCGCGCCGCCAAAAAAATCCGCTGCGTGCGAATTTGCGGATTTTGCGGGAAATCCGCAAATCTCGCGGATTGCGGATTTCCCGAAAATCCGCAAAATCCGCGAGCGGAACGGATTTTCCGCCCACGCTTACTACAACCTGTGTCTGCCCTATCTGGCACTTGGTGGCCTTGATAGTGAGACCTGCTGCTTGCAGTGCCTCTAACGTCTTCCGCAGGTGGACCAGGTGATCCTCCCAGGTGGAGCTAAAGACAGCAATATCGTCAAGATACGCCGCACAGAAGTCATCCAGCCCAGTAAGGACGTGATTCACCAACCGTTGGAAGGTGGCAGGTGCATTTTTCAGACCAAAGGGCATCACCACGAACTGATAATGCCCACCAGGGGTTGAAAATGCGGTTTTAGGCTTGGCGTCCTCAGCTAACCTGATTTGCCAATACCCAGCTGTCAGGTCAAACGTACTTAAGTAGTTGGCCGAAGCCAATCTATCGATAAGCTCGTCTGCCCTTGGTATTGGGTGGGCGTCAGTCTTAGTGACTGCATTGAGACCCCTGTAGTCTACGCAAAACCTCATCTCTCTCTTACCACCCTGGGTGTGAGGTTTCGGCACTAGAACTACGGGACTAGCCCAAGGGCTATCCGAGGGTTCAATGACTCCCAGCTCCAACATTTTCTGCACTTCACTTTTGATGCAGTCTCTAACGTGATCAGGCTGCCTGTAGATTTTACTCTTTACGGGCAAGCTGTCACCAGTGTCGACCTCATGGGTGCACCAATCGGTCTGACTGGGTGTCAGAGAAAACAGATGTCGGAACGACTGAAGAACCTGTTTACAGTCGCTCTGTTGATGTTCGGAGAGGCTGCCACAAAAGACAACACCATCTACCGAGCCATCGTCAGGATTCTGAGAGAGCAGGTCGGGGAGAGGGTCACTCTCCTCTTCCTGTCCCTCATCTAGGGCCATGAGCAAACTCATGTCCTTCCTGTCGACATATGCTTTTAGCCTGTTGACATGAAGCACCCTGTGGGGGCTCCGGGGAGTTCCCAGGTCGACCAGGTAGGTGACCTCTCCCTTTTTCTCCAGGATGGTGTGGGGCCCGGACCATTTGTCCTTGAGTGCTGCTGGGGCCACCGGCTCCAACACCCACACCTTCTGTCCGGGCTGGTAAACAGTCAAGACAGCCTTTTGGTCATGCCAAGCTTTTTGGAGTTCTTGGCTGGCCTTAAGGTTTTCGGATGCCTTCTCCATGTATTCAGCCATCCGCGAGCGGAGGCCGAGCACATAGTCCACTATGTTGGTTGCAGGCTTTTTGAGAGGTCTCTCCCATCCTTCCTTCACCAAACACAGGGGTCCTCTTACAGGATGCCCGTACAAAAGTTCAAAAGGGCTGTAGCCAACCCCCTTCTGTGGGACTTCTCTGTAGGCGAACAAGAGGCAGGGGATTAGGACGTCCCATCTACGCCGAAGCTTTTCCGGTAGTCCATGAATCATCCCTTTTAGGGTCCTGTTGAATCTCTCAACAAGCCCATTGCATTGTGGATGATAGGGTGTAGTGAACTTGTAGTTGACACCACATTCCTTCCACATAGCAGTTAAGTAGCTCGACATAAAGTTTGCACCTCTGTCGGAGACGACCTCCTTAGGGAAGCCCACTCTGGAGAATACTCCAACTAGGGCTCTTGCCACAACAGGTGCTGTAGTGGTCCTAAGGGGAATAGCTTCAGGATACCTGGTGGCATGATCCACTACCACCAGTATAAACTTGTGCCCTGATGCTGTCGGTGGTTCCATGGGACCGACGATGTCGATCCCCACCCGTTCAAAGGGCACCCCCACCACAGGCATTGGTATAAGGGGGGCCTTTGTCGTGCCACCTGACTTACCACCGGCTTGGCAAGTGACACAGGAGCGGCAAAACTCCTTGGTATCTTCGTTCATGTGAGGCCAGTGAAAGTGCGAGACAAGCCTGTCCCACGTTTTCGTCTGGCCTAAGTGACCTGCTAAGGGAATCTCGTGGGCCAAGGTAAGTAGGAAACCACGCTGAGACAAGGGGACGACCAGCCTCCTGGTCATGCCAGGCTTGGGGTCTCTTGACTCAGTGTACAGGAGTCCATCTTCCCAGTATACCTTGTGGGTACCTGTGGCGTTCCCAGCAGCCTCAGCAGCAGCCTGCTGTCTGAGGGGTTCAAGAGAAGGGCAGTCTAACTGGTCCTTCCCCAGATCTTCCCTTGAGGGTCCCCCTGAGCCCAAGAATTCAACTTGATCAAGTTCGAACTCCCTCGGCTCAGTTTCCCTCAATTCCTGTAGGTCAGCCTCCTCTGAGACTTGATCCTCGACCTGGGGCAAGGGGGAAGGCGCAGCCTTAACCCTACTGCTCTTTTTCTTGGGAGGTGTCTGGTCCGTTGTTCCAGGATCCAGCACCTGTTCAGTGGGGCATTTCCTGACCTGTGACCTAGTCACAGCGAACACATGTGCTGGCAAACCTAACATTTCCATGTGAGTCCGGTGCTCCACTTCTGACCATTGTGACGACTCCAAATCATTGCCCAACAAACAATCCACTGGGAGGTCTGGACTAACTACAACCTTCTTTTGGCCAGTTACCCCTCCCCAGGAGAAAGCTACAATTGCCATACTGTGATTGGTAGTGACATTGCTTGCATTGGTCACCAGGAATTCTGTACCTGGCATGATCTGTCCAGGGTCCACAAAGTTAGGCGTCACCATGGTGACGCTGGCACAAGTGTCCCTATAGGCCTGAGCCATCTTTCCATTGATGAAAGGCGTCTGTCTGTATTTGCCCAAAGTATTGGGGCTTACGTCAGGGGACACGTCCACGTCCCCTGTACTGACAAGGACGGCCTGAGTGAGTGTACCAACTAAGTTGTCACGCCCCTCAGAACCCAGGGTTAACCCTACTAAACCCTTGGGAGGTGCACTACCACTGCTGGCTGTACTAGGGGGCACAGGTGCCTTAGGGGCTGCAGTGGCAGGAGGCTGCCCTCCTCCTTTCTTGGTGCACTCACTAAACCAGTGAGATTTACTTTTACAGTACTGGCACCATCGTTTGGATTGGCCTTCTTTCTTCTTTTGGGGAGCCTGACCCCCACCCTCTTTGGGTTGTTGGGGACCTGTCGAAGACTTCTGGCCATTTTGTTCCCCCTTAGAATCTTTACCCTTCTGGTCTGCTTTCTTCTGACCACCTTGATTCTGGCCCTGGTTCTGTTTAACTCTCGTACGAACCCATTTGTCTGCCTTCTGTCCCAATTCTTGGGGAGAGGTCAGATCCGAGTCGACAAGATGCTGATGCAACAACTGGTTCTGACAATTGTTTAAAATTTGTTCTCTCATCATCAAATTGTACAATCCTTTGTAATCAGTAACCTTACTGCCCAGCAACCAGCCCTCAAAAGCCTTAGTGGCACAATCGACAAAATCAGACCAGTCTTGAGCCTGCGTTTTCTGGGTATCCCTGAACAGCACCCTGTACTGCTCAGTGGTTAGGCCGAACCCTTCAACGAGTGTATTCTTCAAGACTTGGTAATTGTTAGCGTCCTCTACCCTTGTGGTGAGGAGCTTGTCTCTTCCTTTACCTTCAAAGGAGAGCCACAAGATAGCTGCCCACTGACTCTGGGGAACACCTTGCACAGTGCAGGCCCTCTCCAAAGCAGTAATCCATTTGTGGATGTCGTCCCCTTGTTTAAAGGGGGGCACTATCTTCCCAAGGTGTTTCGTATCGAAACTCTTTTCCCTATTACTAGGTACATTGCTGCCACCAGTGGGGACTGCCCCACTTAACTGTTGCTCTCTAGCAAAAGCAAGCTTTTCCTTGGCCAGGGCAAGTTCTTCCCTTTCGATCCTCAGATTAGCTGCCCTTTCCTTAGCTTCGTACACTCTCCTCTGAGGGGACGTCATCCCTCTTTGAGAAGAGTTGCGAGAGCCATTGGTTCGAACAGATCTGTTAGAGCCTCTTGACAGAGACCTAACTCGTCCATTCCCAATGTTAAGCGCACCTGACAGTAGCGCCGGGGGTCCCCCAGTACCACTATCATGTCTGCTTAAGTTGGACCGTGTCAGTCTACCGACTTCTACCTGTCCCTTATCTGCCTCGTCCCCAGAGAGATCCTCATCCTCATCCTCCTCGCCGTCTTCGTTCTCAGTTGCGAGGTGGATAAGGTCAGGATCGCCCCGGGTTCCCTCGAGGGGAGGCATGCCTCCTTCTGGATTAGAAGGGCTAAGAAGCTTCTCAGCCTTTCTGGCATCATAAGTCTCTAGGAGACCAATCAGAAAGGAGGTGGTGGGGTTAGCCCCTTGCTTAATCTTCCTAGAGGTACATACTTGTCGTAACTCATGGAAGTTAAGCGCAGTATATCTTGACGTGATGACCTGTGGAGGGTCAACTGACACAAGGGGAGACTCAGAGTTTCCTCCTTTGTCCGACATACTGTTTCTAGTGTGGTGTAAGTGATGCACCTACCTACACTATGTGTTTACCTACTTTTCCCTTGCTAAGAGTTGTAGCCAAGGTGTGCTAAGCCTTGAGGAGCTACAACAGCTGGTTCAGTAGAACTCAGAGTATTCTAAGCTTTAGTTATATGTACTAACAGTACTCGTGTGATCTTTCAACAAGATATTCTTAGGATACGTGTGGTAAAACAACAGCAAGCTCAAATCCCAACCGCTGCTCACCAATGTGAGAAGTTGGCCCGATATGCAACGTTCGCTATTCTAGCGACCGCTATGTATCGTTCCAACGACCCTTATGGTGTTTGGTTGTAAGTCAACCTATAGACCAGCTATCCTAGTAGCGTGGATACGAGCAGTCTAAGGCTAAAGACTCGAGAGGGCGCGTTAAGCCAGCTGTTTACCACACATGTACCCCTTGAACACCCAGTGAAAGGACACCACACAAGTGTTATGAAAATAAACAATATATTTATTAAGAATCACAACAGCCCTGTACTCTTTATGAGGACAGGGTACTAAGCACAAACCAAATCTCTTTAGCAAATACTTCAAGTGCACAGTTTAAAACAAGTGTCCGGGGACACGGAAAGGTTAAGGCAAGTCGGAAGCGAGGGACTCGGGACCCTAGAGTAAGGAGGCTATGCAGGCACCGAAATGCCGAGTTACCTAGCCACGAGGGCTGCGGCTGCAAGTCTTACAGGCGTCGGGGTCTTCGCTGACGAGCCAGGAGCCGGAAGAAAAGGAGTTGCTGGCCGGCGACCAGTGGTGAATAGTTCGTAGGGATCCAAGCCTGGATCGGAGATTGATGAAACCTGAAAGCAGAGGGGACCAAGTTCGTACTACTAGCCAGTAGTCAGAGGGTACCAGGAAGGCACCAGTTGGCCGTCACCTCGACCAGGTGAGTGGGCGACGCTAGGCTCTGCAGTCTCACGGACCAGGAGGCGTTGTCGGCGACCACGGTGGAGGTGCGAGCTGTCCCACGACGGATGTCGCTGTCGGCGTCTTGAGTGGACCAGGAGGGTCCGGGGTGCTTCTCGAAAAGATGGAAGCAAGGGCCAGTCTGGAGCAACCAGACCGGCAGTGTTGATTCTCGGATGTCGTCACAGAAGGGCACAAGCCAGCGGCTAGTGACCAGACAACGTGCTGAGCAGCGAGCAGAAGGGCCCCACGCAGATCGTGGAGATGCTGGGAGACTGCACTTCGGTGCTGGAGCGGCTCAGGGTCGGGGCTTCTCGGACCCCAGAGCACTCACCAGAGAGTTACCTCGATGGTCGTGCTGGTTTTTAAGAGCGTGCAGGTTCTGATGATGGCCGGTCCCTCGAGGTCTCGTCGCACCCACAGATCACAGCTGAGCTGATGACGTGGGTAGAGGTCAGAGGTGCCAGGGAAGCCGGTTTCTCGTCGAGCTGGGCCGTCGGATTCCTTGAGGAAGGACTTACAGCAAACCGCAGAGTTCTTAGATGGTGCCCGCTGATGCAGGGTGACTACTCCTTAGTCACAAGGGAGAAATCTTGAGAAGAGTCTTGAAGTCCTTTCGTAGAAAGTATTCTTGATTCAAAGATGATCTAATTTGGAAGGGTCCCCGCTCCGGCCTTTATCCTAAAGAAAGGGGTGGGTACATGACTAGGTCCTGCCCTAAGGGTGGGACCAGGAAGGGGGGTAGTTACACCCCTCTCCCCTGCCGGACTTTCCCCAGGCCAGGGCTGTCGCCCCTGGAACTGGTTCTAACCGGCAGATGCGTAGTGAGCACCGGGGTGCCACTCCGCAGTCACCTTCTCGCAAAAGCCCTACCTACCCAGAATACACAAACCCTGTCTGGGACGGTGCGAACACCGCCCTTGACAGGAAACCCTTTGTCCAAGTGCTCCTCGCTGGAAGGACTCCCAGCAGCAGGAGGTCAGACTCGTGTCTGTGGTGGCAGCATCCATTTTGTGGAGCTGAGGCTTTAGTTAACTTTAACCGGGGTTCACAGTTACGTACATGTCGTGTCCCTCTAGAAGGGCGGAATGCTAACCTCGTCGCCAGGGTTGGTGAGAGGGCAGCATCCCGATTCGTATGACACCTTACTCGACATGTCTTGATAACGCGACACCGAAGTTACCGATGTGATACGCGTTATCATGGAACAGCCATTGGGTCTTTTCTCCGCAAGCTGCAACCGGCTCGGCTCGGGCCAGAACACAGTTCACGCGAGCCCATGCACTCTGCCTTCAGGATTGTCAAGGCCTGCCATAGGAGTGACTGATAGGGACTCGGGTGTCCATTGGAAGGTTAGATATAGAGCTACTATATCTAAAGCAAAGGGTGATTACACGACTTCGCCCCAGCTGTCATGCAGCCAGTTGTGTCAAATTTAGGAGGCCATTCAGGGGTGGCACAATACATGCTGCAGCCCCTGGTGGCCCTGGGTACACCTATGCCCTGAGTTACAGGGTCTGATAAGGTGGCCCAGTACCAATTGGTAAATGCACCTAGGGTACATCTCGTAATTTAGAAAGAGAACAGCCAGGCTGTGGGTCTGATTGGCAGGCCCGCAGCCAGAGAAAGTCGTAAACCAGTGAAACAAAAGCAAAAAATCTGGGTGATCATAGGATTGCAGACCCTACTCTCCTACAATTACTATGATAACGGGTTATAGAGGGAGTAACTCCTGCTCGAAATTTGCTGACTGTCACTACTCCTGTTCCCCTTGAGCACTATTACTCTTCCTTATCATGAGCAGAAGCACCGGCAGTCCTATCTCAATAACACGTTTATTCAAATGTTGCATCACACCCATAATGCTACGCACGTCACCAACTGTTGGGTGTGTGGAATGATGCCAGCTCATCAGAAAAAAGGAGGAACACCTTTCATTCCTTTGCCTTTTTCACACAATGGTTCTTGTCAGGATTGGTTTGCCTTGTTATGGGCATCTAAAGTTGCTAACAATACTTATGCTGATGTAGGAAGACTAAATTTGCAGCTTAACAAGGTGTGCTATCCTGATGAGGAAGGAGATCCACAAGCTAAAGGAACTGTATGGAAAATGGAGGAGTATTGCTGCATAAACACCTCCATGCCCTATGTTTACCCAAACACTCAAACTGTCAAGGGTAATGGGCCGCCTGTAATAGCTGTTACCAGATCCGTGTGTGAATAGTATTGGAAGTATTCCCGTGGGGAAAAGCGACTGTACTCTGGTGTTGAATATTACTGGAGCAAACAAAGGCAGTTTAATTTCATCACACAATACCTACTTTATATGTGGGAATGAAGGATACTACCATCTTACCGTTGGTTGGTCAGGAATTTGCTATGTGTCCTTTTTGCTACCACCTGTGTTTTTTGGCTCCTGCATCCTACCATAAAGATTATGAACGGTATAATGACATTTTCAAGAGTCGATCAAAGAGGACAATAAATCATAATGAGGTGGAACAGACTGATACTGCACTGCAGCAATATGTTGACTTCAATTTGGGGTTGTCCTTCTTTGTTGGTGCCACCTTAAACAGCCGGAAAAACGGGCGCTTGACACGTGTTGTAGAGGCTGTGACCAACCAGATAGCTATGGCACTTGGAAACATTACTGAAGAACTACAGATTGCGATAATTGTGGAGCTCCAAAATCGGATGGGGCTCGACGTTGTTCTTGCAGATCGTGGTGGTGCATTTTGCATCATCAGGAGCAGTTGCTGTGTTTTCATCCCTGATCACGCCCCTTCAGTTTTTGATGAAATTTCTAAATTGCATAAAATCGCTGCTGAGATTCACCCCGATACTGGAATATGGACTTTCACCGGTGGGCTGTGGACACTATTTGTTACCTGGGGCTGGAAACTGTTGACAGTACTATATATATTCTTTGCGATCCTACTGTTATGTTGCTTATGTCTACAGTGTGGTCCAATGCTTTGTTCCCTTTGTGCCTCTGCTTGTATACCTACCAAAAGCAACGTTAAGAATATGAATGCCCAATATGTATTAGACCAAGAAGTTAATGAGATGATGCAAATAGATGTGCAAGATGTTTTCCTTGTTCCTTCTAAATCATAGAGATGTCTTCAGCTAATGCTAAAAGGGTCGTCTGTGGAGATTGGCAGAGATCACTGTTAGCATGAGCTGAAGCCATTTTGTTTGTGGCATCCATTTTAGTTAGCCACGTGCTTTCCTGTCTTCGCTGTTGCCTGCTTCTCTATTACGCCTGAGTCATCATCTATAGTTAACTCCTTCAGCACTGAGCCAGAGCACTGCGCATGCTCAGAAAGGCTTGGAGCTGCTAGTATGCACCAGTTACAGACTTAACTGTCAGGCTATTTTAACTGATGTCAGCAACTATGTAACTCCTCCCACTCTGTTGACTAAGTGATTCCCATGTACCCTTATATGTGAATAACTATTCGTGTTTACACTTGTACCGCCTCTTTTTGAACCTCAATGCTTACACTGCAACTATCATAGTATATAAGCACCATGGTTTCTGTACTCCATCTACTGTCTGATACATTGCTTGAGGGTTATGTATCAATGTAGTTCCACTCATGAGTGTTAATAAACTATTTCTTTAATATTACAGCTTCCGTGTCAATCTCTATTTCGTCAGTCTAAAGGACCAGTGCGAAAAGAAGGGTGAACCACTGCACTGGTGATCCTCGGAAAGGCTCTCTCCCACACTGTGACCAGCTTTGATCGACCCCATCAAAGATCACCGAGCTTGAATACAAGTCTCATCAAACTATTCATTCTTGGGATTCCTTACCTTTTTGTTTCTGGTAAAAATATGTTGATATTATTAAGTAAATTTATAAAGATTCCCACCAGGGCTGAATCTCCAATCCTCAAACACCCATAGTGACCAGTGAGTTTGCAACTATTGTATACATTTGCGCCTATTCCTCCCACTATTTTTCAGTTTTAACTTCTGATACACTCCTGAAAGCCTTCTTTGAAGTAAATAGAGACTTGCATTGATGCTTTTATTTGACATTATTGGGTGTCATAAAGCACTGCATATCTCCAGAAAGAATGTATAGAGGGCAATTAAATAGGGGCCCAACTAGACTACGTTTACAGCTCTCTATTGGGCGGTGGACTAGTATACTACATATTTGTGTTGGTGCTGCCCTAACGAGTCACATACTCATGGGCAAGATTAATTTTCTCTGGAGATTATGTTTCATTTAAGCTCAGTTTATCAAAACTCACCAAGAAAATTATATTTAAAATGCTGCAGCTTCGTAGGTGGGGTGTGGAATAATGCTGAAAAAATCTTCTGTGTCTTTTTAACCTGCCACAGACTTGAGTCAAAAGAGATTTTTCAATATTTCGGATAAAGGAAGTTGCTGGTGTAATGAGCAAGCATGAGCTGATTAAAGATTTCTACCGATGAGGTGGTTTCTTTAGGACATCTGGTTCATTGTACGATGAAACAAATAATTCCCCCATAGTTCTCTATTTTCAGAGCTGCGCTTGTTTTGGAGAACTAATGACTGAAAGACTCATTAGCAGGACAACTATAATTCTGTAGTAGGGGATCTCTGTGTTTATTCATAATCATGTGAATAGTCCCGCCCAAGTGCTTGGACCCCGGAGAACTTCATTAGATATATTCTCTTAAGTGTTGTCCTCTTCTGCAGTCCTGCATAGACACTTAAGAGATAATAAAGACAATAATGCAGCCTAAAACAACTAGGCTACACTGCCCATTATTTCATCCTGAAGTGAAAAAAATAGCCAGGTAACAGTTAAAATTAACTATTTTACTGAGTATCACACATAGAGAAACTCCCCTTCACTAAGATCCTTTTTTCATGATAGAGATGAAGGGTTGGACAGACAAGCTCCATAGGCTGCCATTATGTGTCTGGAAATGGATACCTTGCCTTTAAGAATCCTTCCAGAGACCCTCGGTATCCAATGATGCACAGCCAAAGGCTAGTTACTTACAGTTCTTTTTTCAGGCTCCTGGTAGCAGGACACTGGAGCATTGAGCTCTACCTTGAGTGGTATATTTTTCTATAATTAAGCTTTCTAAAGTTAGTTTGAGTGTTTTACTCGACGTCTTTGGCCTTTTCCTTCCTTTGCCTGTCTTTTTTGGGCAGTTAGCCCACATTTTCTCATCAAAATGCCATCTTATTTGACAAGTGCCCTGAATGTGGCAGGAGGAAGGCCAAGTCGGACGCCCGCAGAGTTTGCATTCTCTATCTACTTCACATATTCCTGATTTCTGCGCCATCTGTAAATCCTTCTCCAGGAGGTCCCGGCGTGACAGGGAGAAGATTTGTTTTCAAGGCCTGGAGCAGGGAAGACTACAGGCTGCAGGTGGGACATCTGGGCAAGGAGAGAGCCAGTACTCCACCAAGACACCCATGCGTCGGCCTCTGGGGAGCTCCCCAGTCGAAGGCTCAAATATGACGCCGGTCCCGGTCGACGTCGAAGGCAACAACATTGACGTCGAGACCATGTATGACAATGATATGCTCCCCGTCGACTCAGGGCTCTGGGTCGAAGAGATGTCGAAGATCATCGTCGAGGGGACGGACGTCGAGGCCTCGGGTGAGGTCGACGTCGAGGACATCCCGGTCAATGTTGACACACCATCGCAGTCGATCTGGGTCTAGGAGACATCGGCGCTCGCCATTCAGGCGACACCGCTGCTCACGGTTGACGAGACGTTTGACGTCGAGAGGAAGAAGATCGACGTCGAAGAGGTATCATCTTACTTCGACTTCGAGAGATCAGTCTCCCCTTGTGGTCAGCCTCTCAACGTCGACAACAAGTTCTAGATCACGATGACGTTGGCACTTGCCGTCGAGGGCCACTACATTCAGGGCTCCCTCTTCAAGGCAAGCCCGCAAACGGAGAAGGGTGGTATCTACCTCGGACTCTGAGTATTCCAGGACCTATTCTCCAACTAGGACACTGGAACCTGCTCCTGATCAGCCTGTGGCACCTCGTCACTCACCGCCTCTGCGGCCCAGAACTCCTCCTCCTCCTCCCCCTCCTCCTCCTCTGCTTCCTCCACCTCCTCCGCCTCCTCCTCCTCCGCCTCCTCCTCCTTAGTCTCAGCCTCCTGCAGTTCCTCCTCCTGTGCCAGTGCTCCCTGCAGAACTTAGAAAGCCAAGATCAAGCTCATGACCAAGACATCACTCTCACAGCCGGCACCATTCTTCTACAAGGTCTCACCGGCACCATCATCATGAGAGATCTCGTTCTCAATATATACTGGGGACACGGCATCCACAAGTGAGGGGAGATACTCACCCACATTATCGAACTCGCCACCTCTGAGAGTGTCACCTGTTGATGCTGATGCCGCATTCCAGGAGGTTCTTGTGAAGGGAGTGACTAAACTGGGCATTGCGTTATCTGTGCCCACTACATCGGTGATTTTTGAGACGCTGCAGCAGAGGGAAACTTCTCGTCCTCTGCTTTCATTGGTACCCAGATTGGAGGATCCGGCGAGGGAGTTATTCCTTACGCCTTCCTCTGTAAAATCTGCGCATTCGAGGCTCTAGAGGAAATATCGTCCCCCAGACTCTGAATCTGCATTCCTTCGGGCGGACCCTCCCCTGGATTCAGTCATCATGGTGGCAGCAAAGAAGCAGCATGCTACGGCCCCCTCATCCACAGTCCCTCCGCACAAGGAAAGCCATAAGCTGGAATCTGTGGGGAGAAAAGTCTGCAACACTGCAGCAACATTAATGAAGGCGGCTAGCTCTATTGCCCTGCTGGGCCGTTACAACCGTTCCTTGTGGGAGTCTAGTTCATAGACATCCTACCTATGGACAAACTGGAGGATTTCCAGGAGGTACTCAATGAGGGACTGATTGTCTCTAATCAGATTATCAACGCAGCAGCGGACACCTCTCTCAATGCAGCCCACGAGCATTGCCATGGCGTTACTCTCCGACGGCATTCGTGGTTGCGTCTCACCTCTTTAAAACCTGAGGCTCAGCAGCGCATAGCAAACCTTCCATTCTCGGGTACCACCCTCTTTGGTTCCCAGGGGGATGAGGAGATGGCCCGCATGAAGGCCGAGATGGAAACCCTCAAAGCTGTTGGCTTGGAGAAGCCTAACGAGCAACGCAGGAATTTCCACCCTTTCCAACGTCGTTATTCCTCTCAGCCTTTCTAGTGTGGGCAGGGCCGTCAGACTGGACAGCAACAACAGCAACAGTTTCAAAGATCATTTCAGAGACGCCAGTCGAGAGGAAGGTCTAACCAGCAGTCAACACAAGGGAACAAGGCCCCAGTGGGTTCTAAGCCCTGAAGTGTTACTTCCCCCTCTTCTGTTGCCCACTCAGGTGGGGGGAAGCATTCAACATTATCTGGCAGAGTGGAAAAAGATAACTCAGGACAGCTGGGTGCTGAATATTGTTCGCAATGGATACTGTCTATGTTTCACCAGCCTCCTCCATCGATACCACCAGTTCACTCTCAACACCGGCTGCGCGAGCTTCAGGTGGAGGCCGATACCCTGCTAAGAAAAAGGGCGATAGAACTGGTTCCTCATACACAGAGGGGACAAGGTCTATATTCAAGATTCTTTCTCGTACGCAAGAAGGACAAGAACAAATTGAGACCCATTCTCGCCTTGCGGCAAGTGAACAAATGGATCGGCAGAGGAAAGTTGTACATATTATCCCTGCATCAGATCTACCCTCAACTGCATCAGGGAGACTGGCTATGTGCAATAGATCTGCAAGACGCATATTTTTATGTGCTCATAGCAAGGAAACATCGCAAGTTCCTACGGTTCCTGGTCGGCACCAATCACTACCAATATGCAGTGCCTCCCTTTAGCTTGAAGTCAGCGCTCAGGACTTTTTCAAAATGCATGGCAGTAGTCGCAGCACACCTCCAGAAGAGCAAGGTGTTCATCTATCCATACCTGGACGACTGGCTGATCAAGGCAGCCACATTTCAGGAAGCACAACTGCATTTCAACAGGACTTCCGTTCTGCTGAATCACTTGGGTCTACACATCAATCTCTCAAAGTCTGTCTCGACTCCTCTCCAGTGTCTGCAGTATCTGGGAGCCTACATCGATACTCGCAAGGCAAATGTGTGTCCTTCGGAGGAGAGACGCTTATCAATCCTTGGGAAGGCTCAGACTCTCATGACCAAACCCTTCCCGACGGTGAGGAAGGTGTCCTCTCTCCTGGGTTCCATGGCCTCATGCATTTTTCTCACTCCTCATGCAAGCCTCCGAATGCGGCCTCTGCAGGAATATTTGGAGGATCAGTGGAACCAGAAGGAGGGGAGTTAGGAGGACAGGATTATGTTTTCACACCAAGCCATCCAGTCTCTACTATGGTGGTGCTCTCCACGCAAGCTCCTCAGAGGGACTCCTTTCCACAAGGAGATTCCAACACAGACCATCATGACAGATGTGTCTCTCAATGGCTGGGGTGCGCATTCGGACCACCTACAGATAGAGGGCACATGATCCGTGAAGGGGTCCACGTATCACATCAACTTCCTGCAACTTCGAGCTGTTCACTTGGCACTGAAAGCTTTCCAGCCTTCCTTTCGCACCAGCTCCCTGCTTGTACAGACAGACAACACAACAACAATGTTCTATCTCAACAAGCAGGGGAGATCCCACTCTCGCCCACTGTCTCGGGAGGCCCAGGCGATCTGGCATTGGCTTCTGGCCAGGGACTTGACCATTACAGCGACTCACCTCCCGGGTGTGCAAAATGCTCAGGCAGACACTCTCAGCAGACTCGTTCGCGGAAATCACAAGTGGGTCTTAAACGATGATGTGGTGCAAGAAATATTCGAAAGATGGGGTACTCCGGAGGTCGATCTGTTCGCCACCGCAGAAAACAGAAAATGCAACGACTTCGCCTCCAGGTTCTACCAACCAGGGATGCTGGGGAATGCAATGTGGTTCAACTGGTCGAACAGCTTTCTCTACGCTTTTCCACCCATTCCCCTGATCCCGACAGTGTTGATCAAACTTTCCCAGTCACGGGCCAAAATGATCCTCATTGCTCCAGAGTGGCCCCGTCAGTGGTGGTTCACCGATCTACTACACTGGTCTCTCGTGCCGCACCTTCGGCTTCCATGTCGGCCGGACCTTCTCACGAAGTTCTGAGGGCAGATGGTGCATCCCACCCTCTCGTCGTTGAATTTTGCAGCATGGCTCCTGAGCTAGTGCAGTATGGACATGTAAATCTCCCTAAGAACTGTATCGAGATATTAAAAGAAGCAAAAAGACCATCTACACGGACTTCCTACGCATATAAATGGAAGAGATTTTTCATTTGGTGTGCCTTTAAGAATGCAGATCCAACCTCCTGCAAGGAGGATGTCATTCTTCCTTATTTGCTGCATTTGGCTCAACCTGGCCTGCATTTTCATTCCATTAAAGTTCACCTAGCAGCTTTGACTGCGTATAGGAAATGTCCTTCACAAACTTCCTTTTTCCAACTCCCAGTCATCAAAGATTTTCTGGAAAGTTTGAAGAAAGTGTTTCCTCCCATTGAGCGTCCTTCAACTCCGTGGGAGCTTAATGTGGTGCTTTCTAGACTGACGCAGGAGCCTTTTGAGCCCATTCATAAGGCTTCTCTCCAGCATCTGTCCTGGAAGGCAGCTTTCCTTGTAGCCATAACATCGTCTCGCAGGGTGAGTGAAACCCAGGCTCTCTGTTGTCCAGAGCCCTACACAGTGTTTCATTCTCCTAAGGTAGTCATGAGGTCTCACCCTAAATTCCTTCCAAAAGTAGTGCCAGAATTTCATGTAAATCAAACAATTTAATTGCCTACATTCTTTCAGCATCCTTCCTTACCTGCTGAGAGATCCCTTCATTCTCTCGATGTTAGAAGGGTGTTGAAGTTCTACTTAGATAAGACTAAGGAAATTCTTAGATCGGATCAGTTGTTTGTTAACTATGGCTCTGTCAGGACTAGTCTTGCTACCTCCAAGCAATCCATCTCCAGGAGGATCATGTCCTGTATTCAATTGTGTTATCAGAAAGCCAACAAGACTCTAGTTAGTAAGCCTAAGGCTCACTCTACCAGAGGTAAAGTTGCTAGAGCGGCTTTACTCCGTAACGTCCCTATTGCAGAAATCTGTAAGGCTGCCACTTGGAAGTCAGTCCATATCTTTACTAAACACTACTGCCTAGACTCTGATGCCAGGGCAGATGCTCAGGTTGGGCAGGCTTCACTGGGGAATCTATTTGCACAATAGTGGTTCCACCCCTGAGGCTTGTTTTTTGGGGATGGGTTTGCTATTCTATTCACATGAATATGATTATACACAGATATCTCCTACTACAGAAGGAGTAGGTTCTTACCTGTAACTCCAGTTCTGTAGTAGGGGTATCTCTGTGATAATCATAAGCAACCCGTCCTCCTCCCCGGTGGATGAAACAGTGATATCCGGAATTTAGCAGGCCTTGCTTTATACGCCTTCAAAAGGAACTAAAAGTAACTAGCCTTTGGCTGTGCATCATGGGATACCGAGGGTCTCTGGAAGGATTCTTAAAGCCACTGTATTCATTTACAGACACATAATGGCAGCCTATGGGGCTTGTCTGTCCAACCCTTCATCTCTGTCATGAAAAAAGGATCTTTGTGAAGGGGAGTTTCTCTATGTGTGAAACTCAGTAAAATAGTAAATTTAACTGTTACCTGGCTATCTTTTCACTTCAGGATGAAGTAATGACCAGTGTAGCCTAGTTGTTTATAGGCTGCATTATTGTCTTTATTATCTCTTAAGTGTCTATGCAGAACTTTAGAAGAGGGCAACACTTAAGAGAATATATCTAATAAAATGCTCTGGGGTCCACGCACATGGGCGGGACTATTCACATGATTATGACTATCATAGAGATACCCCTACTACAGAACTGGAGTTACAGGTAAGAAACTACTCCTTTGCAGCAGGGGAGGAACAAATTATGTGGCAGGCTTGACTAAATTATGCAGCAATAAGAGGAAAATGTTGCTGCTTAAGGCTGCACTTTTTGGGATATTACTTTATTATTTTGTCACTTTTACACGTTAACACTGTCTACGCAAAGGTTTCACTTCATTAGTACCAGTTTACCGCCCTAATGCAGCAATAAGCAACAGAAATGTGACTGGTCAACCTTTGCCCTTGCACTGTGCAGCAACATGTGTTGCTGCGTATTTAGTAACTTTTGATCCGTTTGAACTAGAATCCATTTTTTTGGCTAAAATCAGCAGATTATACAGCAGATGATAAATTATGTGGCAAAAGCAACAAATCCATAATAATACGGAAAAAATGCATAATTCCAGTGTCCCTTTTAATTACATGCTCCATGCAACTCCTTTAGAAAGCCTCAAAAACATTTGTGGAAAAAATATATATTGATAATAGTGGTATTACACAAAGGTTGTTGTAAATGGGGATAAAGACATGAAAACAATGTTCCTGTACATTTTTCTCATTTAACATTGCAGTGTCAATGACCAAGTTTTTCTGTGCAGTAAAGTGATATTCTCACATTTGTAATGCGGTAATACCACATTTTTTTAAATAAGAGAATCATGTTAAATGAGTGGTAATTCACTCACTGAAAATTTAACACAATTTGTATTCTTCTAACCTTCTGTAAATTAGGTTCTCAGACGTATTAAATGGGTAATAACATACAGAGCTTTTGTTTAGATTTGTTGTGCATTTAAAACTGCAGAGTCAATGCCAGTATAATATTTATGATAATGATCAAAGCTCTTCTGTACAGAATAGTGGTATTGAATGTCTGTAATATTTTAAATAGCACATTGGTGTTAAATGGATGGTGATCAAACCATGGAAACTCAGCATATTTTTACCCTTCCAACCTTCTCTAATGGAGGGCCTATGCTGCAATAAATGGAGAATTATATGCAGAAACAGTGTTCCTGTGTGTTTTATGCATTTCAAGTTGTAGAGTCAGGATCAGCTTTTTGTTGGTAGTAACAATTGTAGCTTTTCTATGCAATTAAGTGGTACTACTGCTACTTATAATATGGTAATACGAGGTTGTCTTCAAATTGCAGAATCATGTTAAAACGGTGGAAATCCACTTACCGCAAAGTTAAAACAACAACTTGGCCTGTTGCATGTATTTTGCATTACATGTCTCTTAGGAACCCCTTTTACCATGCATTTGCGTAGTTGCTCACTGAGGCCTTAAGCGTACGAGTTGTTACTCATTTGCAATATCATATGCATTAATTTCATTATTGGGCACTAGTGTGTATTACATTCATTGTGTGTGCATAATGGAGAGGTGTGGTGCAGCGGCCGGAGCGGCTGACTCTATAGCACAGGGTGCACGGTTAGATCTCCGGCTGCAGCTCAGCTCAGCAGTATGTGACTTTGGGCAATAGCTCACTTAATCTCCCTGACAGACCCCAGAACCTTGAAACCTTTAGGGGTGATATGTTTGCACTCTACAAAATAGGAATTATTGTTTTCACTGTGTGCTTCTGGCTTATACATACATGTATTAATTTGAATAGCTAGTGCTTAGGAAGGTTTAATTTTTTTATCAAAATAAAGTATTTAGATGGCATAATTGAGCTGTTCACATGCCTCTCTGTGACCCACAAAGTGATCCCATATTCCAAGACAACAGTGAGCAGAGTGGTTTCTCGAAGAGCTGCGCCAAGGTCATCTTTCCACAAACAGTCCTTCTACAAAGGTATCATTTTCCCTTGCCTCTTAGAGAGGCCAACAGACCGGCAAATCAGATGCAGTTCAGGCAGGCATCTGTGTTGCCTTTATAGAAATACTAAACCCTCACGACGGTGTGCTGTTGATGTCTACTGATTAGGCATGTATAGATCCTTAAAAAAGAGACTGCATACTTGTCTGCTTTTATAATGTTTACATTCTGTGCTTTCATGTTAGCTGTGATATTATTGATATCTGCAATTATACTCTTGGATTTTATCTTCACTAATTATGCTTAAAATGAAGTCTTTCAAAATATCAGTGTGAATTTCTTGTGAGTGTGCACTTGTGGAGAGAGGTTGCCAGTACCTACAACAACAATAAGTCAAAATGCCTGGCACACTTGGCAGGTTGTGACATGCCCAGAGCTAGAGATATGGCAATTGGGCAGGGCTAGGGGCAGGGCTACGGGAAGATATGATCATACATAATGACTTCTGTACCAGTTGCAGCACATATCAAAACACATGAGAAATGTGTTTATGTCAACAAAACAGATTAACTAATTATACAAAATGAAAGCCAAACAGGATGATATGTTAACATTTCCTTGTTTTGGAATACTTGCTGCTTCTTAATGCCTTCCTGTTATTTGTTGTTGTTTGGCACAATACTATAATTTCTCAAGTGTACACACACAGAAAGAAACAAGCACACATTACACACAAAAGCATGTCACACAGTCCCCTTAAAATTTCTCTTGAGAGTGTCCTGATTCTCTCCCTCTTTCTCTCACAGAAGAACAGGCACATGCATGCAGGTACACATATGTAGGCAAGCACACAGCCATATGCAAACACACAAAGTCTCAGGTGGGATTAAAGCCATTTTAAACTCCTTACCTCCTATTGATTTTGTAACCCCTTCGATGCTCATGACGAGCTCAGCTCGTCATGAGGCACAGTGGAGCTGTGCTGATGACGAGCTGAGCTCGTCATGAACAATGGTAGTCATGAAATATCAGCACAGGAAAAAAATCTCCCTAGCAGCCAAGGTGTTAATATCCGCTGTCAACCTGCTGCCTCCATACCTATGTTTGCACAAATCCAACCAATAGTGTGAATGTGATTAACAGCACAGGGCCAAAATGGGGCCTCTACTGTCAAACACAGTGTGATGGTGAACACAGGGAAATCATGCAAAAAATCCTACCCTTAATAGTTCAGCCGCAGCTCAGCTCAGGAATACAGTGGGCCTTGGCTGTCAGATAGGTTCCAACGCTGACAGCCTAGTGCTCACTAGCACTTGCAGCCAATCCACTTACCTCTCATGAGTACCGGTACTCTCCTCACAGTAGAGAAGTGCAGTTCTTATAGTGATAAAAAATAAGAAATACCGGTAGTCAGTGCCTGTGAGTGTTGGCCCATTTAAAGCACTGCCACTGCCCTTTTCCCTACGACCGGACTCTTGCTGTCTCTTGCTGCTTCCGTGTTTTTATCTCCACATGTCCGCTCCACTTGCCTCTCATCTTTACCCAGCCTCTAACCTTCTCTCGCTAGTTCTGCCTCTCTTACTCCCACTGCTGCCTTACTCTCTCCACATGTCTCTTACATTTTCTCACAGTTTTTTTCAGTACTTGCCTCCAGTTCTCCCCTCTGTGCAGTACTCATCCCTTAAGTTTGCCAACTGGCCACTATTTTGTTCTGCTATATTTCATTATTTTTGTGTATGTGTGCGGTCTCGCGGCAGGGTTGCGAGCCTCTACAGATCCAAAAACAACATGTGAACAAGGAGTGCAAGCTCCAAAACGCGTTGAGATGTTGTGCCACGATTAAAAAGCATGCTTTGCAAACATCTAAAAGTCCGCGGAATGCTGTTGTATGGAAGTTGGGAGCAGCAACTATTTTTGGATATATATATAATATATATATATTTCATAAGGATGGCTCTTTCCCAGGCATTCGGCGCTCTCTGACGGTGCGATATGTGGAGACGGTGGAGCCCAGCCGTTGTTAAATTGCATCCAGTATTCCTCACAAAAAAATTCACTGGCTAATTCGTGCTGCAATTTCTGTTTTTTATTGATACAACAACATTTCCTGACAAGCCCACCAACCCTACGCATTTCAGTCTATCCACAGACCATATATATATATATATATATATATATATATATATATATATATATATATATATATATATATATATATATATATATATATATATATATATATATGCACCAAACAATTCCCACCACTTCCGGCGTGCGGCGAGGAAGGAACTCAAACCACCACAGCAAGTCAGGCAAGATACAGATTTTATTTGCGTTTCTTCTCCAGCCTGCAACGACGCGTTTCGGGCTTCAAGAGCCCTTGATCACATTCAGCAATTATCGCGACCGTTAAAGTTTTATACGTTTTTTCAACACCAAATGTACACACCCCCCTGCACTGCATGGTCAGTAGGTCACATGATTAATAAACATGATGAAAAGACTATCACACGGATCTACGTCTTTCACAGGTTAATTTACAACAATATGATTAAAAATGTTATTTTACTAACTGCTTAAATGCAGGTTTTAACAATTTTATAGTATAGTGGTCTTATAGTTTGCAAATATGAGGCCGTCTGATATATAGCATCAGGTTTAAGATGACAGGTTAAATCCATTTATGAAGTTATAACCCGCTATGGGTCATTTATGCAGCCTCAAAAGAGTGTTGCATAGACCAACTAGTATATGCCATACATAAATTACATCCTGCAATCATCTGTTCAAAAATCAAAATAATGCGAGTACTGTAAACCATGACAAATTTCCAACAAATTCCTACATAAAGTGCTTTTTGTGATAATAGTGCAAAAAGAAAAATTATAAAAAATGTGTTTGACGTGCAATTAATAATGACTAAACTGGTCAATTAAAAATTATATAGTCATACACTACTATATATACATACACATACAATTTCGTAAAATTCATTATTTATATATATATATATTCACTGAAAAAACCATAGGTTATAGACCATATATAGTTAGGGATTAGCATTTACAAAACCCTATTTTACTCACACAAAACCATTGAAATTCGCATACATAGTTAGTTGCACTAACTTTATATCGCGCACCCGCAATCCACTGCTGATGATGTCACATATTACATCATTCATGACATGGTCAGTGACATCACTGATGACATCACTGGTGACATCTCAAATGACATCACTGATGACATCACTGATGACAACATCCAGTGACTGTATGTTTCTGTAAAGTTAAAATATGTCTTACATATTGAAGAATGAGTGGATGTATAAGTGTCTGGATGAAGGATTTAGTAGGTGCATGACTGACTGTATGAGTGAGTGATTAAATGTGTCTCACTGAGTGCATGGGTTAGTGACTAAACTGTCTTAATTTCTGCATCATTATGTCTGTTGTTCTGTAAACTGCTGCATGTGTTGATCAGTAGCTATATAAGCAACTATATGGGTTATTGATTGGTTGCCCAAGTATTTGTATGGGAGACTGAGTGTGTGTGTGTGGGTGGCTGGGAGGTGTGTAACTCTGTGCATAGATGTGTGAGCAGTTGATTCACTAGATGTATGGGTTCAAAAGTGCATGTGGAATCAGCTGTATGGGCGGTTGACTGTGTGCATGAGTGTATTGGTGAGTGAATGGATATCTCAGTGCTACATGTCAAAGTAAGTACATATGTAAAACACAGTACATGTGAGAGTTGACATATATAAATAACTGTGCATAAGAGCCAGTGAATGTGTGAGTGGCTGTATGGATCATTGTAAACTTGTGTAGGAAGGTACATCCTGGCTATGGTTGCCCCCAACTTTTTGCCCTGTGTTTTAGCTGGTTTTGGACATAGTCGACCTGGGACCCTGCCAATCAGGACCCCAGGCCTACTGCTCTCTCTTTAAAATGGATTCCATGTACCCTAGGTACATTTCCAATTGGTACTGGGCCACCTTATCAGACCCCGTAACGCAGGGCATAGGTGTACCCAGGGCCGCCAGGGGCTGAAGCATGTATTATGCCACCCCTGGCTGGCCTCCTAAATTTGACACAACTGGCTGCACGACAGCTGGGGCGAAGACGTGTAACCACCCTTCGCTTTAGGTATAGTAGCTCTATATCTAACCATACAATGGACACCCGAGTTCCTATCAGTCACTCCTATGGCAGGCCTTAACGATCCTGAAGGCAGAGTGCGTGGGCTCGTGTGAGCTAGGTTCAGGCCCGAGCCGAGCCCGGTTGCAGCTTGCGGAATCAAGACCCAATAGCTGTTCCATGATAACGCGTACCATATCGGTAACTCCGGTGTCGCGTTATCCAGGCATGTCGAGTAAGGTGTCATACGAATCGGGGTGCTGCCCTCTCACCAATGCTGGCGACGAGGTTAGCATTCCACCCTTCTAGAGGGACACGACATGTACGTAACTGTGAACCCCGGTTAAAGTTAACTGAAGCCTCAGCTCCACAAAATGGATGCTGCCACCACAGACACGAGTCTGACCTCCTGCTGCTGGGAGTCCTTCCAGCGAGGAGCACTTGGACAAAGGGTTTCCTGTCGGGGGCGGTGTTCGCACCGTCCCAGACGGGGTTTGTGTATTCTGGGTAGGTAGGGCTTTGGCGAGAAGGTGACTGCGGAGTGGCACCCCGGTGCTCACTACGCATCTGCCGGTTAGAACCAGTTCCAGGGGCGACAGCCCTGGCCTGGGGAAAGTCCGGCAGGGGAGAGGGGTGTAACTACCCCCCTTCCTGGTCCCACCCTTAGGGCAGGACCTAGTCATGTACCCACCCCTTTCTTTAGAATAAAGACCGGAGCGGGGACCCTTCCAAATTAGATCATCTTTGATTCAAGAACTACTTTCTACGAAAGGACATTCAAGACTCTTCTCAAGATTTCTCCCTTGTGACTAAGGAGTAGTCACCCTGCATCAGCGGGCACCAACTAAGAACTCTGCGGTTTGCTGTAAGTCCTTCCTCAAGGAATCCGACGGCCCAGCTCGACGAGAACCGGCTTCCCTGGCACCTCTGACCTCTACCCACGTCATCAGCTCAGCTGTGATCTGTGGGTGCGACGAGACCTCGAGGGACCGGCCATCATCAGAACCTGCACGCTCTTAAAACCAGCACGACCATCGAGGTAACTCTCTGGTGAGTGCTCTGGGGTCCGAGAAGCCCCGACCCTGAGCCGCTCCAGCACCGAAGTGCAGTCTCCCAGCATCTCCACGATCTGCGTGGGGCCCTTCTGCTCGCTGCTCAGCACGTTGTCTGGTCACTAGCCGCTGGCTTGTGCCCTTCTGTGACGACATCCGAGAATCATCACTGCTGGTCTGGTTGCTCCAGACTGGCCCTTGCTTCCATCTTTTGCGAGAAGCACCCCGGACCCTCCTGGTCCACTCAAGACGCCATCTTAGGCCCACCACGTGGCCCTGAGATCTGCCAAGGCTTGTTGCCCCATCCTGGGCCCAGCGACGCCGACAGCATCATCCTTCGTGGGACAGCTCGCACCTCCACCGTGGTCGCCGACAACGCCTCCTGGTCCGTGAGACTGCAGAGCCTAGCGTCGCCCACTCACCTGGTCGAGGTGACGGCCAACCGGTGCCTTCCTGGTACCCTCTGACTACTGGCTAGTAGTACGAACTTGGTCCCCTCTGCTTTCAGGTTTCATCAATCTCCGATCCAGGCTTGGATCTCTACGAACTATTCAGCACTGGTCGCCGGCCAGCAACTCCTTTTCTTCCGGCTCCTGGCTCGTCAGCAAAGACCCCGACGCCTGTAAGACTTGTGCAGCCGCAGCCCTCGTGGCTAGGTAACTCGGCATTTCGGTGCCTGCATAGCCTCCTTACTCTAGGGTCCTGAGTCCCTCGCTTCCGACTTGCCTTATTGGGTCCGCCCGAGACCTTAATCTTTCCGTGTCCTCGGACACTTGTTTTAATTGTGCACTTGAAGTATTTGCTAAAGAGATTTGGTTTGTGCTTAGTACCCTGTCCTCATAAAGAGTACAGGGCTGTTGTGATTCTTAATAAATATACTGTTTATTTTCATAACACTTGCGTGGTGTCCTTTCACTGGGTGTTCAAGGGGTACATGTGTGGTAAACAGCTGGCTTAACGCGCCCTCTCGAGTCTTTAGCCTTAGACTGCTCGTATCCACGCTACTAGGATAGCTGGTCTATAGGTTGACTTACAACCAAACACCATAAGGGTCGTTGGAACGATACATAGCGGTCGCTAGAATAGCGAACGTTGCATATCGGGCCAACTTCTCACATTGGTGAGCAGCGGTTGGGATTTGAGCTTGCTGTTGTTTTACCACACGTATCCTAAGAATATCTTGTTGAAAGATCGCACAAGTACTGTTAGTACATATAACTAAAAGCTTAGAATACTCTGAGTTCTACTGAACCAGCTGTTGTAGCTCCTCAAGGCTTAGCACACCTTGGCTACAACTCTTAGCAAGGGTACAGTAGGTAAACACGTAGTGTAGGTAGGTGCATCACTTACACCACACTAGAAACAGTATGTCGGACAAAGGAGGAAACTCTGGGTCTCCCCTTGTGTCAGTTGACCCTCCACAGGTCATCCCTTCAGGATATACTGTGCTGAGCTTCAAGGAGTTAAGACGACTGTGTCACTCCAGGAAGATTCAGCAGGGGTCTAACCCCACAACGTCCTTTCTGATTGGTCTCTTGGAGACTTATGATGCCAGAAGAGCTGAGAAACTTCGTAGCTCTTCTAATCCAGAAGGAGACATGCCTCCCCTCGAGGGAACCCGAGACGATCCTGACCTCATCCACCTCGCAACTGAGAACGAAGATGTGGAGGAGGATGAGGATGAGGATCTCTCTGGGGATGAGGCAGATAAGGGACAGGTAGAAGTCGTCAGACTAAGCAGGTCCAACTTAAGCAAACATGATAGCGGTACTGGGGGACCCCTGGGGCCACTATCAGGTCAGCTTAACATTGGGAATGGACGAGCCCGATCTCTGTCAAGAGACTCTGGCAGATCCCTTCAAACCAATGGCTCTCACAACTCTTCTCAGAGAGGGATGACGTCCCCTCAGAGGAGAGTGTACGCAGCTAAGGAAAGGGCAGCCAATCTAAGGATTGAAAGGGAAGAACTTGCCCTGGCCAAAGAAAGGCTTGCCTTTGCTAGAGAGCAACAGTTAAGTGGGGCAGTCCCCACTGGTGGCAGCAATGTACCTAGTAATAGGGAAAAGAGTTTCGATACGAAACACCTTGGTAAGATAGTGCCCCCCTTTAAACAAGGGGACGACATCCACAAATGGATTACTGCTTTGGAGAGGGCCTGCACTGTGCAGGGTGTTCCCCAGAGTCAGTGGGCAGCTATCTTGTGGCTCTCCTTTGAAGGAAAAGGAAGAGACAAGCTCCTCACCACAAGGGTGGAGGATGCGAACGATTACCAAGTCTTGAAAAATACACTCGTTGAAGGGTTCGGCCTAACCACTGAGCAGTACAGGGTGCTGTTCAGGGATACCCAGAAAACGCAGTCTCAAGATTGGTCTGATTTTGTCGATTGTGCCACTAAGGCTTTTGAAGGCTGGCTACTGGGTAGTAAGGTTACTGATTTTAAAGGATTGTATAATCTAATTATAAGGGAGCAAATCTTAAATAATTGTCAGAACCAGTTATTACACCAGCACCTGGTAGACTCTGATCTGACCTCTCCACAGGAATTGGGTAAGAGGGCAGACAAATGGGTCAGAACCAGGGTTAGGCCTAAAAACCAGGGTGGTGACCAGAAAAAGGAATCGACCAAGCCTCAAGAGAAGGGTGGGGATAAATCCACAGAGAAGACTTCCCAAGGGCCCCAAAACTCCAACAAGGGTGGTGGGTCCCAGAACACTCCTTCAGAACAGAAGACACCTTATTGCCATACCTGTAAACAGGTGGGCCATTACAAAAGTGATGCCAAGTGCCCTAAAAATAGCAATAAGGAAAACATACCCCCAAGTAATACTCCTAAACCTCCTGTTACCACTAGTGGTAATCCCCCAGGTGGTGGGAGTGCCCCCAAGAATGTGGTGGGCATTACTTTGGGCAATCAGGAGGACTATGGCTTAGCCAGGTTCCCTGACCACACTCTTGTCTGTGAGACTGGCATGGGGTTTGCCAACTTCACTACTGGACCCCACATTTTGGGAAAGTATAGACAAGAAGTTTTAGTGAATGGTCAGAAAGTTGAGGCATTCAGAGACACAGGGGCCAGCCTCACCATGGTGAGTGACCATCTGGTCCCCTCTGCTCAACTGACCCCTGGTTTTACTTATCAGGTGACGGACATTCATGGAATGAAGAGAAGGCATCCCATGGCAGTAGTCAAGCTCAGCTGGGGTAATGTCACAGGGCCCATGAGAGTGGCAGTGACAGATAACCTACCCGTAGATTGCTTACTGGGGAATGACCTGGAACTCTCAGCATGGGCTGAGGTGGAGCAAGAAACTCATTCCAGAATGATAGGCCTATCCAGACAGGTTAGTGGGGCAGTAATAGCTACAGCCCCAGTCAAAGCACCATTCCTCCCTGAAAAGGTTGGACGGGCAGTGGTAGCCACTGCCCAGGCTCAGACAGACTTTCCAGGACAGGATAGGAGGGCTGTGACAGTCACAGCCCAAACACAGACTGAGTGCCCTCCTGAAAAGGTTGGCAAGGTTGAAATGGTCTCAGCCTCTACTCAAACAGATAGTGAGGTTGTGAAGCCTGAAACAATGGATCACTCCACTCAAACCGAGAGCATTGAGGAGGAAGAAGAGTCTTCCCCCTCCCAGACACTAGGTGAGAGCCAGCCTCCTCAGGGAACTGACTCTACCCCTGTTGAAGGAACTGCCCCAGAGGTAGTCAGGCCTAGCCTGGCAGAGCCCCTGATGGCAGTGGACCCTTCCCAGGTGGGACCCAGTCTGGAGCAGGTAACCTGCACCTCTCTACCCTGCCTCAGTCAGCCCAGGGCTGAAGAGATCAGGGAGGCCAGTGGTGGACCCAAAAGGGCCCCCTGTCCAAAAGAACCCCTTAATCAGCAGATTAGGATCACGGAAGCTGGTAAACCTAGCCAAGTGAAAATAAAACAGACTCCTGAGGGATCCCCCTTAAAAGTAGTTAGGGAACTCCCACAGCTGGACACTGTTGGGCACAGCCCAACATGGGGCCTAAAAACCCCAGACCTGACCTGTCCCTCCAGTAAGCCAAACAGAGGGACTCAGCCTCCAGCTTTAGGTAGCCAGAGGCTGACCCTGAGAGCTCAGTGCACCTCAGCTAAAGAGAGAAAGGCACGCATGATGAATGGTGATTGGAGGAAGATGAGCCCAAAGGTAGAGGAGCCTCACTTCAGTACTCCATCCCAGCATCAGCCTTCTTCTTTCCCAAGACACACCAGAGACAGAGATTCCCTATGGTGGAGACCCTCAGATACCCTTAGGGTGAGGGGTTGCCTAGTGGACCATGACACAGGGGGAAACCAAGCCAGAGCTGGTCCTTCCTTATATGGCCACTTAGGTAATAGAGGCTTACCTGGACAAGGATAGCCTTATCTCCTTTCGTTTGGGGGGGGGTTGTGTAGGAAGGTACATCCTGGCTATGGTTGCCCCCAACTTTTTGCCCTGTGTTTTAGCTGGTTTTGGACATAGTCGACCTGGGACCCTGCCAATCAGGACCCCAGGCCTACTGCTCTCTCTTTAAAATGGATTCCATGTACCCTAGGTACATTTCCAATTGGTACTGGGCCACCTTATCAGACCCCGTAACGCAGGGCATAGGTGTACACAGGGCCGCCAGGGGCTGAAGCATGTATTATGCCACCCCTGGCTGGCCTCCTAAATTTGACACAACTGGCTGCACGACAGCTGGGGCGAAGACGTGTAACCACCCTTCGCTTTAGGTATAGTAGCTCTATATCTAACCATACAATGGACCCCCGAGTTCCTATCAGTCACTCCTATGGCAGGCCTTAACGATCCTGAAGGCAGAGTGCGTGGGCTCGTGTGAGCTAGGTTCAGGCCCGAGCCGAGTCCGGTTGCAGCTTGCGGAATCAAGACCCAATAGCTGTTCCATGATAACGCGTACCATATCGGTAACTCCGGTGTCGCGTTATCCAGGCATGTCGAGTAAGGTGTCATACGAATCGGGGTGCTGCCCTCTCACCAATGCTGGCGACGAGGTTAGCATTCCACCCTTCTAGAGGGACACGACATGTACGTAACTGTGAACCCCGGTTAAAGTTAACTGAAGCCTCAGCTTCACAAAATGGATGCTGCCACCACAGACACGAGTCTGACCTCCTGCTGCTGGGAGTCCTTCCAGCGAGGAGCACTTGGACAAAGGGTTTCCTGTCGGGGGCGGTGTTCGCACCGTCCCAGACGGGGTTTGTGTATTCTGGGTAGGTAGGGCTTTGGCGAGAAGGTGACTGCGGAGTGGCACCCCGGTGCTCACTACGCATCTGCCGGTTAGAACCAGTTCCAGGGGCGACAGCCCTGGCCTGGGGAAAGTCCGGCAGGGGAGAGGGGTGTAACTACCCCCCTTCCTGGTCCCACCCTTAGGGCAGGACCTAGTCATGTACCCACCCCTTTCTTTAGAATAAAGACCGGAGCGGGGACCCTTCCAAATTAGATCATCTTTGATTCAAGAACTACTTTCTACGAAAGGACATTCAAGACTCTTCTCAAGATTTCTCCCTTGTGACTAAGGAGTAGTCACCCTGCATCAGCGGGCACCAACTAAGAACTCTGCGGTTTGCTGTAAGTCCTTCCTCAAGGAATCCGACGGCCCAGCTCGACGAGAACCGGCTTCCCTGGCACCTCTGACCTCTACCCACGTCATCAGCTCAGCTGTGATCTGTGGGTGCGACGAGACCTCGAGGGACCGGCCATCATCAGAACCTGCACGCTCTTAAAACCAGCACGACCATCGAGGTAACTCTCTGGTGAGTGCTCTGGGGTCCGAGAAGCCCCGACCCTGAGCCGCTCCAGCACCGAAGTGCAGTCTCCCAGCATCTCCACGATCTGCGTGGGGCCCTTCTGCTCGCTGCTCAGCACGTTGTCTGGTCACTAGCCGCTGGCTTGTGCCCTTCTGTGACGACATCCGAGAATCATCACTGCTGGTCTGGTTGCTCCAGACTGGCCCTTGCTTCCATCTTTTGCGAGAAGCACCCCGGACCCTCCTGGTCCACTCAAGACGCCATCTTAGGCCCACCACGTGGCCCTGAGATCTGCCAAGGCTTGTTGCCCCATCCTGGGCCCAGCGACGCCGACAGCATCATCCTTCGTGGGACAGCTCGCACCTCCACCGTGGTCGCCGACAACGCCTCCTGGTCCGTGAGACTGCAGAGCCTAGCGTCGCCCACTCACCTGGTCGAGGTGACGGCCAACCGGTGCCTTCCTGGTACCCTCTGACTACTGGCTAGTAGTACGAACTTGGTCCCCTCTGCTTTCAGGTTTCATCAATCTCCGATCCAGGCTTGGATCTCTACGAACTATTCAGCACTGGTCGCCGGCCAGCAACTCCTTTTCTTCCGGCTCCTGGCTCGTCAGCAAAGACCCCGACGCCTGTAAGACTTGTGCAGCCGCAGCCCTCGTGGCTAGGTAACTCGGCATTTCGGTGCCTGCATAGCCTCCTTACTCTAGGGTCCTGAGTCCCTCGCTTCCGACTTGCCTTATTGGGTCCGCCCGAGACCTTAATCTTTCCGTGTCCTCGGACACTTGTTTTAATTGTGCACTTGAAGTATTTGCTAAAGAGATTTGGTTTGTGCTTAGTACCCTGTCCTCATAAAGAGTACAGGGCTGTTGTGATTCTTAATAAATATACTGTTTATTTTCATAACACTTGCGTGGTGTCCTTTCACTGGGTGTTCAAGGGGTACATGTGTGGTAAACAGCTGGCTTAACGCGCCCTCTCGAGTCTTTAGCCTTAGACTGCTCGTATCCACGCTACTAGGATAGCTGGTCTATAGGTTGACTTACAACCAAACACCATAAGGGTCGTTGGAACGATACATAGCGGTCGCTAGAATAGCGAACGTTGCATATCGGGCCAACTTCTCACAACTTGTATCAGGGATTGTATAAGAGAGTAAATATGTGTTAGTATATGTTTGAATAAGTAAGGTGTGTATAACTGTATAGTTGAGGAAATGGAGGTGTGATTGATTTTTTGCATGACTGACTAGGTGTGTGAGTAACTCCATGGATGAGTGACAGTCTGTGAGTGTCTGTTTACACTGATTGTATCTAAGGTTATATTAGAATCTGAAGAGGTTCATGGTATTATCACATGAATGATATCATCAGTGATGTCATCAGTGATGTCATTTGAGATGTCATCAGTGATGTCACTGACCATGTCATGAATGATGTAATATGTGACTACACAAAGCTAGAAGGGTGTTCCTACAGTGGCCGTATCATTCAGTAATGTGTATACATCTCTAAATAATCAACAAAAAAGTGACAGAAGGAGATAAAGTGCAAACAAAGTTCATTCAAAAAAGACCCGCCACAAGGGCCAACAACTACACCTTGGTGCCCTTGGACCACATTAGCGTAGTCATCTTGCTAATTGGAATCCAGTTCCTTTTTCATCTTTGTATGTGGTGTGAATGTAAAATGACTGTTAGCACGTGAGCGAGCTGCTGTGTATGATTGTTTTTCAGGGGAACTACTAATTTGTTATTGATTTTAGAACTGTTTTGTGTTCTTTACTAATTTTTTCAAATAATCCATGTACTACCTATGAATTTAAAAGATAGAAGATTCGTTGATCAAGAATAAAATTCATATGAATTTATATTCATATAAAAATAAAAAAGAATAAATAAATAAATATATATTTTTTGAATGAACTTTGTTTGCACTGTATCTCCTTCTGTCACTTTTTTGTTGATTATTTAGAGATGTATACACATTACTGAATGATACGGCCACTGTAGGAACACCCTTCTAGCTTTGTGTATTCTTGTTCCCCTCGGTTCCAGGGCCATAATTTACATGTTTGAGGGGGTCCCATTTCTCATGTTTGATGTAATATGTGACATCATCAGCAGTGGATTGCGGGTGCGCGATATATAGTTAGTGCAACTAACTATATATGTGAATTTCAATGGTTTTGTGTGAGTAAAATAAGGTTTTGTAAATGCTAATCCCTAACTATATATGGTCTATAACCTATGGTTTTTTCAGTGAATTTTCAAGGTTTTGTAAATGCTAATTCCTAACTATATATGGTCTATAACCTATGGCTTTTTCAGTGAATTTCAATGGTTTTTTTATTGCAAATATCAAAAACTGATAAATGTATTATTCTTTTAAATGAAAAATATATTTTATATGTTTGTAATATATTTTTTTTATGCATCTGCCAAACCCTAACCTCTTAATAGTGCACTGTGGTGGAATTGATTTTGGGACTATGACTGGGGTTGGTCTGGAAATGCTTTTAAAGGACACCTTTCATCAATTGATGACACTTTTTCCCCAAACTGCCTTGGTATATTCCAATATATGCCAATGACAGAAATGGAAGTGGTCCAACCAATTTTTTCCACAATTTGAGAAAGCACGGAAACATGTGAATAAATCTGTTTCTGCTTACATGAGAGAATTTACAATGGGTTTAATATACAACAATAACTTGCGTTACAACATGCAAGACATCTACAGAGGAGATGGTGTGCACTTCTCCGATGAGGGGAATAGAATATTCCTCCTGAATTTAAAACTGTGCATTGGAACCTACTTGTAAGTACCTTAATTAGGCACAGAACCCAATAGCTCTTTTCATTGCTACCCTACCTCTGATCATTCAAAACGTTTATCTTTTTCTAACTTTTTAAAAAAAAATTCACCAAAGTACGCTCCCCGGTTCGCTTACCGGTGCGCGTATCGGGCGCTTCCCACGCGATTTTTTTTTTTTTGCCTATATGAGCGTCCTAAGCCCCCCTCAGAAAATCTAGAGGGTCACAAAGTGTCTACCGTGCCCCCTTCTGCCCATTCCGAACATTGTTTCTCCTCTATCTTGTGTCTCAATTCTACCGATACACAAAATGGAGGACTCCCGTAACGCTGCCGGTTCGCGTACCGGGGCGCGCACCGGTGAGCGCTCGCTAAAAAAAGGTGGGAAAGTAATTTACAGAAAAACCACTAGAGACACTTTCATCAAATATAGAATAGGCCCTACTACATAGCAGTCCCTACCATTTACCCAAATTTGATGGAATTCCATTGAGAAAATTATGCTGTAGGCCTGACTAAATATCCTGAGGTAAATTACCTAACAAAATCACTTATGAAGTGTTAGAATTGACAACCAATTAAAATGCTACTTTCATTATCTTCTATTATTTCATGACATTTGATTGGTTATGTACCTGAATATATATAAAGAAAGAGAGAGAAACACAGCCATTTTGACTACTACTTCCTGAAGTACATTTCAAGTGCATTTCAACTGACAACTTAAACTTCTTTTTGAAAGGTAAGATGTTATTTTAAAAACTGAAGTATGTTGTGCACTTTAAGTTAATTAGGAAAACATTTTCTGATAGTTATATACTATCCCTCTGTAATAGTTATAGAATAAGATAGACTTCTCTGTTATAGTTATGGATGGAGTTAGGCTTGTCTTGTATAATTATGAATTTACTTAGGCTTTATCACATACACTTTTTTATATTTTTACTTCCACTCTGATACCATACACTGCCCAAAGATAAAATCACTGTTAAAAAAACCAAACTACCTGTCTGAACTTAAACCCAACAGGCCCTATCTCTACTGATATATATTTTTTAAATTCAAATTACAGCACAAAAATGGAAGGAGAGCAAAAAAATACCATCGAAATTGTTCTGGAAAGCAACAAAGATAAAGTTATTGAACCCAATGACTCAGAATTCATGGATGAATCACGGGACTATGAACTACTTCAATGTGTAGAATCAGTAGATTTCCTGATTTAAAATGAGGACATTTCTGACAATCAAATATTAGAAGTTCTTTTAAATTTTGAAAACGAATCTGAGAAATAAATTTATATTTAATAATTCAAAAATTGTTTGAGACATTATTCATTTTTATATGTTTTTTTTAAACTAGTACCAAATTGATTATAATGTAAAGTCAGACTTTAAATATACTGTGCAACTTTTTTGTGTAACATAGTAAGTTTGCTCATAGTTACTTCCTTTCTCCCACTATTTTATCTCCAATGTGTATTTAACATCTCTTTTTCATCTCCTGCCTCCATATTCTTTCTGCTTTCCTCACAGACTATGCTATGAATTCCATATACCACAATAACTTCTGAAACAACATGCAAGATATCTACAAAGGAAACGGTGAATTTTTATTTCTAGACTCTGCCTTGGTACCTACATGTTGGTACTTAAATAAAAAAAAAAAAAAAAAAAAAAAAAAAGTACAATCAATATACATACATTATTTGAACATTCTTTCATTCTATTTTCCCTATATTACGCTCCCCGGACCGCTTCCCGGTGCGCGTACCGAGCGCTCCCCCGCAAAAAAACCGATAATAAAAATTATTATTTTTTGCCCCTCGGGGCCCTTTTAAAGCCCCCTCATCAAACCTAGGGGGTCAGGGAGGATGTACTCTGCCCCTTATGCTAATTTCCCCCTTTGTTTTTGCCACCTCTTGTGTCTCGATCCTACCGAGACACAAGATGGCGGCCGCTCCGGACTGTTTAGAATGTTCACAGTCACCGGGGAGCCAATCCGCTTCTCCTCGTGAAGTTCAGTTACGCGTCAGGTACGTGAACCGGGGCGCTAACCGGGACGCTGTCACAGATATATCTGTTTTTAAAAACCTTAATTTCTCAAAATCCACTGGAGCACATATATTAAGACATAGCAAAGGCACGTCGGGCAAACCATATCTACAATTTTGCCAAGTTTCGTGTAAATCCATTCAGCCGTTCGAGCTAAAAGTGATTCCAACCGCCCTATGGAAAAATGAATGGGAAAAACGTGTTTTGGGACCCCCCTTTTTTCTCGGCCCCCCCTTGACGAACCCCCCCCCAAATTTTCAGGGGCTGCTCAGAAACAAATTGTGCCATTTTCCTGAAAATTTCAGCCAATTCCGTCCACAAACGCCAAAGGTATTCGACATAGAATTTTCAGAAATCCCATAGGAAAAAAATCCTAACTATATATACCTACTGGCAACCGCCAGTACGTAATATATATTTTTTTTATATAAATATATATATATATATATATATATATATATATATATATATATATATATATATATATATATATATATATATCTATCTATATATATATATATATATATATATATATATATATATATATATATATATATATATATCGTCAAACACACAGTTCAGATCCTTCAGAACCGCTCCTCAATTAAGGACACTCCAGGCATTCTTTGTAGTCCCATTGCCATATTTGTTCATAGCGTTCTCACATATGCCAAGTCAACAAACGCGTTTCGGCGTTGCCGCCTTCGTCAGTGTTGACTGACTGAGACATTTTTTGTGTTTAAATAAAGTTTCTCCATGACACCATGTCACATGATTAAAAACAACATAAAAGAAGGCATTTCAATTTCATTCATTGCTATGCAGCGGCCATCTTACAATGTCTAAGTACATCATCATTCACGTATATGAGAAGCATTATTCACATTACATTTCATACATATGTGGCTATTTGACTCAATGTCTCATTATTCCTAAGTATTATATCATACTCATAAATTAATATTTCGCCCTCAATCAAGCCCTAAATGGGCTTTTAGCTTCTTATTAATAACGTTATAGATGTACTGGTGTTTGGCCTATATATTTATGCCCATTCTGTCACGTGTGGTTGAATGATAATGCCCTGGATGGGCTATTTCATGCTACATATGTTACGTGACCTATCAAGACTAGGGAAAGAGTTTCTCTGCAGGTCGAATTTAGAGAATTTCCTTAGGAGAAGTGGGAAAGGGAAGAGGTTTGGGTTACAGAATGACCGGTATTTCCCTGCTGTAATGGTAAAATTTGGGAGATATTTCTCATTTACCCAATGTGCACCCACATTTCCTCTTCATTGTTCAACCCTACAGGATTCTTTGTCTGGAGCATTATGATATATTTGGATTCAAGGGTTCTCAGTTTCTTAACCCAATCACCTCCTCTCTCTGTTCTCACCAACTGATCCAAAATGAAAAAGCTCAGCAAATTACCATTGCTTTTGTCCATTTTCTCATAATGTCGAGCCACGGATAACTTTGATCTTTCGTGTTTATGGCTCTTATGTGTTCCAGATTTCTCAGTTTTGTTTGCTTTGTGGTGCTGCAGTTGGTGGAAAGGTGTTTTGGATGTAATTCACTGTCTGCCCCGCCGGTAACGAGCGAGCCGTGGAAAGTTGGCGTCACGCGCATTTGCGAACTATCAAGTCGAATCACTCCCCGTGAGAACGCGGTCCAGGACGGAGGAGAAATCTGAAGATTTGGAAAAACGTGGAGCAGGTGAGTGAACGGCGTTGTTATCTTATACCGGCTAACCTCGTTAGGTCGGAAACTAAAGTCCCTGCCAATTTGTCATAATAGCGTTCTCACAATAGAGAATGTTTACTGACACGGAAAGAGAAGAAGCTGCAGGAAACCTGTTTGTTTCGAAAACAAGCGGGAAGAACAAAGAGAGAGTGCAAGAAAAAATGGCAACAGGAACTCTTAATAATTTGCTTTCCATTCTAGAGAAAACTTACGAGAAAGAAATCCGTAAATGGTGGGAGGCAACAAGCCTTCAAAAATATTTAGAAGTCGGGCGGGTCCCGAGAGGACTCAGGATATTCATTGTCCTTTCATATGAAAGCCCAAATACGGAACTCCTTCAAGAATGGTCGGAGTTCATGACGGGGACAACTCACCAAATGTTAAAGATACTCATCAAACACGCCTGGAGAGATAGGGCGAAATTGCAAGAAGAAATCAAGGAAATTGAGACCAAAATCAGTGAGGATAAAGATACGAAAAAAAGTGAAGATCTGCGAAAATTAATGAAACAATGTCTCATTGACTACGAAAATGTAATTAAAACGAGAAAACAAGCCAAATTTATTAGGGACGAAAAGGATTATGCGAATGGACGCATTCTAACATTTGCGAAAAAATATGATGCCCAGCGCAGAAATCAGCAATCCATGAAAACAAAGCAATCTACGGTTTCCCAGCACAGCACAGAGGAATCCGAAGTATCGTAAGAGGAATCAACAAACCAAAATAAACAAGCCAGTGCGACAGCAACAGGCGGAGATAAAAACGATGCTGACGAAGAACAGCCATCCACATCCTCTAATTTTTTTCAGGAATACGAGCTGATAAGAGGTCTGAGACACAGACCAGCAGCACGAACCCACCCCCCAGAAGCCACAAGAGGAAAACAAGAAGGGGCAAGAAAAGCCGAAACGGGTCGTTCCACCCCAATAATGACCCGCAGCAGACGTGGGGGAAGGTGGAATTAGCTGGAATGGGAATGACCAACGATAGCACAGAGAAGACCATAATCAATCTGTCGGATAGAATATTATCAGAAAAAGAGCAAAGCATATTACAGCTGGGATTGACATTTTGCCCTACACCGGCATTTAATTACATGCAAACGCGGATTGATATTTATAAATTCGTGAGGAAGGTGAAACTAATGAAAATCCATGAACTTCACCCTAAAGACAATACTCTTGCAATAAGAGAGGAAGAGACAAGTTTGAATATCTTAACAGGAAGAGATCTCGAAGCCATAACTACAGCACGAGGACTATTGGAGGAGACGGATTCCCATATGGATCCTACATTGTCACCAACACAAATCTTGGAAGAAGGTGGAATTGCCCAGCAGGGTTGCAAGAGCAAGATGACTATTAAATCCAAATACATCCCGAAAAGCACCCATGATGTAATAGATACCTTCCAAGAGGTAGTGATTGGGGAAATGAAAAATCTACAAAAAAAGAAATTCAAGGATGCAAAAAGAAATTTCAATAAAGAGGAATGGGACATTATCAAGAGTCTGAGAGAGGATAATGACTTAGTAATCAAGCCAAGTGACAAAGGGGGGGAATGTGGTGATTTTAAAAAAACAACAATATGAAGACGAGGCACTCTCGCAGTTGAAAAAACTTGATCACTACACCCCTATCAAAAGACAAAAATATCTGGAGAGTATAATGAAGTTCCATACCCTAATCAGTGAATGGAAAGACAAGAGTATAATGGACACAAAGGATTGGGCAAATTTAAGATGTGAACATCCACAGATAGCGATATTCTATCACTTGCCCAAAGTACGTAAGAGTAAAATTTGGCCACCGGCACGTTCTATCGTATCAGCCAAGGACAGTCTTTTGGAAAAAACCTCGATCTATATTGACAATTTCATTGCACCATTGGTGAAAGACCTAAGCTCTTATCTAAGGGACACGAAAGACTTTTTACGGACAATACAAGGGGTAGCATGGGAAGAGGACTTGATGTTGATAACATTGGACATTACGAGCCTATATACCTCTATAAGACATGAGGATGGCCTGAAGGCTATGAAATTATTTTTGGACAGACGGGCCCTGAAGTATAGAACACACAATCATATGTTAATTGAACTCACTGATTTCTGTCTGAAAAATAATATTTTCCTGTTTGCAGGTGAACTTTATCTACAGTTATAGAGGACCGCGATGGGCACGTGCTTCGCCCCCAGCTCCGCGAATTTATTCGTGGGCTGGTGGGAGGAGCACGTGGCCTGGGCGGAGTCCAATGAGAAATGGGTGGAAAAGATAGTACTCTGGACCTGCTATATAGATGATCTTTTCATCGTATGGCATGGAACACAGACTGAGGCTGAGGAATATATTGGGATCCTTAATGAGAATCAACAGAACCTTAGGTTCACCAGCCATATCAGCAAGGAAGAGGTATTCTATCTCGATCTCAGAGTGTACATACAGGACAACAAGATTCAGGCAGCCCTTTACAGAAAACCAACGGCGGGAAACACTATCCTGCATGCGGGTAGCTGTCATCCACGCAGTGTGGTCAATAACATTCCATTTGGAGAGTTTCTGTGGATCAAGCGAAACTGCTCCATGGAAGGGGAATATATCAGAGCCAGGGCAGAATCCAGAAAGAGGTTCGAAGAGAGGGGCTATTGCAAAGGTGTTCTGAATGAAGCTGAGCATAGGAGTGATGTCAGGTCTAGGAATGAACTGCTCATTGACAAAATCACAAACAAGGACACAAAAGTGAGAGTGATTACCAATTTCAATGACAAATCGCATCAGCTGTTTCAAATTTTGAAGAAAAATTGGAACATATTGAAATCAGATGGTGTAGTGGGCAGTCTGCTATCCGAGGATCCATTAGTAACCTATCGAAAAAGCAACTCTCTGAGAGATCACCTAGTAAATAGCCACCATGAATCAAAGAAGAGGAAAAAGGCCCCTGCTGTGGAATTTTATCCATGCATGAAATGCAAGGCATGTAAAAACTCGCAGAAAGTAAAAGAATATGAGGTACCAGGGAGATTTCAAAAGATGACAATTTCAAAATTGCTGAATTGTAATTCCAAATTTACTGTATATTGTTTGATGTGTCCATGTGGCAAAAAGTCGTGGGCAGCACCACAAAGCAAACAAAACTGAGGATTCTGGAACACATGAGAGCCATGAACACGAAAGATCAAAGTTATCCGGTGGCTCGACATTATGAGAAAATGCACAAAAGCAATAGTAATTTGCTGAGCTTTTTCATTTTGGATCAGTTGGTGAGAACAGAGAGAGGATGTGATTGGGTTAAGAAACTGAAAACCCTTGAATCCAAATATATCATAATGCTCCAGACAAAGAATCCTGTAGGGTTGAACAATGAAGAGGAAATGTTGGTGCACATTGGGTAAATGAGAACTTTCTCCCACATTTTACCATTACAGCAGGGAAATACCGGTCATTCTGTATCCGGAACCTCTTCCCTTTCCCACTTCCCCTAAGGAAATTCTCTAAATTCGACCTGCAGAGAAACTCTTTCCCTAGTCTTGATAGGTCATGTAACATATGTAGCATGAAATAGCCCATCCAGGGCATTATCATTCAACCACACGTGACAGAATGGGCATAAATATATAGGCTAAACACCAGTACATCTATAACGTTAATAATAAGAAGCTAAAAGCCCATTTAGGGCTTGATTGAGGGCGAAATATTAATTTATGAGTATGATATAATACTTAGGAATAATGAGACATTGAGTCAAATAGCGACATATGTATGAAATGTAATGTGAATAATGCTTCTCATATACGTGAATGATGATGTACTTAGACATTGTAAGATGGCCGCTGCATAGCAATGAATGAAATTGAAATGCCTTCTTTTATGTTGTTTTTAATCATGTGACATGGTGTCATGGAGAAACTTTATTTAAACACAAAAAATGTCTCAGTCAGTCAACACTGACGAAGGCGGCAATGCCGAAACGCGTTTGTTGACTGGCCATATGTGAGAACGCTATGAATAAATGTGGCAATGGGACTACAAAGAATGACTGGAGTGTCCTTAATTGAGGAGCGGTTCTGAAGGATCTGAACTGTGTGTTTGACGATAATATACGCACTCCACCGTGCGTTAAGGAGGCACCCGAGGACAAGAGGAGCGGCAGTTGGAGGAAAGGTGTTTTATATATATATATATATATATATACATATATATATATATATATATATATATATATATATATATATATATATATATATATATATATATATATATATATATATATATTTAACAGGAAATATACCAGAATTTTGACCTAACACATATTTGTGTTAAAATACCATTTCTAAGCCCATTTATGATTTCAGAACTCAACAAATATCTGCCAATTTTATCTGAAAAAGTGGAAATGCTAACTTCACCTGTCACCCCATTTCTTACATTCCTTCCTCCCCCTTCCTTCTATGTTCACCTTTTCTTTCCCCCAACCAAATAGATCATCAGTTGTCATAGAAGCTCATTCCTGGGGTGCTGCGGGTTCCCTGCTATTCATTGCCCTAAGGGCAGGGCTAACTTCACACCCAGGAACCCATTACCCAGGGCGGTCGCTGTTATCATGTAAATGTTGTGTTTAGTGTTGGAGGGGCTCACAAAGGGAAGCCGCTCCTGTGTTGAAAAGAAAACCGACTTTGATGAAGGTGGAGGATTGTCTTGCACAGCCACTCACTTTACTAGGGCCAGTGCCATACCCTAAATGGGACTAGATTAGTGACTGGAGGCCCCAACTTATTCCACGCACCTGACAGAGTGGTGGGGGTAGGGGGCTAAAGCACTTTCATCCGAATGGTCGCTGCACACCGGATTGACATTGTAGGGTCTGTCTAGAGACCCTGCCCTGTTAATCACAGTTTTGACAAGAGCCCACTCAAAGCCCTGCAGTTTGGGAACACTGAAATGGGCGCTGCTGGAATCTTCAGCAGCAAGTCTGCAAAAGAATGGCTACTTCACGGCTCATTTACTTACAAGCTGCTCGAAAGCCCTGCCCTGCCTTGAGCTGGAGGAGATGCCTAACCTGAGCCTGCCCTCGATCAGGGTACCAGTGCTCTCCCTGTCTACAGAGAAGTGCAGGTACTGACGGCCAAAAAGTTCGGTAGTGTTGGTACTCAGTACCGGTCAGTACCGGTCCATTTGAAGTACTAGTGCTACATTAAGTGGAGAAAATATGCAGAAACAGTGTCCCTAAGGGCTTTTTGCATTTAGATTTGTGACGTCAGCAACGGCTTTTTTCTCTTGCTAATGACAACAGCTTTCCTGCCTGTCCATTAAAGTGATATTACTACATTTGTAGTATGGTAAAATGACAATGTTTGAAATAGCAGCTTTTTGCTAAATAAGAAGCCATCAGTTTACCACAAATTTACTTTTTACACTTCTGGCCTTCTCTCAATGTGGGCCAGAGATGCCATCAACTTACCAAGCTTAAGCCCTATTACTGTCTTGTCCTACATTTGTGAACATTTTGGATCTGCTTATGCTGATTAATCGAAGGTTTGTGGGGGCGACGGAAGAAAGTATTAGGAAGCAAAGACAATTATTTTTCCTTATTTTCTCTATTTCCCTATTAATTGTTCAGTTCGCCCCTTTTCACCTCCATTATACATTCCCTCTTCTTGGGGTGCTCATGAGTTCTGTTCCGGTCACTGGGCTGTAGAGTTCTACCTAACCATGGGCCCTATTAGGATGGCGGACGGACCTGGGTCCGTCCGCCACCCCAGAGGAGGAGGGACCGTCCGCAGGGGCAGCGGCGGTCCCTCCATGCAAATTAGGATGTGACCGCCACCCTGGCGGTCACATCCTGTATGTTTAACATTGCAGCAGGTGCTGCTTGAATCAGCACCCGCCGCAATGTTAAAAATGCATGCTTCGCATTTGCATGCACAAAGCGGCAGGCACCCATGTGCACCCCCCACCCCCGTCACCCTGGGGGCCCGCAACGGGACCCCAAAGAAATCACTGTATGCCTTTCCACGGCGGAGAAGCCGCCGCGGAAAGGCATCTGTTCACCCCCATCCTAATATGGCTGGCGGTGTCTGTTAGACACCGCCTCCATATTAGAGCTTTTCCGCTGCAGTCGTAAGGCGACCGTGGGGGAAAAGCGGTGGACGGTCTTCCTGATCCCCCAGCCATCCTAATCTGGCGGGGGGGTCTTTGAAGGCTCCGCAGCGGTTTTTCCGCATCCTCCGGGCCGGCGGACACTTCCGCCGGCCCGGAGGATGCGGAAAAACCGCAATCCTAATGACCCCCCTCAAATCTTTTGTGTGTAAATTGCTGCTTGCTGTCTTCTAGTCACTGCTGAATTAACATAACATTACATAACATAACATTTGTGCTACACTATTTATTTGCTTTTATTACCTCCAACGAGTTGCAAAGTGTTCTATTCCTTACATTCTCTTGAAGAACCTCAGAACCAGTGCTTAATATGAGTCTGTTGTTTCCGGTGCTTGGCACCGGCATGCAATTGTCAATACCTTTGCTTTGGACTGTCTGTCACAAAGTGGTGCTGTCCGGCTAATTTAGAAATGAACACAACAATTCATTATGAATTCAACGTGCATTAAAAATTACTGTATCCGGTTCTCTTCGAATGCTTACTTAAGTTAAACACCAGTGTGGCAACTACAGACAGAATCTATTAGCAGTGCATCTTTAACAGGTGATCTTTCACTTATATAAAGACAAAGAAAAAAAGGCATAAGAAAGGCAAGGGGTGGTGCTTCAAGGCACCACTCGTTTGATAGGAACAGCTGGCACTTTACTCAAAAACAATAACTATTTTTATATAGCACTTCTCCCATTCTAATTGGTGTAAAGACTAGATTTTGAGATTATCCTTTTATGGTATTCAGCTTACTGACCTCAGAAGGATGGAAGTCTAATGCCCTGATTAAGTGTTATGTGGCATAGGGTGAGGTATTACTACATTCTGTAAACACAATTACCTCAGGGTTAGGTATTTACCGGGTGATGTAAGTACCTCATATTCTGAGTTTTGAAATTGGAAATGAGGAATAACATGCTGAATCAGTGTTCTGCACATTGAATTCTGCATGTTTTGCATTTTTGGGGCCTTTTTCCTTGATACATTTCAGCAGGTTCTACCTGTTGTAAATGTGCTAGGAGGAAACTGAAGGGTGTGATAATTACCACACAACTCGGAATTCTGATAGTTATGCAAACTTCTGGCAGCACATGGAACATAATTTATCGACAGATTGTAATGAGGTCCTAAATTGGCCTTGCTATGATTCAAACATTTAAACGGAAAACCCCAAGGGGGCACAGCAGCTTACTTATAGCTCACTGAGTGATCTGGCAGTCTTTGTAAGCCCACACTACATGATTGCCAGAATAGAGTGGGGAATTTGCCATGTGTATTTCCCACAACATGATTCATGATGGGGTAAATAACCTACTATTCCAAGTATTCAACATGAAAATTAGGCACAACCTGCACAAATGTTGTTAGCACACCACATTTTTCATGTTTTACCTTTTTTTCTGGCACTTTCACCCTCCGCAGCCCTTACCCAGATACATTTCTGCTGGTTTGGCCTCCTGTAATCTATCAGGCAAAGCCTGCTTGATAATTATCGCACATCTCATTACTCCAATCCCTTAGTGAGTCTTGGAATTACTATTTCTAGCTGTGGGGAGTTGGCACAAAGAATGATACTCAATTACTTATCTTCAATAGTCTTTATGCAACAACAACAAAAAAGGCCGTTGACACGAGAATATTTCTGCACAACTAACATACCAAGAAGCTGAAAGCTGGGGCTGATCTTGAAAAATTGTTAGCCTTCACGCGCTTTGAGGCTCCACATTGGTTGTGTGAGTCCACGTAGAACCCTGAATTACAGAGTGGCGAACAACTTTGAGGTGCCACATTGATTGTGTGTGTTCATGAAGAACCTTGAATTACTGAGGGACGAATAACTTTACCTTGATTTGGATTTCTTAGACAAGATCCCGAACCTGGCCGGTGGGCTCTTGTCTTCTTTTTTCGCATGGCAATGCACATATCACTGCCTTTGCATAATTAAAAAAAAATTCACTCAGAACCATCACAGGCTTTCACACCTGATGGATGTAACCGGGACAATTGCCCTCCACCATTAATGCACTTTTGATGTGTGGATATATTTAATGCTTTCAAATCTTGGCTGTCCTCTACTGTTTTTAGCCCTGAGGAAGACCCGCCGTGACGCACTTTTATTTGCGCATACTCCACGTTCAAAACGTCGACGATCATACCAGTTCATGCCCTGCAGCTTACCCGACCCCAAAAAAATATGGACTATACAGGGGTTGTTGAAAATATGAACTAATTATAAAAGACAGATCTTTATTGATTTTCAACTTTTGTATTTATATATGTATGTCTTTTACACCTTATGTATAATATTACATTATCATGTATGTCACTTTACCCACCTTAATCGTTATTTCACATGTTGCTTGTTGGTTGATATTTATATGAAGTGACAGCCAAATATAAAATAGTAAATACTATGTTTTGAAACAATGATTAATATTGCTTTTGTGTGTCCTATTCAAAGTCTATAAACGTAATGTATTAGAATTTCGTTATACTTCACAGACTAAGCCTTACATGTACTAAGCAATAGTTCTCCCCGACAGAACCAATTGTAGTTTTTCTTGTTCAATACCCAGGTTCTGAGGGACACAGGGCTACCCCATTGATTCCAATGACTTACTGTTAGACCTGGCATCCTTGATGGGGCTTCCTCCTAACTTTTTTCCTTCATACCTCCTTTTTTTGTTGAATTTGTCTTCGCTGGCCTTAGGTCTGTGCTGCGCACTTTACCTCTGCTAACCAGTGCTAAAGTGCTTGTGCTCTGTGTCTAAAATATGGTAACGTTGGATTGTCTCAACTGCCATATTCAGTTTATTTGTAAGTCGCTAGTAAAATGGCACTACATGTACCCAGAGCCTTTAAATTAAATGATACCATTGAGTCTGTGGCACTGATTGTGCCACCCACTTATGTAGTCCTTTAAACATGTCTCAGGTCTGCCGTTGCAGAGCCTGTGTGTGTAGTTTTAACCTGCCATTTCAACATGGCAAAATAAACCTTTTTCCAGCCCAAATCTTCCTTTTTAATACATTCAAGTCACCCCTAGGGAAGGCCCTGGACAGCCCAAGGGCAGGGTGCTGTGCATTTAAACTGTTGAACATGTTTTAAATGTCTTGGTAGTGAAAAACGTGTAAATTAGTTTTTCGCTACTGCAATACACATCTCTCCAATAGGATAACATTGGAGGTAAATGTATTACATTTTTATAAGTATAATTTCCAAATGGGAAAAGAGAACCAGTTCATGATTGGTGTCTCTGGAATCTCAATTTAAAATCCTAACTTTTGGAGAAGTCGGGTTTTAAATTATAATTTTGAAAAGGCCACTTTTAGAAAGTTGGCATGTTCTTGTCTTAGCCATTTGGTGCATGCAGCCTGTCTCCAATGACATGACTGTGTGTAATTGGCAGTTGGGATTTGTGTATTCCTCCTAGACAGCCATTCTAGGTGGGACTGGATGGGCTATCATTGGCAGGACAGGAAGGAGGAGCTGGGCCTTGCCTTACTTACACCTGAATAGGCTGTGTACTGTCTAAACACAAAGGGCTGCATACCCCTCTAATTAGTCGGTAGACAGGGCCAGAAAGGAAGGACATCTGTGCACTCAAATGTCATGCCTCTAGAAGCTTCTCCCCAAATTCAAAGGCACAAATATATTTAAAAGAAAGACCTACGAACACAACTCTTGGGTAGACTTCTGTCCCTGTGGATACTCTGCCAGGAAGAAGGACTGCTGTGCTGCTGAAGAACTGCCACTCAGGTGGACTGCACTGTGCTGGACTCCTGCCTTGCTGTGCCAGACTGCTGACCTCTTGCCTGGGTGAGGACTGGACCTTCTTCTCTTGAACCCAGAACCCAGCGTGACTTCAAGGACGAGTTGGCTGGCCTCCTGATCTGAAGCCTCTGCTACATAGCAGGCTTCCAACAACCTTGCATCTGCAACTACACTCCGCCATCTGTGAGTCTACCCTGCCAAGTGGTGCCACCCCAGTCCTGGACCCTTGGCAGTGGGCTTAAGGTACTTTACTAGCCACTGTGGATCCAGCGGAACCGAGGCATCTCCTTTGCTGTGCAATGCAAGCCTGAGCAGAACCGATGTATCTCTGTTGTTTCGTGGATTGGACCCGTTGCAAAGATTTACATCTCTCCTGCAACCCGCAACACATTTGGAACCGCCACTGCTCAAAGCATCTGAGGTGCAGGCCTTTGCATCCTTCATCGACATCAGCCTCGACAACAACGAACTACGCATCACAGGCTCACAGCTCGTCAGATCTGACGCATTGTCTCGACTGTACGCCACATCCTCGACACCTGACTTTGCATCGTAAGCCTTATCAACAGGATCTAGACGCCGGTGCAGGCCCGCGCAACGTAGCCTTGCCGCATCTCGGAACAGATGTATCGCTACGGCTGCGTGACGCATCTTTGACGTGACTCTTCGCCACGCTCCACAAACTAGAATTTAAGGCAGGGCCGGCTCCTCCCCTATGGCAGAGGAGCATCGGCACACTAACTTTTAGTTAATACCATTTTATGTTTGCTTTGCGGGCGGGGATGAAATTCTCTCCGGGCAGGGGAGGAGTGGTTTGCCCACTCCTGAGTGCGCACAGACTGTTTTGTCGGCCCTCTAGGGCCACCCAAACCAGTCATGCACACTTTGCCCTTCTTCATGCCATGGAGAACATGCACCACACTCTAGCCCCTGGCGGAGCACTGTGTCACGGCGCTCCAGACCAATCACAACGCTGCATTCAGCGTTGTGATTTGCTTAGGGGAGAGAGCCTGGCTGCCTGCTTCCTGTTCCTGTCTGAGGCAGGAGAGTGGTACAAAAGGGGGTGGTGATGGACGGAGCATCTGAATCAATCAAACACTCACACCCAGTCAAAAGATCTGGGTTTAATCCATCACCGTTCTTTAGCCCACTCTGCCACCCCAGTTCAGACATGGCTATATGCAAATCAGTCTGACCCTGTGCCTCATGGGAACAGTCCAGCCCGAACTGCCAAGCCATGTCTTCCCTGGACCGGAAACAAGCTTCCGTGGACCGGTTTCTGGCATTCCAGCTGTCTTCAGCCCGGCTTGCTTGAATCCAGTGGCAAAGTGAGCAAGGGACTCACGTCTGAGCATACCCTGCCGCACTTATGGCAGCCAAAAGCGGTACAAAAGGGGGTGGTGATGGACGGAGCATCTGAATCAATCAAACACTCACACCCAGTCAAAAGATCTGGGTTTAATCCATCACCGTTCTTTAGCCCACTCTGCTACCCCAGTTCAGACATGGCTATATGCAAATCAGTCTGACCCTGTGCCTCATGGGAACAGTCCAGCCCGAACTGCCAAGCCATGTCTTCCCTGGACCTGTAACAAGCTTCCGAGGACCGGTTTCTGGCCTTCCAGCCGTCTTCAGCCCGGCTTGCTTGAATCCAGTGGCAAAGTGAGCAAGGGACTCACGTCTGAGCATACCCTGCCACACTTATGGCGGCCAAAAGCGGTACAAAAGGGGGTGGTGATGGACGGAGCATCTGAATCAATCAAACACTCACACCCAGTCAAAAGATGTGGGTTTAATCCATCACCGTTCTTTAACCCACTCTGCCACCCCAGTTCAGACATGTCTATATGCAAATCAGTCTGACCCTGTGCCTCATGGGAACAGTCACATCTGAGCATACCATGCCACACTTTTTAGTGTGGCAGGGTATGCTCAGACGTGAGTCCCTTGCTCACTTTGCCACTGGATTCAAACAAGCCGGGCTGAAGACGGCTGGAATGCCAGAAACCGGTCCTCGGAAGCTTGTTTCCGGTCCAGGGAAGACATGGCTTGGCAATTCGGGCTGGACTGTTCCCATGAGGCACAGGGTCAGACTGATTTGCATATAGCCATGTCTGAACTGGGGTGGCAGAGTGGGCTAAAGAACGGTGATGGATTAAACCCAGGTCTTTTGACTGGGTGTGAGTGTTTGATTGATTCAGATGCTCCGTCCATCACCACCCCCTTTTGTACCTCTTTTGGCCGCCATAAGAGTGGCAGTGTATGCTCAGACGTGAGTCCCTTGCTCACTTTGCCAATGGATTCAAGCAAGCCGGGCTGAAGACGGCTGGAATGCCAGAAACCGGTCCTCGGAAGCTTTTTTGCGGTCCAGGGAAGACATGGCTTGGCAGTTCGGGCTGGACTGTTCCCATGAGGCACAGGGTCAGACTGATTTGCATATAGCCATGTCTGAACTGGGGTGGCAGAGTTGGCTAAAGAACGGTGATGGATTAAACCCAGATCTTTTGACTGGGTGTGAGTGTTTGATTGATTCAGATGCTCCGTCCATCACCACCCCCTTCTGTACCGCTTTTGGCCGCCATAAGTGTGGCAGGATATGATCAGACGTGAGTCCCTTGCTCACTTTGCCACTGGATTCAAGCAAGCCGGGCTGAAGACGGCTGGAATGCCAGAAACCGGTCCTCGGAAGCTTGTTTCCGGTCCAGGGAAGACATGGCTTGGCAGTTCGGGCTGGACTGTTCCCATGAGGCACAGGGTCAGACGGATTTACATATAGCCATGTCTGAACTGGGGTGGCAGAGTGGGCTAAAGAACGGTGATGGATTAAACCCAGATCTTTTGACTGGGTGTGAGTGTTTGATTGATTCAGATGCTCCGTCCATCACCAAACCCTTTTGTACCGCTTGAGGCAGGAGAGTAGCAGTGAAGATGCGGGACCCGGCCGAAAGGTAGGTTTTAAAATATCTTTTTTTAAATTATGATTTCCACCATGCGACACCCCTCCCCACGGGATCCCCCTGCTCCCAACCCCCACCTGCGAGCCATGCCGCCCACTACTAATTTAAGGTTCTTTGTTCAGTGGACCTATCTGGGTCCCTGTAGCTGGTCCATGCTCCACTGCAGTCGGCCTGAACTTGTGATTTCGTCCCAGTGCAACCTGAGATTCCACAGTTGGCGTTTTGAGCTTCCTGTCGCTATTTTTACCTAAAACTTTAAAAGTCAATGTCTCTGGTTCTACTCATTGGATTTTTGTCGTTTTAGTCATGTTTTATTTAGTAAATTAAGCTCTATTCTTCTAAACTGGTTTGGGACTTTTTTGTGTGCTGTTTTCACTGTTTTACAGTTTGAAGTGTTGCACAAATACTCTTCACATTGCCTCTAAGTTAAGCCTGATTGCTCTGTGCCAAGCTACCACAGGATTAAAAACAGATTCATTTCATGTTTGCTTATGCCTCACCCTGATTAGGAATGTGGTTGCTGCTTGACCAGGGCTCACACCCCAGTCAACCAGCAACCCAATTTGTAACATTTACTATTTTAGATATGGAAGATGGCTACAACCTGATATGGTGCAAATTCCATGACATTCACTTTAAGCTAAATACTGAACATTTGTGTTGCTATTAGATGTATACCCTTTGTATTGTATTGTATGTGCGTAGCATTTACTACTGCTGACAGGTCGTTGTAACACTTCACGCAGGGCAGAACGCTTCTCCAGAACCCAAGGTTAGTGGCTAATCCTGTGGTTATTGGTTAATGCGGATTATTGTTGTGACTCTTAGTTACTGTTGATTATTGTTACTACCAGCCGCAGTTCTTGCAGGTAAGAGCGGTAGGGCGGTGGGGGGTATTTCGACAGAGGACTACAAGGGAAAATGAATTATTTATTTAATTTTCTCTCGTGGTCGTCTGTCGAAATCCTCCCCACCTGGCCCCTCCGCCCTACCGCTGGTACCTGCACGAGCCGCGGCTGTTGACTACTCTTTTACTTTCAAGGGAACCAGGAGCGTAACAAAGGCCCCCGCAGACACCACGATGCGGGGGAGGCTTACCCATTCTGAAGGGGGACCCCCTACTGATGTGAGTGTGAGGGGCCCCTTCAGCACACCCTGCATAGGGGCCTCCGGCGTTTTGTTATGCCACTGAAGGGAACCATTCCATACAGTACTCTAGATTGTTCATAGAGGATTAACCCCTCCCCTGCTGGTGACGGAACCACTCCGTCATCAGCCACGGTCGCGCTTTGTTGATGACGGAGCGGTTCCGTCACGGCTCACTCGGAACGCCTGCGCGGCGCGAATTCCGCACCTGCGCTGAACGTTCTATTGAGCCGGCGGGGCCGTGACAGAACCGCTCCGTCATGAGCACAGCGCAACCGCGGCTGGTGACGGAGCGGTTCCGTCACCAGCATGCGCCCGCCGCTCTTCCGCCCCGCCCCCTTAGCACTGCGGCGGAATAGCCGCCGCAGTGAAGGGGTTAAATGAATAGGCGACATTAGCTGGGCCCATCAGTAAGGGGAAGGGGGTGAGTTTCTTCAGATGGACAATTGGATTAACAGAAAACCTAGTTGAGATATGGGTGTGTGAGGTTGCAAGGGCATGCGTGCCAACATTTTAGAACATCTATATAGGGCATTTTGAGAAAAAAACAGTGGAATGTATTTTCCCCATTGACTTCCATTGAAGCAGAACCAATTTCAGGCGGTAAATGGTTAATGAAACCTCTTTTTATCCCGCCTGAATTGTGTCTATTAGCATGTATGCAGGAATAAAAGTTCAAATATGAAGAGACTGTGATATCTGAAATGAAGAAAAGTTTTCAGAACACCCATAATAGAGGTTACGGCACACGTGCCTGTGAGCTGTGGTCGGCCGGTCTCTGAGACAGGAGGCATGCAGGGTTGCACGTGTGCTCGCGGCTTTCTTCAGCTCTCGGCGCTACCTGTCAGCGTGCCCTGGGGGTTTCCAGCCGGTAGGGTCTTCAGGTGTCCTGCAGCCGGGGTCAGGCGGTGTACACAGGCGGATGCCCGCTTCCCCGCTCCCTCGAGTGAGTCAGCCCTTTGTTTGTGTGTGAGTGTTAGCCACGAGATCCTCTGGCAGACGTCATCACACGCCCCTGCTCGCCCCTCCCCGCCAGTGACCCATAAAAGGAGCCGGGCTGCAAGGGCGGCAAAGGGACAGAGACCCGGCGAGCAGCGCCTGCAACCACAGACCCAGCCAAAAGCGGACGCAGCCCCTGAGTGGCACCCGACCGAGAAAGGACAGAGAGCACCTGCGACTGGCACTGGCCCCTGAGAGTGGACAGCGCCCCTGAGAGTGGCTTAATACCCTGAGAGTGGCACCGACACACCCTTAGAGCGGCACAAGCCCACTGAGAGTGGCACGGGCCTCCTGACCGCGGCACAGACCTCGCAAGAGACTCCTACATACCTCAGTCCAAAGGAGGACAGAGACAGTCCAGGGACTCAGCAGCACCAGAGAGACCCCAGCAGACCGGCTCAGGAGAGCTCTAAGAGGCGACGACTGGTGCTTGGCACACTCGGGTAGGTGAGAAACTGTCCGCATGCCTGCCCACCGCTCTGTGCCAGCTCTGCCCTCACCGGGCACTCGCTGTACTTACGGGCCCACTGACAGGCGCGCACGATTAAAAACCCTGCACAGTTAAAGAGGGGGGGGGGGGCTGCATTGTTGGAAAGTTCGCAGGGAATGTTGTAATGGCACAACTGCAAATAGGCAGATAGAGACCTTAAACTGGCACAGATGGAACATTTGCATTCCAGCGCGCACTCGCGGTGTGATCCTGGGCAGCTCATGTCTCTCTCTGCCATGGTCTCAGTGTGCTGCTGAGGCTCTGAAATACGTTGGGGTACACATACTTGCGTCCGAAGGTTTCCACAAAAAAAATAATGTTGTGGAACTGACCCCTTGTTGCCTTCCAGCGTGATGTGACGTGTTTCAGCTGTGTGTGACGAAGCAATGGGTGAATGCTGCCGTGAGCCCTCCGTGTATGTGAGATCGTAATGCAGCCGCTCCTTTATGTCCCACTGTCCCTCCTCCCCACCCCCATCCACAGCCCACCCTACAGGGGCATCTCTGCACGACCCTGCTTGTCCTTCTCGCAGGGTCCTCCACGCTATCCCCCACTCCCCGTCAGCGGGCTTTACATGGTGCCAGAACTGGTGACCCTGCAGGAGGGGCATCGGCGACGAAGACTACCCTTTAAAGTAGTGACATGCAGAAATGTTTGTTCACTCCTGCACCGCGCCCTGCGCACGCCTGTCTGCGCCACGGCTGCGTGTACCGGTGCACACCTGCTGGTTGCACAACAGAGTAAACGCACAGCACACCGATCTGCCTGTTTCACGCGGGAAGCCTGCACTGCATCTTTCAATCACGCTTGCTGCTTCACCACACGTGCCTGCACTCATCCTATGCATTCCTGACTCACAATGGCTGCCTGACGGTACCTGCCTGCGCCATAAATGCAAATAGGACACTTGCTAACAAAACATTAGGCGGATTACTGCTTGCACAGAAGCAATTCGGATACCTGCCCCGTCCATGACTTTCTGGATCACGACAGCGTGTTTTAAACCTGCCTGCGCCCACCGCATAGCTATGCCGCAGACTCTTGCATCTTTACTGCCTGTTGAAAACTAAGACTGCCTGTGCAAGCACCAACTCCAAGCTACACCACAGCTGCCTGCGCCATAGCCGCTTGCGCCACATCTTCTCATAGATCTGCTCAACGCCCGCGTGCATGCACAAATGGATATGCCTGCACCAGAACGCCTCTGCTGTCCTGGCCTGTGCATGCATGCTCACCCCTGCAGCATGCACCACGCCTTCCTGCTCGCGAAGCGTCCCCTGACTGACTGGCCTTGAGATGCCTGCATGCCTTCCTGCCCCCGCAATGCCTGCCCGGGGCTGCAGCGTGCAGCAGGTGCGCACGTGAGCTGATGCAATGTTTCATCACCCATGCCCTGCCCTTCTGCCATTGGAGATGGCGGGCATCCCGCGCTTTCCGGGGCAGGCGGGTCCAGCTCCCTCACACACTCACTGTGCCTTCATCTCAGTAAGGCGAGTTGAGTCAGGTCTAACATAGGGATGTGGATGGTCTCCTGGAGGGGGGTGAAGGGAAAGGGGGAGGGGCGCCGAGCCAGGAGCACTAAAAACTGCAAACGTATCAAACTACCTTCCTGGCAGGGGCACCTAGTGTATAAATACCCCGCAGGAGACAGAAGCGATCCGCAGACTGGCCCTGTCTGCTCCAACCCAGATTTATAGCCTCAGCTCTAAATACACATCTCCCCCCCCCCCCCCCCCCCCCACACACACACACACACCACCCCCTCCGCCAAAGAAAGCACTGGCCCAGCCGCCCTAGAGCGCGGAATCTGAGCGCGGACGCCTCCCTGTGAGAGCGCAAACCGAGATGTAAAGTTTGGGCGCTATTCTGGGTCTCGGAGTAGCGCGCCCGGCTGGTGACCCCTTTAACCCTTACCACCCTACCCCCCTTTTCGGTGCCGCATTCACAGTATAGAAGAGCCCCCTCTCCAATTCTATTCTCCCCCAAACAACACCCCAAATAACTGCGTCATGTGAGCAGAGGCCAAGGCCCGTATGTGTACGGAGTCTGAGTCCAGGGGGTGGGGGGCTGCTTAACAGTATTGTGCTCTCAAGATGACATGACTGACACACCTCCTTTAAAACTCCCTGGGCTTAGCTATGTGGCACGCGACAACCTCACTAGGCATTCAGAGACGAGCCTAGTGTCAAGTGACTGACTGTGACTTTGACCTTGCAAAGCTGAGTCACACTCGCCCGACTCTGCCTCAACACTGCCGACGTTTTGGAGATGAGACGTCTTTATCTAGTAACTTTGAGGGCTGTGACTGTCGATCCCAAGAGAGGGGAAGGGGAGAGAGGTCACGTCTCTTCTCATCGATTAATATATGTGAAGGGGAGAGAGGTCACGTCTCTTCTCATCGATTAATATATATGTCCATTGTCCAGTGATCCCTCAAATGTCGGCACAGAGCTTCGATACACAGCAGCGGCCACATGCCCAGCTCAGGGGCCTGGCAGGGTTGATCGGCAGAGCAGGGCGGGCGAGGGTGGGGTGAGGCTCGGGTCTGATAAGACAACTTCTGGGTATTCGGGCGGGATGTCTTCACTGAACTGGTGCTGCTGATCTGTAGGCTTGTTTGTCTATGACCTCTCGGATGCACAAGAGTTTCATGTAAACCTCAGACGGACAGTGATAAGGACTGTGAGAATAATGGCCCTTCTTTTCCCTCGTAGGTCAGTGAGAGAGAACATGGCTCCGCTCTGCCTGCTCCTAGTCCTTGTATGTGGAACGGTGGCATCATCCATCAGCGACTCCGAGTGGGAGGAAGGCAATGACCGGTAAGTTTGGGACAGCTGACACTCGGTGGTTGATGAGACGCGGGGGTGTTGAAGTTTCGAGGTTGGCAGCTGTCATGGTGTAGGAGCGGCGTCTAGTGGCTAATTACAGTATTGCATTGTCTGAGCCAGGTGGGTGCAGCTAAACGTTCGAGCAGCACAGACGCTTAGCGGTAAGCGTACTGTATTACTGTATTCTGGTCTGGTGGCAGGGAAGGGTGCAGCAGCGACACCCAGTGGTGTTTTAGAGTATGGCAGTGCCCCGGGTAGTGTAGGGTTATTCACATAACATTGGCTGGAGACCAGGGCCGGTTCTAGGATTTGCGAGGCTTTGGCCTAAAAGGGAATGTGCGAGGCCCCTCTAATGTAGATAAGTGGCCCATTGCAAGGAGACCATTCACAGACACTGTGGGAGGCCTATTGTCCAGCATTTTGTCGCCCCCCACAGTTTTAACTTTGAGCCCACAAGCATTTCTCACACCTTCAGTCTGATAGGTGTGAGAATTGCGTGTGGGCTAAAAGTTAAAACTATGGGGGCGCCAAAATGATGTACAATGGGCCTCCCACAGTGTCTGTGAATGGGTCTTCTTTCAATTGAAGGGAGCGTCTCCCTCCCTTATGTATCCAGATACCATCCCTGAGAGGCCCGGGGAGGGGGCCCCCTCCATTTCAAAGAAAGGTGACACCTTTCTTTGAAATGGATCGCCAGGGAACCGACAGGACACATCACCAGTGCGTGGCCCCATGCTGGTGCGCTGAGTGTGAGGCCCTGGGCAGCTGCCCACGCTGCCCATGCCTAGCGCCAGCCCTGCTGGAGACTGATGATTTGGAAGTCCAAGTGAAGCATTGATGGAGGTACAGGGGTCAGTGCGCGTACACGAGAGCAAGAGCCGATGCCCCATTGCCAGGATGTATATACGTGATCAATTAACAAACAATCACTCTAAATGTATACATTTACATGGTCGTTGGTTGTTCTGAAAATCTGATGACCCCCAGTGGGCATTCAGAGCATGCCATTGGCTGAGACCCCTGAGGTGGCATATCCCGGGGCAGCAGTGATCCCCCCCCCCAGTGGCAGCAGTGTGGCATAAATCGAGCTCTGTGAGACCGTTTGCGGGTCTGCCTCAGCCACAGAAGTAGCTGTTGCGTCACTGTACCCCTCTTAATCACAATTTAAAACATACTTAGCCTCAAGTAAAACAGCATTAGAAGTATTTGTCCTCAATTTAATATACACAATGTATTTTTAGGTACGATGTCTCCTGACTTTGATCTAGTTACCTCCAAACCAATTTTATTTGATCTATTTATTGCTGTAGCTTTTATGTTTTTTTTTAACATGTTGGAAAGATGACTCTAAATTATCTTTTGTTCTTTGGTGGAATCTAATATGTGATGAGCATAGAATTGCAACGGTGCCTAATAATTCAATCCAGTTACAAATCAAAGCTGATCTGTTATGGCTACCGTTCACAACTTCTCTGTCTTCAACCTCCCCTTCTACATAATTTCTTTTCTATTTTCCAATATTGTCTATATCTTTTTCTCTTCTTTTCGTTCTTTTTCTTTCTCTCTCTCTTTCTATCTTTCTTTGGTCTTCCCATTTTCAACATCTTTTTCCTTTCCTTTCTTCTTTATTAAACATCTTTTCTTCTTTAATATAATATGCCCCCATATATTTCTCACAGGTTATTTGTATGTTAGTACGTAGTTCAGTACTTCTATTATATGTAATTTATTAGGTAGTTTTTTAGGATTATTAATTCAACTGATCTGCATTATACTGCCTTCCTATATACTATCTCAATTATTTTATAGATGTTATTAATTTGTAACTATATACTTCCATCTTTCTCTGAACGGAATATTATATTTGTATTCCTGTGTTATTTATCTTTAATAAAAATTATTTAACACAAAAAAGAAGCATTTGGCCTCACTTCTTATACACTTAGGTTATTCTGTAAACAAACTAGTGCAGTATTCTGTCTGGCACTGACGTTCATTTCCCTTCTGTGTTCTCTGCAGACCTCCCAGACGCCATCCGCCCCCAGTGGCGTCCTTCCTGGAGAGACTGAAGGCTCTAAGGACACGGAGGTCAGAGGGAGAGCACGCGCCCCTGGCGGCAGCCCTTCAGGCGCAGGGGAGCGCTCTGTACGTGCGACCCGAGGAGGCAGGCGGGGTCTTCAGCTCCCACCACGGGTAAGAATCTTCTCTCACTCGCTGTTTGTCCCCCTTCTCTCTCTCCTGCTTCCACCACATTCACCTCATTGATTTTCTCCCCTTTAATTCTCCCCCTCATTTTCTTTTGATGGCCCCCGGGGGAAGTGACGGTCGCAGAGTAGTTTTCCCCTGGGATGCTACATGGGTAAAAAGGAAGCGAATAAGGATAGGTTTAGGTAGGGTAGAGGGGGGGTGGTTAGTTTTCTATAAAGGAGTCAGGAAAGGCGTGTCATGCCTCTTCCTGACTCCAGGCACCCAGGGGCGGATTGGCAAGGCGGGCATTCGGGAATGGGCCGAAGGGCCGGTGCCTCAGTGCCCTCTGTGGGCCGTTTTTTTTCTCCCCTGTCCCAGTCCACAGAGAGTGGACTAGGAAAGGGGAGAAAAAAACCGGCCCACAGAGTGCACGGAGACAGAGAAAATAAAAGCAGCCTCGCTGTGCGGCCAGACAGCGATTGTCAGCTCTGGCCTCTCCTTCACCCCTGCCCTGCCAAGCAAGCAATCAAGCTGAGGCTGGGCTGGGGAGGGGTGATTGTTTGCAATAATCGGCCTCCCTGGGGGCCAGGTGTTTCTCAGGCCTTTGAGCCATTTGCACCTTGGCCCCCTGGCACCCATGCAGCCCAGAAACGGTGTTAGTCTTAACACCTCGCCCACAGCCCTTCACATTCAGGGCATAGTGGGCGAGGAAGAATGGGTCTTGCTGTGGGGGCCTGGTGATGTTTGGAATTTTTTTGTTTTATTTATTTATGCGATTTTATATAGCGCGGACTTTACCGAAGGTGTCAGAGCGCTTCACACTAGGAACAGCAATAATACATGAGGAGAAAATTATAAGTGGACAAATTACAAAAGCAAACGTTAAGTTACATGAATCAAAAGTGACAATAGTGAGCAACCAAAATACAAGAGGAGCAAACGATACATTACAGGAGGAAAAAGTGACATGTGTGCAGGTTACAAAAGCGTACAAAATACAAGTAGAGGTAAAATGCTGCAATTAATGGCAGACACTCAAACACAAGAGCAAACGTTACGTAGGCAATGGTGGCACTTGTGCAAGTATCTAAAGCAAACAAATGTGAGAGGTAGCAAACAGTGTGTTACAAGAGAAACGTGACTTGTGCAAGTTACAAAAGGGTACCATACACAGGTACAAGGGTAATACTACAGTAAATGGTAAACACTCAAACTGCCAGAACACACTGGAAAGGCACTTCCCATGCACCAGCTTCACCTCAGCCTCCCCTCTGGCTACCTGGCTACCTTTGGATGACCCAGAAAGCTGCGTTTTGTGCTCACCTGCCAGGACATTTTCCCAAGGCCTGGAGGGTTGATTAATTTACTAATTGCAGGGGCCTTACCTCTGTTCATGTGCTCCTCAGCTGAAGGTCTGTGGAGGGCTGAGTAGGTTAGTAATAGCAGGGGCTTTGCTGATTTTCAGGTGCTCCTGTGCTGGAGGGCTGAAAGAATTTTGTGACAAAAAGGGGCCTTGCTATTTTTTTTAGTTGCTCAGCATGTAGGCCATTGTCACCTTGGCCCTGTGTAGTGTGCAAGAACAGTATCCTCCCACTTTCATTCCTTGTCTGTGCAAATGGTGTTTCATGAGAGGGCACGCCCTTTGAATGTGGGCCACGCCCCTTAAATATGGGCAACGCCTCTTGAATGTGGGCCACTTTTTTCGTCAGTGCCCGGGCCGAATTGTGATCCCAATCCGACCCTGCAGGCACCACTGGGAATCTTCAGTAGGAGGTTTTATGTGAGGACCACCCACCCGCCCTGCATGTTACAGGGTTTCATTGGTGCTCATTCGCTACAGTGTTTTTGCCAGAATAGGACAGGTTGCAGGGTGTAGACGGAATCTTGGCGATGGAGAGTCACATGAGGGTGTATCTACCCCCTGGGGGTGGAACTGGGGGGGAAGAGAAGCGAGCACAGGTGACAAAAGATAGGCAAGCCCAGGTGACAAAATATGTTGTGCTGGATTTCGTCGAGCAGGAAAAGAGTTTCAATGAAAGGTGTTTGGTAGGGTAAAGGAAGGCGATTCTGAATGTATGGAAGGAGCTCGGTGAGTTGAAGAGGGAAGAATGAAGCAAGACTTGAGGGCATTGGGATGAGAGTTGGCGGGAAGTTTGAATGGTTACAGGAGGAATGAGAGTGTCAGATTAATGAACTTTGATGTTATTTGCTAATGTAAGTTTTCAACCATGTCTTAATAAATGGCCCTTGATGGTAAAACCGAGGTCATGCAGTGTTCTTCTATCACACACTGCTCCTTCTCCCTCTTGCTCTTTGTTTCTCTTGTGTGAGCGTGAGTAGATTTGCTCTATTCAGGTGTACAAGCATGGACCTGCTGCATGACTTGCCTTTAATTCCCACTGCATGTTCTGAATCTTGTTAAATGTCTTCCTCTCACAGGGCCGTGCCTCACCGGAGAGAAAAGCGCCATGTCCCGCCGGCCATTGCCATGCGAGGCTGCCACCTGGGCACCTGCCAAACGCAGAACCTTGCCAGTATGCTTTACCGCCTGGGCTACAACTACGGCAAGGACGACTCCAACAAAAACACGCGGGACCCACAAGGTTATGGACGGCGCCGGCGCTCCCTGCCTGCCCGTCATGTGGCCCTTAGGACTGCCTGGGCCCAACACCTGCTGGACACCTAAACCAGACTTCTGACTCCTGCAACCTTACCCAGCACTGCAGCTCTGACATTTATCAAGCACTATGCCCCAGGCAGCACCGCTAGGGAAGGCCAACCCCTTTAAAGAGCGGACTCTTAAAGCCTTGGACACTACCTCAGATGTGGCCTTTGGCGCTGAGGCCTCACCAATGAAACTCAAGGGCCACACGCCACTGGGCGCCAAGCCCGGGTTTCTGTGGAACATCTTGAGCTTTGACATACAACTGTTGGCAGTAGAAACAATCACTGTGCTGAAACAGAAAGTGAAACTAAATAGTATAGCCATGACCTTCCTGAGGGTCCAACCAACCATTGGTGGTGTCTTCAAGAGGAAGTCGCCAATGTTGTCATAGAGAGAACTCCAGCACTTATCCTCTTTCATGAAGTGGTGATGAACAGGCAGTGCCATGGCTTCTGGGACACTCTGACAAGAACAGAGGGAGCTGACGTTTGCAGGTTTCTAGAAGGAGCAATGGTGTTAACATGTTTTATTGTACTGTGTTATCTCTGCTGTTACCTGGGGAGTAGTACACTGGGAGCAAGGAATCCATTGTTCAGCCAGTGAAATCAAATCTCTGTAATGAAAGACTATGGAGAGAAAACATGAATGCCGAACAGTGCCAGGCCACTGAGCAGCACAGGTTGCTCATCAGCATGCAGACCAAAAAGACTGAATTGTTTTGCACTTGTTTTGTCAGATGCACTTCCTGGAAGGATTGAAGGGGCACGGGTCCCATCACTAAAGGGTCTGATGACCTGAAAGCTTATGACCCCTAAAATACAAATTCTCTCCCGCCTAGGCACACCTTTGCATTGGGAGACCCAGAGTCTCGCTTTGCGGATATTCCTTCCTTTCTAGATTTCTGCCACACTCTCCAGGAGAGTTAAACCAGGACATCTACTGGGCTGGTGTGGTTGTTCCTGGATCAGTCGCATGCCTTATGCTATAGCAGTGGTTGGGTGGTCACCAACATTCAGCCTTTCCCCAAAAAGTCAATATGGCTGCAAATCCTGAAAGCCACAAAGACCCAGAAATTCTTTTGGGCAAGCTGAACTGAATCTGTCACAGGCCTTTGTCTATCCTGAGCACTTTGGAAGTAAAACAGTGACTGCTGTATGACATTCCTATACCCCACTGAACCCTGAAATGGTAATGAAGACAGCAACAGCTACTGTGCACTCGGCTTAACAACCCCCCGTCTATCCATTCCAAAGGTCGGTGAATAGAGAACCCCCTAAGCGCCAACTCATTAAATTTATCCTTCTATCGTCCCCTCTCTTATCTAGCCATTGAGGCTGTAAAACCCAAAATACCACAGTTCTCTTATAAAATTGGAATATTACCCACTCTCTCCCCACTTTAGTCACTTTTCTAAACTGGCCACTCTTCGAAAGCAAGCCAAGGAGGTTTTTCCTATAGGAGGACTCCTTCCAACACCCAGCCAAAGTTCAAGGCCAGTGTAAGCCCCAAACTTTATAGGGGAGTCTCCAAAATCCAAGGGTCCATCTATTCCCCTCCTACCAGAAATCCAGCTCTGTGAATCCCTGAACCTATGAACCACTGAGTGAGTTCCCCCTTACCAATTACCCATAGGCCCATGCCATGGGAAGATAAAGTTTGTATATATAGGGTATATGAAGACTATTAATGTATATATATAATGTACTATTAATATATATATAAATGCATATCTATGTAATATACTTATCTATTTATCATTATTATTGTTCTGTACACACTTGAGCACTGAAATATATTTTGTGTAATGTTTAAGTTGTCAATTTGGCGACGTTGAATGGTTTATTGTGGATCAGGGATTATTTAGGATGTATTGTGTGGAATACGCCGGGGACCGAAACGATGTGGAATAACCACACGATCATTTCATGAAAGCAATTAAACATTTCTTCAACTCTGTCGGAATATGTTGGTATTCTTCTTTTAGAATTTTGTGTCTTCAAAAACACATTCTTCATAAAAATGTGTTAAAAAATCAGACCAAATCATTATAAAAATGTAAATCTTTTGCATTTAAATGTACTATTAAATGCTGACACTCCCAGCCAGGGCTGGCCCTAGCACTGGTCGCACACGGTGCAACAGTCTTTTGTTGGTGCCCCCCTCCCCAATTTCCTCCTTCTCCATGAATTCCCTCACTACCACTCACCAACAATGCACCTTATCTCTCTATAGCACCTCTCTGTCAAGCATTACATTTTTTTATGGTGCATCTCATAGTTTACTCACACTCAGTTCTGTGATCTACATGGTACATATTCTTTGTAGCAGGCACATTAACCCTCTGCTCTGTGTGGGTGGCAGAAGTGCCCATGTGAGTGCATGGTGAGTGACGCAATAGGGTTAGAGTAGGGTTAGAGGAGTGACTGCAGGGTGAGTGAGGGGACCATACCAAATTGGGTGCAGATGTAAGTGTAGAGTGGAACAAATGAATGCATGGTTAGTGATGGGCTTTTGTGAGTGAGATTACAGATTGAGCAGTGAGGGGGACAGGTGAGTGAAGGGTCACTTGAGTGCAGAGTGAGTAGTGTGCTCGTGTGACTGCATGGTGAGGTACAGGGTGAACAGCACAAGTGCATTGTGAGTGCAGAGTGATCACTGAATGCAGGGTGAATTGTATAAGTGCATTGCTTTGTGATCGCTGTGACTGCAGGGTGAGGGTGAAAGTGAACGGCGAGAATGAGGAGTGAGTTGTCTGAATGCAGAGTGCATTCCCAGACACTTGAAGTAACTCTGCATGATATTGACAGCGGCGTAGGGTTTCAGATATAAGTGAAACTTTCGCTATTATGGCATTAATTAGGGATCCAGGATGGAGGAAATAAATAATGTGCTGATCCTGCAACAAACTTCCATTTTTATGATTAGGGTTGCCACCTCATTATTTTGATGTTCTAGATGGTACAAAACTAAGCAGTCAACTAAATCTATATTTTCAGTACATATCTGTGTATACTTTGAACAGCAAATATAACTAGAAAGCACGTTTAATTGTGTTCTAGGACCTGAATGATCCATGACTGATAATTAAAGGGAGAAAAGTCATATTACAAATAAATACATACTTTTTTTTATTTATAACCCTATTTAGTGTCAAGACAAGGTCTCTGCAGGCTCTTTAAACAACATATAGCTAGCATTTGTCTTTTGGCAAACATACTTTAGATTTCTTTTCATGAAATGCATCCTCACACTAAGGCAGTAAATGTAAAATGCAAATGTAAGGAATAGGCCCAGGGGGTACTGGAACCAGGAAAAAAACTAAGCCTCGGTAACCTGTTTACAAAGGTATGTAAATATGCAAATGGTCTTTAAAGACCTATGAAATACTCAGGCGAGACTGCCGGAGATTAGACTCCAGACACCGCCCAGCCGAGCACACAGCAGCTCGAGCTGCAGCAGCCCGGGCTGAGACACACAACAGGGGGGTTGCTGAAGCACGTTTAGCCCTCTGGGCGTTGCACGTCTGACCATCTGAAGGAATTGGGAAGTAAGAATTGGCTGCAAACAGTGGGAATATGGATCCTGTTTTCCAGAGTTTCCAACCTCCCCTTGTCCTCTGCCCTAATTCCATGTCTATATTAAATCTGAATCCTGACCTGTAGCCAACCCTTGGAATCAGCTACCCTCCGCCCAGCAGGGCATGCACAATCTGCTCTGGGTGCAGAGTCTGCTTTTGAGGAGGCCCGTCCTTCGATCCTGTGCCCCAAAGCAGCTTTATTTATGTTATTATGTTATTTGTGGTATAATATGTAAGATCATGAGTCATGAACAAGAGGAACTTAGGGTTGCGTTTCTCATACAATAACCAGTGAATAACACAGCCTTTTAGGGTTTGAACCTTACCATAACATCCCTTAAACTAAATTACTTTTTTATAACACATTATTTCTCTCTTGAGTAAAGACCCATCATTTTCCTCAACCATGCTTTTATCAGTGACTTTTTTAGGTTTTGTCATTATACTCTGGCCCCTGACTAAAACAAGGGTCGTGCACAGCAGGGGGTGGACTTTGGCATTGCCCTGTACCCTTTTCCAGTGACTCAGAACATCCTGCTCACAGCTGTAGGCAGTGCGCTCTGGATGCAACACATGACCTTTGGGCATGCGTACACCCAGAATCTACAGCCCCTCTCTTAATCCCCCTGCGCTCCTGAATCCACCGTGTATATCTTTTAGGCATGCGCAAGAGTTCTGGTAAAAAAGCTTGGACTTTGGCCTCCCTGTGCCACAGCTCTGTACTCCCTGAATCCTCTTCCCATGGCATTCAGCCATGTGCAGCCAACTCTCGAGCAGTGCCTGGCCTATTACCACACACTACTCCCTTTTTGTGAGGGAGGGGTGCAAGTCAAACTGAGACCCATTTCGTGTGTGATAAAGGCTGTTTGATTGAAACAGGTGAATATTACAAAATAACCAACTGGCAACTGCTTTACAAAACTAAAGCCACGCTACACATCGAATAGGTGACTCCTGATCCCACCACGCCCCTATGATCCCCTCAAAAGTCCCCCCACCCTGACATTAACATAACAACAACATTACACAGTATTGCAGATAAAACGTTTCCCCCCAATGACACCTCGTTCCCTACCCGCCTTTCTGCAACTGTAACTAACAAACGTCTATTCTGAAACTTAGACTACCTGCCTACCCTTTTCTTGCCCCTGCTCACAAACTTCCAATACTTAACCAAAAACCTGTGCCAACCCTGGCAACTTTTCAAAACCCCGCCACCCATGAAAAAGGGGGTGACAGCCACTACTGCCTAGCCCCCTTTTTTTCTGCCCCCCCCTGTCCTATAGGCCTCTTACTTTCTAGGGTGGCTCTGAACATTTAATGTTCTGGCTAACACCTCCTTAATTTCCAACAAATAAAGGGCCATCCAAAGCCTTGACAAGTAGACCGTGTCTCCTCCAAAAAATCCCACTGAATCAAAGGAATGTCCCTGTGCACAATTCTACCAAAACTCAATTCCCTGCAAAAATCAGACATCTCCGTATTAAGCTTCCTCCTGGCTCTGTCCACTGCTCCTCGATTAACTGCCCCCGCCAGACCCGATGGGGTACAAACTCAGTCCATCCCACAAAACATCCTGACCACTGTTGTTTAATTTAAAGTGCTAAGTCCCTCTTCATGCTTCTCCTCAGGACTATGCCCTTCTCTTTACACAAATCGTTTTCACCAAAATGTCTGGACACCTACCCCCAAATAGCAGACATTTAAGGCACGGAATTAGTTCCTTCCACAACATGCCCCCTTTTCCTTTCCATAACACTTAAAACAGTTTATCATTAAAACCAAGATTTTGTCCGAAATAACTTTCTCATGCTTGTATGTGCGCCCACTTCTCGAAGGAAGGTCCTACAACCCAGATTGACATTTCCGATAAAAAAGAGGCCAGCCACCGAACCTGAAACAAGACACATTGCATGAACTTATGCATTGTTAACAACTGAGCAAAATTCCTTATCCCTGCTGCGCAAGTATCGCTTATAACAATCCGAGGACCACCTCCCAAAGCGTATGATATCACCCTGTCCCCACCCTCTATTGCTTGCCTCAGATGCTGCCCCAATCCGGAAAGAGTGTGTCCCAAAACCTGCACCGTTTATGCCCAGTTCCTTTAGTGCCTTCCTCAGCACTGCTAGTAGTTGGAAGGCTGTAACTCTTTTCCCATTCACATGCACAAAAACGGACTCCCCGATATCCTTGGATGCTGCTCTCCAGTGAAGCTCCCATCTATAAGGGCAAGTAAGCTTAGGCAATGGAGCCTGCAACAACACCCATTTTCCCTTGCCCATCTGATCCGTTTTGGACCTTTTAAACCAAATATGTATCCCGCATCGCGCAAGACCACATCTTCCCACCCGATCCCCCCACCCCTTCTGTCACCTTCTGTCCCCTAACAACTCAGACACTTTAAATGCACCAAAAACATCCACCAACAATGTGGAAAACACGCATGACTCAAAGGCATCCGTGCAAATCCTGTATTACTCTGTTCAGCAACTGCCCACCCTTCTAGTATCCTTGCACTCAATCCACCCGCTGAAGTGGTGTAACCCCAGAGCAATTTGCCCATAAATGCAATTCCTGCTAATTTCCCTGCAATTTACACCCTGGATAAGCCTTTTTCAATCATTTCCAGGATAAACTGAGTCACATCGTCCCTTCGCTGTAGCTCATTCCAGCGCCGCTGGGCACTTGACAGCAAAAACTCCTTCCATGCTAGGTTATAGGGTAGCCTAGTAGACTTAGACAGTGATCCTACCACCAGTTGTAGCATTCTGTGTTGCCTACGTAACACAACTGCTGTGGCATGGGCGTCGGGATCCTGTTGGCGTCCTTGGCCAACCCACGGAATCTCCCCCATTGTGAACGAGACAAAGCATTTGCTATGTCATTGTCCACACCTGGGACGTGTAGTGTTCTAAACGCTATATCATGACGCAAACAACCTCAGACAAAAACCCTCAGCAACTGTAACACTTGTTCATCCCTGGCTGACTGACGGTTCACAATCTCTACAACCGCCATATTATAAACTATAAAAGTCACCTACCTATGCGCAAGCTGTCTACCCCATAGTGTCACTGCCACAACTAAGGGGAAGAACCCCAGAAATGCAATGGACCTACCCCCTTCCTTCCATTCTGTCGGCCACTGCTCGGCACACCACTTCCCCTGCCAGTAGAGGTCAAAACCTTTGCTGCCTGCTGCATCTGCAAATATCTGCACATCCCTAACGAGACCCCCCTCCCATGCCAGTGGAATGCCATTGAAAGTTTGCAGAAAAACTTGCCACATTCTTAAATCTTCTTTTACGCCTGCAGAGACGCACATGATGATGAGGCAATCTGTTCCCTGGTAATGCCCTCACTAGCCTCCTGCAAAAGGTTCTCCCTACTCTCACTACCCTACATGAAAAAATTGAGATGCCCTAGCAAGGCCTGTATCTCTTTGACCATTACTTTTTCCTGTGTCGGCATGGCGTTAAGCAATTCCAGCATTTTATCCCATTTATCATCCGGCAATCAGGCTTGCATTTTTCTGGAGTCAATCACAGTTCCAAAAAATACAATGCCGTGCTGGGGACCATCCTCTTGTCAGGTCTCAGTGGCACTCCCAACTCCTCCGTCAGCTATTTGAAGTTTTCCAGGGCCTCATGGCACTCCGTGAAGCCAGACGTTCCAACAAAGAAAAACCATCCAAGTAATGAGTCACTAACATGTGCCCGTCCTTTTTTAAAACAACCACTGCAGAAAGGTGCTAAAACACTCAAACAATGCGCATGACATAGAATAGTCAGTAATGCCTTGTCCACGTACAATTTACCATTGAAATGGATACTAATAAGATCCCAATCTGGATGGACTGGAAGCAAATGGAAAGACGATTTTATGTCGCATTTTGCCATTTCCGCCGATGCGCCTGCCATCACTACCAGTGACATGGCCACGTCAAATGACAAGTAAGAAACAGTAGCTTCCTTTTCATTTAAAAAATCATTCACCGAGTACCCTTCAGGCCATGATAAATGCTGAATAAGCCTGAATTGTCCAGGTTCTTTCTTGGGCACCACCACAATTGGTGACACAATTAACCCCTTAAGTGCTGCCGTCGGCCAACGGTCGTCGCGAGCACTACCTTGCCAGTGCTGCGCACGACCGTTGGCCGACGGGCCAGCATTCATTCTTCGAACGTTCAGCAGCACTGGGCGCTGAACGTTCGACGCTCTTATGAGGTTAAGTTGTCCAGAGGCTAATCTGGGAAAGGGCCCGCCATTCTCCCTTACCTCACCTCTTTGTCTAATTTCTCTTGCACAACCTGTGAATGTTCTTTTGCTGACTTCAAATTTCCTGACCAACGCCTGTGTCTAGACCCTGCATAACCCAAACGAAACCCCAACTTTGAACTCTTCCCTGAGTACTTCTGCAGTCTTCTGGTCGTCATGACTCTGTAAGGCTGCCTCTGATTTGTCTGCTTAACTGTTGTATGAGCCTTTTGGCCCATACCTCTGAAAACCCCTAGCTCCCCTTGACCCCGAAAAATGCTGCTGCTGTCCCCTGCTGTTTTGCCCCCCGCTGCCACTGCTGCCCCCTTGATGAAACCCCCCCACCCCAAAACAGTTGACCAAGGGATATTTACCCCCGCATTTGGAGTACTCATGGCAAAATCTTGAAAATTTGCGAGTGCACAGAACTTTATTGAAATCCCAGCAAGCCCCCCCTGCCCCTGTCTGTCCCCTTCTGGTATTACCCACCCCTCCCCAGGTGAGCTTCCCTTGAAAGGGCCGGTAGACAATTGGGAGTCCACTGGCTGTAAAAATAGCCTTAGCCGCTCTGGAAGCCCCAGCCCTGTGCTGCCTTAAATCCATGACAAGTTCCTCCATTTTGCCTCGGTATTCCAGGCCATATGGGCCCGGAATTCCTCATCGTATTGTGCCCATGCATAACCCCCCCCTGTGATCTGAGCTTTGAGAATGACATCCATATACTTGAATAGTTCTACGCAACAACCCGGGAATTTCTCACAGTAAACACTAGCATAAATCAAGAAAGCTGCCTTACAGTTTTCTATGGTCAGAGGAACCCTTTGCCACTTAGCCAGCTCGTATTCCTCTTCTTTAGACCCTTCTTTTGTGTGCACCATCCTGTGCAATAATTTCAGCATTTCAACACATTCACCTTTTCATATGCACTCTTTAGTCGCCAGCATCAAATGTGCCTCCAATGGTGACCCCCCCCCCCCCCATGTGCGACCTCTGGCCCTGCTCGCAGGCAGGTCGCTTCCCACGCCACCACACAGCCGCCAGCTGCCTCATATCTGTTCCCTGCCACCTGCCTTTTTTCCTGCTGTTTCCCCGCTCCTTCCCGCCGCTGCATCCCTGCGGCCCCGCCCCCCTGCTCCCCATTGGCCACCCCGCTCCCGCCTCCCAGCTGCTCCTCCCTCCCTATCCCCCTTCATGGAGGCCGCGCAGCGGGCGCGCCGCTTGCTCGCCAAAGGCAAGCCCGTCTGCGCCCGTCCGCGCCTGTACCGCCCCCAGCGCTAGAACCCCTGGACCCCGCGAAGAGCCACAACACCAGACTCCGCTACGACGCCAGCACCCTCTAAGCACTCAACGCTGGCCGAAACCACACCTGCTTCTAAGCCGCCCCGAAATGGACTCAAGGACCTTTCTCCTGCCATACCTGCAGCTTCACCTGCAACAGAGCCACCAAACCTCCAAGGACTGGACCCAACCACCTCCGCTGCATAATCCTCAACACCCGCTCCACACGCAAACACGCCGGCGAGCTCTGGGATCTTCTCGACACCTCCGAACCAGACGTGGCCTTCCTGACCGAGACCTGGTGGAACGACTCCTTGGTGCCAGACATCGCCATAGCCATCCCGGACGGCTACAAGATCACCCGCAGGGATTGCGCCAATGGAATCGGAAGAGGAATAGCCATCATCCACAAGGCCACCCTCAAGGTCGCCACCCACGCAGATGACACCCTCAACACCGCCGAACACCTGCACTTCCGGATCCACACCGACCACAACACCACCCTCAAAGGAACACTCATCTGCAGACCCCCCGGACACCGAGCTCAATTCAGCGACTCAATCACCGACCTCGCTGGCACCCACGCACTCACCTCCATGGACTACATCCTCCTCGGGGACCTGAATTTCCACCTCGAGAACAACAACAACGCCAACTCCGCCACTCTGATCGACAACCTCACCATTCACACAACTCATCACCGCACCCACCCATGCCGCTGGCCACACGCTGGACCCCGTCTTCTTCACAGGCACCCATGTCACCTTCGACCACACCACCGAACTCCACTGGACCGACCACCGCTGCATCCATTTCACCTTCAATAAACCAACCACGCACTACCGCACCCAACAGCTACCTCGCCACTCCTGGAGCAAAGTCACCGAAGACCAGCTGATCACTACCCTCACCCAAAACCCACCCACCGACCCCACCAACCCAGACACCGCAGCCCGCAACCTCAGACAGTGGATCGACGACTGCGCCAACACCCTCGCCCCACTCAAGAAACCCTCCAACAACCATGCCAGCAAGAAAGCCACCTGGTTCACCGACGAGCTGCAGACCTCCAAACGTGCATGGCGGAAACTGGAGAAGATATTGCTCCACGAACGCACTCCGGACAACCACGCAGCCCACAAGGATGCCACCCACAGACATCACCACCTCATCAAATTAGCCAAGAGATCCTCCTTCAAAGACCGCCTGGATAACAACGCAAACGACAGCAAAGAGCTTTTAAGCATCGTAAAGGAACTCCCCAACCCCAGCGCCAATGCCAATGACATACCACCCTCACAAGAACTGTGCAACTCACTGGCCATCTTCTTCCACCGCATGATCGCTGACATCCATGACAGCTTCAACACCATGACCGCCCGACTACGCCGGACCCCACCTCCCCTGTGAACACCACCAGCGCCAACCGCCTGACCTCCTGGTCCAACGTCAACGAGGACGAGACAAGCAAGGTCATGAACTCCATCCACTCAGGATCTCCGTCAGACTTGTGCCCACACCACGTATTCAACAAAGCAGACGCTGCCATCGCACCCCAACTACGGAAGGTCATCAACATCTCCTTCGAAACACGGACATTCCCGGAAAGCTGGAAACACGAAAATCAACGCCCTCCTCAAGAAGCCCAAGGCGGACCCCAAGGACCTCAAAAACTTCTGGCCCATCTCCCTGCTCCTGTTCCCGGCGAAGGTCATCAAGAAAATTGTCAACATGCAACCGGCCCGCCACCTGGAAGACAACAACATCTTGGACCTGTCCCAGTCCGGGTTCAGACGAAACCACAGCACTGAGACAGACCTCATCGCTGCCACAGACGACATCAGGTGCCAACTAGACAACAGCGAAACATCAGCCCTCATCCTCCTGGACCTGTCAGCCGCCTTTGACACGTCTGCCATCGCACTCTAAAGACACGCCTCCTAGAAGCCGGAATCCAAGAGAAGGCCCTTGACTGGACCACGTCCTTCCTCTCCGGCAGAACCCAGAGCGTCCGCCTCTTGCCCTTCGGATCCGAGGCCACCGACATCATCTGCGGCGTCCCCCAGGGCTCATCCCTCAGCCCGATGCTGTTCAACGTCTACATGGCCCCCCTCGCACAAGTGGCCCGCCAACATAACCTCAATATCATCTCCTACACTGATGACACCCAGCTCATCCTCTCCCTCACCAAGAACCTGCACACCGGCAAAACCAACCTCCATGAGGGAATGAAGGCTGTCGCCGACTGGATGAGGAACAGCGTCTGAAGCTGAACTCAGACAAGACGGAGGTACTCATCCTCGGACCCACCCCCTCAGACTGAGACGACTCCGGGTGGCCGACCACACTGGGAACAGCACCGACACCCACCGACCATGCATGCAACCTAGGATTCATCCGCGACTCCTCCCTCTCCATGTCTAAACAGGTCAACGCTGTATCCTCCTCCTGCTACAACACCCTCCGCATGCTCTGCAGGATCTACAAGTGGATCCGGACCGAAACAAGAAGAACTGTGACACAGGCCCTCGTCAGCAGCAGGCTGGACTACGGCAACACACTCTACGCAGGAATCCCAGCCAAACACCTACGACGACTACAACACATCCAAAACGCCTCCCCCCGCCACAGCCATATCACCCCCACCTGAGAGACCTACACTGGCTCCCCGTCGACAAGAGGATCACCTTCAAGCTCCTCACCCATGCACCCACGCACACAAAGCACTCCACAATGCCGGACCAGCCTACCTGAACAGCAGACTCAGCTTCTACGCCCCCACCCGCCAGCTCCGCTCCGCCAGCCTTGCCCTCGCCGCTGTTCCCCGCATCCAATGAACAACCTCCGGTGGCAGATCCTTCTCCTACCTCGCCGCCAAGACCTGGAACACCCTCCCTACCCACCTATGGCAGACCCAAGACCTACTCGCCTTCAGAAGACTCCTCAAGACCTGGCTCTTCGAGCAGTAGCGGCACCCTCTCCCCTCAGCACCTTGAGACCCTCATGGCTAAGTAGCGCGCTTTACAAGTACTCTGATTGATTGATTGATTAGTCATTCTTATATAAGGGAGTCTCTTAATCTACAACTCTTTACTTTCAAGCTTATCTTTATTATCTCTGCTGGTTTCTTCCCTTATGTCTGACTTCTCTGTACCTTTGCTAATCATTGGCTTGGGCAGATACTTCTTACCTTCCTCGTCTGTACCCACCCCTATGTCTAAAACAAACTTGCCCTTGCATAATCTAACCTCTTCCCCGCCAAAACCACCTCTCCTCCTATCCACACAGAGCCCATGACTGGCCCCTCCCTCTTTCCATATGTTTTACCTAGCTCCAAGGATGATGGCCGTATTGCTGCAGTCTGCCTTGCTAGTGGCCCCGTGGTCGATCCTGACTTGGCTCTGACTCCCTTTTGGAAACCTGAAAAACACTCCGAGAGACATTACTCTTATCCCCCAACCCATCTAAATCATCTCTCAGCTCGCCTTCCTCAAGGCTCTCCTCATCGAAATCTAACTCCGCGCCACATGGTGGCCCTTCATGGGCCTATAACTTCACGCCTCCGGGGGCGCTGACTGCACCCTCCGGTACACCGCTGAGTCCTTTGACTGCATTCTCCTGCTGGTTTTCTGTCCTGCAGACTGCTGAGGTCCGTCGGGTGTTGGGGCCAGCGAGACCTCTCGGTCCTCCATGTGCTGGCCACGCCGGGAGCCCCCGATGGTAACGGGTACACCATGCGAGGCTCCACCCTCCCTTCTCCTCTGCACCAGTAAGCTGCACCTAGTTCTGCCAAGTCTGCACCCGGACGTGAATCCTCACCCTGCAATATATATGATTGGTCTGGTGTGCCGGGCCTCTGATACTCATCCTCTGTCTCCCTTCTCCTTTTCCTATTTAAACTCAAAGTGTTCTCTGCCTACTGACGCCCTACCTTAAACACATCACCTACTTCCCTATCACTTAACCCCCCTCCTCCTCTCACTCCATTCCATTCCAGCCATGTCTAACCCTGGCCGGTCCTGGTCAAGACCTGTCCCCCGAACCTCCCATCAAGCTTTCTGCTGCCCCCGCCCTCGCATCTCTTGCCCCCTCTTTCCAAATTTAAACCTTTGCCCTCCAAACCAGCTGACCCTCCCTGCGCAAGATAAGCATCCACTTGACCCAATCTACTAAGGCACCTCACCTCCTCATTCCATGAGGAGAAAATTTCTAGCCCTTCCCAGGCATTGCTACCCCAGCCGTCTCCCAATCCCCTGGGATCCCCTCCTCCTCCCCCAAACTCCCTCAATCTTCCTCTCCCCCCCACTCCCCAAAACCAAGTTCCCCTTCTAAATCCCTCAGGCCCTCACCCTGCCTAACCCAACCCCAGTATACCCCCCTCTACCTCCCAAACACCAATACCGCACTGGCCTCCTGCCTCCTTGTGTCCCAGAGAGTCTCTGGGTTCATGTTTTTTGGGCAGCCCCTCACCCCGATCCCCCCGAAAGGCTTCTGTCCCTCGACATTCCCCACTCCCCTTTCCCTCCTTCCCCCACCTCCCGCCCTTCCTTAACTAACTCTGCAGGGCCTCAGCCTCATTCGGCCCCAGGCCCCAAGCAGGAAAGATCTAATTCGAGACCCTAGCGTAGCGAGCGACAGACGCGCTCCTCAGCCCACAGGCCCCGCCCTCATGCCCACCCGCCGGAGCTTCAGAATGAGCATGAGACTGGCTCGTCTGGGGACATAGGGGGCGCTCTTCATTCATGAGAGCGGCCCCCAAGACTCACCACTTTTCCGCTCGCCCACTTTGGGGACATGTTGGCCACGATGGCCGCTGCCATCCCCCGAAGAAGTGCGCCTAGGAGGCGTGAAAGCTCTGCAGCTGAAGGGATCAATAAATCAAGGTGGCCTGCCTTGCTGATCAGGCGCACCGCCTCCACGACCTTATGATCCTGCATAACTATGTCTAACTCTCTAAAAACATATCTGATTAAACAGCCAAGAAAACAGCTAATTAAACAGCCAAGAAAACTATTACTAGCAACCCTGCTGCCAGACACCGGGTCACCAAAACCTAAATGGTGGCTGGCAAATCCCCTCATAAATTATATAAGCATTGGGCTACTTGGGCTATAATTGGGCTACGCCTCAAAAAGCCCAAAACCACAAAATGGCTGATCCTGCCAGCCGAAACTCCTCCTAAACTGCCCGGGGGACAGACCTCACTACGTTCGGCTGCCCCCAAACCCCCCTTCCATGACCCCAGAACTGTTAGTCGCACCCTGTTTATTCACAATTGAAAGCCATTTCAAATTCTTCTGTAATGTTTTTCATTCCCCCTATGTGTGAGTTATGCCCCCTCCTTGCTCCAACTTGCCCCCCTCAGATTATTTCCCATGACCCAAAGAAACACTCATGGTAGCCTTAGAAAAACTTTCAATCCATGATAGCCAATCAGACTGCCCCATTTTCAAACCATTTGAGGATTACAAGTATGATGGGAAAAAGAGCTAATTCTGCCAATCAGATTTGTTTTTTCCGAATTCAAGTAGGTTATGAACCAGAGTTCTTTAACCCAACACTCTACATATGCATAACATTAACCCTTTGAAATACACCCAGCACCTTTATGTAATGCAAATTCTGTAGAAATGTACTGAATGGATTCACACCAAACAACAAGCACTGGCAAATACAGTATTTCTTGGTTTGATGGGCTAATGTAGGCAAATACAGAGTTTGCACATTTAAGCCAGACACATGTAATTAATGGAAGTTGAACTATATTGAAAGCTTCCTTGCCTTTATTACAGCCCAGTTTTTGTCTTATGTGTCTAAAAAGGCTGGATGGCAAACAAGTCTTCATTATAGCCCTTCTTTTGTTTTCATGACATAGAAATAAACAAAAGAACACCTGGAGATAATCAATCAATCAGCATTTGTAGAGCCTGGCGTTGTCACTCCTGGGGGCATCTGGGCACTGGGGTGCCAGGTCTCCGTTGAACAGACAGGCCTTGAGGAAACGGCGGGAAGAAGTGAGAAAAAAGGGCAAAACTGGGGGTGGAAAAACAAGCAGAAAAGGCAAAACAGAGTGCAGAAAAATGAGCAGAAAAGGCAAAACAGAGCAGTAGAGGGAAAAACAGAAGACAGAAAAATGAGCAGAAACGCTAGACGAAGGGCAGAAAAATAAATAGAAAAGGTGAAAACAGAGAGCAGAAAATGAGCAGAAAAGTTAAAACAGCAAGAAACGAACAGAGGAGGCACAAAAAGAGGGCAGCAGATAGACAAGCAGCCGAGGGTAGCTAACAGCGGGCAAACTGGACAGGAGAACTGTCACAGGGGGAGCTGGCACAAGGACCTTCATTTCATAAAAATAAAAGCTGGTTTATTTTGGGGCAGCAATGATGAGGAGTTGCTGATAGCTTCAATGAACTTGCCTGGGGACTGTGGGAATGGTAGAAAGGAGCAAACACAAGGAGATGATGGACGGAGCACTGAAACTTTTCAGACACTCACCCCCAGTCACAGATCTGGGTTGAATTCATCCTCATTCTTTAGCTCACTTCACCACCCCAGTTCAGACACAGCTATATGCAAATCAGTCTTGACTCTGTGCCTCATGGGAACAGTCCAGCCCGAACTGCCAAGCCATGTCTTCACTGGACCGGAAACAAGCATTCTGGGACCGGTTTCAGGCTAACAGCCCTCATCAACCAGGCTAGCTTTAATCCAGTGGCAAAGTGAGCAAGAGACCCACGTCTGGGCATACCCTGCCAATTTAGGGCGAACAAGGCAAACACAAGGAGATGATGGATGGAGCGCTGACATTTTTCAGACACTCACTCCCAGTCACAGATCTGGGTAGAAAGGAGCAACAAGAGGAAAGGGCGGGTGGCATTAACATGGAGAAACATACAGGGGAGAGAAAGGTGGGTGTTGGGAGTGAGCAAAGAGATCAAGCGGCAGCCATGAGGAGCAGACACAGAAGTGAAACGTGGAAGGAGGAGGACCAAGCAACAAGAAGCTGATACAAGGAGGGGCGGGGGTAGTTGTAAAAACAGACCCTCATGCTTTGCAATGCAAGGATTCCATTGGAGGATGAATAATCTTCCAACTAGCCAATAGCATGAGGTGTCAGAGAAATACCCCTCTGGGGGAAGTAAAAGCCCACTATAAGAACTGATAACAATGGATTTACACCAAACCACAACCATCACTGGCAAAGGCAGTATTCTGGGTTTGATGGCTAGTGTATGAAAACAGAGTCCGTATATTTAACTCCTTCGCTGCGGGGGATATTCCCCCGCTGTGCTGGGGGGGAGGGGGATGCGCACAGCGCTCACATGCTCATGACGAGCTGAGCTCGTCATGAGGCACGGCGCTCCTGTGCTCATGACGAGCCCAGCTCGACACAGCCACACCCGTTCCCGTGGAACGCTCAGCACAGCAGGGGAATTATCCCCGCATGCGAGCGTTCCACAGCTCATGACGAGCTGAGCTCGTCATGAGCACCGGAGCGCCGTGGCTCATGACGAGCTCAGCTCATCATGAGCATTCAAGGGATTAAGCAAGGTACATGTAAATAAGGAAAGTTGAAATATATTGAAAGCTCCTCTGCCTTTATTACAGCCTAGTTTGTGTAAATAATGGTAGATGGCAAACAAATCTACATTATAGCCCTCATTTTAATGTTATGACTTAGTAATAAACAAAAGAACAGCTGGAAATAATGAAAGCTCTCTTGCCACGCCTTCTTTATTTTTCATAGAAACGAAAGCTGGTCTGTGTCGAAGGCAGCAATGATGAGAAGCTGTAGATAGCCTCAGTGATCATACCTGGATAATGTAGGAATGGTGGAAGTGAGCAATGAGAGGGAAGGACGGGTGGGAGGAATGTGGAGCAACATACAGGACACAGAAGGGGGGATGTTTGTGAGTGAGTAGGGAAATTGATGGGCAGTCACGAGGAATGAGGAGCAGACACTAGGGGAAAGTGGAAGGAGGAGAAGCAAGTAACACGGAGCACACGCAAGGAGAAGGTGACAGTTGTAAACGAGTCCTTCATGCTTTGCAATGCAAGGATTCCATGGCAGGTGGAAGAATCTTCCACCTGCCAATAGCATGAGGCGATAGAGAAATACCCTTCTTGGCAAAGCCAAAGCCCACTCTGTATTTTAAAAAACTGGTAACAATAGATTGTATTATATTGTACTGCATGATTTACATAGCGCTTACTAACCCCATATGGGGGAGCTGAAGCGCTTGCCTACATGGGTAGCACACAACACTGTGTAGCATGTGTGGTTGGAAGGATGTTGTCTTTGTTTTGATCCTATGTGGGAAGTGTTTCCACGCCATGTGTGATGACCACTGAGGTATGGTTATTGTGTTATGGGACGCAGCTCATAGCAGTGAGTTGGATGATGAAGTGTGTGAGAGAGACACACAATTTGTTTTGTTTTACAGTATCCTAGTGGCTCTGTACAGCCCTGGAGGTCCCTTTATGATATGTCATATGAAATAGAATGCTTAGCAGGCTACAGCACTGGGTTGTCCAATCCGAGATTTTATACATAGTTGTGGTCCTGAGCTGGCATGGTTTGCAGGAGATAGAAGTGGAAAGATATGTTGGGATGGACATTTTTATTATCATCCCCTATCTGAGTGCCTTTGTTAGATACAAAGAATCGGTCATATTGTATATATATTTCAGACCTGCAGATTTAGACTACATTAAAGTCCTACGAATAATCCAGCAATGTGGAACAGATCTCTTCAGCTATTACATGCCTGTTCATTTGGTGATGTTTGGTTTTTTGGCTGTACAGTTCCAGTCGTTGACAACTGTGATAGCAGAAATTTCTTATGTAAATTCAAGCGGCATAAGTAATAATTTGTTGCCGACTGCTGCGCATTATAGTATTGTTATTATTGTGGGCCATAACTGGTATTAAGTAAGTACATAATGATATAATGGCACAGTGAATCATAGGTCTGCGCTTCTTAACTTCCCTGCTTATTGAAAGGAGTTTGCTGTTTGACTGGTTTGGACTTTGTGGGTTGTAAGCTGAAGATTGCGTTTGACGGTGCAGCTGTTTTCTGCACTCTGCTGTTGGATGTGGATGGTGCAGTTATCTAGGAAACAGACATGATTTTAGCTGTCTTTGGAAGTGTATATGCTCCCGGGGGCTTCTAATGCTGGCTGGTAGTGAGTTCCCAAGCTATGCAGATTGTTCTGACAAAGCAGTGCCTTATACAGATTTCTTACAGGAAGGGGGTGCAAGCCTGGAGTGCAGTGTTCTTTTTGGTTTGTATTGCTTGAATGTAACTTGTTGGTATAGTGGTCCTTTTCCTTGGGAGACTCTATGGACACTGCAGAGTGCCTTGGACATTGCCCCTCTTGGCTATAGGTAGCCAGTGTAGTGATTGCAGGACTTGAGCAAGGCATTCTCTTGAGTGAAGATGGAGAAAAAGCCTTGCAGTAGTATTTTGGATGAGTTGTATTTTGTGTATGATGAATATGGTTTCACAAAAGTATAGGATATTGGCATAGTCAAGCTTGGAGATTACGAGTGTGGGGGTGGCTTGCAGTTAATGCTGATGTGCAAGGTATGAGAAGATGCAACATAGTGTTTTCTTCATGCAGAAGGACCTCTTTGAGACATTATTAGCATGTAGTATCAAGAAAAGGGCTGAATCTATAGCTACTCCTAGGTTTCAAACTTCTCTTGATATTGTGGGAGGGGCTTAAAGTTGATTAGGCCATATGGCGGTAATTTTGCCATTGTCGACTACTATAATCTCTGTCTTTGTGGTACTGAACTTTAGATGGTTATTCGTCATCATCCATGTGTTGATGACAAACACAGTAATCCAGATGTGAATTACTGAAGATTCTATGCTTTCTTCAGCACTTAAAGGCATCCCACCCAACACCTTATCCACACAGTGAGATTGACTGCAGTCTGCTGTCGGTGATTATCCTAAGATTAATCATAATTCATTCCTTTAGGTGAAAGATAGCTCAGTCCCTTACAGTAATCCCTTATAATGAAAAAAATATACATATAATATGTATCCATATATGAACATTCTTCCCTGTTTCAAACTTTCACATCCCCATATAATTCATAAATCTTTTTAAAAGTAACAGCAACGCAGCCTACCATCAATCACGGAGCAAAGAAAGAGTGGGATTTGCATTCCCCTGCCAGCCCAGTACATAATACAACAGTCTATGGTAAGCCAACAATAGGAATCATAATATTATAATTATAATTCCAGATTTGTAAAGCATGATTTATCACCCTAAGGCGCTGGGAGCCATTGGGGAGATTAAGTGAGCTATTGCTCAGAGTCATGATTCTGAGCTGAGCTGCCGCCGGCGATTGAACTGTGAGCCCACGCTCTGGAGTCAACCGCTCTGGCTGCCGAGCCACATCTCTCCCTACATTCAAAATGACGAATCCATTTTAGGTTCCAGTTCTGCAGCCACTTCAATTCCATGAACACTTGTCAGGTAGCACCTGTTAACTGCCATTCACAGTCTCCTCTGAAACATAAACATTTTACAAAGAACACTGCAACATAATCTACCAAAAACCTAATAGGAAAAAATATAAAAATGGAATAAACAAAAAAAACACTATACATAACTTTGATATCAGGATACTACACACCCACCCTCCTCAAACAGAACAGAATAGGAAATAAATCCCCAAAGGACTTAGACACATCACCCAACAACTACACTCCTGTTGAAATTTCAAATGCGGCCATCATCCATTTTGGCTGCACTCCAAAATACTTTAGTCACTGTGTAAGATTTGCTAAAGAGTGAGATGCCCTTACTCCTTCCGGTCAACTTGATCTTTACTAAATTAAAACACAAACGGTCTTTGGTTTATTCGTTTTGCAAAGTTAAAAGGGTTCTTTTCTTTCAGACTGCATCAGTCTCTCTCTCTCTCTCTCCTTTAACTCCTCATTAGAACTGTAGGATCACCCATATTTCCACTACAATATTTTACCCTTGGAGGACTCATGGCCATGTTTGGATTACGTTTTCTGACTAGTACAAAAGGGCTAACACTTGTGGTGGAGTGAGGAGTAAATCTATACTTTTCCACCCTCTTCTTCACAGCTTGAACCCACGTGTTTCCATTACACTTTGCAATTTGAATGGTTTCTTTGAGCACCCTATTAAATCTTTCCACCATGCCATTGCTTTTGGGATGATAGTTAGTACTCTTTGTGTGTGTTCTTACCCTTCCTAGAGGTTAACTGCAATCCAATATCTGTAAGTATACATTTGGGATTACCCTCTCTGGCAAAAACCTCAGACAAAAATGTTGTCACTACAGCAGTGCAAATTTCACTAGTGACTCCAACATCTGGCCACCTATACAACATGTTCATGACCACTAATAAATACTTACTTGATATATATATCTCATCCTTGTCACAAATAGGAAGTAGCAAATCTAACGCTGAGACAAATATGCCTTTGTCAGGAGAATCATTTCAAAAGTTTTATTTATCCAGAAAAAGAAACTCCAGCCACAGTAGTCAGATTGCACCTGGTAACTGCCATTCCCAGTCCTCTCTCAAATATAAACGTTCTACAAAGAACAATTAAACTGAATCTACCATAAACCTAATAGGGAGAAATATTAAATGGGAATAAGAACAAGAAAAACACTCTACATAACTTTAGTAACAGAGGGGCATATTAGCAAGAACCTTGTTAAAATTATCGCTGTTTTAGCAGCAGAAAACTGCTGCTAAAACAGCGATAATGAGCTTTCTAATATAGAATTACAATAGAAGCACAGGTTAGATGTGGAGGACATCTAACTTCGCTTCTATTGGAATTCTATAACGCATATTAGCAAGCCCATTTGTGCCGTTTTAGCGGCAGTTTCCTGCCACTAAAAAAGCGATAATTTTAACGAGGTTCTTGTAATATGCTCCTCAATACCATAGCCTCTATTCAGCAGGACTACATAAACTCCAATGTTCAGTTCTCCGAAGACTTTTTGATCTAAGCGGACACCACTCCTGTATGCATATGACGTAACTACGAAGTTCTTATGTTCTTACCCTCCTCACTCTTGGACAGCTTTTAGGCACACATTGGTAGCCCTTTTAGGTTGCAGATTCCATGAGGCTCAGAATATGCTTTTCTTTCTTTCCTGCCAAAACCACAGCAGCCAATGAAAACATTTATAAACAAAACTACAAATCCCATGAGTATTAAGCATGGCCCCTACCCCCACTTCCTTTCCAGTCCAGCAATCGTAGCTCCTCCATGTCCATAAAACTGAGAAACACATCTTTGCAGTTCAGGAGTCAAGATAAGTGTTTCTTTATTTTGTATACCTTTTTAGTTTGGTATTTGTGTGACTGTATTACTTGGTTTACTAAATGTTGTTTCTTTATGAATTGCCATTTTAATGCTCTTGTAATGCTTTTGTTGTCTTAGGTGTTTCTGATTTTATAACCACTTTCTAGATGCTCAACACCTTGATTTTTAACTTGGGCAAAACCTGTCCATGCTCTGCCAACCCCCTGCCCCTCCTCTCATGTAGAACCGCGGCACAGGATTGTTGTGGATGGTCGTCTCTTTGGCTGATCCCTTCTTTGAGCACGAGGAGATCTGCATGCGCATGTTGCCCAATTGGGTGCCACGCACAGTCATCTTTACCTGTCCAGATCATGCTCCTCCTTCGTCGCTCTGCAACACCTTTTCCAGGTAGTAACAATAGGAGGCCCGTCTTGCCCATAACATCTGGGCATTTCTTTTAACTGGCAAGATTCGCTTATTTGAATTGGAGATTGTGGCTTTGCCACTTATATACACTCCTCCCTGGTTTTGGGGTTACAAGAATTCTGGTGCAGGCTCTGCCTGAAAGACGCTTCCCACACATCTGGGCTGTTACGGGTTGTCTAACCCTTCCTGATCCAGTGCGGTGTATAGGGCCTTGATATTTAACCATGTCTGAATGTGAACCCTTTGATTCAGCAGACTATGGGCCATTTGAACAGGAGGGTGAATACTATTTTGATGATGGTCTGGTGGAGGCTATAAATTTGTAGGTTCAGAAATCGGTTAATAAGGCAATGGATTTGGCGCTACAGCCAGTCACCGACCAATTGGAGCTCTTGTCCAAAGAGAAGAAGAAATCCGCCTTGGGCCCCTCTACCGCCACTCAGAGGAGTTCCTTTACGTCTAGGGACAATCCTTCCAATTCCCAGAACTGGCCTCATGCAGATGCCCTGTCTCAACTCTCTCAGGACTGGTTGGGTGATCGTCAATATAGTGTATGTGACCTTTCCCAGAGCCCTCCCCTAGACCCTCACAAGGGTGATTAGGGCAAGGATTCTTCCTCCTGTCACGCTGATCACCCCATAAGCTTCACAGGAAGAAGAAAAATTAATTATTTGACCTCCCCAAAGTGCAACCAGGGCCCTGTGGTTCTAATCACTTCCAGTTTGTCCCTGAGAACATTGACCACCGTAGGTCCTCTGATTGCACTCCTGCCCCGGCTGTGGCTGAGTATATGCAGCACGTCTCAGAAAGAGTTTTGATAAAGAGGTCCATAAAAAACTGCATGTCCAGTGTCCCAGACATGACCTTCCTGGCAAGACGGTCTGTATCCCCGACATAGACCCCATCATGTAGTAGCTTTGAAGAAATATGCCAGGGACCCAAAAAAAGGTTATTTACGGGGCATGGAAAGCGTGCCAGGATAAAATCTTGGACTTCTCTGGTCCCACGGCAAAGATTTTGGAGATGCTCTCGAGTTGCAAGAGTACAGTGATAGATCTGAAGATCCTGGCCGGCGGGTCGCAAAGGGCAGTTCGCCTCTTTGGAACCGCCAATTGTGCCATCCCCTCAGAGCCCAGAAATCCCTGCTTATTCACATTGATCCCAGGTTAGTAGACTTGGCCACTGCTGATGCTGGCCCCACCGCTGATGGCCTCCTCCCTGGAAATAAGTTTGTCAGGGTCATTGGCAAGTTCGTTAACACCTTTACAGACTTTAGCAAAGCTCAGGTGTCTCCTAGGAAAGGCTCCTTACAAACCCTTTTGCCAGGGCCAAACAAAGCAGGGGCTTCTTGCCAGGCCAAGGATTTGTCCAAGACTCAATTTGAGCATTTGGGTACCACAGGAGAGGATGCGGTTAAGATGGTACCAGGGGAGCAGACTTCTTTCCTTATCAGGTTCATAGAAAAAGGAAGGTGCACTCCAATAAAGTTAGTTGCGTGAAAAGATTTTTTGAAAGTTCTTCTCTTTATTCATATTCATTATTTTCATAAAAACGGCACAGCCAACACGTTTCGTTCCCTTTGTGCCACGGGAACTTCGTCAGAGCTTAAGTAGAGAGCACCTTAATAGTGGTGATCTAAGTCAGATAATTATGAATCCTCACTAAAATGCGACACCAGGACTGAATCGTCCCAAGTATTCACGTTCTCGAACTAGTCACAAGGTCATCACCAGAAGAACTTTCAAAAAATCTTTTTGCGCAACTGACTTTATTGGAGTACACCTTCCTTTTTCTATGAACATTTTGTTTCCTAAACACCCTCTGGCAGCGGGTGTTGGGAAAAGTTGCACCAGCATATATTTTTGAAACAGACGGAATTAATGGGCTTGACTTTGGTCTGCTGCTGTGTTTTTTGTACCTTTCTTTCCTTATCAGTCAAGCGTCGCCAGTGGAAGACAGAGCAGGTGCTCTTTCGGGCGGTCCTTCCAGGGCTCTACATCTTCAAGTTTCACCAGTAAGCAGTAACCCTTTTTCTCAAGTGTGTCTAGGGGGCAGAACTCAAATGTTTGTTCATAATTGGCGACAAATCACCACAACCCGTGGGTTCTCGGACAGTTATGGGTTTCCATTTATAGCTGGTAGGCTCTCGATCCCAGCTGACTACCCATCAACCTCTCCTTTATTCCTAACAATAAATGACCTTCATAGATTTAGAGATTCACGTGCTTCTTTGCAAAGATATGATTTGCTTTTCTTTCCCTCATCTCAGGGGTTTTTGCAGTATAGTTTTCCTTTTCCAGAAGAAAGAGGGAGGTCACCGCCTGATTTTAAAGCTTAAGGAGTTTAATCGCAGGGTGGTCTACAGGCATTTAAAAAAGGAAGAGATACACTTGCTAACAGATCTGTGATGGAGGGTGACTGGATGGCCCGTCTGGACCTGAAGGACTCCTATCTCAAAGCACTGATCTTTCTACACTCTCACAGAAGGTCCTTGCCATTTCAATGACAGGATCAATGGTACAAATATGGCCTGTGGTGGAGAGACTCAGAGAGAAGGGAATGAGATTATTTATCTGAACATAATTCTCATGGCTCAATTACAGGCTCTTCTTCTGGACCACTTGTCTTTTACAGTTCATCTCCTTCAGGATCTGGGCTTTGTCATCAACCAATCCAAGTCTTTTCAGATACCACCCAGCAAATAGAATTCCTGGGGTTCCCGGTCAACACGCTTCTTCAGCTTCTTTCCCAGAAATTGAAAGACAACAAGACGGTCTTGAGATCTACGTTGAGCAAACAGTTGATATTTTTGCAGACAATTGTGAGGATCATCGGGCTTCTGACATCCTCCATTTTGGCCATATTTCCAGACCCTCTTTATCACAGGGGTCTTCAATGTCTGAAGATCAGGCATCTCCGCAATGGCCTGTTGTACAATACTCAGATTCCCCTCTCCGAAGACACCAGGGCAGAACTGAACTGGTGCCTGATGCACATGGATGGGATGAACGGCAGGGCTAGCTTTGGCATACTACCAGAAGTGTTGATCGAATCCGACACCAGCAGATGGGGTTGGGGTGCCAGATGCGGAGATATTTGCACTGGAGGTCATCCAGCTCCTCACAAAATGGATGTTCATCCAAATTCTCTGGAGCCTTTGGCAGTTTTTTTTGCTATTCAAATGCTTTCGCCTCAGAAGAACAATAGTTGTATCCTGCTGTGAATGGATAGCATCTCGGAGGTCAGTTAAATAAACAAACTGGAAGGCACCAAGTCCAGGTTGCTAGCAGAGATGGCCAAAGATTTGTGGCATTTATACCTGAAACATTGCATTTTGGCGATTGCACAGTATCTTCCAGGGCAGAGGTATGTCATTGCAAACTGGAATTCCAGGTTATTCACTGATGCAGGCAGCTCGAAACTGCACCCTCTCATGTTTCAGTGGATCAGACTCTTTGTAGGCCTTGTGTCATTGAACTGTTTGAGTCTCAACTCAATCTCCAACTTCTGGCGTTCTTCAGTTGGAGGCCAGATCCGTTTGCACGAGCAACGGACATCATTCTACGGGACTGGTCCAAGGGGCTGTTGTATGCCGTTCCCCCCTTCGCCATGATCACAAGAGTGGCGGCGCACATGAGGTGACAGGGGGCGACAGTGGTTCTGGTGACCTTGATTTGAGGGGGCACAACCATGGTTACCAGTTCTTCTTAAAATGTCAATTGCCCTCCCAGGTACTCTTCCAATGTTCCCGGAAATCCTGCAGGATCCCCTAGGGTACCTTCATCCTCTGATATTGCAACATTGTTTAGCTCTCATGGAGTGGAAGGTTTCCAGTGAAGTTGTTTTGTGCCAGGAATTTCTGGACAGACGTATTCTAAATCCAACAAACATGGGCCCCCTCCACCCACAAGCAATATAAGGCTGCTTGGAGGATTTGGAAGGGTTAGCAGGTGCAACAGGATTTGGATATCATAGCAGCAGGTTTGATGGACATCTTGAATTTCCCAAGCTGGAAGAGGCTTGTTGTTACAGGCCAGTAAACAATTTCTGATCAGCTGTTTCAGCTGGACATTTCCATATTGATGGTAAACCTATTCAGGCTCCTTGACCATTAGTTTGTAAGTTGCTCAAATATATTAGAGTGTCCAAACCTCCAAAGCCTTGTTATGAGCAGTTATGGGACATCAATTTGGCTCTGAGATTGTTTCACAGATGGCAGGACAACAAGTCCTTGTCCAGGAAGTAACTGTCTGCCAAGCTTGATATGTTGCTTTGTCTGGTTTCCTGTCTGAGTATTTCGGACATTCGTGCATTGGATTTAGCATGTAGAGTATTCACTCCAGAGAAAGCTTATTTTTCTATCTTACAAATACGTTTTTGAAGTTCATTGATTATCCGTCTTTCCCTCATGAAGAGAAATTTTGAGTGGTGCAATGTAAACTTATGAGAACTGTACTACATAATTGCTCTCTGATCCTAAAGGTCAACTTTAACTTCTGTGCAAAAACCTCATAAGCCTATGGCGGCCGTGAGTCCGATAGGTTATGGCTGTGGCAGGTATTGATTTTAACACGTTTGGGGCACATTCTGTTCCTGAAACTAAGGCCTCTAAGGCTCTCTCTCTGGGTTCTCAGCTTGAGGGCATCTTGAGATCGGCTGACTGGTTCTTGGACTTAACATTTAGGAAGTTCTATTATTAACTGGTTGTTCATATGTTGAATGTGGTTGTTAATCAGCTTTGACCTCGCATAATCGGAGCCTCCAGACCTGACATAGAATAAAAAATATTCTAGCTTTCGCGACAAGAATTTTTTGATTCTATTAAAGACACAGAGGCAAGGATTATCCCACCCTGTGGTTATAGTGGAGAGTATATTATTGATAGATTGATTTATATGTATTGTTAGTATTTCTGTATTGTTTAAATGTACCCACCCTGATTATGAGTGTAGTTTCGGCTATGGTTACATTTTCCTCTTGTTGCAAGTTCGGAGCAAAAGCAGTGAATTCTTTTGGTGTCCCGCCGCTTGATATGTGGAGTGGTAGTGGAAGTGAACCCTGTTGCTGTGCTGGAGCCTGAAGTCCGGAGAGTTCGTGGTTCTGTTGCTGATCTTGGAATTGTTGTTTGGCTTAATCCTTGCTGATGATTGGACTGGCCTGGCAAAGTCAGAGGCAGTTTCTCGGTTTTGTGGACACCGAGAAGCTATGATTGGTGGACTGGAATAGTAATGGGATTCGTACTTCTGTTTATACATGTTTTTATTGGCTGCTGTGGTTTTGGCAGTAAAGAAAGTGGGCCTAATCCATGCCTCCGTGTCCTTAACAGAGTCTATTCTATTATTCTATTCTATTAAAATTATTTATACAGCGCACTATCACCATCGGTTTCTTGGCGCTCTTGATAAAGATTGCGGTGATCCAGGAAGGGGATTAGTCATATGCCGCTTGAAAGAGCAGAGTTTTTAGGAGAGTACGAAAGCTATCATACTTTGGGCAGAGACGAAGAGAGAGGGGTAGGGAGTTCCAGGTGGCGGGAGCCAGGACAGAAAAGCTCAGGCCACCGTGCCTTTTTCTTTTAAATCTGGGGACCTCAAGGAGATTCAAAGATGCTGAGCGAAGGGCTCTGGCAGGAATATGACGGGACAAGGCTGAAGAGATGAACCTAGGAGCTGCGTCCTCGAGGGCCCTAAAGGTGGTACATGCCAGTTTGAAGATGCAGCGTTTTGAGACAGGGAGCCAATGCAGACTACGGAGTAGGGGGGTGACGTGCTGGTGTTTGGGCTGGCAGAAAATCAGGCGGGCAGCTTGATTCTGCACCAACTGAAGTCGATGGAGGTGACATGCAGGAATTCCTGCGTACAAGATGTTGGCGTAGTCAAGCCTGGAGGTGATGAGCGCAATGACAACCTGGGTCAGGGCTTCTTTGTTAAGATACCTGCTGATCTTGCGAATTCGCCTGAGGTGGAAGAAGCAGGCAGAAGTTACCGCGTTGATGTGGGGTCTCATTGATAGATCTTGGGAGATGATCACCCCCAGGCTTTTGACGGAGCTCACAGGAGTAGGTGCCGTCCCCAGAGATGTAGGCCAGAAAGAGGCATTCCATGGGTGATTGGGGCCACCTACCAAGACGAGCTCGGTCTTGGTGGGGTTTAACTTTAAGTGGCTGTGATACATCCACTCTGCTATGGTTAGCATGGTGGACTGGAAGTTGATGCGGGAAGAGGGGAGGGAATCGACAGGGAAAATTAGCTGCAGATCATCGGCATAATTATAAATTGTGACCGGGAAGTTGTGGAGGGTGGCTAACAGTGGTTGGAGATATAAATTTAAAAAAAGAGGGGATAGTGCCGAGCCTTGTGGGACACCACAGTGAAGGGGAGTGTAGGGTGCGGAAAAGGTGGAGAGGTAGACGGACTGTGAGCGCTGTTGGAGGAAGGATTTGAGCCAGTCAAGGGCCACTCCTTGGATGCCGGCATTGGAGACACGGTCGATCAAGATGGTGTGATCGACCGTGACCGAGAGTTGAAAATTCTTGTTGCGAAATCTAGAAATGTTTTTATTTGATGATGCTTGCTCTGTCGTAGGTGGAGCACATAGTGTACCCAGTAAACAACCAATGGGAAAGGGTTTCCCTAATTTTCCTTCAGCGTATACCAACTACCCAGTAAGGACATAAGCTTTTTAAAAAGTTATAATTGGATAATGCCAGAAGAATAGGGACTGGAGTCTTCAGCAAAGTGCCTGACCCTGTCTGTATTTATAACCCGGTCTATTTGTTTTGTGGCCGGATAATTAGAAGACTTTAGAAAGGTCTGAGTGACCTCCCTTCTCCTCCTGAGTGGAGAAAAATGGCTTAGTGAGCCACGATTTAGGCTCGGCTCTCAATAAGAGGCTTCTCAATGAATATACCTTCCCTGTGAAAAAAAGAAAACTCAACTGAGCCTCTGTGTAAAAGCAATGCCATTGAGTATGCGAACTTGTACACCATGTGCAATGACCCCAGCAGCCATTTCAATACTCAGGCATAACTAAGAATTCAGGGCAGTTTTCCCGAAGCCTTTGACTGGCGCAGCTTCCAGACCTCCTGCAGGTAAACCCATGAATTCTCACTTGTTGTACATATGCTCAGGTGTGAGGGTCTCATGATGCAGGTGCACATGTATGACTTATTTTGAGAATCAGATACTCTATACCTCAGTTGTATATGAAAGGCGAGCACACTGAAGCAAAAAGGAAAGCAGCTCAGTGAATCACACCAATAAATACATTAATAGAAATATACCATAAAATGAATGAACACTAATCATTCACAAGGCACAGGCATTCAAGAGAGAGTGAAGTGGTATGTATGTAGTAGCAGTAGCGCTGCAAGGAGGCCATGGGCCCTGTTGCAAGCAAGGACAGTTTGCCCTTTGAATGCTGTTGGGATAGTAAATATACTTGGTTCAATGGGCCCCGGTGCCACGACACCTACTGCACCAAAGGTACCCACGCCCCCATCTAGTAGCACTTCACAGACTCTTTATTATCTTTTTGTTCCAGTCCAAAAACTTCTAAAATGTTAATAATCTGGGAATACTCACACAGGTTAATATAGAGAGGACAGTGCCCTCTTTGCACTTGAACTAATAGGGAGTTGGGCATTCTGGAGCCAAGTCACAGAGGAGGGCACTACAATGCAGCAGTGGTACTCCTGTAATACCATCTACTCATAATTGCATTTACAAACCAGAACCACAAAGTCATAACTCAGATAGTTAGCTCAAAATGAGTAGTGATAATAGCCTCTAAGCTTGCACTCAACAAACGCTACCATGTCAAAAACACTGACAGAAAAAATCCATGTATCACATGATAGGAAAAAATAAACTTGGCAATGGATGCAGCCAGCATAGACCAGAAGCATTCGGACACTGCAAAGTCATATAACAAGCTAAGAGATCGTGAAAGGTTGTAGTAAACCGGGCTTAAGGGGAATGCCACAGCCAGACCAGAGGAAGGACTTTCAGGATATTTTCTACATTTAATAAATGTAAATGGAGCTGATTTACATTGTTGGTGGTTATCCTGAAAATCTGGACTGGATCCAGTCCTCCTGGCTCCACACTGGCCTTTCCTAAGAATGCGGACAGCCATAAAGATCAGGGTAGACCTCATATGTCTACGGTCCAACACACCAGCTCTTAGTTGAATAGATGAGGAAAAGGGCTCAATTCACAAGATTTGTGCACCCAAGGAAGAGTAAACATGAATTGCACAAATAAAGGTATTTACAATGACACATCCTCTTCCTGAGTCACAGAAGCATACACATTAGCCGGGTCTATTGACTCAGTGGGCCTGCGTCCACTACAGGAGGCTGTGTTTGACCTCATGGTCACAGGTTCAAATCCTTGCGGGTCCACTCGGCCTTTCATCCAGCTGAGGTCGATAAAATTAGTACCATTGAGTTGGGTAACAATAAACATCTGTTATTCCACACCAAGATGCCTACGGGTGAACGTGCGGTTTACAAATGCACATGTTATGTTATGATACATTTTCCTTACAAGCAACTCCGTTCCTGGAAGTGAGGTTGTGTGTGTTTTCACCCAATAAGTTGGTGCATCAACTTATTGCGGGTCATTGTCCACCCACACATTGCTCATAAATGTTCTACCGTTAAAGACAGCAGCAAATGCCTATTCAGGAAGGGGATGGTAAGGGGACATTTCCAAAAGTGATAGATGTAGTGAGCGCTCTAGCGTTGCACGTCACGTAGCTACGTGACGTGCGGTGACGTAGGGAGGCGGCGTGCGCAGCGAGGCATTAGCGCGCGAGCAGGCTGGGCAGAGGACATGCTCGGCGCTCCTTGTACGACATAACTTCAATAAATAGAAAGTACAGCAACCTGACTCCGAGAGTTATTGGGGGAAGAAAGTGCATCATTACAGTGGCGACGAGGGTGGGATCAGCGACCCACGACCCCCCACGGCACAGATCACGCGACGAACAGCGGAAACGGAGCGGAGTCGCGGAGCGGAGAGCGAGGAGGGCCCGAGGGAACGCACCCTGACCGGGCACCACAAGGAGCGCAACAGAGCCAATAAGCACGTGAAACAGTGCACCGCAGGCGCGCAGTGAGTAACCTGCTGGCAGCCGCGACGCAACCTGCGCAGGAAGCTAGTCTCGACCACGGCCCGCAGGGAACCGCACTGGCTACCCCACCTGAGCAGGAAGGGGCTGAAAGGAACAGCCCTCCACCCTTACTCAGCGAGGAGGAACGAAACGGCGCGCCAGGGAGCCCGAGAAGCCTGGAAAGTGCGCCGCCCACATTTAGGGGCGAGAAAATGAGCACGCAAGCGGGGTTCGCGATGGCGCCAGTCCAGTTCCTTCCCAGACCAGGAGAACCTCTCATGAAATGGGAGGACTGGAAGGAGTACATAGATAATTTTATAGAAGTGCTGGAAGACGAAAGTGAAGAGAAATTCAAGCCACCGAGAAAGAAACGCATCCTACTGTTAAACCTGGGCCCGGAAGGCCTGAGGATCTACAAAAGCTTGGTTCCTAAGAAGAGAGAGGCGACGGATGATGACGTGTACGCACACGCAATGGAAGACCTCGAGGAACACTTCAAACCATCGGTATGCGTCTCAGTGGACAGGTTTAACTTCCAACAAAGGAAACAACAACCAGGGGAAACGGTGGAAGAGTATGTGGCAGCGCTGAGGAAACTGGCGTCCTCATGCAGGTACGCCAACTGGGAAAGTGAATTCATAAAAGACCAGGTGGTGATGCACACCACGTGCACGAATGTGCAGGACAAGCTATGGGCTGCAGGGGACACCTCACTCAAGGACGTACTAGTGATAGTCAAGAGGGCCGAACTGGCGCGAAGGTGCGCAGCAGCCACGAAGAAAGAAACTGTGCCCAGCGGCGTAGTGAACAAAGTGGACAACGAAGAGCACCACAGAGACCACCAAGCACGGAAACCGCCAGAAAAAGGTCCGAACAGATGGCAAAGCAACCCTGGGCCCTCTGGTAAAGCGGCCGGAAGTAACAAAAAGTCTTGCTGCAGGTGCGGAAGTTGGTCGCACGAGGCGCACGACCGGAAGTGCCCCGCATTTCGCGCCAAATGCATGTTTTGCGGAATTGTCGGCCATTATGAAAAAGTGTGCAGGAAGAAAGCTTCCAAGAATGCAGTGAAGTACGTGGGCCAAGAAGCGGAGGAACCTGACGAAGTGGCTGAAGAAGAGGTGGTGACGGTCCTCTGCATATACGACGAGATCCTGAGCGTGGTTGACCAAGTCCGAGGGGCCGAGGGAAGGAGAACGATGAAGCCAATCCTGGATATGACGATAGGGGGCGTCGGAATCCAAGTGGTGGCAGACACAGGATCACCCTACACCATAATTCCGAGGACTGTATGGGAGGAGAAGTTTGCCCCACAACTGGGCCCCGAGTTGGATGGACTGGACATACGTCCCGTCACCTACAATGGAGACCGCATCCCCATGGCCGGATGCAGGAAGCTGAACTTCGAGTTCAGGGGCAGGTCTGCCTGGTGCAAGCTGTATGTCTCCGAGAAAGGCCCTTCTGTCCTAGGGTGGCTCGACCAAGGAGACTTAGGCATCAAATTGGACCCAGGAGGCAAGGAGCAAATCCTGCTGACGGAGCAAGAAGATGGGCCGGACACGGACAGATGGAAGAAAGAATTTCCAACAGTCTTCGGGGGCACAGTGGGGAAACTCGACAGATTTGCGCACAAGATCATCCTCAGAGAGGGAGCGGTACCGGTGGCCCACAAGGTGAGAAACATCCCGTTGGCTGTGAGGGACGTCGTAAAGGAGGAGGTACGGCAGCTAGAAAAGAGAGGGATCATCGAGCCGATTACCTGCGCCGAATGGTTGGCGCCATTGGTGGTGGTGAAGAAACCCAATGGCAAGGTCCGTCTATGCGTTGACCTGCGCGAGTTGAACAAAAATATAGTGGTAGAGAAGTTCCCCCTACCCCGAATAGAGGAGATGTTGGCCAGCACGAGGGGTGTCCAGTGGTATTCCACCATAGACTTAACATCAGCTTATCACCAGATTGCATTACACCCAGAGAGCCGCAAATTAACCTCGTTTATAACCCCCTTCGGGTGCTATCAATTCTGCCGCATGCCGTTCGGGCTAGCCTCAGCGGCAGCGGTGTTCCAAAAACTAATGCACCAGTTGTTCAAGGACAGACCAGGGATCCAATACTTCCAGGATGACATTTTGGTGATGGGAAGAGACAGATCAGACCATGACAAAAAACTGCTTGACGTATTGGGAATCCTGGAAAGGAAGGGCCTCACAGCAGAATGGGCCAAGTGCCGCATAGGAATGGAGAAGGTAACGTACTTGGGCCATGAGATAAGCGCACGAGGAGTAACCCCCAAAGCGGAAAATGTGAAAGCGATCTGCGATGCGCCCCCGCCGGCCAGCAAGGAGGAAGTCCGATCATTCTTGGGGATGGCAGAGTACTACAGAAAGTTTATGGAACATTTCGCCTCAAAGACCCATTATATGAGACAGCTCACAAGAGAAAACAGCGAATTCCGGTGGTCGGAAGAGGCCCAGCGAGAATTCGAACAGGTAAAAAGAGAGGTGGCAGGAGCTGTTCCGCTACAAGGATTCGATCCGCAAGGAAGCACAATACTCACAACAGACGCCAGCGACAAAGGACTGGGAGCAGTCCTCATGCAAGACCGCGGCCAAGGGAGAGTGGAAATGATATGCTTTGCATCCCGCACCCTGAACGACACCGAGAAGAAATATAGCGTGGTCGAGAAGGAAATGCTGGCAGTGGTGTGGGCCATGTCTCGGTTCAGGCAATTTCTGTGGGGCACCAGGTTCCGGTTGAGGACGGACCACAAGCCACTGCTCAAGGTACTCACATCCAGCGGACATGCAGACGCAACGCCAAGAATCTCCAAGATGTCACTCAAACTAATGGAGTTCCGATATGATGTGGAACATATCCCAGGGAATAAGAACAAAGTGGCCGATTACCTAAGCAGGGCGGCAGCAATGGAGCCCAGCACAGAACCCAGCGAGGGAGCGGAAGAGTGGGTCGCACTCACTGAAGATCAAGAAACGACCATAAGCAGACAAGAATGGAAACTAGCATACGAAGAAGACCCCGTCCTGGAAGAAGTGAAAGCCCATATAGTAAGGGGTTGGCCGGACAAAGGGCGAGACCTCATTCCGTACTTCGAAGTTAGGGAAGAGCTATCAACCGATGACCAAGGCATATTCATATTCAGAGGAGAGAGAGTCATACCACCGGCCAAAATAATCCCCCTGCTGATGGACATGTTGCACGAAGGCCATCTGGGAGCTGGAAAGCTGAAACTGAGGGCCAAGCAGAATTATTGGTGGCCGGGAATGGACATAAGAGCGGAGAGACACGTTAGGGAGTGCCTGAGGTGCCAAGGCGCAGACAAAACACTCAAACCCCTGCGCCCAGCCCTGGGAAAATTTGATCCTCCAAAGAATCCGTGGGAGGAACTGTCGATAGACATCTTGGGTCCTGTTCTAAATGCACAAGGAATACAGAAATATGTCTGTGTAATGGTGGATCGATATTCCAAATGGACGGAAGTGAGAATTGAAGAAACTATGGACACGGAGACGATAGTGAATTTCATGGCTGAAACTTTTGTGAGAGAGGGCATCCCAAAGTGTGTCCTCAGTGACAACGGCCCCCAATTCCGTTCTGAAAAATGGTCCCAATTCATGCGGAGAAATGGCATCAATGCAAAACACACATCCATATACCATCCTGCAGGGAATGGCTTGGTGGAACGTTTTAACAGAGTAGTGATGGGATCGATACAAGCGGCAATCTCAGACAACAAAGACTGGGAAGCAGAGATTTGGCACATGGTATGGGCGTATAGGATAATACCCACGAACACTGGCTATAGTCCATTCCAGATTCTCAGAGGCCGTGAGCCTTTCACTCAGGACAACAGAATATGGAAGGAAAGAGTGATCAAGAGTGAGTGGTCACCGGCAGTGGTGCAGGCCAACCTGGAAAAAGCCCAATCTGTGTACACCAAACACTATGATGCGCGGAGGAATGTAAAGAACACTGCCTTGGAGAAGGGAGAATGGGTGAGAGTAAGACTGGCCACATTGCAGAAAAAGGGAGAAAGCAAGTACAGCAAGCCCCTACAAGTAGTGGAGGTAAAAGGAAGGGCGGCCCTGCTGAGCGACGGGAATGTGTGGTTGCAAGACCGCATGGCCAGGTGCAACAAAATACTCTGCTGGGGGGTCAACAGAACAGATAGAGACAGTGAGAACAGCAGAGAAACCCCCTGTGAATATGGAGGAGAAGATTTAGACATCGGGGAGGCACAACAAGAGGACAATGGAGTGAGTGGGGAGCAGCTGAATGAAGAGGATAGGAGCAGGAGAGAGCCTAGCGCGGCTGCGCTAGGAAGTGGTAACGAAAGCGAAGCGATAACTGCCACGACCCCGGTAAGACTGACAAGAAGGGGAAGGGCGGTGGTCCAGCCTGCGAGATTCAGAGACTACGACATGAGTCAGGACTTGTACATATAGTTCGTTGGGAAAAAGGGGAGATATGTAGTGAGCGCTCTAGCGTTGCACGTCACGTAGCTACGTGACCTGCGGTGACGTAGGGAGGCGGCGTGCGCAGCGAGGCATTAGCGCGCGAGCAGGCTGGGCAGAGGACATGCTCGGCGCTCCTTGTACGACATAACTTCAATAAATAGAAAGTACAGCAACCTGACTCCGAGAGTTATTGGGGGAAGAAAGTGCATCATTACAATAGACTTTTAGAAACTGGGGTTTCTAGATAGGATTGGAATTGTATTTCCTTTGTGTAGAAACAAAATCAAAACGTTTTGAAGTGCGAACACGTCCATTGTTGTGTCCTTGAGTACTCTTCAAAACTACGACTGGCGTGGACTTCAAAGAAAAGCCCTAAAATACTTTCTAAATTCCCTGATCTATTCTTATCATTCTCAAAAGCGTAAAGGCACGAATGACTCATTTTCACTGGAGATATTTGTGAACTGGATCCAAAGATCTTTCCCAAATAAGGGATGAAGTGCACAAGAAGCTCTCCCTTAGCATGAACCTGTGAGGCCTTTGCACATGGATGAAGCTCTTCACTTCCTTCACCTGCCTTTGCCCATGCTGATTGCCAGGCTCTGAGCACTCAACATAATTCGTCACAGTCCTTAACAATGAGGCAAATCCAAATCCTGAAATAGGACACTGCATGGAAATATGTTATTCCTTTAAGGGCTGCCAAAGGTTGACAGACACTGCCACCTAGTGTACATAATGTATAATAATGGGAAAATGTATTTTAATGTGCGCAACTGCTTTTCTTATTTCCGCACAGGGAAATAATATGTTGCTTTCCGCCACAGCCCTGCAAATTTTGGGGTGGTCCATTTCCATCCATACCCAGGAAAGACATTTTTCTTTATTGCGGGTACTGGTCTAAAACGTTTGTTGATAATTTAATTCAACAGCACACCACGTAATTAAACTTCACTACATACCACTCCAAAACATAAAATACCGTTCCACATAATTACACTCCATTCCACACATTACCACTCCATTTAATTCCAATACACTCAGTGCCACATAATTACTATCCACACAATTCCACTGTACACCATACCACATAATTCCACTACACAAATACACTCCACACCACACTTTTCTATGCCACACAATTTCAATCCAAACCACATAATTTCACTGGACACCACATACATACACTTCATTAAAAACATTGATAAAGTACATTGTCATTTCCAACAACAATAGCTCTACTTCAAGCAAAATCAAGACCTATTGCATTTCCAATGCTTGTTTTTAAGCTTGTTAACAGAGTCTGGGAATTAGTTGTGCCGCATAAGTACCAGTTTAACACTCAAATATAGCAATAAGCTACATAAAGTTGACCATTCAACCTTTGCAAAAGGCGTTCCACTACACGGCAACAGGTGCTGCTGTGTTTTTAGTAACTTTTGAACAGCTTAAGCTAGAAACAAAGTTTTGTTTTTGTTAAAATCTGCAAATTTTGCAGCAGACTATGGATTATGTGGTAAATCTACAACTATGCGAAAATCACTGCAGCCGCAAAATCGTATAATTCCTGTGGCCCTGCTCATATGCACAGTAAAACCACCAAACTGCCACAAGTAAGCAGTCTGCAAACTTGGCAGCTATGTTTCTGGTGCTTTGCAGCAGTTTTGAGATCTCTTAGAGTTTCTAGTTGCTCATATGGGTGTCATTTCTGATATTTATGTGTTTCCCTTGTCTTCATTGCTTGATTTTTGCTAACGAGAAAGTGTCACTCATAGTCGTTGAATGTCACTTATAATTACAATGAAAATATGAAAATGTCACGCAAAAGCAGCCTTAAACCTTGGCAGCTATGGAATTTTGTGGCATGATATGGAAATCTGTTGTGAGGAATGGATGTATGGGTGTGTTGTGTAATTATGTTGCTGAGTTGAATTATACATTTTGGTGTTGAATTGTGTGTGAAGATTTGAAATGTGTGTAGTTGATATGTGTGGCATGGAACTGTGTGGATAGCTTTGCCTTTTTGTGATGAAATAAACAAATCGGTAGGAGCTAAGCTCCAGATCTGGATTTGTGAGTGTTTATAAAAAAAAGAAAATGTGCAATAATAATTTTTTTTGTGGGTATAACGAGTGTTTAGGTAATTATACATAATACATATAGTACAAAATTACTGAGAAAACTGTGATGGGGAAATCCGCAAGATTAAAAATCCAGCCTTGTAAATTCACCTAACTTATATTTTTAACACATCATAACGGTGGGGATGGTAGAAAGGAGCAAAATGGAGTGCGATGGAGGAAAGAGAAGCACAGGACGGGGACAGCTTGAAAATACGTGTACTCTTTTGAAGTGCTTAAGACAAGAAAAAAAGTAGTCCCCTAAAATAAAGCAATGGATTGACAAGTAAATAAGGAATGCTCAAGGGGAGGAAGAGACACAAAATGGAGAATGCAAGCCATGAAATAAAAAGCATGAAAATGCAAGTGACGGTAAATCCAAGCAATGGTTAGCAGTTGGTGGGTGCAAGCCCCTCTGGGTTCTTGGTAAAGCCACAATATGACAATCAGACAGCTGTATGAAGATGTATGTGTGAGTAATTATTTTTAAAAGTGCAAACCCACGTTTTATGAATGAAAAGGCTTTAGACTTGTATATTCTTTGGGCCTCATTTATGAGGCCTCTTGCGCCACCAGAACTTCACTTTTTTTGAAGTTATGTGGCACAGGAGCCTGTTTCATATGTATGAGGCAGCACTAAGCCACTTTTTTTGGCTTAATGCTGCCTCATGAACATGGTTCCATTTAACGTAGTTTTATGCGTTAAAAAGGGGCATTCCAGCTCCCTCTGGGTGCCCTCTCCGAAGAGGCTTGTAATTTGCTTGAAGCTACTTTGACCCTGGAGGAACTGTCCACTGATACTGTCGATTTACACTCGGCAAAAACACCAGGCCATAACGGGTTCCCCAGCGAATTTTATAAAGCTTATATGAGCCTATTGGGCCCACACTGCCTTGTGGCTATACAAGAGGCCGCCCAGACCACATTCATTCCCCCAGATTGGAGGCATGCAGAAATTATCATATTCCAAAATCCGGGACGTCCGCTGGAACGCCATGCTTCCAATCAACCAATCTCGTTATTAACTATAGAAGCAAAGCTCTTAGCCAAAGTGCTTGCGACCAGACTACTGGCACATCTCCCCAACCTGTTCCACCCAAATCAGGCCGGATTCATGTCTTGATGCGCCACGCGCCATGACATTTGTCGGGTTCATACCAGGATAGCCGCCGTGGGCCGTCTTGGCCACCCTGCAGCTCTCCTTCTGGCTGACATCACCCGGGTCTTTGATTCGGTCAGCTGGACATACCTATTTATCCTTTTGAAGCGTCTCAACTTTGGCCCTAAATTTATGTCATGTATATGTACATGTTATATCATAGGCTAACTGCCTCCGTATGTATAGGCGACAGTGTGTCCTCATCATTCCCACTAAGTTGAGGTACCAGACAAGGGTGCCCATTGTCTTCATTATTGTTTGTTTGCCTTGGCCATTGAGCTGCTGGAAGCGTGGGTACATATAGCCGGCCAGATTAGGGGCTTTGAATGGTCTGCTGAGGTCTCCAACAGAACGATTCAGAAAAGGGGGTGGTGATGGACAGGGTATCTGAATTAAACAGAACAATCGTACCCAGTCAAAAGATCAGGGCTTGATCCATCACCGTTTTATAGCTCACTGCACCATCCCAGCTCAGAACATGGCTACATGCAAATTAGTCTGTCCCTGGCCCAGTGCATCATGGGAACAGGGCAGACCAAACTACCAAGCCAATTCTTATACTGGAAAGGAAACAAGCTTCCAGGGACCGGTTTCTGGCATTACAGCCGTCTTCGGCCCGGCTTGCTTGAATCCTGATGGTGCTTTGAGCAAGGGACTCACATCTGAGTATACCCTTCCACGCTTATGGTGGACAAAACGATTCAGAAAAGGGGGTGGTGATGGACAGAGTATCTGAATTAAACAGAACACTCGTACCCAGTCAACAGATCAGGGCTTGATCCATCACCGTTTTTTAGCTCACTGCACCATCCCAGCTCAGAACCTGGCTACATGCAAATTGGTCTGTCACTGGCCCAGTGCATCATGGGAACAGGACAGACCAAACTACCAAGCCAATTCTTATACTGGAAAGGAAACAAGCTTCCGGGGACCGGTTTCTGGCATTACAGCCGTCTTCGGCCCGGCTTGCTTGAATCCTGATGGTGCAGTGAGCAAGGGACTCACATCTGAGTATACCCTTCCACGCTTATGGTGGACAAAACGATTCAGAAAAGGGGGTGGTGATGGACAGAGTATCTGAATTAAACAGAACACTCATACCCAGTCAACAGATCAGGGCTTGATCCATCACCATTTTTTAGCTCACTGCACCATCCCAGCTCAGAACCTGGCTGCATGCAAATTAGTCTGTCCCTGGCCCAGTGCATCATGGGAACAGGGCAGACCAAACTACCAAGCCAATGCTTATACTAGAAAGGAAACAAGCTTCCGGGGACCGGTTTCTGGCATTACAGCCGTCTTCGGCCCGGCTTGCTTGAATCCTGATGGTGCAGTGAGCAAGGGACTCACATCTGAGTATATCCTTCCACGCTTATGGTGGACAAAACGATTCAGAAAAGGGGGTGGTGATGGACAGAGTATCTGAATTAAACAGAACACTCGTACCCAGTCAACAGATCAGGGCTTGATCCATCACCGTTTTTTAGGGAAGACGGCTGTAATGCCAGAAACCGGTCCCCGGAAGCTTGTTTCCTTTCCAGTATAAGAATTGGCTTGGTAGTTTGGTCTGCCCTGTTCCCATGATGCACTGGGCCAGGGACAGACTAATTTGCATGTAGGCAGGTTCTGAGCTGGGATGGTGCAGTGAGCTAAAAAACGGTGATGGATCAAGCCCTGATCTGTTGACTGGGTACGAGTGTTTTTGCTTAATTCAGATACTCTGTCCATCACCACCCCCTTTTCTGAATCATTTTGTCCACCATAAGCGTGGAAGGGTATGCTCAGACATGAGTCCCTTGCTCACTGCACCATCAGAATTCAAGTAAGCCGGGCCGAAGACGGCTGTAATGCCAGAAACCGGTCCCCGGAAACGTGTTTCCTTTCCAGTATAAGAATTGGCCTGGTAGTTTGGTCTGCCCTGTTCCCATGATGCATTGGGCCAGGGACAGACTAATTTGCATGTAGCCAGGTTCTGAGCTGGGATGGTGCAGTGAGCTAAAAAACGGTGATGGATCAAGCCCTGATCTGTTGACTGGGTACGAGTGTTCTGCTTAATTCAGATACTCTGTCCATCACCACCCCCTTTTCTGAATCGTTTTGTCCACCATAAGCGTGGAAGGGTATGCTCAGACATGAGTCCCTTGCTCACTGCACCATCAGGATTCAAGCAAGCCGGGCCGAAGACGGCTGTAATGCCAGAAACCGGTCCCCGGAAGCTTGTTTCCTTTCCAGTATAAGAATTGGCTTGGTAGTTTGGTCTGCCCTGTTCCCATGATGCATTGGGCCAGGGACAGACTAATTTGCATGTAGCCAGGTTCTGAGCTGGGATGGTGCAGTGAGCTAAAAAACGGTGATGGATCAAGCCCTGATCTGTTGACTGGGTACGAGTGTTCTGCTTAATTCAGATACTCTGTCCATCACCACCCCCTTTTCTGAATCGTTTTGTCCACCATAAGCGTGGAAGGGTATGCTCAGACATGAGTCCCTTGCTCACTGCACCATCAGGATTCAAGCAAGCCGGGCCGAAGACGGCTGTAATGCCGGTAACCGGTCCCCGGAAGCTTGTTCCCTTTCCAGTATAAGTATTGGCTTGGTAGTTTGGTCTGCCCTGTTCCCATGATGCACTGGGCCAGGGACAGACTAATTTGCATGTAGCCAGGTTCTGAGCTAGGATGGTGCAGTGAGCTAAAAAACGGTGATGGATCAAGCCCTGATCTGTTGACTAGGTACGAGTGTTCTGCTTAATTCAGATACTCTGTCCATCACCACCCCCTTTTCTGAATCGTTTTGTCCACCATAAGCGTGGAAGGGTATACTCAGACATGAGTCCCTTGCTCACTGCACCATCAGGATTCGAACAAGCCGGGCCGAAGACGGCTGTAATGCCAGAAAACGGTCCCCGGAAGCTTGTTTCCTTTCCAGTATAAGAATTGGCTTGGTAGTTTGGTCTGCCCTGTTCCCATGATGCACTGGGCCAGGGGCAGACTAATTTGCATGTAGCCAGGTTCTGAGCTGGGATGGTGCAGTGAGCTAAAAACGGTGATGGATCAAGCCCTGATCTGTTGACTGGGTACGAGTGTTCTGCTTAATTCAGATACTCTGTCCATCACCACCCCCTTTTCTCAATCGTTTTGTCCACCATAAGCGCGGAAGGGTATGCTCAGACATGAGTCCCTTGCTCACTGCACCATCAGGATTCAAGCAAGAAGGGCCAAGACGGCTGTAATGCCAAAAACCGGTCCCCGGAAGCATGTTTCCTTTCCAGTATAAGAATTGGCTTGGTAGTTTGGTCTGCCCTGTTCCCATGATGCACTGGGCCAGGGACAGACTAATTTACATGTAGCCAGGTTCTGAGCTGGGATGGTGCAGTGAGCTCAAAAACGGTGATGGATCAAGCCCTGATCTGTTGACTGGGTACGAGTGTTCTGCTTAATTCAGATACTCTGTCCATCACCACCCCCTTTTCTGAATCGTTTTGTCCACCATAAGCGTGGAAGGGTATGCTCAGACATGAGTCCCTTGCTCACTGAACCATCAGGATTCAAGCAAGCCGGGCCGAAGACGGCTGTAATGCCGGAAAACGGTCCCCGGAAGCTTGTTTCCTTTCCAGTATAAGTATTGGCTTGGTAGTTTGGTCTGCCCTGTTCCCATGATGCACTGGGCCATGGACAGACTAATTTGCATGTAGCCAGGTTCTGAGCTGGGATGTTGCAGTGAGCTAAAAAACGGTGATGGATCAAGCCCTGATCTGTTGACTGGGTGCGAGTGTTCTGCTTAATTCAGATACTCTGTCCATCACCACCCCCTTTTCTGAATCGTTTTGTCCACCATAAGCGTGGAAGGGTATGCTCAGACATGAGTCCCTTGCTCACTGCACCATCGGGATTCAAGCAAGCCGGGCCAAAGACGGCTGTAATGCCAGAAACCGGTCCCCGGAAGCTTGTTTCCTTTCCAGTATAAGAATTGGCTTGGTAGTTTGGTCTGCCCTGTTCCCATGATGCACTGGGCAGAGACAGACTAATTTGCATGTAGCCAGGTTCTGAGCTGGGATGGTGCAGTGAGCTAAAAAACGGTGATGGATCAAGCCCTGATCTGTTGACTGGGTACGAGTGTTCTGCTTAATTCAGATACTCTGTCCATCACCACCCCCTTTTCTGAATCGTTTTGTCCACCATAAGCGTGGAAGGGTATGCTCAGACATGAGTCCCTTGCTCACTGCACCATCAGGATTCAAGCAAGCCGGGCCGAAGACGGCTGTAATGCCAGAAACCGGTCCCCGGAAGCTTGTTTCCTTTCCAGTATAAGAATTGGCTTGGTAGTTTGGTCTGCCCTGTTCCCATGATGCATTGGGCCAGGGACAGACTAATTTGCATGTAGCCAGGTTCTGAGCTGGGATGGTGCAGTGAGCTAAAAAACGGTGATGGATCAAGCCCTGATCTGTTGACTGGGTACGAGTGTTCTGCTTAATTCAGATACTCTGTCCATCACCACCCCCTTTTCTGAATCGTTTTGTCCACCATAAGCGTGGAAGGGTATGCTCAGACATGAGTCCCTTGCTCACTGCACCATCAGGATTCAAGCAAGCCGGGCCGAAGACGGCTGTAATGCCGGTAACCGGTCCCCGGAAGCTTGTTCCCTTTCCAGTATAAGTATTGGCTTGGTAGTTTGGTCTGCCCTGTTCCCATGATGCACTGGGCCAGGGACAGACTAATTTGCATGTAGCCAGGTTCTGAGCTAGGATGGTGCAGTGAGCTAAAAAACGGTGATGGATCAAGCCCTGATCTGTTGACTAGGTACGAGTGTTCTGCTTAATTCAGATACTCTGTCCATCACCACCCCCTTTTCTGAATCGTTTTGTCCACCATAAGCGTGGAAGGGTATACTCAGACATGAGTCCCTTGCTCACTGCACCATCAGGATTCGAACAAGCCGGGCCGAAGACGGCTGTAATGCCAGAAAACGGTCCCCGGAAGCTTGTTTCCTTTCCAGTATAAGAATTGGCTTGGTAGTTTGGTCTGCCCTGTTCCCATGATGCACTGGGCCAGGGGCAGACTAATTTGCATGTAGCCAGGTTCTGAGCTGGGATGGTGCAGTGAGCTAAAAACGGTGATGGATCAAGCCCTGATCTGTTGACTGGGTACGAGTGTTCTGCTTAATTCAGATACTCTGTCCATCACCACCCCCTTTTCTCAATCGTTTTGTCCACCATAAGCGCGGAAGGGTATGCTCAGACATGAGTCCCTTGCTCACTGCACCATCAGGATTCAAGCAAGAAGGGCCAAGACGGCTGTAATGCCAAAAACCGGTCCCCGGAAGCATGTTTCCTTTCCAGTATAAGAATTGGCTTGGTAGTTTGGTCTGCCCTGTTCCCATGATGCACTGGGCCAGGGACAGACTAATTTACATGTAGCCAGGTTCTGAGCTGGGATGGTGCAGTGAGCTCAAAAACGGTGATGGATCAAGCCCTGATCTGTTGACTGGGTACGAGTGTTCTGCTTAATTCAGATACTCTGTCCATCACCACCCCCTTTTCTGAATCGTTTTGTCCACCATAAGCGTGGAAGGGTATGCTCAGACATGAGTCCCTTGCTCACTGAACCATCAGGATTCAAGCAAGCCGGGCCGAAGACGGCTGTAATGCCGGAAAACGGTCCCCGGAAGCTTGTTTCCTTTCCAGTATAAGTATTGGCTTGGTAGTTTGGTCTGCCCTGTTCCCATGATGCACTGGGCCATGGACAGACTAATTTGCATGTAGCCAGGTTCTGAGCTGGGATGTTGCAGTGAGCTAAAAAACGGTGATGGATCAAGCCCTGATCTGTTGACTGGGTGCGAGTGTTCTGCTTAATTCAGATACTCTGTCCATCACCACCCCCTTTTCTGAATCGTTTTGTCCACCATAAGCGTGGAAGGGTATGCTCAGACATGAGTCCCTTGCTCACTGCACCATCAGGATTCAAGCAAGCCGGGCCAAAGACGGCTGTAATGCCAGAAACCGGTCCCCGGAAGCTTGTTTCCTTTCCAGTATAAGAATTGGCTTGGTAGTTTGGTCTGCCCTGTTCCCATGATGCACTGGGCAGAGACAGACTAATTTGCATGTAGCCAGGTTCTGAGCTGGGATGGTGCAGTGAGCTAAAAAACGGTGATGGATCAAGCCCTGATCTGTTGACTGGGTACGGGTTTTCTGCTTAATTCAGATACTCTGTCCATAACCACCCCCTTTTCTGAATCGTTTTGTCCACCATAAGCGTGGAAGGGTATACTCAGACATGAGTCCCTTGCTCACTGAACCATCAGGATTCAAGCAAGCCGGGCCGAAGACGGCTGTAATGCCGGAAAACGGTCCCCGGAAGCTTGTTTCCTTTCCAGTATAAGTATTGGCTTGGTAGTTTGGTCTGCCCTGTTCCCATGATGCACTGGGCCATGGACAGACTAATTTGCATGTAGCCAGGTTCTGAGCTGGGATGGTGCAGTGAGCTAAAAAACGGTGATGGATCAAGCCCTGATCTGTTGACTGGGTACGAGTGTTCTGCTTAATTCAGATACTCTGTCCATCACCACCCCCTTTTCTGAATCGTTTTGTCCACCATAAGCGTGGAAGGCTATGCTCAGACATGAGTCCCTTGCTCACTGAACCATCAGGATTCAAGCAAGCCGGGCCGAAGACGGCTGTAATGCCGGAAAACGGTCCCCGGAAGCTTGTTTCCTTTCCAGTATAAGTATTGGCTTGGTAGTTTGGTCTGCCCTGTTCCCATGATGCACTGGGCCATGGACAGACTAATTTGCATGTAGCCAGGTTCTGAGCTGGGATGGTGCAGTGAGCTAAAAAACGGTGCTGGATCAAGTCCTGATCTGTTGACTGGGTACGAGTGTTCTGTTTAATTCAGATACTTTGTCCATCACCACCCCCTTTTCTGAATCGTCTTGTCCACCATAAGCGTGGAAGGGTATACTCAGACGTGAGTCGCTTGCTCACTGCACTATCAGGATTCAAGCAAGCTGGGCCGAAGATGGCTGTAATGCCAGAAACCGGTCCCCGGGAGCTTGTTTCCTTTCCAGTATAAGAGTTGGCTTGGTAGTTTGGTCTGCCCTGTTCCCATGATGCACCGGGCCAGGGACAGACTAATTTGCATGTAGCCAGGTTCTGAGCTGGGATGGTGCAGTGAGCTAAAAAACGGTGATGGATCAAGCCCTGATCTGTTGACTGGGTACGAGTTTTCTGTTTAATTCATATACTCTGTCCATCACCACCCCTTTTCTGAATCGTTTTGTCCACCATAAGCGTGGAAGGGTATACTCAGATGTGAGTCACTTGCTCACTGCACCATCAGGATTCAAGCAAGCCGGGCCGAAGACGGCTGTAATGCCAGAAACCGGTTCCTGGAAGCTTGTTTCCTTTCCAGTATAAGAATTGGCTTGGTAGTTTGGTCTGCCCTGTTCCCATGATGCACTGGGCCAGGGACAGACTAATTTGCATGTAGCCAGGTTCTGAGCTGGGATGGTGTAGTGAGCTAAAAAACTGTGATGGATCAAGCCCTGATCTGTTGACTGGGTACGAGTGTTCTGCTTAATTCAGATACTCTGTCCATCACCACCCCCTTTTCTGAATCGAGGTCTCCAACAGAATCGCGTTATGCGCAGATGACGTCCTCTTCTTCCTTACTGACCCTCGGCGATTGGGCCCTCACATTCTCCAAATTATGCGAATTTTAGGTGCGACATCTGAGCTCTATGAATGGTAATAAGTATACATTATGGCCTTTGCGTGGGTCCGCAGCCGATTACACATGGGATTCAGATCTTTCCCTGACCCGAGTTGGCATGGTATATCTGGGGGTGATCATAAACGATCTACACGAGATAGCTAGAGCACGCAATATTGATACAGTCCTCGATAGGGTCAATGTGGAGCTAAATATGTGGCAGGTTTGCACTTATCCTCGTATGACTGCTCGGCAATCTTCAAAATGATATCCCTTCCTCAGCTCTTATTTCAACTACACAACCATCTCTATCACATCCCACAGACATGGTTTAGACAACTGAACGCAATGCTTAATGGATTCCTGTGGGATGGAGGAGCAATCAGAATAGCGCTTCACACATGTTTCCTTTCTACTTACTGCGGGGACATTGCGGGCGTCGAGATTCAGTCATACAATGCTGCTTCCCACCTAGAGATTCTTAATGACTGGTGGTATTGCCCCAGAGACGAGCCGGCCTACGCACTGGAACAATTGCTACTGGGTGATCCGTCCCTTTATACATACTTGTACAGCCAGACCAACTCCCATGCTCTTCCCCCGGCTACCAAGGATATATTTGGCACTATGGCGTCAATCTCTTTGCTGTATAGGTTGGCTAAATCATCTGACAGATGAGTCCCTGTAATGGTGTAATCGTCTTCTTTCACAGCTGCCACAGTTACAAGGATTCCAGGGCTGGGACCGAATCGATATCTCCACACTAGAAGACGTTCTCCAGGGTCTCTCTCTCAAATCCTTTTCAGACCTTCAAGAAGAACATTCCATTCCACGCACCCAATTTTACAAATATCTGCAGTTTCATCACATAATTACTCCCTATCTCAGGGAACTTACCGCTCTCCCTGAATTTAGTCCACTGGAAGGGAAGCTCCTTATGGGTGACCTGATTGATCACAAAATATCTCAAATATATCAGACACTTATCACTCATAGTGCATTAACACTCGAATCCCTTAGGGAAGCTTGGCAGACAGACCTGGACCCAATTGACAGTGATGATTGGAGGGAGGAGGTGGAGTCTCCTCGAGGGGCTGCTATCTCATCGCAAATACAATTAATAAAGTTGAAATATTTACACAGAACATATTTCACAATGCTGGTCTTATTGCCTCCCAAGCATGTCTCCGCTGGGGAGTGGAGGAGGCCACCCTTCTGCACAAAGTATGGACATGCCCAGTTCTTGGCAGGTGTAAATGGTTGTCTGGCTGATTGCTTGGTCGGGTCATACCAAGTACACCACGGCTTGCATTACCACACATTACAGTAAACATAGGGGGTAATAAATATAAACAACATTTATCGTTCCTAGGTTTGTCTGTAGCTAAACGTGACATAGCCAGCTCCTGCATGCATCATCTCCACCCCTATTGGGGGTTTGGTAGCGAGGGTTAGATTTCTGCATGGGGTTGGAGGAGCCAGTCTTTAAAGCTCGTGGTTGCCCTCACAAGCACACACGCATATGGCAGCGCTGGCCAGATTACTAAGGAATTATTCTGACACCACCACGCGGCATCCATGGTTGGATTTAGAGGTTCTGCACCACAACTAAAATAGTTTAACATAAATTGTCCCAAAAAGATGATGGGATTGTATCACCCGCAACAGCAGATGGCGACATGGACATTTCATATAGATAATATTCCTACTCTTTCTATCGCAGCCGGTTCTTTTTTGTTCTGTGTTATATCTTCATTTGTTTCTCTTCTTCAGTGATTTCACATAAAATGTATAATATTGCTCATGTATACCAATACTGTATTTCACTTTTATTACATACAATATTGCTGTTTGAATCTATGGTGGGCAAGAAAAACATCAATAAAGTTAGATCTTAAAAAAAAGGGGCGTTCCATGGGTGTTGGTGGGGGTGTTCCCAGCAACATCAATTGCTTTTTGACACTGCCCCAGATTTACGAGAAATTGTAAATCTGAGGCAGTACCAAAAACGTGCGCCTCCCCTGGGGAGGCTTAAGGAAGGCATTACGAGAAGAAATATCTTTATTTCTCCTTGTTTTTCCTTTTTCTATGTGTGCTGTGTTCTGCAGCACACATAGAAAAAGGAAAAAGCCTCTTGTGATTGTTCTTGTGTAGGAAGGTTTTCCTTCCTGCACAAAAACAATCATCCCCTGAATGCAGGCACCCTTGCACGATGGTGCACGGCAGCCCATTGTGCGCCGGTACAGGGGACAAGGACAGGAATGTGCCATATCTCATAGATATAGCGCATTCCTGCCGTTTTCTTTTGCTGTAGCTGCCCTAAAACAAAAACACATAAATTAGGCCTTTTGAGTGAGTTGAAAGTACAATCGCAAATGGCTGTGTTCCTGGGTGCACTTTCTTATCTCTATTATCTTTATCCTTAACTTGTGCATAATATAAACAGAAAGATGCTGAAAAATGTGTAAAGCTTCACACTTGATTAGACTGCATACTACTAGGTAAAAGTACTGGCCAACAGAATTTAGAGACTCATTATGTTGGCATAACGATCGCCACCGCCGAGCCGGCGGTGGCAACTGTTACGCCATCGTAACGTGAAATACCCCCCGCCATAATATGATGCCAGGGGTATCGCAGCGGACGCAAAGTCTGTCCGACGCTTTTCGGCCTGCCGGCCGGCCAGCGCTCAGCCTGAAATATGCCAGCTATATTATGATGTGGGTTTGAAACAGGCTCTTCCATGGTGGCGATGCCGCCATGGAAGGGCTGGAGGGGATTGGCTTTGGGGGCCCTTTGTGGGCCCTGGGGGGTGTGGGGTGGGGGTTGCACTGGGAAATGCCAGGCATGCAATTTGGGCATTGCAGCGGATGCTGCTGTAAGCAGCACCTGCTGCAATGTCAAACTGCGGTGGCATCCTAATGAGCGGCGCGGGACCGCCACATGTCTGGCGGCCGGTCACAACACCTCGAGGATGGTGGGTGGACTCAAGTACACCCGCCATCCTATAAGGCCCCTTAATTCGTTTGTATAAAAATACCACAGACTAACTTCAGCGATCGCTTGTGAGTTAAACCTATGCAAGGAGGAAACGGAACGTACTTGCATAATGTTTCAATATTGGTCTTTATGGAAACAAACCCGTTCCTTTTTTCTTTTAGTCACATTTTAATGAGAATGTCTTTTCAGCTGTAACTTATTTGGGGGCCTGTCCAAAACATGTAACTGAAAGAGGCATATGGCTTCATGCAGCGCTCTCTTGCAGTACTTGTGGGAGCCACTTGACTGCAAACATCATGCTGCTTTTCTGGAATTTGCATTTTTATGAATTCCTTTCTTCCTGCAAAGTGATAGGTTTATACTTAAAAGGCATTGGAGTGGATGTAATTTGCATATCTTTGAAGCTATCCCTTCTCCTGTATTTTGTTATCTCCATGTAGATAAAGAAAGCACCCTTTATTTTGTTCATAGTAAATATACCAAAGACAATATGAAGTGGCCGAATAAATAGGGCTAAAGACGTCCTTACTTGAGAGGTTATTTGAAGACTTATGAGGCAAGTGCTGAACCTTGATTGAAGCTCTCGAAAGTGAACTGAAGTCCTTGTAGAACCCAGAGATATGTAGAACAAGAAAAAGAACAGGAGCGGTATCTTCTGCATGTAGCACAGGAAGTGAGGGAAGTATGAGAATATATACCCTTACAACGCATGTAAATACATCGCATGCCATTACAACGAGTTTGTTACAACAACCGCGTTGTTAGAATGCATACCAATACACCGCAAGTCATTATTACGACTTGCTGTGGGGGAGACGCTGAACATAGGAATAGTATAATTTACTATTCCTACTCCAGTTTGTGCAACAGCAGCGAAGGTGAACACCAGTGCGCCCCCTACAGCAAGTCATAGTAATGACTTGCGATGTAATGGTATGCGTGGTAACAACACAGTCGTAACAACCGTGTTGTAATGGTACCCGAAGTATGATAGAAGATAGAAGAGGTGAGAGGAGGAGGCTGAGGGGTGGGTAGAGAGGAAGGGGGTGGTGAAGGAGGGAGGAGATCTGGGATAAAGGTGGATTCAGCCCTGCAGCTGTCTCCATTTACATGCTCGCACAGAGAAGATTCTGCACTCAGCATTGGGAGTGAGCCCCCCACCCTCAGAGCACTCAGTGTCCAGAAAGAGGCTGCGCTAGCTGCACAGAACATGCAGTCAGAGGGCGCAAAGGGGGAGGCAGATACCCCTTCAAAAACAAGCATCAGGGTCACAAAGAACATAGTGCGTTGTTTCTGTTGTTTGCCCAGCTGCTGGCTTTTAAGTTTATAGCTGAACATATATCACTATTCAAACGGCGGCAGATAAAATAGCTGTAGTGAATTGTTTAGAAATGTAATATTAAATTATTAATGCGAGTATCAAAGACAGTCAAGCAGAGGGCATGCCCTTTCTTCTTACCTCTGATGAACGCTGCCTCAGGGCTCTCCAAAAGAGTCAGTCACTTAAATTTACTATGTTACTAATTCCTGATTATACAGAGCAAAGGAAAAAACACGTTCACCCGCAGGCAATGGCATGATTGTCGACACATAAGATTAAAGTAGTAAAACATAAAACTGGGTGCTGTGCTAAAAAATGAAGGTTGGGCCTGAGCATCAGGCCCAGACTGGCCGTAGCGGGCACGGGCAATCCCCTGGTGCGCCGCACGGGTGGGGGCCGGTTTTGGGCCCCTAGGGGCCGATTTTGTTACAGGGCCGTTTTTGCAGCATAGCTGTAAAATCTGCCCTGTAACAAAATCGACCCAAAACCGGCCCGGCAAAGAGCTTGGCGGCCCCGCAGGAGGAGGGGGGGCTGAGCACTCTGCCAGGGCCGGTTTTGGTTCCTAGTCCGGCACTGCTGAGCATTTATAGTTTACATGTGCAGGAGGGCAGGATAATAACGGACATCACAGAGAAGTTACACAGAAGGGGTTGCCCATGTAGATATGGAGTGTGCGCTGATAAGGAGCTGGGCTTATGGTGCAGGGAAGAGTAGCAGAGAAAAAGAGTTCTCCCAAACAACAGATAAGCCCATAAAGTATAAAGAAACTGTACTTGGCTGGTGCTCTTCAGCCAGCAAGGGAAGTGACCTACCGGCTGCACCATCGAATTAGGAGGCAGCAAAGAAGAGCGGCACATGGAGTCTACCAATGGGAAGAAGCAGGTGGGAAAAATGAAGGTTTTTTGATAAATGCAAGTCTTGCAGACAGGGCTGAAGCTTGACCTAATGACAGAATAATTAACCATTACTAAGATCTGTGAAAGTGCTTCTAGTCTTCAGAGTTTCTGATCGCTCCTGTTCTCTCTTCACACTCTTTTCATCTGCAGTCTTTCACAGTTAGCCCAGGGTCTTAACAAATGCCCCTGCAGGCCCCGCGGTGCGGGGGGGGGGGGGGGGGGGGGGGGGCACTCTCTTCAGTAAATGAAGGGGGCCCGCGTCCCTCACCCCCTCCCTCTGACTGAGGTGAAGCAAAGTATCAACATACATTGTTTCTCTTCAGTCAGAGGTGCCAGGCCCGCCCCAAAGAGCAGGAGGCAGCACAGAGCACTGCTCGGGACCCTGACAAGGACAGGGCTGGGGGCCCCAGAGAGAGGAGGCAGCAAAGAGCACTGATTGGGACCCTGACAAGGACAGGGGCTGGGGGCCCCCAGAGAGAGAGCAGGAGGCAGCACCAAGCACTGCTCGGGACCCTGACAAGCACGGGGGCTGGGGGCCCCAGAGAGAGAGGAGGCAGCACAGAGCACTGCTCAGGACTCTGACAAAGACAGGGGCTGGGGGCCCCAGAGCGAGAGGAGGCAGCACAGAGCACTGCTCAGGACCCTGACAAGGACGGGGGCTGGGGGCCCCAGAGAGAGAGGGGGCAGCACAGAGCACTGCTCGGGACTATGACAAAGACGGGGGCTGGGGGCCCCAGAGAGAGAGGAGGCAGCACAGAGCACTGCTCAGGACCCTGACAAGGACGAGGGTGGGGCTGAGGGCCCCAGAGAGAGAGGAGGCAGCACAGAGCACTGCTCGAGACCCTGACAAGGACGGGGGTACGGGCCCCAGAGAGAGAGCAGGAGGCAGCACAGAGCACTGCGCGGGACCCTGACAAGGGTGGGAGTGGGGGCTCCCAGAGAGAGAGGAGGCAGCACAGAGCACTGCTTGGGACCCTGACAAGGACGGGGTGGGTGCTCCAGAGAGAGAGCAGGAGGCAGCACAGAGCACGGCTCGGGACCCTGACAAGGATGGGAGTGGGGGCCTCCAGAGAGAGCATTCTCCAGGGCAAAGCTCATATGAGAAGGGATGAGGCAGCAAAATGGTGCTCTCAGGTAAGCACTCTTGTTAGAAGCACCATGTGGGCGTCCGCAGGGGGGGGCCAAGGGGGGCCGAGAAGGGTACAAGGCATAGGGGAGAAGGGTGCAAGGTAGAGAGGAGAAGGGTGCAAGGCAGAGAGGAGATGGGTGCAAGGCGGAGATGAGATGGGTGCAAGGCAGAGGGTAGAAGGGTGCAAGGCAGAGAGGAGAAGGGTGCAAGGCAGAGGGGAGAAGGGTGCAAGGCAGAGGGTAGAAGAGTGCAAGGGGATGGTGACGAAGTAAAAAATGTGCCCCCCCAGAAACATTTCTGCGGACACCCATGGCAACGCACACTACTTTGTGAGAGAGAGTGGAGTGAGAGAGAGAGTGGAGTGAGAGAGAGAGTGGAGTGAGAGAGAGTGAAGCAAGAGAGTGAGTGGAGCAAGAGAGTGAGTGGAGCAAGAGAGTGAGTGGAGCAAGAGAGAGAGTGGAGCAAGAGAGCGAGTGGAGCAAGAGAGAGAGTGGAGAGATAGAGAGTGGAGAGAGAGAGAGTGGAAAGTGAGTGGAGAGAGACAGTGGACAGAGAGAGAGAGAGAGAGAGAGAGAGAGAGTAGAGAGAGAGAGTAGAGAAAGAGGGTGGAGAGAGAGAGTGGAGAGAGAGACAGTGGAGAGAGAGTGGAGAGCGAGAGTGGAGAGCGAGAGTGGAGAGAGAGAGTGGAGAGTGAGAGTGGAGAGAGAGAGTGGAGAGAGATAGTGGGGAGAGAGAGAGTGGAGAAAGAGAGTGGAGAGAGAGAGAGTGGAGAGAGAGAGAGTGGAGAGAGTAGAGAGAGAGTAGAGGGAGTAGAGATAGAGTAGAGAGAGAGTAGAGAGAGAGAGTGGAGAGAGAGAGTGGAGAGAGACAGTGGAGAGAGACAGTGGATAGAGAGACAGTGGATAGAGAGACAGTGGAGAGAGAGAGTGGAGAGAGAGTGGAGGGAGAGTAGAGAGAGAGTAGAGAGAGAGAGTGGAGAGAAAGAGTGGAGAGAGAGACAGTGGAGAGAGAGAGACAGTTGAGAGAGAAAGAGAGAGTGGAGAGAGAGTGGAGAGAGTGTGGAGGGAGAGTAGAGAGAGAGTAGAGAGAGAGAGTGGAGAGAGAGTGGAGAGAGAGAGTGGAGAGAGAGTAGAGAGAGAGTGGAGAGAGAGAGGAGAGAGAGTAGAGAGAGACAGCGAAGAGAGAGAGTGGTTCAGAGTGGAGAGAGAGTGGAGAGGGAGAGTGGAGAGAGAGAGAGAGAGAGAGGAGTGAGAGAGAGAGTGGAGAGAGAGAGTGGAGAGAGAGAGAAAGTGGAGAGAGAGAGAGTGGAGAGAGAGAGAGAGTGGAGAGAGAGTGGAGAGAGAGAGAGTGGAGAGAGAGAGAGGAGGAGAGAGAGAGGAGAGAGTGGAGAGAGTGGTTAGAGAGAGAGTGGAGATAGAGAGAGTGGAGAGGGTGGAGAGAGAGAGAGTGGAGAGAGAGAGTGGAGGAAGAGAGAGTGGAGAGAGAGTGGAGAGAGAGAGAGTTGAGAGAGAGTAGAGAGAGAGTGGAGAGAGGAGAGAGATAGAGTGGAGAGAGAGAGATTAGAGAGAGTGGAGAGTGAGAGAGTAGAGAGAGTAGAGAGAGAGTGGAGAGAGAGTAGAGAGAGAGTAGAGAGAGAGAAGGGAGAGTAGAGAGAGAGAAGGGAGTGAGTGAGAGGCAGTGGAGAGAGAGACAGTGGAGAGAGAGTGGAGAGAGACTGGAGAGTGAGTAGAGAGAGTGAGAAAGTGGAGGGAGAGACAGTGGAGGGAGAGACAGTGGAGAGAGAGCCAGTGGAGAGAGAGAGAGTGGAGAGAGAGAGAGTGGAGAGAGAGTGAGAGATGGTAGAGAGAGAGTGGAGAGAGAGTAGAGAGAGAGTAGAGAGAGTGGAGAGAGAGTAGAGAGAGAGTAGAGAGAGAGAAGAGAGAGTGAGAGAGTGAGACAGTGGAGGGAGAGACAGTGGAGGGAGAGACAGTGGAGAGAGAGACAGTGGATATAGAGTGGACAGAGTTGAGAGAGAGAATGGAGAGAGAGAGATAGAGTGGAGAGAGAGTAGAGACTGACTGACTCAGAGTCTGAATACTGACTGACGGAGAGACTGACTGGCTGAGAAACTGACAGAGAGAGAGAGAGACTGACTGACTGAGAGAGACTGACTGACTGACTGAGAGATAGAGAGACTGACAGAGAGAGAGAGACCAAATGACAGACAGACTGACAGAGAGAGAGAGAGAGAGAGAGAGACTGACAGACTGACTGACTGAGAGAGACTGAATGACAGAGCGAGAGAGACTGACTGACTGAGAGAGAGAGACTGATTAATTGAGAGAGAGAGAGAGAGACTGTGATGGAATTGGGGTCACAGTGTCTATGAAGCTATGCAATGCCTCTTAAGATTGCTATTGTCTACTAATAAAAATGTATTATCAAAATGTGCTCTTTGTAGTTACATCTGCTTTTGAAATACTGCATTATCGCTTTGTCTAATGTTTTTAAACGGAAACGAGAAGGAGCAGTGGATGCACTATTGTCAAAACTGAACGATGAGTGGGCCCGTTGTTGTATATCATGACACAAGTCGGCATCAGGAAACCCACCTAAAATTGGGCAAACTTCCCTGGCGTACTGATGGCAGACTAAGCCCAGCCTTTAACTCCACCATCCATTGCTACTTTTAACGGCTGTATTGGTGACAGTGGCGTAACAATCGCCCTGCATCCCCTGCAGTATGGCGGGTCGCTGGCCTGAGAGCTCTAGACTGGCACGGAGGTTGAGAGGAGGGCCCCTCCATGTAGTTTTTAGGGGGGCCCCCTCAAGTTTTGTTACGCCACTGAGTTAGCCACTTGTTACCTGTTTTTTCTCCGCATCTTTTTGAAATCCTTAATCTGTATATCTTGAATCATCTCTTTCCTCATCCACACTTGTTTTTTACTGCGTCCTGCATACACTACTTTTGTGGCCCAATCAGTACAAGCACACCCACTCTCTCTTTCCTCACCTTTAAACACACAATTTTCTTTTTATGCAATCCATATTATGACATCTGCGTATTACTCGTTCACACACTTTAATATAAAATAGAAATCACAATTGGCATATATGTGAACGTCTCTCTGCAGAGAGGCCAAGGGTTGGATGGCCTGAACATCTTTTTTTGAACCACTGACAAGAACTGTGGGAATCTCTCAATGCCTACGGCCTCAGCCACACAGCGTTCTATCATGTCTTATAATATGCACTCACCCATAAGCTTAAACTAACTCAGACACCTATAACCAACCAACACAATACACTGTAGAAAAGGCCTATCTGCTTCATAAAAATATTACAGAAACATCATCATATTGAAAATGCTAAACTTTTAGGGAATGTAAGTTAAAGTCAAAATTGTTTTAATGGTTTGGGTTTCCTTATAATGTGTCACACTAGGGAACCATACCAATGAAATATAGGTCAAAGAAAGTTCTACAGTGCAAATGGATGCCTGTTTATTTCTCTGTCACACCAACCCCAATGCTTTGTGGTGAGAGTGGCAAAGGCTGCCTGAAACATGGGAGTGGCTCCATTACCTCGAGTCAGCCAAAGTCTATGGCCTTTGCACGATATAACGGGTTTGCACAGCAGCTTCAGCGCAGGGTGGCAGATCCCAACAGAGGCAATCTGTTTGAGATATGTTTCGGAGATAGTGCTGTGTATAACTCTACCACACACATACACAACAGCCTACAGGATAGCGCAGGTGATGTGAGCATGAGAAGCATTAAAAAAACGTTACGGATTTAAATATCTAAGAAATGCTAATTATGGAGTGCAACAAAGTAAAACATGGCATTATTGCTGAGTTAGTTTACCTAGAGGCAGGTTGCTGCTGGTGGGTTCAGTTTCGTTCAGGAGCTGGTTGGAAACATGATGGCCACAGGCTTTGACCTGCTCTCTCCATAATCCAGAGCGTGTGAAGGCTTGACCTCACCCTTATGTCACTGACCAGGTTGGATAAATGAACTGCAGTGGCGCCAGATCCATCACGTGAGGCTTGGTGGGCTTGGCGCTTAATAGTTTATGATTAGGCTTTCATGTTTTCAGTTTCTATTGTTGGTAAATTCTGGTGGTGTTTTTTCCGTGTTTTTCAGTAATTCCAATACCTCAAAAAACAGTGCTTTTCAATGGTTACTCATTTTCATGCCATAAAAAACAATTGAAACAGTGTTTTACCGGTGTTTAAGGAACACTTTGCTTTTAATATTGCCTGCTTTCTTCATTGATGCATGGTATATAGACAGTGTACGTACAGTGTATGTGAGGTTCAAATACATTTTGTCGAACGTATTGTAGTACACCATACAATATTTCTTCAATGAGTGTTTGGTCATTCGCGCTCTTTTTCCTTCCCATGTACACTTTTATTTGTGAAAACGCCCTCTCAACATTGGCACTTGAAACTGGCAACGCCAAAACAGCCAGTACACAGTTTGCCAACTCTGGCCACTGACATAGCTTTCCATGCCAGGACTGGTGCACCTGAAGGTTGACATTCTCTGGGACAGGTTCTGCAACAAATGCGTTGAACTTGGTGCATGTGCCCTCAGAGGTATTAAAGCGGTCAAAAATGAAGCTGTAATTTTCAAAGTCTGGAGAAAATTCCCCTTTACAGAAGGAATCTAACACTTGTGCAGAGTACCACAGTGAGGCTTCATTGACTTCAAACGCCATGGTTGGTGAAGGGACATTTCTATGCATCATTGCTAGCCATTTCTCATGCATTGTAAAATAAAATTTGGTGAATTCATCCTCAACACTTCTTTGCTTACCAACTGGCAAGCATTCTAACCGGGAACATGTTGCAGTACCAAAGTCACTAAAAGTGTCGCCTAGCCTATTCTCGAGGAGATGTTTCACATCTACAGCAATTATGCAGAACACTTGTTAGACAAAGGTGTTTTCAGACTCTAGTTGTTTGATTATGTCCACTACAGCAGTCATGTTTTCCTGTAAAAATCTAAGATTTGAGTAGAGTGTTCACATCAGGTGAGTGACTTTTGTTAGGAGGAGGTTCCAATGGAGCTTTTTAGTTGGGTGGTCTTCATGTGGCCTAGCATGTGGGCCTGTTCAAAAAGACAGGAGGCACGCAGAAAGATATGTAGAGAGGAAGGCTTGGAGCTAAGATGAGTGGGGGCAGAACGCAATGCGTGGTAGTGATGTGAAACTGTACACACAAAAAGTAAATTCCTTAGTGATATTGTTACAGTAGTTGCAAATAGGTAAGACAGGTGTATATGACGACTAGTTCCAGAGGTTAAAGTACAGAGAATGTATTGGTAACTACATCCCAAGCTGTTTTAATTTCACCAAACCAGTAGTTATACTTGGTGTTAAAAAACAACTGCTCCTGGAATGTTAATGTCCAGTTCGGCTGCCTCAGTCTGAAAGGGAAACCAGGCTCTCTGCTACTCTGTGAAGGGAAGGAAGGAACAGATAGCTGAAGAAAAACAAGGAATATTCAGGTATTTTCTCTGCTGGACTTTGCCACAGACTCAACAAGCAAGGTACACAGTCCCCAAATATTTGAAGACCGTTTTTGAGTATTTCTATGCCTCGCTTCCACTACTGACAGGAAGCATGCAAATATGGTTATTTCCGGGAGACACGGAAATGCATGAGGTCTTGAACGGTTCGAACACCAGCTCCTTCCCCAGGGTGTGACAGGCCAGTGGGGTAACGCACACGATGGGTCGCGCTGCATAAAATAACCAAAACTTCGTAGCCTCCCAAGTTTCACAAATATTAAATGGTATTGGCCTGAATGGAGGTGTCCTGAAAGCCTGAAGGACTGGGGCTCGCTGGAGCCTGGTAAAAATGATACACAAAACAACACTCACCTCTCAATGGATTCTGCAGGAGTCTGCAGAGAAATGGAAGTGCATCCACAAATGTTCCTATGGATTTCAGAGTAATGTTGGCGCACCTGAGACCTGTTCCTGCAAGTCTCACATGACTCCAAGACAGGTGATCTACCCCAGAGAGTCAGTGGAGACATGTCCCTGGCCAGACACGCTCGATTCGAGGACCAGACGTCCTTGGAGCACCAAGTGTCATTCGCCGGCCTTTCCTATCCTGCTTCTGACCAGGGCCGGCCTTAGGCATGTGCAAGCTGTGCACCTGGGCCACCAAATCCCAGGGGCCACCACATCAATACATATCAATAATATAATAATCCTCTGAGGATGGATACATATTTGTGTGGGGGCCCCTGGCAGGGATTTGGTGGCCTCTGGCTCTATACAACTTCCAAACACCATGACCCCCCCCCCCCTCTTTACTGGCCTCCGTGCTCCGCCCCACCCAGACCCCCTCTTCCGGGGCCCCCTACCTACACTCCCTGCCCAGGGCCACCATGAACCTAGAGCCGCCGCTGTTCTGACAACCTCTCCAGTACACCGAAGCCACCCTCAACACCCTCCCCTTTACTTTCTCATTTTCTTTGACTGTTCATCCTTCATTTTTCCTCCAATTCTTTCTTTACTATGAATAGCCATCTTTATCTATCATCCTTTCTTACATTTCTCTCATGCACATGTTTTTCAGTTCCCCTTCTCTCTGGGTTGTCTCACATGTTCATCAATCAATCATATCTCTCTCTATTTCCTCCTTTGCTCTGCAGGGCCAACGACCCACACCTCGCTCCCATGGTATTCCTTGTCATTAATTAGCCTCCATGTGAATAATTAAAGTGTTATTGTGACCCAGTTTAAACGTACACCAGTCCCAGTGCAGCCCCCGCTTAAACTGCTTGATTGGGGTGTTCACTACAATACCATTAAGACAACGCCTGTTATTTCTGCAATTATTTAGATGTGCTCCATCTCCTAGGAGATGTGTTTTTTTTTGCGTTGCTGCTTCCTGTAATCTGTACAATCTTCAGCATTTCTAAAGAAATGTTTACACACTGTCAGGAATGTAGGCAAAAGTAGTTCTCAAATATAATGCGGGGAGATGCCTTAGATGATTAAACTCCCAGTGGTGTGTAATTATGCCGTTCCCATGTAATGTGTTAAGGAAACAGATATGAAAGTTAGAACTTCCATGACATTGAAATAACATTAGTCATTTCTTCAGAACTACAACTGATAATGATGAATTCCTAGTAAAAGAGACACCCCTTTCATCTACGGGCCCAGCTCTACCATCCTCTCACTCTTACCACCAAGCACTCCCTCACTGACAGAGCCCCACCAGCAAATATTACATAGCTCCCGGAGGCACAACTAGAGTCAAAATCGAATGTAGCTGCAGGAGCTCTAAGAAGGCCTGAAAGAACAACAAAGCCTCATTAAGTAAATAGTCTTTTTAAAGACCTGTGAAGTATTCAGGTGCGGCCACAGTAAGACAGATGGCAGACCACAACAGCTCCTCTCCCCCCACGTGAGCCAGGCAGGGGGGCCTGGTGTTGCTCTGGCCCTTGGGCCATTCACACTTCGGCTCCTCATGTGCCGTACTGGGCCAGACATAACAGAGACATAATGATGCACCAATCCACTGTCAGCATACCATGACGGCATGGGTCACGCAGATGAAACCATGAAACTCCTAAGAGCACTTAACAGTAGGAAACACTGCCATACTAACAACACTGCAGCTGGTCAATGCTTCAGAACTAAACAAGGCAAATGAAAAAAGAAGACATCATCTCACCAACAGCCATACCCGAGTCAGCAGAACCCACCAGATGCACCCTCACCAACTTTCTTCATTTGGAGTGTTAATTCACTCTGAAGGCTCTCACATAGGGCTCCTAACCCATAATATAGCTTAAAAATATTCAGAATGTGCTCGTTTTCAAAACAGTGAGCACCATTATGAATTTTAGAGACTGAGGAAAGCCTACATATAATACAAATACAGAGGAGAGCACCCTGATATTCTTGAAAGATTCATTTACATCATTGAGAAATAAGATGCAGAGCTGGACCTTGGTTTCAAAACATTTAACACATAGATTGAAAGCATAGAAAAAGTGATCATCAGTGAAACGTGTCAGTTAAAAACCCACTAATTACGAAAGAAGTGTGATGCATAATACTTCAAGCAGAAGACCACGTGCTCAAGAATAAAAGAACAAGAAAGCATACAAATGATAGGAATCTCTTTAATTGTTGAAAACTATTGAGTATTCCCTCCTCTGAATTGATTGTATTTTTAATCTGACACACCGGTAGGTAGCTGCGGGGATGTAGCTGGCATTAGAGCAGAAGAGCAGTGGCGCCGAGGCCTACTGTGTTGAAATTATAGTTGCTTTTACTTCCAAAGTAGGTGCTACAGAGGGAATTTGCTTAGCTTGCATTAGTACCTATAGTACCCTTGCTGCGACTCACGTTCCGAGCTGCTTCCTTCTCGAGCCTAAATTGCTGTTGGTTTGTAATGCTTTGGCCTCATCAAGTGGCCAAGTGGTGCAACAACTATAACAATCTGTGACACTCGGTTTAAACAGGGTCAGCTGATTTTCATCCAGTAGGCTACTGTCGGGCACAGTCGGTTTAACGGATTTTCAGACAGCCTATTTATGATTTAGGAAGACCCCACTGAGGCTCTGGCACAATAAAGCCTCCTGCAGCCGGATAAATTAAACAGTGGTACACGTGCATATATGAGGGGCAGGGCGCCACAAACAAGTTGTTTTTACCACACATCGCCAAAACAATGTTTCTTATTAAAGTCTTGGACTTCGCTGGGGTCACTGTGGCAACGTGTGAGTGCCTCATCTATATTAAGCTGTAAATAGGGCAGGAATTGTCCACGCAGGCTGCTTTTATTTTGCCAGGGAGCACCCCTCATAATCCCCCAGTGTGTTGGGGAGCTATAAAAATGAGTGACTAATGCATTTTAGTGCTGTGCAGTGATGCGTCCAAAATGCGTTAGTCTTACGCCTGATGCATGGTACTTGGCAGGGCTGAATAACCCGTCGACACTCTTGTGTTTATTGATGTTCCAAAACTTTGCTGGGTATTTACTCCCTGTCAGGTCCTGGAATCCTCGGGGACGTACGATGCTCAATGAGATCCACCTCCTGATAGCCCTACAGTCTGAGCGAATACACAGACTCAATAAAGTGATCAGGTGAGGGAAGGAAAGGAAGGGGTCAGCAGGGAGGGAGACCTGAAACGAGAAGCGCACAAATATAAATATCACCTCTTATATCTTTAGATAACAAACGTAGACGCATAGGAAGACTAGAGCTTTACCCCTTTTAATATACCTGTAAAGAAAAATAACTGTGTCCTGTTCCGAGGTAGAAAATTCTGAAATAAGCCACTGTCTCTAATGGATCTATAGGTAGAAGAATAATTATTACTTCACAATTGGTAGTCTTTCCTATGACTTGCAGTATACTGAAGTGTGTATAACATACCTAGAGTCTCTTAGGGCCATATGTATCAACACATTTCCCCATAGACACAGAATGGGCAAAACCCTTTGATACATCTGGCCCTCAGTGGCTAGTATCAGGGGGAAGAGGAGCCAACCAAGATGAAGCTCAACACGCCCCTGTTATGAAAATAAGAAGTAGAAAGAGAAACGACACTCTCTGTGGGTTAATGCTTTCTCATGTATGGATACACATCAAAGGATAATAGAACCAGCTGAGTAACGAGTCTTTTCCTAGATGTATTAATCCTCATACAATTCCAAGAACCAAAACAGGGGTTGATGCAGCATGGTTAGAAGCCCAGGTTAGATGTCCTGCACATCTAACCTGGGCTTCTATTGGAATTCTATAACGCATATTAGCAAGCCCATTATCACTGTTTTAGCCGCAGTTTTTTGCCGCTAAAACGACAATAATTTTAACGAGGTTTTTGCTAATATGCCCCTAGTTTTTATTGATCATGGAGTCTGCTTCTAACTTCTAAGCCAATTCTTTCCTAAGGTTCTTAGCAGCACCAAGTCTACCCGCCACCATCTATCTCCTCTTGGTGTCCTCTGCCCCACATGTCAATTCTACACGTGCATGATCTGACATGAAGGTCGCAGTGATTGAGTTTGAGTCCAGGAGCGAGAAGGAAATGAACATCAGGTCCATGCAAGAACAGGAGCGGCGCAGGAGTGAGCAGGAGCAGTAGTCCTTTATCCCCCGGTAATATTAGCTTCATCAGTCAGGGAGCCCTAGGAAATATGCCGACGCAAGTGGCAAGAGCGACAAACGGACTCAGCATGCCGTTTTACTCTATTCCTGCTCACTAGTTCGACACTGATCAACTGAAAGAGTTCAGTAAATGCTCCTAGAAGAAGGGCGGCAGGCCCGAAATGCATTGGAGCAAATTGAGCTCTAGATGAATGTAATATCTATTTTTTGATCAAACATAAAAAGAAATGATGAAAATTTCTGAAATAAAGAAGCATGAAATTATGAGAATAAAATTATCATTTTGAACTCATTGACAAACAGTCCTTATTAGGGACCACAAGAGTGTGCCCAAGGGGATGTGATAAATTGCCAATTGGAAACACATTATATATTCATTTGACTTTAGGCGTCACAGGACGGGAGACGTCACCAGTGGAGCACCTAAACTTCATTATAATCATTATCAGTCTCCAAGGGTTGTGCACCAACACCTTAAATCATACTTGAGCCCCAGGTGGTAGACATTGTAAGGTGTTAGGGATTTCATTGGCGATGGTGGTGAGAGATACTATGCACTATTAACGAAATGTACTGGATTCTGCAAAAGCGCCAACTTTTAGGGCTTGTCCCCAGTGGTGATATCAGCCAGTGCAGAATGGATAACTGAGTCGCATAATGTGTCTAAAGCTGCCAACAGATCTTACAAGATGAGGGCCCAACACGGTAACATTTCACTCCCCTCGCAGATCATCCAAGCTAGAGGTAGTTACTGACTTTAGTTCTATGTACTAGGCTATATGCAGTCTTAAACCACATTCGGAAATCAATTTCACTCAACAAATGGAATCAGATGACCCACTACGTTTTGTCACAAGAGCTTTGGGGTAGGCAGCACATTATTACTTGTCTGTATTTAGGTAGGTCGTCTGTATCTGAACCTGTCTTTTCTACAAAGGGTTAAAGAGACTGATATCACTTTTGCGGACATCACTCCCTCCTTCAGCAATTGCTCATCACTTAAATTGTATCTGCTGGACATATTGTAAGAATGAATTCATGGTTTGAAAAGCAGCGAGGAATACAAAGCGAGGAGTAGATTCTTTGCTGTTTGTTACCAACTTCAAAATGTTTTCAATCATTTTGGTGAAAAGGAGGTTGTCAATGAATATTTGTAACTTCACTACTGACACACCACAGACTTGTATCTTATTTTTGATCCTTTCACACTTTGACTCAATGGTACTCCCACATTCATGTTCACTATTTCCTCATTAAAGGAAAATACAATGCTGTTGTAAAGCTCCTATAGTTTCAGAATTATTTTGAATTGAAAGAGACCCTTCCTGTTCTTGTTAGACAATCGGGCCATGGTAAGTTATAGCGTGGCTTGAGCTCTAATGTATAATAAACAGAGTGAGCCGTGGGTCAGCCCCGTCAAGCACTGGTTTGATTAGATCTATTCTGCACTGTCAGGAATCAGCAAGGTATTCGGGGTTTGAGGTGTCTACAAGAGCACCTGTGAGGTGTGTTCCTTTAAGGCTGTGGTGAACAGGTCTGTGGCAGTTGGAGCACCGTGAGAAGCAAGCAAGCCTTGGACAAGGGCTATGCAGTATCTTTGATATTATGACATCAGATTGTGGGGGAAGTCCACCGCTCTTTGTCAATGCTATTAAACTATACCGAATATGTTCAGTGGTTCCTAGATTGGAATCTAGTGAGGTTGGAAATTCAGAGTGAGGAGGCTGTTCTGTTCGGTGTAGCTCCGATAGGTAATGCATTTTATTTGTTGATAAACACAACTAAGTAGCAGGCAACTACTTTTGATAACTTAATCACTTTCTATATACTGAGGCCATACTGATCACAAAGAACTGGGATGAAACCAAATAGAGTTATACTCACTCCCAAACAAAACCATATTGAGAATGCCTGTGGAGAAAGCCACTCCAACCATGTCCACGCGTATCAAGATATTCTGGTCAGAGAGCACCACATGCTTAGTAATCATGGAAACAATCACGTCAAATAACTGAACTATTTCTATTACTTAAGGGAACAATTGTCTGGATGTGCAACTTTTGTGTCATAAGCTACCGTTGTGATTGTTGACATATTCAAAGGATTAGCAGCCCGTTGTCAATCGAAGTTGCCTATCGAGTGTCTGCCTCTACTTGAGTGCACAGTAAATGCTCCAAGACAACTAAATAAAAATGGTCGAGCCCTACTTCCAGTGCCAGTGAATGCTATGTTGACTTGTTCTCTGGGTACCTTTTGTCTGTGTCGTATTTCTGTGTTTCCCCCTTTCCTCTTCCCTGATCAGAAGAACCCAGATCAGTTTCCTGAGCTTCAGACATACCAGCTCCGCTCCCACTTGGCTTAGGTTCACTGTAGCGCCCCTTTACATGCTCATGAAGTATTTATTGTGAATAATATGTGCTCTTCATTAATACTAAAACACATGTACTTTTCCTGATTTAAGGGTTGTTCTGGTACTGGAGAATTTCCATACATCCTTGTGGTGCAACCAGAGACCTAACATCAGAGACAGTTGTGCTAAAGAAAATCTAGGCTTCCTATGTCTCTCTCTCAAATTGACTCTTCCCAGGCCCCTGTCAGCTCATCTCTCCAGTTGTTGCCTCTGTTTGTGCATCCTCCTTGACAGGGAAAGATACCACACTCTGGTAAGTGATGCAGATTTTCGTCAGGACTTGTTGGAAAACATTCGCCAACCCTAACAGCACTCTTCACTCGTTGCGTCAAGACAGTGTCAATCACATCTTGAAAAAGCCCAGAGGAGCATTTCTGTCTCACCATCATGCGATTGGTTACAAGATATGTTATTCTGCCTCATGGAAATAAGTTTGCAAGTGCTGTATATTTGTTCTGTGTTATCGTTTTCAAGAAAGTCATTTTTTTTAGCACTACGGAACTCTACATGCAAAATATAAAAACAAATCATTTGTTTTTTAAAATAACATATGGCTCTTATCATGGTGTGTTTACACACATATGTACATAAAACTTGTATTAAGTGCCTTCCTTTGCTTGTGTTGCCCTAAACATGCCCCTCCCAAATACCGAATTGTGATATGGTAACATATCAATGAATTGCAATTTGTGTTTTGTACATACCAAAATGTTTAACTGCGGTTGCAAATTCATACTGTTTGAGAATGCAAAAACACTTGGTACATCTGGCCCATAGTTCTGTATTCAGGCTCTCAGTCGTTTGCCAAAGGATTTCTGTCAGTGTGTATTTTTCTCCACGGCATTCCTTGGTTCTGTCGATTTGTTTCAGCAGTTCTGGCTTCTCTGTCCTTCCAACAGCAGAACCCGTAGTATTTCTGCCCTGCACTATATTCATCACCACAGCATTGGATCACAGGGGCACAACAAACACCCCCGCAGCCCCCGCAGTGTGGGAGGGGGGCCCCAGTTTTCAGTAAGTGAAGGGGGCCCCCTCAGCTCTTCGGCAGAGATCTGTGTGCCTCACTCTCTAAAGCAGCTGCGTGTGCAGTCTGCTCTGAGCTCCTGCGCTGACCCAGGACTGAAGAGAAACAAAGTAACAAGTTACATTGTTTCTCTTCAGTCAGAGCCAGGACCGGAAAAAGGATGGGAGCGGGGCCCTCAAAGTTACAGGCCTGGGATGTGCATTTAGGGGGATCTCTGTAAGTAGGCGTGTTAACTGTTAACCCAGTGATCAGGGACATTTTAAGGAATGTGGAGGCCCAGGGTCTAACAGAATTTGGGGGGCCCTGTTCAGAACAGTTTTGAATTTCTGATCCTGTTTCAGCTCTGCTATGCCATCTTTGGCCAGGTCACTGAAAATGCACAGACTCACTCATCCAAATTCTAAATGTGTTTATATCTAAAATTCTGGGACAGTGATGTGTGTTTTCAATATTGTAACACATCAGCAGCTCACTAATATTACTGCAAATAATCTCTTGAGACCCCCTCCCATTTCTCGTACATGGGGTCTGGTTGTGATCTAAAAGAAAAATATTTATGGATGTTTGATGAAACCTAAACACGACATTTGTCTGCAAAATGCCCGTAATAGACTCTCACACATCACCCACATAAAAATAAATTAAAGGTAAACTGTATTTAAAAGAATTTGTTAAAAAATTAGTCAAAGTCACCAGGGCAAGACTGCAGAACAGAACTGGCTCTATTAGGTGGCCACTTGAAAGGCTGGGGCCCTGGGCCAGAGCCCACTTTGCCATGCGTTAAAACGTCTCTGCCAGTGAGGCAGGGAGGAGGGAGGGGTGGTTGGGGGGAACAACTTTGAGGTTGGAGTTAGGTGCAGTTTCGCTGTAGCTCATTCCTGGCATCTATCGGATACTCTGCTGTAGTCTTGTAACCATGGAAGCATATAATGTTGGATGAAAAAGACCCCAAAAAAAAAAATCGCATTGATTGTTAGACTTAATAGTCAGGGCCGCTAGAGTTATGTTGAAGTGGAAGACTAATTATGAGGAAGGTTTTACTCTGTTCTGTGTCAAGACAGGGCAAGTTATTCTGCATGATGCCGGGCATTCTGCTGAAGTATTATTTAGCAATTTTAGCGCAGAGTGCTTTAACAAATGTGGTGCTTTTTTGTAACTTCTGACTTACATGAGCTAGTACATTTTTTGCCGAAATCAGCAAGTTATTCAGTAGATGGTAGTTTATGTGACAAGGACGGTGAATTGATAATTACGCGGGATACACATAATTCCAGTGGCCTTGATAAAAATGCTTCTTGGAAAATAGAACACTAAAATATGCGTATGGGGAATGCGAGAGCACTGCACATGTAAGTATTTTCTTTTCCGATTCTTTTCTAGTACTCGGTTCGGCAAGGCTGCTTGGGAAACAGTGCGTCAGAGTGCCTTCTGAATAACGTTTGCAGACAGTCCTCGTTAGTAAATGCATTCATTGCCATTTCAGACGGCGCCACTACGGCAGCAAAGGGTTAAGCGGAGTTGTTTATCCGCACCGCTGTGGCCCACAGTCTTAGCTTTGTCAAGGCTTTCGGAAATTCAACACTACCGTCCCCCGTGCAGACGCAAGGCTGACCCTTTAAATCATGCAACTTCACTGGTAAACAGGGCTGTGCTTCCTGCAGACTCCACATGACAAAGCAGGCCCCATTGCCCCCACCTCCCTGCACACCTTGAGCCCACCCACCCCTGGTGCCAGCACAGCCTGGCATGCCTCGGACCTTGCACATCAGAACTCTCCCCTCGTGCAAGCACAACCTGGCAGGCCGCGGACCCTGCCCACACCGAATCCAGGAGGCCCACCGGCAGGACCCAGCCCAGAGCCATGGCGGGGCCAACGCTGCTGCTGCCCCAGGTCCTGCGTGGCCCCCACCTGCTCCTCCGCCTGAGGACCCCCTCTGCCGTCCTGCAGTGCCCCCAGGTAACCGCTGCTGCTTTGCAAGCGTGGGTGTAGCGCTTTGCACCAGCTAAGCTGCTTCAGAGCACTGGAGGGCGAGGGGAAGTTGGCAGTAGATGAGAGGATAAGCGGATGGCAGAAGAGAGAAACGTTTGAGTGTAAAGTAGACACGCCGCCTTCCCTCTCCAATACCTAGCAAGCCCTCCCGACCCAGGCTTTTCTGTACTCTCCGCAACACCATAGGCACAACTAATTCAAATCGTGCCCACATGTGCCCGAGCCTTGCACAAACCTGCATGCACACATGTGATCCAACCCATGAACCCTTACCGTCATATACCCACGTGTCCAACCCATGAAACCCTACCTGCATGTACCCATGTGTCCCAGCCGTGCACCTACTTGCATTCATCCACGTGTACGACCCGTGCACCTACCTGCATGCACCCATGTGTAGCATCCGTGCACCTGCCTGCATGTATCCATGTGTCCCACCCATGAACCCCTACCTGTGACTGCATCCCCTGGCCACCACCTGTGGTTCAAATTTATGGCATGTGCCATGCCTACAGGGAGCAGGAGACACACTGTGCACCCCAGGCGTAGCTCCACACTCACTCCCAGGCGAGAGAGGGGCAACCCACGCACCCTATGCAGGGCCTTATCAGTAACTAGGAAGTGTCTTTGAGAAAAAAAGGAAGACGGCCAATCACAAAAGCCGCCCAGGCACCAGCTGCAAGGGCACCCAGCCGCTCAAGCCTCCTCATCATCCACACAGCTTAATAATCCTATGACCTTCCTGTTACTGGGTCGAAAAAGTTGTTCAGAAGAAAGCCATCCAATCGTTGACCTCTCTGTAGAGAGCACAGAGCAATTGGTCACTATTTCAGTTGCCATTTTGTGTAATGTTTGATCTGGAGATACAGAGCTGTATTAAGGCTGATAAGGCAAAATAAAATACAGTGTTTATAGTTGAGTGGGTGCGTTGTGTGTTTGAGCGATTAAAACACTCCGAAGATCATTACAGCTTCCACAGTTCCCAACATTTCTGAATTTAAAAAATCAATAGTAATTATTTACAGCAAAATAATTGACAGTTGTGTTATATATCTGGATACAAGTACAAAAAGCTCAGAGATGAACCAAAATACTGATTGGTTGGCACTCTTTCAGTATCACAGAAATTTAGTTTACTTCTTTCAGTCACACCCTTAATTACATAGACCACCCCGTTTCAGAGACCCCGCTTTTTGCATCCCACGTAAAGCCCTTGTCAGTGGCGTTAAGAAGGCTCTGAATCGAACTGGATGCATCATTCTCTATCAGACCGGTCCCTACACATTCTTCTGCTGTATCTCGATTCTTGTACGTGAAGTCTTTTATAACACTTCGCAACCCACTTAATCGGCTCTAGTTAGGGTGACTAACTGGCATGGGTGCAAATTCAGGACAGTGAGTGTAAAAATTCAGGACAAAGGGTCACAATTCAGGATACAAATGTAGGACAGGAAGTCGAAATTCAGGACAAAAGGTACGTTTTACAGAAACATCAGAGGAGGTTGCGCAAAAGTATCTCAGTAAGTAAATAGACAACCACTTAAGTACAAGTGAAATTAAGTTTATATTAGGTTGAGTCAATTATGCACTTCATGGTTTTTCAGGGGGGATTTCGAGAGACGACCTCGAGAGAAAATGAAATAAAAATTATTTTTCTCTCGTGGTCGTCTCTTGAAATCCCCCCAAACACTCCCCACCGCCCTAGTGCTCTTAACCTGCAGCGGCCGCGGCTGATTGGTTACCTCCTCTGACAACCCCTAGAGGTAGAGTTGAACTGTGACAATTCACTTGGGTTGCATTCAGTGGCGGCTGGTGACATTTGAAAGTGATGGGGCGTAAAATGAAAGTCGTACTGCACCGTAGCGAGCGAGCGCAGCGAGCGAGCCCGAACCCCTTAAGGAGGGTTCTGGGGGAATTCCCACCGAGAAAATTTTGAAAAAAGAGTGGACAAATGGTGCATTTTCATGCAAATTTGTGAAAGCAGGAAGGTTAATAAAGCAATTGTGAAAGTGCAGTTATTACATTAATAAAGTGGTGTCATATAACATAGGTAGCTGCTTATTCATCTTCATCATAACCACAGAGCTTCATAACAGACTTTGAAACACAATGCATTGCTGAGTACCTCACAGATGTATTTTAATAACAAACAAATAAACAGGACGCCAACTAGCAGCATTTAAATAGAGTGTTCACTTTTTGTAATGAAAATCAGCACGTCTGTTTTTCATGGAAGCAAACTTCTCAATGACTTGGACATTGAAGTCTGGTATCCTTTTAACTAACTCACTCTCTATGGAAAGCATTGCTAAGCCATTCAGCCTGTCCTGAATCATGGTATTCCTCAGGAATGTTTTAATTCTGTTCAAAGCGGAAAATGAACGTTCCGACTCTGCTGTTGTCATCGGTGTGGTGATGAGTATTTTTAATAAAGTCACTGTTTCTGTTAGTGTGTTTTGCATGTTAAGGTTCAGAATTAAAGCAAGCAAATTAATTGCATTAGTGGCCTGCCGGTATACATGCATTCCATGCAGTACAGTTAGTTCTGTTCTCAGATCCTCTTTGTTGAGCATAGGGTAAGCATCAACAGCGGTATTCAGTGCTTGCTCAGGGAAGGAAATATCATGTTTAGCAAACAGATCACTTTTTAGTAATGTGGCACTCACCAAATGCTTTTTAAAAGAAAAGCGTTCCTTTGCCTGCATAATTATAGTGTCACATATCTCTTTGGAAATTCGGACTAGACTGCTGATGTCTTTTCTGCGGTTAGAGAAAGTAGAATCATTTGGCAGTTGGCTGTCTAAATTGTCATCGTCTTCTCTGACTTTCGTTATACTTGTGACAAAGTTGTTGATAGCTGTTTCCACATGGATAGTATCTATTTCACGTTTTTGTAACGTTTCATACAGTGCTTCAACTTTTAGCATTATTTAAAAAAACAAAAACAGCAAAAACTGAAACTCCCTGTCTTGCAGTGTTCTAGCAAAGCCACGGGCCTCATTCCGGCTTTTGTAGTCAAAGTCTTCATTTGCTTCTATGGTGTCAAAACATTTCTCAAGATCAACCCTATATTGGTATATTAGGCGGATTGTACGGATGTGAAAATTCCAACGAGTTGGGCCTCCCCTTGGAATCCTTCTGTTAACAATGGTATGAAGTAACTCCGTTCTTTTGGGGGAGCGTGAGAAGAATGCTGCCATTCCTCCTACATCCAGGAAGAATATCTTTGCCTCAGAGATCTTTCCTACTGATTGTTGCATAATCAGATTTAGTTGGTGGGCATAACAGTGCACGTAATGGGCATTAGGGTAGACATCTTTAATTTTTTTTTGTACTCCACCGGAGGTTCCACTCATTACTGCAGCACCATCGTAGCTTTGTGCAATCAGTTTTTGTTTTTGAGGCTGCTCTGGAAAAATTAAGTTTAGTTCCTGTAGAATAACTGAAGAAATGCTTTCTGCACAAGCGTCTTTCAAATGGGTGAATCCATAGAAGCGTTCCACAACTTTGTTGTCACTGTCTAGGTACCGAAAGACCAATACTGACTGTGTATTTGTGGCCACATCAGTGGTGTCATCAGCCTGAATAGCCACAAAGTCTGTGTTTTTCAGCTGTTGTACGATAGTGCTTTTTACAATCTCTAGCATGCACTCAAGCAGTTCATTTTGTATGATTTTCGAGGTGCCCTTGAAGACTGTAGCAGTTGATAGATGTGCTTCGAATACATGGTCTATGCTTGCTATTAAGTCCACAAGCCCTAAGAATATACCAGGATTTGCAGAGCCTTCCGATTCATCATGCCCTCGTAAAGCCAGTTCAAAATCACCACAGAAACGAATGCAGTCAATGATTTTTGATAGCACGTGTCTATTCCTATCAACTGCTTCATTGTGCTTCCGTATATTTGTTTGGTAGGCCTCGCTTATGTGGGCTTCAATCGGTTTATCTCCCAACATTCCCAGTCTTGTCAGATTTTCCATATCTGTTTTCGTGTGCGCATGCTTCTTTACTTTATCTGACAAATGTTTTAAGTCTTTCACTCCTTTTTTGGTCCAAGGAGTTTCACCACCAAACAGCAGGCAGGGGAAGCAGAACAGAGTATTTGTTGAAGTACATCCTGTAAGCCAATCAACTTTTTTGTACCAGGTGTTTGTGAAAGAACGTGTGTAAGGCTTCCCTCTGTCTAGGGAACGTTGTTGTAGGTTTAGGTCTGGCAGGTGGGGTCCTAATTGTTTTACAATTAGTTTGTCTTTACGTTTCAGTCCAAGGAACGGCTTTGCAAATAGATGCTCTACTGTATTCATGGTGTTACCAATGTTAGTGTTACCTGTCAATAATCAAAGTACAACGTATGAGGTTTGGTGCATGTATTTAGACGCCACCCACCATGTACACAACTTACATAGCCCTTGACTACTAGAATGTAAAATATAGCAGCAGTTTCCTTACCTTAAACACTGGGGTTGTTGGCTGTGTTGTAGCGGAAAAGGAGGTTGGCGTCTCTTCTTCTTTGCTTGATTTGCCCAAAAATTAGTTCGGCAGCCTGAGGCTTTACCAAATGCTGAAAAGCAAATACAACAAAATGTAGTTGTTTCAACCAAACACACAGACTTTTAACAAAAGCATGCAAACTGTAAAATATGGGCAGGCATGTACAGTGGTGTAACACAAAATGAGCCCCCCCCCTGTAGCACGTAGTTAGCGGTTGATCTATAAATTATAGAGGTAATATCTTCTCCAGTGAAAATTAATCTTCCTTTGAAACAATACATGCACTATGGAAAATATGCAACAAATACAAATTCAAAAGAAGACTGAAAACTGGTATTTTGTTGTTGTTGTCATTGCATCCAGATATATGATACAACAAGTAACATCATACTTAAAAGAAGTCAGGACTACTGGCTTTGTCGATGGTTGTTAGTTGCAAAAGATAAATAAGCAGCAACTGTGGCTTGTATACAGTATAACAATGAAAAAGCTTCCACATAAAGCCCTAGTGACACCACGACAATGTTGCTGCCCCTCCAAACTTGAAAATAGGCTAATTCTTTACACAAAACATGCACAAATACTGCTTGCTGGCTTACATTATTTCCCAGTATATGCACGATCATAGGTAAATCAGGGGCACGCTATGTCAATTCTAAGATGCCACTAGCTCCAGTAAAGCAAAGCAGGCAACTGGGAGACAAGTCAGATTAATGGTTGTTCGTATTTCCTTAGGACAGACATATGTATTGCAGACTGTTTACCCAAACCACCCCATCTGTTTCACGTACATTATTATCCCATTATTATCTCATTTAACAGCTGTTTTCAGAGAAAAATGCATAAACAAAAAAGAACCGAAGGTATGTGAAAAACATAATTAAAATGAGAAGTCAAGCATATATAATCCCGTGTGACCCAGGAGACAGGCCTGGGACTTGCGAATGCTTTATGGAGTGTTAGAATAACTTAGGAAAGGTAAATGGGGCACTTTTAGTTGTACAGTTTATATTATTTACCTCATAAATAGCGGGGATTTTCAACATATTCATTTGTCCTTTGACTCCACAGCTGGCTTTGGTATAATCAAAAAGCAAAAAAATAAAAACCATGAGAAGAGAGCCATGTTGAGGTGGGAAATATTGAAATCGACAGGCATACCCGGATGACGTTTGATGCTCTAGTACTTTTTCGTTTATATTTACTGCTTAAAGAGCAGAGCGCTTCAGTATTAGTAAATTCTCCCACAACAGAGCTGGACTGACAGCATCAATAGTTTATAAAAATACCCAGGTATTACTCTTTTAACACTGTGCTGAAGACACCTACATGAAAACACCGGTCCACTGAACTTCTGCTAAAATGCGCTGGGCTTTTGGAGTGCTCTTCTTTCCATAGGGGGCATAGGTCTCAAACTTGCAATTTGCTCTTGTGCGCAATTTGACAAATGTTCATGTTTTCAGTGGGAATATTTGTGCTATTTCAATGCATTGCGTCATATTTGGCTGACGGCTGTTGTTATCAGCAGAAGAATCATCAAGCTCAGGAAATGTGATACTTTTCAGGAAGTATCATTTTCGGCTCAATATTATGGTCTAGAAATGGAGAGAAGAAACGGTGGTGACAAAACTGAAGTGCTTAACTACTTATGGGAGAGACCTAGAATGCAAGCATAACCGTGTGTATTATGCGGTAGTCCCAGGAAGTAAGATAGGTGTACAAGTGACTCTTGCCAGCAAGCCCTCTTCTCCTGCTGATAATGCAGGAGTTATTTGCCTGCACTCTTGTTTACATTCATTAATCCAAGAGAACCCAGGAAAGACACAGGCAAGACCCAGAGCAAGTCATCAAGTCTCCCGGCTGCTGCCGCACTCCCTAAGCTACAATTCGGTGCACGTGGGAAGACTAGGGGGCAAAGACCAGGCGGGTGCCAGCCTTAGTCGTGCCGACTGCCGAACTGAAACTTCCTCCATGAGGGGGTTATTCATTCAGAGTTTTATATAGCGCGAACAAGATCTTTGCAGATATCAGAGCGCTTTACAGAGACAGGGGTAGGGGCAACAGGAGGGTGATTAAATACACTATTGGGTACAATATAGTAGCATAATAGGATAGCAATCATGTAAAGATATAATACCAGTAAGCGACCAAGTAACTAATAATACAAAAACGGTGCAGAGTCTATGGGCTCCAAATTGCAGCCTCCTTTTTATTGGCAGCAATTCCATCTAATATCCAGAATGTGACGTTCTGCATCCCTACCCCTTTGTACCTTACTTATCCCCAAATTGCACAGCCCTTACCTGTATTTGAATATGTGCTCTGCACCCCTTAACACTTGTGTTTGCTCATATGTTCTTCTAGCCCCTACACTTCCACCCTCAAATGCATTAGGCATCGTTAGTCTCAGCACTTCACAACACCTTATTTCACTGGTGCTCCCACTTCCCTGTAGCAATGCCTTATTTCTTCCTATATACTCCTATGTCCCTCCCCCAATGCCTTACCTCCATGTATCAACGCTCTACTCTCTTGGTGCTCACAACTCCCTTCCCCAAATGTCTTACGTTCCTGGCACACATCTGTGACCTGTCTAAATGTTTTTCTCCCTTTACCCAAGGTAGTCCCACTTCCTTCTCTCACTGTCGTATGCACTATTCGTCCCCGATATTCCCACCTTACTACACCACTTACATATACATCTTTCACTTCAGTATTCCCTGCTTTACGCACTCTTTACCCCTATCAGATCACTAAAAACAGGGCCACAAAAGCGCTCACTTTGGGTCATGACAGCCCATCCACCTCTGAAAGCTCCGTCAGACTCCAGCCAACATAGAAAATGCCAGGGTGGCACAACGGTTCAGTACACCATTACTACCTCTTCATCTCATGGTTATGCCCCATTTTTCCTCAATCGGGTACTAGTTCCACCTCTCGATCCAAATGAGGTGTGCCCGTTATGCCCCTACTATCACCACCTCTCACCCCCACTGCATTGTGTCCGATTTTACCATAATACTCCCACCTCCGTGACAATGCCTTACGCTTCTACTACTTAGCATTTCCCGCCACATGTGCTACATATTCCCCAACTCTCGCACCTCCAAGGTCCTTAGGTCCATGTCTGAAAGCCCCACTTAGCAAACTCTCCCGGACCCCGTTCGCTATCAGTAAGTTTTAATTATCTCTCCAAGACCCTCACTAGGTTAGGTCTTGCAGCTGTACGCCTCTGCTCCCCAACCCTGTACAACACATTAATATGGCAATGCTGTGAGGGTGCGTGATTACATAGCGCACCGAAGTAGAGAAGGAATGCAGTGCCTTGCGCATTGGTGCTTTTATAATGTCACATTATAAAAGCACCAATGCGCAAGGCACTGCATTCCTTCTCTACTTCGGTGCGCTATGTAATCACGCACCCTCACAGCATTGCCTTTAGTCTGAGACTGTCTGAATATAGTTAAACACACTAAACAGATATCACTCGACAGCTCCCCAGACACGGACGGGCTTTGAAAGTGTTCGAGGTGGATGAAGTGTGATCCCGGCGAGTAGGCGTTGTGTCGACTGTCAGAGCTGCTGACATACACCCACCCACGAGTTCCCGCATGAGCCACAGTCTCAAACACAAGGTCACGGCTCGGCTGGGTTCACTCCACCTGTGCATCTCCGGCAGCTGCGAAGGGGGCGCAGGTCCTCACAGCCACAGGCCTCCAGTCCTGGAGGGGAGTGGAGCAGGGCCTCCCGGAGGAGGGTGTGCGTGCGTGATTCAGGGACAAGCACGGACTGTAATGCATCCCCGGACCCCGAGTCTGCTAAACCCGAGTCTCTCACGTGAGCAGACTCGCATACTCAAGCCCGTGTACAGCCCGGTGATTCAAAGAAGAACAAGGCCAAGCACTGGCAAAACCACCATTATATTAGTGTAGTGACGGCTTCAAATGACAGACGGAGCCGTCACGTAAGTAAACAGGAATGTTTATTTATAAAGTACAAAACACCTGCGACCTCAGCCACAGCCTCTCGGTAACGCTGTCCCGCCTCAGTGTCCCCGGCGCTCGCCTTGGAACGCTGGTCACGGTGACATTCTAAGTGATGTCACCGCGAGCAGCACCATCACACGCAGAGCCGCCGGGGGGGAAACAAAGAGGGAGATACCACACATCCCCCTTCCCTGCGGAAATTGAAAACATTAGATAAAGCAATGTGCAGAAAACAGAAATTGGTTAAAACCTTACATTAGGCGGAATGGCAATATTGGTCAAAGCGCCTGGGAGGTCTGGTCACTCTCCTGTTGGGCCTGTGGCCCGGGTGAGAGACACCTGACGGCCTCCTAACGGTGAAACCACTATCCAGTCTGGGACCACTCTCCCCCTCCTTTGCACCTTCAGGGACTTCTACTGGAGGGTGGTACTTTACAACTCTCCCTAGGTTCCATATTTTCCCTTCTTGGGTCTTGACTGCATTCTTGAAAAGTTTAGTGATTTTCGTGGGACTGCTGTACTCTGACCAGCTTGCCTTCCCTGTGGGAGCTTTGATCTTGATATTGTCACCTACTTTGAACTCAACCTCCCGTGTGGCCTTGCGTTGATCGTAGCCTTCTTTCCTCACCTTCATGGCTTGTTCATGTTTCCTCAGACTATCCTTTTCTTTGGTTCGGTCCGACCACCCCTTTTGCCATTCCATCCACCCCGGGGTAAGCTTAGTGTTGGGTGTCCTTGCGCGGAGCAATTCGAACGGGGTGACGCCCGTCGTCTGATGCGGCGTGAACCTGTACGCTTCCAGACGCCTCCACACCTCTTCTTTCCAACTTATGCCACTGGCTTTGGCCAGCTGGAGGCTCTCCTTGATGGTTTTGTTAGAACGTTCGACCATGCCATTGGTTTCTGGGTGGTATAATGCGCATCGCTTGTGTCTGATGCCTCTTTCTTCTAGGAAGTCTTCCATCTCTTTCGAGCATAGTTGCACTCCGTTGTCAGTGAGGATGTTGCTGGGGAGCCCCTCTCGGATAAATACCTCCTGTAAGAATCCGATGACAGTCTTGGTCGTGACTTCACTGACGAGTTTTATCTCTGGCCACCGAGAATACAAATCCACGAGCACTAAAATGTAAGGTGTCCGTAGCTCCCCAGTCATCGGGCCCACAATGTCCAAAGCCAACTCGTCCCAAGGTCATGACGGGGGCGGCCTGCACACCATGGGTGGTGTCTGCTGCTTTAAGACCTTGTCACTATTGCAGCACGGAATGCACTCCCTGATTCTTCTTTCGGTGACCAGGTCCATGTTCGGCCACCAGTAGCTCTCCCTGAGTCTTTGCTTGGTTTTGGTGATACCCAAGTGCCCTTCGTGAGCTATCTCGATCAGGTTATCCCTCACAGATGCTGGTGGCACGAGCCTTGTTCCCCTGAACAGGCATCCGTCAACAATAGTTAACTCGTCCTTGACGGCCTGGAAAGGCCGTAGGTCTTCATCTCGTTTGTCACCGTGCTTCCAACCATCCCTCACTCTTCTGCAAATCTCCTCCATAGTCTTGTCCTCTTCCTGTGCCTTTCTCCACGTTTCTTCACCCAACGCCTTCTGAATGGTGCAGACATTCTCAACCATGTATCCCTCTTCTTCATCATCAGTATTTTCTCGCATTTCTCTTGCTTCTACACCGCTGACGAGTCTGGACAGGCAGTCAGCTGCAAGGTTTTGCGTTCCTGGGACGTACTCGACATGGAATGTGTACTCCTGGAGACTGACCACCCAACGCCTTATCCTGCTGGAGATGGCATCCAAACCCTTTTTGCTGAACACTTCTACCAACGGTTTGTGGTCGGTTCGGAGGGTGAACTGCGTACCCCACAAGAAGTCTCTGAATTTTCCTACAGCCCATGATACCGCCAATGCCTCTTTTTCGATGACTGAGTAGTTGTTCTCAGACTTCTGGAGTGACCTTGAGGCAAAGGCTACGGTCTCTTCTCCTTTCACGCCTTTCTGGGTGAGGACAGCTCCCAACCCTTTTGCACTTGCATCAGTGGTGAGGATTGTTGCCCGGCCGGGCAGGTATGACTTCAAACTAGGGGCTTCTGCAAGAGCTCTCCTTACATCCTCGAACTCACTCTGGCATTCCTGGCTCCATTTGAATTCGTTTTCCTTTTTTAGCAGTAGTCTGATGGCGTAAGTCCTGCCTGCCAAGTTTCTTATGAACTTTCCATAGAACTCCAACATTCCCATGAACGATTTGATTTCATCTTTGCTTTTGGGGGGTGACAGGTTCACAATGGTGTTTTGCAGTTCGGCCTTGGGACGTATGCCTTCTGTTGTTATCTTGTGACCCAGGAAATCCAACTCAGCACAACTGAATACACATTTGTTCTTCTTTACGGTAAGGCCTTGGGACAAAAACCTCCTCAGCACACATCTCAGTCTCTCATCATGCTCAACTTGGTTCTTTGCGAAAACAAGCACGTCATCCTGGTAACTCATGACGCCTGGGATGCCTTTCAGGATGTTGCCCATGATTCTTTGGAACACGGCAGCCGCCGAGACCAAACCAAACGGCATCCTTTTGAACTTGTAAGCGCCCATGGGTGTCACAAAAGCAGTGAGTTCCTGAGACTCCTCGTGAAGTTTTATCTGGAAATAGGCCGAGGTGAGATCAAGGGTGGAGAACACCTTGGCACCCTCTAGCATGCTCATCATCTGGGTGATGTTCGGCAAGGGGTATCGGTCAACGACGACCTCTTTATTGAGGGCCCTCAAATCAATGCAGAGCCGGACTGACCCATCCTTCTTCTTCGCTGCCACGATGGGCGCCAACCATTCGGTCGCTTCCACAGGTTCGATGACTCCAGCCTTACACAGTTTCTCCAATTCGGATCTGACCTCATCCTGAATGGCTATGGGGTGTCTTCTAACTTTTGCCACAACGGGCTTGGCATTCATCTTCAATTTTATTTTGTGACAGTAGTTCTTCATACATCCAAGCCCTTCCCTAAACACTTCTTCAAATTCTTTACTTATGTCGGACTCACATTCTCGTATCTCCTGTATCAAAATCTGGGGATTGCTGTTGGGATTGAGATACACACCCAAACCCTTCTGAGCTCGCCACCCCAAAATGTTGTCTCCTACAGTGGATACATATACTTTAGACACAGTAGTCCTGTTCCTGTACTCAATTTTGCTCAGAAAGTACCCTTTCATGGAGATGGGGCGCCCCGCATACCCTCCTGGCCTCAGGTCTAACCTCTTCAAGATTATCTTTCCTTTAGACACACGTGAGAACTCCTTGGCATTAATAATTGTTATTCTAGAACAGGAGTCAAACAATGCTTCTAGGTCAACCTCTCCTACTCTTATGGTGTCTTTATGACTATCGACTTGATCTTCATCAACCTGTGCTGTAACTTCTGCACACATGGGGTTTCTGGGACCAGGCGCCTTCAACTCTTTTACTTGCACAACAAACTCGTCGCACACCACATTCGTTCTGTCTCTACTCTGTCTACTGGCCCCCTGCCCACTCTTGCAATATTGCTTGAAATGGCCTTTCTTACCACACTTGTTACATGTGAATCTGAGGGCGGGACACTCCTTGTCGTTGGCTAAGTGCCCTTGTTTGCCACACCTGTAGCAGGTACCTTTGAATAATCCTCCTGGCCTGCCTTCCTTCTGTTCCTTGCCCACTGCCTTCTGACCTTTAACTACAGACACCGTCTCGCATTCGGACACCACCTCACTGACATTGATCTTGTCATCGTTCTTCTTCTCCCCTGCATCTTGCTTAATCTCCTTTACGCACTGCAGCATGTGCTCTACCTGCTTGGCTATGATGAGAACTTCTCTCAACGGCGGGTCATGTTTAAGCCATAGCTCTTCACGCACTCGCTCCATCCTGCAGGTCAAGACAAACTGGTCCCTAATTCTCTCCTCACTCGCTCCACCAAACTTGCACGTGGCGGCCAATTTCCTCAACTCAGACACAAAATCTTCTATAGACTCTCCTTCCTTCTGTGCTCTCTTCCCAAAGTGGTACCTCTCCATGATTGTGCTAGTCTTGGGGAGGTAGTGCAGATCTAACTTCTTTAGGCTAACTTCAAACTCATTCAGACCTCTTGCCTCCTGTGCCCCTAAATCCGGGAGATGGTCTAGAACTTCCTCCCCTTCTGCGCCTAGGTAATAAGCGAGCAAAGCAACTTTCCTTTCTAGCCCTAGGTTAGGTCCACACACAGTAGCGTAATTTAAGAAGACTTTCTTCCATTTTTTCCATAAGATGGTGGGGTCACCTGGGTTGGTTAAGAAAAAAGGTGGAGGGGTTACACTTTGCATGTTTCAATCCACAACGGTCTCAGTATGAGCTCAGAACCTGGAAGCCTGCACCAACCCCCCTGTAAGACTTAAAGAGTTTAGATGAACACTATCAGCCTGTACAAAGAAAGTACGCTTGGAAGTACAGCTAAGGGCCACTAAATACAGAAGCTTCTGAAGTTATATAACATATGAAAAGGCCAGCAGTGGGGAGGTGGAAGACCCAATTACAATGTGAGTACACTCCCCTTATTTGTACAGTCATTCACTCTGGGGCTGAATGTGCTCAGCGCTAAACCTGCCCTAAGAAAAGTCAATGTTTTGGTAAGGTGCTTTAACACAGTTCTCTCTTCTTAATGACATCGGTCATGACAGTACTTCAGGGGGCTCATTTGTTGGCAATTCACATCCATCTACGTCTGCTCCATGGGGGTCAAAATCGCCAACAGTTCTTAACACTCGCAGGACAATCCTCCGTCAAGCCACAGGCAGCGCGCCTACTTCCACAAACACAGCTCCCCTGTCGCTCCCTGTTGCGCCTGTTCACAGTGGTGTGAGAGGAAACTGCCAAACTACACGCGCTAGCGGCGAAACCTCCCTGATCCAGCAGGGTCACGGGGATGAAGAGCTCCTCACCAAACGGGTCAAAAGCCAGTCAAAATTCGATAGCTGCATGCCAGACTATCCTTTAACCCACGCATTCGTGGTATGCGCTGATTCTTTTCAGTGCGGTACAGATCGAGTCTCTTCACATTGACACACAAGGTCTTCACTTGCAAATGCAGTGCGTGCGCCACTTTAATTTCTGCACTTTTCCTGCCAACGCCTTGGCCGACCACTCTCAAAGTCGTTAAAACAGCACTCAGTTCAAATTTTACTTCTTCTCTGATGGGGACACAGCGCGCGTTTCTCTCGCCTCATATCCCGGCTAAACAGCGTTCAGATTGCACGCTGGTCAGGTTCCCACACAAGCCGGGCGTCTCTCTCACCTTGGCAGCTGTCAAAACGTAGCTCGTCAGTGTATGGGGGTTGCGCGCAGGGCTGGCACCAGGCGTACTTCACGTCATGGGGTTTTACACCGACCTGTAGATGTCTTCACACATACTCCGCACCTTCTTTGTGTGTTCGACAAACACCATCGACGCTGGGTTGGGAAATCACCTCCCGTTCACCGCGTGGTAACCCGATACCCTCTTCAGACTTTCAGCCGGGTTTCTCGAGTCAGCTGTCACACTTATCTTCCTTCTGGCGTGTTGAGGTCGCAGAAGGTCACCCTCGTCGCCAGTGTAGTAACGGCTTCAAATGACAGACGGAGCTGTCACGTAAGTAAACAGGAATGTTTATTTATAAAGTACAAAACACCTGCGACCTCAGCCACAGCCTCTCGGTAACGCTGTCCCGCCTCAGTGTCCCCGGCGCTCGCCTTGGAACGCTGGTCGCGGTGACATTCTAAGTGATGTCACCGCGAGCAGCACCATCACACGCAAAGCCGCCGGGGGGGAAACAAAGAGGGAGATACCACAATTAGCTTCAATCATCGTCATCTAATCTTCAAGTTTAACCTCTCCCCAGCCCTCACACACCTTGCTGCGACACGTACCTATGCGTCGTCCTCACGTCACAGTGTGACTGAGTGGTCGGTTGATGGTCAGTCAGTAGTAGTACTACTAATCACCAGTGACACTCGTCTTGCAGTACTAGTATATTCAATCTACTGTAATTCTGTGCTCACTCAGCGTCGGCGATGAGTTACACACTCCTCCGTCCTCGAGTCCACGTGCGCTCGTGTGCAGACTAAGATGGGGTCGGATGATGAGGTGCCTGTGGGCCGGCCCGATTTGCCCAGCAACTGAAGGATTGTCCAATCACTGAATGGCTGAACAGTGTTCAGCCATTCAGTGATTGCGCATTGCACCGTTGGACGCTCCCACCCCCGCGGCCGCGGTGCAACACTAGACTGCTGCTGTCAACTTAAGGCAGGCCAGCAGTGAAGCACACAAGAACTCAGCACCCACACTAGCCAATCCTGATGCTGCTCTCTTCAGAGGAGGGATGCTCTCTAAAGAGAGCAGCGTGAGGATTGGTATGAGCACGAAAAAAGCGTTGCCCCCTTTTCAACCACTGAAGTCTGTGGCATGAGGCAAACACCGTACTCAGCGGTGCTTGCTTTTCAAATGCCATAGGCTTCAGTAGCTGAAGAAAGGCAGCCTGAAAAACACCACATGCGCAGTGTGGTGCGACCGTCACCATGGTACTGTGAGTCAGCCTGTCCCAGTGTGTCACGTGATCGTGACTTTCATTATTGACGTGGGTGGTGCGGGGCCGCAGCGCGATGGTGCGCATTTAAATGTATTTAATGTATTTGTAAACAAATCAAAACAAATCGTCCCGAAAATTATTAGTGGGGCAACGCCCCACTGCCCCTACGGTAAAACCGCCACTGGTTGCATTGTATATTTTTTTGCCAGTGCAAATTTGTACATATTTGTGATGTTATGCGTAGTATTCAGCAGTGTGTGCTGAAGTAACTTTTAGATCTGCCCGGATCCCTTTAGCTGCTGTCAGGCTCTTGTGATAAAAAAGTCATAAAACCACATGCAAACATGTACATACATATAGGGGCTTTCGGTCAAACCTCTTAGACTATTGGTCTGTTTGTGTGTTATTTGAAGCCTGGTGGTCTATCTTCCTTGCTCCTATGAAATAGCCTTCCCAATTTTTAGTACTGCACTACCACACCTTCCCCCTCGCACAACATGGAGAGTAGGCTGCTCGTCCCTGCCATGGGGTATAGGGAATTATTCCAAGACATCCTTTGGGCATGAAGAGGAACCGTATCCTCTGTTCCCCTGAATCCAAAGTCCAAATATCAGACCATGAAGTCCAATTTACAAGCTATAAAATATTGGTTCAGGTTCTAACTTTTTTATTTTAGCTAAGTATAGCTTGCATCTAAGGGATACCTCCAGAATACAAGGTCATCACAACTTTGAGACTGTCACCTGCAGTGTCTAGGACACTGCCCCCTCCCAACGAAGTTCAGGAACCTCCTAACATTAAGCAAATGGAAACAGGGACTTCCGGGAGGCCAGTGCCATTTTTCCAACCAGGAGAAATAAATCTTTTAAGTCTGCGATTACCTTAACCCAAGTCATGGGCCAGTATGGTCTTTTCATCTCAACCAGACCACTGATGTCTGCTGCAAATTCCCATGCAGCCCTAATAGTCCCTCAAGGTAACATAGTTTTTACCGGTATCCAGATGAAAATAAGATAGATCCGTTTTATTCAGTCTTCGTTTCAAGGCTAAAACGTTGGCTGAAGCCATAAAATAAAATGAAAACAAAAAGAAACCAAAATGATGGGTGACATAAAAACACCACCAGACGGTGCAGTCAGAATCCTTCTCCCCATAACTTGTGATTGTGAACAACCATATCTATATCTACAACCATATCTACATGGAACTCACACCCATGTTAGAAATGTACAGCACTGTGGACAATTTTGGCGTTATCCATGTTACTGATCTTTCATTGACTGACATTGACAAACTACATTCTAAACACACCCTCCAGGATTTCACAATTTAGCGATTTGCACAAAAAAAGAGCTGAATCAGCAGTTTAGGGAAAAGCAGCACTTTTTACAAAAGCGTCTGCGAAATTTGAAAAATGCATCCTTCTCCTTGTATTGGTCCAATGGCTCGTCACTGGGCCAATAAAAGGAGCATCTCACAGCAGACAGGCCTGGTGTTTGTTTATTTACTCCGCACCTCCCTGTTGTTCTCATTCTTCGTTTGGAGAGCGCATAGCTGTCTCCCATCTGCTGCCGCTGGACCAGATGAGAGGGGCTTCCCATTCCTGCAGTCCCGGCCCCAGAGGAGAGAAGACTGGCAGGGCTGTCTGCACATTGAAGAGAGGGACACAAAGATCGGGTAGGTTATCCCAGGTAGGTTATGCCATGTAGGTTATCCCTGTATCTCCTGCAACAGTGTACTTCCATTTCCTCAATCAGCGAGGAAATGGAAATGGAAATGGAAATGGCCATGTCTGAACTGGGGTGGCTTGGTGAGCAAAATAATGATGGATTAAACCCAGATCTGTGACTGGGGGTGAATGTTTTGCCATTGTGCAACATTCCGTCCATCATCTTGTGAGTTTTGCTGTTCATCCTATGTGGGAAGGGTATGCCCAGACGTGGGTCCCGTGCTCACGACGCCACTGGAGTCAAGCTATCCTGGCTGAAGATGGCTGCTAGCCAGAAACCGGTCCTAGGATGCTTGTTTCTGGTCCAGGGAAGACATGGCTTGGCAGTTCGGTCTGGACTGTTCCCATGAGGCACAGGGTGAAGACTGATTTGCATATGGCCATGTATGAACTGGGATGGCTTGGTGAGCAAAATAACGATGGAATGAACCCAGATCTGTTTCTGGGGGTGAATGTTTTACCATTGTGCAACATTCCGTCCATCATCTTGTGTGTTTTGAGGTTTACAAGTATGGTACCTGCATTTTTGGCCTTGGGATGGGGTAAACGGCATAGTAGGAAGCCTCTGGATGTGCCCAGGTTCACTCTCCATCTTAAGGCCTCAAGCTGTTCGTTTAAGCTCTCCGAATATTGTCTAAGTTCATGGCCGCTCCATCCCATATGATAAAACCCTGTGTCTGTACGTCTGTCAATTGGATTGTCTCAGATATCTAATGGATTTTTTTAGGAGTTAAGTAAGTGTGAAGTAAGTAATTAACTTGTGTATATTTAGAGAAAGCATTTCTTGATACTGTATGTGCATATTATAATATTCGTCCCCATTCTGAGTCATCAAGGTCCCTATTGTAGTCAATTTCCCATTTTGCTTTCTTTTAGATTACTTTGGGTGGTGCTTGCTAGGGTTTTGCAGAACCAAATCACAGCTCTTTTCTTGTGCTCTATTTTGTATGTGGATTGTAACAACTTAGGTGTTTGTGGCTCAGTGTCTATTCCACCAACCGTGTATAAGGCCCCCTACAATTACACGACAGTGCACGGATGAAGGAGACTTATTTACTTGTTGAAGGCAGGTGACTTTTCATATTATAGTTCCTTCTTTAATTCTCCAAGCCAGAAGCCTACTGGATGGCCTTGCGCCGACTGGAATGTATTCCACACATTTTCCAGTCAGCTGAGCATAGTCCATGTATTTTTAAGATCAAGTTGGCTTTTCCTGACAGCCACAGCACAGTCTAGCTCTTAATGCAGATATATTTCTCATCAAGTCCCTGCAGCCGGTTCACGTAGGGTTCATGCACTTTGGCCAGTCCAGATGGAAAGTAGCAACTCAGCTCGGCTACAGTCTGACTGAAATATTCTTTCCTTTTCTGAGGTAGAGGCCGCCTCTTACTACAGACTAAGTAGCAAATAATGGCTTAAGTGTCTGTCCTCCTCAGAAGGCAAACATGCATCTCGTTGTCATTTGTGGATTGTAGATGAAGCAACATTCTCCATTTGATGAAATATCCTAGAAGACCAGCAATTATGTTGGAAGATGGGGGTAGGTGGGTTTCCCCAGGGAGTATGGTCCCAGAATATTGTAACCAAATATTGTCGGAAAGAAATATCGAATCCTAACTGTGGTTTACCAAAATATCATCGCACTGCAGTTAAGACACAATATTTCTGTCCGATGATATTTTTGTTAATGATATTATGACATACTACTTAGAGAAAAGCAATGGGCTAGCGAGCTACCACATCTGCTTTTAGAGCAAGGTTTGGGGAGGATCTCCTGTGAGGGAGAAGTGTCAGGTTGGAACTACCCAGCCTTCCCAAAGGGGTGTCACCATCTTATGCATGTCGAAATGGAACCACAATTTACTCTTTCTTGTGTAAGCCACATTCACATCAGCACACAACTTTCACATATGCCCACACATGACGAAAGCAAGCAAAACCAATTGTGGACTACATGGATCTTTAAGTGTGGAATGTCAGTGAGTTTCCTCCATCTACAGGTATAGAAACAAAAACGTATGACCCTCAACTACGAAACCACTGCCAACACTTCCAGTTACAACATAGTCTGGGTTCAAGAGGAAGTAGCAGCTGGATGGGGGAGTTCACATACAGTGACTCTGGCCACTCAAGCATAGCATGGATGCTTAACAGCAACAAAAAGATGGTGCTCTCCGAGTGGATATACATGATTGTTATGTTCACTATTGGAAAAAAGGGATAGATAGAAACAAATGGACACAGCAGGAATGCACAACTTTTTTGAACTGTGCCATAGAATTTATCCAAGCCCCTTTATTTTGCAAATTAACCTTCTTTTGGGGTCGGTGGGAAGGCAGGATGCCAAGTGTAGGAAGGTACATCCTGACTATGGTTGCCCCCAACTTTTTTGCCCTGTGTTTTAGCTGGTTTTTGACATAGTCGACCTGGGATCCTGCCAATCAGGACCCCAGGCCTACTGCTCTCTCTTTAAAATGGATTCCATGTACCTTAGGTGCATTTACCAATTGGTACTGGGCCACCTTATCAGATCCCGTAACGCAGGGCATAGGTGTACCCAGGGCCGCCAGGGGCTGCAGCATGTATTATGCCACCCCTGGCTGGCCTCCTAAATTTGACACAACTGGCTGCATGACAGCTGGGGCAAAGTCGTGTAATCACCCTTTGCTTTAGGTATAGTAGCTCTATATCTAACCATACAATGGACACCCGAGTTCCTATCAGTCACTCCTATGGCAGGCCTTGACAATCCTGAAGGCAGAGTGCGTGGGCTCGTGTGAACTAGGTTCTGGCCCGAGCCGAGCCCGGTTGCAGCTTGCGGAATCAAGACCCAATGGCTGTTCCATGATAACGCGTACCACATCGGTAACTTCGGTGTCGCGTTATCAAGACATGTCGAGTAAGGTGTCATACGAATCGGGATGCTGCCCTCTCACCAACTCTGGCGATGAGGTTAGCATTCCACCCTTCTAGAGGGACACGACATGTACGTAACTGTGAACCCCGGTTAAAGTTAACTGAAGCCTCAGCTCCACAAAATGGATGCTGCCACCACCGACACGAGTCTGACCTCCTGCTGCTGGGAGTCCTTCCAGCGAGGAGCGCTCGGACAAAGGGTTTCCTGTCAAGGGCGGTGTTCGCACCGTCCCAGACAGGGTTTGTGTATTCTGGGTAGGTAGGGCTTTTGCGAGAAGGTGACTGCGGAGTGGCACCCCGGTGCTCACTACGCATCTGCCGGTTAGAACCAGTTCCAGGGGCGACAGCCCTGGCCTGGGGAAAGTCCGGCAGGGGAGAGGGGTGTAACTACCCCCCTTCCTGGTCCCACCCTTAGGGCAGGACCTAGTCATGTACCCACCCCTTTCTTTAGAATAAAGGCCGGAGCGGGGACCCTTCCAAATTAGATCATCTTTGATTCAAGAACTACTTTCTACGAAAGGACATTCAAGACTCTTCTCAAGATTTCTCCCTTGTGACTAAGGAGTAGTCACCCTGCATCAGCGGGCACCATCTAAGAACTCTGCGGTTTGCTGTAAGTCCTTCCTCAAGGAATCCGACGGCCCAGCTCGACGAGAACCGGCTTCCCTGGCACCTCTGACCTCTACCCACGTCATCAGCTCAGCTGTGATCTGTGGGTGCGACGAGACCTCGAGGGACCGGCCATCATCAGAACCTGCACGCTCTTAAAACCAGCACGACCATCGAGGTAACTCTCTGGTGAGTGCTCTGGGGTCCGAGAAGCCCCGACCCTGAGCCGCTCCAGCACCGAAGTGCAGTCTCCCAGCATCTCCACGATCTGCGTGGGGCCCTTCTGCTCGCTGCTCAGCACGTTGTCTGGTCACTAGCCGCCGGCTTGTGCCCTTCTGTGACGACATCCGACAATCAACACTGCTGGTCTGGTTGCTCCAGACCGGCCCTTGCTTCCATCTTTGCGAGAAGCACCCCGGACCCTCCTGGTCCACTCAAGACGCCATCTTAGGCCCACCACGTGGCCCTGAGATTTGCCAAGGCTTGTTGCCCCGTCCTGGGCCCAGCGACGCCGACAGCATCATCCTTCGTGGGACAGCTCGCACCTCCACCGTGGTCGCCGACAACGCCTCCTGGTCCGTGAGACTGAAGAGCCTAGCGTCGCCCACTCACCTGGTCGAGGTGACGGCCAACCGTGCCTTCCTGGTACCCTCTGACTACTGGCTAGTAGTACGAACTTGGTCCCCTCTGCTTTCAGGTATCAACACTCTCTGATCCAGGCTTGGATCCCTACGAACTATTCAGCACTGGTCGCCGGCCAGCAACTCCTTTTCTTCCGGCTCCTGGCTCGTCAGCGAAGACCCCGACGCCTGTAAGACTTGTGCAGCCGCAGCCCTCGTGGCTAGGTAGCTCGGCATTTCGGTGCCTGCATAGCCTCTTTACTCTAGGGTCCCGAGTCCCTCGCTTCCGACTTGCCTTATCGGGTCCGCCCGAGACCTTAATCTTTCCGTGTCCTCGGACACTTGTTTTAATTGTGCACTTGAAGTATTTGCTAAAGAGATTGGTTTGTGCTTAGTACCCTGTCCTCATAAAGAGTACAGGGCTGTTGTGATTCTTAATAAATATACTGTTTATTTTCATAACACTTGTGTGGTGTCCTTTCACTGGATGTTCAAGGGGTACATGTGTGGTAAACAGCTGGCTTAACGCGCCCTCTCGAGTCTTTAGCCTTAGACTGCTCGTATCCACGCTACTAGGATAGCTGGTCTATAGGTTGACTTACAACCAAACACCATAAGGGTCGTTGGAACGATACATAGCGGTCGCTAGAATAGCGAACGTTGCATATCGGGCCAACTTCTCACATTGGTGAGCAGCGGTTGGGATTTGAGCTTGCTGTTGTTTTACCACACGTATCCTAAGAATATCTTGTTGAAAGATCGCACAAGTACTGTTAGTACATATAACTAAAGCTTAGAATACTCTGAGTTCTACTGAACCAGCTGTTGTAGCTCCTCAAGGCTTAGCACACCTTGGCTACAACTCTTAGCAAGGGAACAGTAGGTAAACACGTAGTGTAGGTAGGTGCATCACTTAAACCACACTAGAAACAGTATGTCGGACAAAGGAGGAAACTCTGGGTCTCCCCTTGTGTCAGTTGACCCTCCACAGGTCATCCCTTCAGGATATACTGTGCTGAGCTTCAAGGAGTTAAGACAGCTATGTCACTCCAGGAAGATCAAGCAGGGGTCTAACCCCACAACGTCCTTTCTGATTGGTCTCTTGGAGACTTATGATGCCAGAAGGGCCGAGAAACTTCTTAGCTCTTCTAATCCAGAAGGAGACATGCCTCCCCTCGAGGGAACCAGAGACGATCCTGACCTCATCCACCTCGCAACTGAGAACGAAGGTGTGGAGGATGATGAGGATGAGGATCTCTCTGGGGATGAGGCAGATAAGGGACAGGTAGAAGTCGTTAGACTAAGCAGGTCCAACTTAAGCAAACATGATAGTGGTACTGGGGCGCCCCCAGCGCTACTGTCAGGTCCGCTTAACATTGGGAATGGACGAGCCCGATCTCTGTCAAGAGACTCTGGCAGATCCCTTCAAACCAATGGCTCTCGCAACTCTTCGCAAAGAGGGATGACGTCCCCTCAGCGGAGAGTGTACGAAGCTAAGGAAAGGGCAGCTAATCTGAGGATCGAAAGGGAAGAACTTGCCCTGGCCAAAGAGCGGCTTGCCTTTGCGAGAGAGCAACAGTTAAGTGGGGCAGTCCCCACTGGTGGCAGCAATATACCTAGCAATAGGGAAAAGAGTTTCGATACGAAACACCTTGGTAAGATAGTGCCCCCCTTTAAACAAGGGGACGACATCCACAAATGGATTACTGCTTTGGAGAGGGCCTGCACGGTGCAAGGCGTTCCCCAGAGTCAGTGGGCAGCTATCTTGTGGCTCTCCTTTGAAGGAAAAGGAAGAGACAAGCTCCTCACCACAAGGGTGGAGGACGCTAACAATTACCAAGTCTTGAAAAATACACTCGTTGAAGGGTTCGGCCTAACCACTGAGCAGTACAGGGTGCTGTTCAGGGATACCCAGAAAACGCAGTCTCAAGATTGGTCTGATTTTGTCGATTGTGCCACTAAGGCTTTTGAAGGCTGGCTACTGGGTAGTAAGGTTACTGATTTTAAAGGATTGTATAATCTAATTATGAGGGAGCAAATCTTAAATAATTGTCAGAACCAGCTATTACATCAGCACCTGGTAGACTCTGAGTTGACCTCTCCACAGGAATTGGGTAAGAGGGCAGACAAATGGGTCAGAACCAGGGTTAGGCCTAAAAACCAGGGTGGTGACCAGAAAAAGGAATCAACCAAGCCTCACGAGAAGGGTGGGGATAAATCCACAGAGAAGACTTCCCAAGGGCCCCAAAACTCCAACAAGGGTGGTGGGTCCCAGAACACTCCTTCCGAACAGAAGAAACCCTATTGCCATACCTGTAAACAGGTGGGTCATTACAAAAGTGATGCCAGTTGCCCTAAAAATGGTAATAAGGGAAACATACCCCCAAGTAACACTCCCAGACCTCCTGTTACCACTAGTGGTAATCCCCCAGGTGGTGGGAGTGCCCCCAAGAATGTAGTGGGCATTACTTTGGGCAATCAGGAGGACTATGGCCTAGCCAGGTCAACTGACCACACTCTTGTCTGTGAGACTGGCATGGGGTTTGCCAACTTCACTACTGGACCCCACATTTTGGGAAAGTATAGACAAGAAGTTTTAGTGAATGGTCAGAAAGTTGAGGCATTCAGAGACACAGGGGCCAGCCTCACCATGGTGAGTGACCATCTGGTCCCCTCTGCTCAACTGACCCATGGTTTTACTTATCAGGTGACAGACATTCATGGAGTGAAGAGAAGGCATCCCATGGCAGTAGTCAAGCTCAGTTGGGGTAATGTCACAGGGCCCATGAGAGTGGCAGTGACAGATAACCTACCTGTAGATTGCTTACTGGGGAATGACCTGGAACTCTCAGCATGGGCTGAGGTGGAGCAAGAAGCTCACTCCCGAATGATAGGCCTATCCAGACAGGTTAGTGGGGCAGTAATAGCTACAGCCCCAGTCCAAGCACCATTCCTCCCTGAAAAGGTTGGAAGGGCAGTGGTAGCCACTGCCCAGGCTCAGACAGACTTTCCAGAACAGGATAGGAGGGCTGTGACAGTCACAGCCCAAACACAGACTGAGTGCCCTCCTGAAAAGGTTGGCAAGGTTGAAATGGTCTCAGCCTCTACTCAAACAGATAGTGAGGTTGTGAAGCCTGAAACAATGGATCACTCCACTCAAACAGAGAGCATTGAGGAGGAAGAAGAGTCTTCCCCCTCCCAGACACTAGGTGAGAGCCAGCCTCCTCAGGGAACTGACTCTACCCCTGTTGAAGGAACTGCCCCAGAGGTAGTCAGGCCTAGCCTGGCAGAGCCCCTGATGGCAGTGGACCCTTCCCAGGTGGGACCCAGTCTGGAGCAGGTAACCTGCACCTCTCTACCCTGCCTCAGTCAGCCCAGGGCTGAAGAGATCAGGGAGGCCAGTGGTGGACCCAAAAGGGCCCCCTGTCCAAAAGAACCCCTTAATCAGCAGATTAGGATCACTGAAGCTGGTAAACCTAGCCAAGTGAAAATAGAACAGACTCCTGAGGGATCCCCCTTAAAAGTAGTTAGGGAACTCCCACAGCTGGACACTGTTGGGCACAGCCAAACATGGGGCCTAAAAACCCCAGACCTGACCTGTCCCTCCAGTAAGCCAAACAGAGGGACTCAGCCTCCAGCTTTAGGTAGCCAGAGGCTGACCCTGAGAGCTCAGTGCATCTCAGCTAAAGAAAGGAAGGCACACATGATGAATGGTGATTGGAGGAAGTTGAGCCCAAAGGTAGAGGAGCCTCACTTCAGTACTCCATCCCAGCATCAGCCTTCTTCTTTCCCAAGACACCAGAGACAGAGATTCCCTATGGTGGAGACCCTCAGATACCCTTAGGGTGAGGGGTTGCCTAGTGGACCATGACACAGGGGGAAACCAAGCCAGAGCTGGTCCTTCCTCATATGGCCACTTAGGTAATAGAGGCTTACCTGGACAAGGATAGCCTTATCTCCTTTCGTTTGGGGGGGGGGGTTGTGTAGGAAGGTACATCCTGACTATGGTTGCCCCCAACTTTTTTGCCCTGTGTTTTAGCTGGTTTTTGACATAGTCGACCTGGGATCCTGCCAATCAGGACCCCAGGCCTACTGCTCTCTCTTTAAAATGGATTCCATGTACCTTAGGTGCATTTACCAATTGGTACTGGGCCACCTTATCAGACCCCGTAACGCAGGGCATAGGTGTACCCAGGGCCGCCAGGGGCTGCAGCATGTATTATGCCACCCCTGGCTGGCCTCCTAAATTTGACACAACTGGCTGCATGACAGCTGGGGCAAAGTCGTGTAATCACCCTTTGCTTTAGGTATAGTAGCTCTATATCTAACCATACAATGGACACCCGAGTTCCTATCAGTCACTCCTATGGCAGGCCTTGACAATCCTGAAGGCAGAGTGCGTGGGCTCGTGTGAACTAGGTTCTGGCCCGAGCCGAGCCCGGTTGCAGCTTGCGGAATCAAGACCCAATGGCTGTTCCATGATAACGCGTACCACATCGGTAACTTCGGTGTCGCGTTATCAAGACATGTCGAGTAAGGTGTCATACGAATCGGGATGCTGCCCTCTCACCAACTCTGGCGATGAGGTTAGCATTCCACCCTTCTAGAGGGACACGACATGTACGTAACTGTGAACCCCGGTTAAAGTTAACTGAAGCCTCAGCTCCACAAAATGGATGCTGCCACCACCGACACGAGTCTGACCTCCTGCTGCTGGGAGTCCTTCCAGCGAGGAGCGCTCGGACAAAGGGTTTCCTGTCAAGGGCGGTGTTCGCACCGTCCCAGACAGGGTTTGTGTATTCTGGGTAGGTAGGGCTTTTGCGAGAAGGTGACTGCGGAGTGGCACCCCGGTGCTCACTACGCATCTGCCGGTTAGAACCAGTTCCAGGGGCGACAGCCCTGGGGAAAGTCCGGCAGGGGAGAGGGGTGTAACTACCCCCCTTCCTGGTCCCACCCTTAGGGCAGGACCTAGTCATGTACCCACCCCTTTCTTTAGAATAAAGGCCGGAGCGGGGACCCTTCCAAATTAGATCATCTTTGATTCAAGAACTACTTTCTACGAAAGGACATTCAAGACTCTTCTCAAGATTTCTCCCTTGTGACTAAGGAGTAGTCACCCTGCATCAGCGGGCACCATCTAAGAACTCTGCGGTTTGCTGTAAGTCCTTCCTCAAGGAATCCGACGGCCCAGCTCGACGAGAACCGGCTTCCCTGGCACCTCTGACCTCTACCCACGTCATCAGCTCAGCTGTGATCTGTGGGTGCGACGAGACCTCGAGGGACCGGCCATCATCAGAACCTGCACGCTCTTAAAACCAGCACGACCATCGAGGTAACTCTCTGGTGAGTGCTCTGGGGTCCGAGAAGCCCCGACCCTGAGCCGCTCCAGCACCGAAGTGCAGTCTCCCAGCATCTCCACGATCTGCGTGGGGCCCTTCTGCTCGCTGCTCAGCACGTTGTCTGGTCACTAGCCGCCGGCTTGTGCCCTTCTGTGACGACATCCGACAATCAACACTGCTGGTCTGGTTGCTCCAGACCGGCCCTTGCTTCCATCTTTGCGAGAAGCACCCCGGACCCTCCTGGTCCACTCAAGACGCCATCTTAGGCCCACCACGTGGCCCTGAGATTTGCCAAGGCTTGTTGCCCCGTCCTGGGCCCAGCGACGCCGACAGCATCATCCTTCGTGGGACAGCTCGCACCTCCACCGTGGTCGCCGACAACGCCTCCTGGTCCGTGAGACTGAAGAGCCTAGCGTCGCCCACTCACCTGGTCGAGGTGACGGCCAACCGGTGCCTTCCTGGTACCCTCTGACTACTGGCTAGTAGTACGAACTTGGTCCCCTCTGCTTTCAGGTATCAACACTCTCTGATCCAGGCTTGGATCCCTACAAACTATTCAGCACTGGTCGCCGGCCAGCAACTCCTTTTCTTCCGGCTCCTGGCTCGTCAGCGAAGACCCCGACGCCTGTAAGACTTGTGCAGCCGCAGCCCTCGTGGCTAGGTAACTCGGCATTTCGGTGCCTGCATAGCCTCTTTACTCTAGGGTCCCGAGTCCCTCGCTTCCGACTTGCCTTATCGGGTCCGCCCGAGACCTTAATCTTTCCGTGTCCTCGGACACTTGTTTTAATTGTGCACTTGAAGTATTTGCTAAAGAGATTGGTTTGTGCTTAGTACCCTGTCCTCATAAAGAGTACAGGGCTGTTGTGATTCTTAATAAATATACTGTTTATTTTCATAACACTTGTGTGGTGTCCTTTCACTGGATGTTCAAGGGGTACATGTGTGGTAAACAGCTGGCTTAACGCGCCCTCTCGAGTCTTTAGCCTTAGACTGCTCGTATCCACGCTACTAGGATAGCTGGTCTATAGGTTGACTTACAACCAAACACCATAAGGGTCGTTGGAACGATACATAGCGGTCGCTAGAATAGCGAACGTTGCATATCGGGCCAACTTCTCACACCAAGTATATAAAAACACCATATCAAAATGGAGTAAATTATTAAACTCCTAAGTTTTCCAAATAAATCTTTGGTTTGTGTCAGGTATTTCCATAAGAATTCTGTTTTGCATAGGTTACCTTAGTGGTAATCATGATTGATTCGACTGAGCGTTTGATTTAAGAAGCTCATTAAATTAATTAATTTTGTGCAGATTTGTCTGTTGATATATAAAAAAAAAATTTTTGGTTGGGACCATTGTTTCTAGTATAACCTACAAGACATGCAGCGGGCCCAGGGGCGCACATTTTTTTAAATTACATTTTGAGCCTGCAACCCATGGGGCACACGGCGTGCCTAGGTGGACAATTAATCGTATTTCATTTAGGGCCCACCGGCAAATATTTGTTTATTACATTTCAAGCCTTCCGCCCATGGAGGACAATTAATATTATTACATCTAAGGCCTGCCACTGGGGGCATATTTATTTTATTAACTTTCAGGCCCAAGAGGGCATTAATCATTGCATTGGCCCTCCAACCCCAGGCACGCAGCAAGCAATATTTTTTAAAGGGGCATGCCACCCACCGGGCACGCGGTGAGCCTTGGGACCCAATAATTAATGCATAGGCCCGCCACCCACAAGCACAGAGGGGCGATATTTAAATTTTGAAGCCACTGCCCAAGTGCCAGGGCAAGGGAGTGGGCTCCAGTTGTTTAAGGATACAGTAGTGAGGGCAAAGGCTGGGAGTTTGGCAGTAGGGATAGTGGTAAGACAGTGATCAGTTTGTTAGGGTGGGGTGGCAGGGTACAGGACAGCGTTTTGGCAGAAGCAGACAGCCTATTGAGTTTTGTTTCGGGAGAGGTGACAGCATGCAAGGGTATGTGGCTTTTAAGAGTAGCATGGTGGGGTCGGTGGCAGTAATGTGGGGCAGGCAGACATGGAGAAGGGCTAGCCTGCTCTAACTCTGTTTTTTTCTTTTGTTGAGTCTCAGAGGGAAGAATCTGCTGTTTCTAGAGCTGTTGGGTTGTCTGGTAACTACAATATTCCTTGCTGCTGCATGTGTTCAGTCTTGGGTCCTGTACACTTCTGGAGCGATAGTGCATTTGCTAAAGCGCAGAACCTTGATCCATATTTTTGAAGGCCTACTTTCATGGATGGGAGGAACGTGGGTGTTGCCACACAGTTCCCATCATGTCGATCCTTTCTATCTTAGGCAATCCTTGATAATGTGGAGATGGGCCTCTTTTCGCAGGAGTAGTCCAACATCAACTCATGGCTCTGCATTTTCTTTTGGTTTTTTCCACAAATTTTTACACTCTTTGGGGTTTTTGAGTAAATATGATTTATAGCATTAAGCCAAATGGCATTCCAAATAAAACTTTTTTTGTTGGGTGGTGCGATTTTGAGCCAATGAATTTATGTTTCATCATTTTTACATCTTGAGTTCTTATGTGTCCACTGCAGGCATGTTTAAACTGCATTATTTTTGTGTGGTTGGTTTAAAAAAACTATTAAATAACTGAAATTAACATGGTTTGTTTTCTGCTTTGAAGTGGATTGTTCTGTTTTAAATCTGAATTGGTGGGTCTTTCCTGAACTGTTCCATGTTTTTCATTCCATGGAGACATCGACTTTGCATAGCACCTGGGTTTCAGTGTTTATTTATTTTATTTTTTTGTTGGGGGTGGTTTGGAGCATCTTTTGGATTTTCTATACACACTTTTACTCTGCCTTTTCCCTAATCTCATTGAATCGCCGTACCGAAATCCATCTTCCCTTTAATCATTGTCTGATATTATTCCTTTTTTTCTCCTCCTGACTACAAAAGCCTATATTTAAACTATGCTTGTATAAATTTGATTAAAAAAGTTTTAGATTTCCCTTTCTTTTCAGGTGGCTCATCCTGCCTTTTAGTTGTCATTTCTCAGCATCCATGCAACTTCATCTGAAAAAATTTAAAGTTTTCCATTGTGGTTCCCTTACAGTTTCCTTTGTCATTTGTTGTGCCAGACACTTTACAGCAGGCTTGGCCACTTATTTAAATAACATTTACCATATATTTGTTATGGTGTCACAACCTCCGTCCCCCTTTTCTGCCGTCCTCTACGGATGACTTAAACATACTACCTAAATAACAGCAGCTGATCAAGCCGGAGAGCGCAGTGACGTGATGTATACTGACAGTAGAGTGCTGGACCATGTCAGAAAGTACACAGTGGATATGCAAGAGCAATACCAAAACACTTGAAGCCCTGCACCTGTGCTTCGGACCCTCACTCTTCACCGAAACTTGCCCCTCAGATGACTGTTAACTCATTGTTTACAAAATTTATAGGTGCCTCAAACCAGGAAACAATAAGTGAGTGTGTCAATGTCTGCACAGTACTGAGCATTCCTACTGAGCTAAACTAACCACCCTGTTTTGGGCAAGTTTCTCCATCAGCGAGTACAGAATGGTGGTGCAATACCTGGAAGCCATCAACTTCAAGAACCTTATCTTTCAGAGCAATATTTAGGAGCTAAGGATGATCTGAAAAGACAATTGCGAGATCAGTGTTATATTTGATGAAACACCTCATGTCAAAGGACGATGTGTGTTAAATGTTTTATTTGTAATGATCTCTTCATAGAGTTGCCGTCAAATTCGAACCCACCTTGCAGATTCAGTGTTCCTTCCACACTGCTACCACAGAACTGTAGCACAAGCAGTTGTAAGGGTGCTCACAGATTACAATATAATTTTCAGAACATTATTTCTTTTAAAACAGACAATGCGGCATACACGCTTAAGGCATACAACACTGTGTTGAGAAATCTACATTCAAACTCAGTACATATCACCTGCTTGACACACATCATGAACCTTGTTGGGGAGTCGTTTCTGAGGCCTATTGTGGAGCTAAATTCTTTCCAGCTGTACTTCTCACTATTCTTCTATATGGCTGGAAGAAGAAAGCAAAGGTACTTAGGACACCTTGCTGACAAATATAGAATGAAATCACAGATGTCACCTGACCTTTGCAATACCTGCTGGGATTCTTGGTGTGCTGCTGTCCAGTACCACTGCAAGCACTTTGATGCCCATGCTGGGTGTGTTGAGTCTGAGATGCAACTCAGCAAGTCTCTCCCAGATTCCTTCGAAAATCTACAATGGATTCTGAACCATGACAACAAAAACTATAATAAATTTAAATTGGACTTTGTGGCAGAAAAATTTCAAAACATTTTAAGTCTGATGGACATATTCCAGAGTCAGACACCAGCAACAATGAAGGTGCATTATTGTCATGAAGACCTCCACATGATCCTCACAAACAATTCAGTCCTCACTCTTGAGTCACTGCGACCTTTCCTAGAGCGTACTGCAGGGCTAAATTGACTCTAGCTAAAAAAACAGCTCATCTTAATGAAGTGTCTAAAAATGCCCTTCACAAGGTGGGCAAGTATATGGGGGAGGCCCAACCAGGCAGTGAACTCTTAAAACAAGTATGCCTTTTCAATCCTGCACGACTCTGAATCCTCCCTAAGGACAAGAGTGTTTATTTGGCCATTCCTGGTTTCAGCGAAGTTCCTGATCAGGAGCTTTGCCTCTACTGTTAACATATGGGCCCAGAAGCAGTTTCAGGGGTGATTGACGCCGACCAATTTTGGAGTGGGCTGACCGTATTCCAGTCCTTTCACAGCTCAAAGCTGTATGCAAATCTGTAGATGCTGAAAGAAGCAACAGCATTTACAAAATAATTTAGTCAGCCAGACGTTGGTCCCTCTCAGAACAATCCATTAATATTTTTACATTATAATCAGCAGCAGGATATAGGGCTCGATTTGGACTGCTCTGAAGAATTTCCAATACATGGCAAATATTAAAACATAAAGAAACAAGCACACAGTTTCTGTGGGCCTTATTCATTAAACAGGTTTATGCCATATATGTAAACCTTGACCAAAAGCAAATTGTCTCAATTGTAAATTAACCAAATACAAACAGGCCTTCTCATTTGAAAGAATTACATTATTCTTCTTCACAAAGTAAATACAAATCCATAAGCGATGAGGGCACAGTAGTAGTACTCAAGGTGAAAGTAATGTGAACATAAATGCTGCATGATATATAAAGTATATAGACTTGGCAGCATAAATCCTGCACACAATAACTTGGTGTAAACTTTCATGTTCTAATATACCTTACAAAAATGAGATCCCTGGGTTTGTTGCTGAAAGAATAGCAAAATAAAGTACCACAAATATTTGTTTCTCAACACCACCTTCAAATGGTTTGAAACTGAGGTTACAACTAGGAGAACTCAAGATCCAAAGGCTCCCCCTAGTGGTGAAGTACGGTATTTGTCAAAGAAGGAAGGCCTCTTGCAAAACCTAAACAAGCATTGGCATAGCCAATAGGTCTCGCCTTTGGGACCTAATAAGTGTTTAGTCATGCAACAGTTTATGTTGTTGCACCAAGGATATTGTGCTGCATAACTAAACAGTTATAAGGTCCCAAAGGCGAGACATATTGGCTTACTAATGCTTGTTTTACTTGTAACAAAGTCTTTGCTGCGTGCCTCGCCGGCCAGAATGCAAACTCCCCGCATGTTTCCGCCGAAAGTACCTGATAACAGCCCTTGCTTGTCGTTAAGTTAGCCCCTTTGTCTCACATCCCAACCCTCTCTCTTTCCTGCCGCCCCTCCTTTGCCTGCCTTTGGGTGACAACTTCAGACGATGAGTCGTGCTCCTGGAAACATGAAACGGTAGTCCAAATAATGACACAGAAAATGTATGATAAACGCAACTCAGGTCCGACCCCTTCCAAGAAGCTGCTCTCCGGGTATTGGCTAAAAAAAGCACGATCAATTAACATTCTTCGTAAACAAGTCCTGGGCAGCCAGGTGGAGCGCAGGCGCAGGTGCACATATACAGATGGCGGCCTATCGGGAGAGGATGTGGCGGAACGGCAAGCAATGTAACCGGCACTCATGCCAAGCGCTTCAATACCTCCTGGTCGGGTTTGCACTATATACAACGGCAAAACAAATAAAAAATAAAGTGTATTAATATTCCAAGTTTCACAATAATGACACGATCATTTTAGAGTACAGATTTTTATCAATAGAAAACCTACAAAATTAGATCCTCAAATTGTTCCTTTTCACAAAACAGGCTTCGGTTTCTACCACAATCGCTTTGAACGGGGCCATTCAGAGAACGACGTCAGAATAGATCTCAAAGCACAGGCAGACATCATCAAGCGACGCAACATGCCTGTTGTTAGTGATTTTTAGAGCTGGGTCACCAAGGACAGATACATGTTCTTTTTTTCTCTGCACTGTATGCCCCTTTAAAGAGCAAAATATTGTTTAATTTTATGGGACCACTTAATTAATTCAGCGATTCACACAAGGAGTATACAGCGCAAAATAATGTTCTCCCTATCAGTTGCCCATTGTTATGGGAATTTTCAAACATCACATGCCACACCCCTGCCCTTCCCCAGAGAGTGTACACAGAAAGTAATCTAAATACAAAAAAAATCTTCACTACAACTGCACCCCTGGTTAAACAAATGAACACCCTTTTCTATTTTATCACAGAATACAGGGATTCAAATATTCTGCAGTACTCAGATTCCTGCTATCAGTGAACATATTCAATCTAAAAAAAAGCGATGGAATAAAAATGCAACACGTTACGTGTACCTTATTGCTCACCTGCACCATCTTGGAGGACTGGTGACATTTACAAAGGACGTGTTCTTGGGCCACCTACTTTTAACCACTGGTGTTTCTGATATTTATAAAACTTGGTAATGCATTAAATCACCCAATTTTGCAAAAATTGCACTATTCCACCCTTTGTTACTTTAGACTTTAGGAGAGACCAACAAAGCACCAAAAAAGACAATAAATTACACTATTAGGATATTACAATTAATATGAATGTTGAAAATACAAAAAAACTCTCCAGCGTCTGCGACGTTTTAATTACCTACGAACTCATATAGAGTGCAAACTGCGTGTACAGTTAGCTAAACTGAATGTAATTTTTTGTGTACACATTTTTTGAGTTTCTTACTTAATTTTGTCTTCAAAACACCGCTGTTCACGATCTCTCTTATTTACACCTGTGTATACATTCAATTCAATTCATAAGGCTTTATTCGGAGCATACAAGAATGTCCATAAAAGCATACATAACAATTAAAAACAGGTCACAATTACAATACAGTTTACATAATTGGTTAACAATCATTAATAAAAAACAAAACATGATGTATAAGCAGGGGCAGAATAAATATTTAAAAACTCATCCTTTTCCTAATGCTGATAGCTTTAATCATAAAGGTAGAAATAAAGAAACAAACGTCAGGATGGTGCAGGTTAAAAATCAATTTCATCGAGTCCTGGATTGCCCTAACACCAAACTTGACGAGGATGGGTTTTAAAAAAGGTTTACGATAATTCCCATATAATTGACACAACAGAAGAAAGTGCATGGTGCTTTGTGCAGAAGTGTTATCACATAAGCACGGGCCAACGGGGTGCTTATTCATGGAGGGGAAGGCAACTAAATTATGCGCAATCCCCATCCTTAACCTAGTCAATACATATTGATGGGATGCTCTAGTCACTAGTGTCAGGTATTGCTGATAGCCCTCTACTGCATTCATACTACGGTAGAAAACACAGGTGGACAACTTCCCCTCCTCCCTGAACCTCCTCTCTGCTTTACAACTCAGAAAGATGTTCTTCATTTCAGGTTTAGAAAAGACCGCTGTGGCATATCGGTCATTAAAAATGTCAAGACCATAAAATTCCTGGAAATTTTCGATAACAAATTTAATCCAAGGGATCTTTAGATGGTAATCCATATTGAGGCAATCATTGATAATAGCCCTGGTCAATGATGTCTCCTCTTTTAACCATATAGAGCGCCACAACAAGAGAGGTCTCAAAAGAATCAGATCACTTAGATATTGGATGCTGAGTTCTCTGTGCACTAAATCATTAGATACAGATTTAGGCAGACACAATAATCTTTTTAAAAACGCATTTTCCTCTACCTGAAGACTCCCTGCTGGGGCCTGACCCCAAACACCAGCACCATAAAGAGCAACGGAAAGACATCTGGACTGGAAGATCTTAAGCATGTCTTTAATCCGTTTACTTCCAATTTTGGTAGCAAAAGTGAATACCCCAGCTGCACTCCTCAGCATCTTGGTCTAAACATTCTTATGTTCGCTGGCCCAGCTACAATTTTTGGAGAGAGTAATCCCCAGGTAGCAAAAATGATCCACTTTTTGAACCTTTTGACCCTCAATATGATAAGATTGGGGCTTATTTGGGCCTGGTCCACACTCCATAACATAGGTTTTACTTTTATTAATCACAAGTTTTCTGTCCTTAATAAATTGTGAAAACCTATTCATCAGGCGTTGAAGGCCAATGGGGGTCCTTGCCAGCAGTATGGCATCGTCCGCATAGAGTAATACAGGAACATTAAAATCATTAACTCTCGGGACGACTGCCGCCACTGTCTGTAATACCGATTCCACCTCGTTTATGAAGAGGGTAAAAAGCAAGGGGGCCAAAACACACTGCTGCCTTATACCCCTTCCAATATTAAATTTGGTGGAGCACTCCCCGTTTTTCCATATCTAACGCTGGTACGTAATTTGGCATAGAGGCGGGCCAAAAAGAAGATAATACCCTCCGGTGCCCCCAATTCTATCAGTTTAGCCCAGAGCGTAGCGTGGTCCACCATATCAAAAGCACTACTCAAATCTGTGAAACAAAGATAGATAGTACCCTTCTTTGCCTGAGTGTATATTCCAATCAAAAGTTCGATATTCAAGCACTGCTCAATCGTTCCACGCCCCTTCCTGAATCCAAACTGACAGTTACCTAGGATACCGTTGGTTTCAGCCCATTCTTCCAGTCTCACCAGAAGTACCCGGCACATAATTTTCACAGAGGAGTCCAACAAAGAAATTGGACGATAATTTTTTACGTCCCCTCTGTCACCTTTCTTAATTATGGGGATGATAATTAATTCCTCCCAGGTGGCTGGTACCCCATGGCTTACGGCTGCATTCAAAACTTTAACCAGCGCTGGGCCCCAAACCTCAGGGGCTGTCATATATATATCGATGGGGACTCCATCGGGGCCCTGAGCCTTTCCCCCTTTACTAGTTCTGATACTGTCCAGTACCTCTGTGATGGTGATGTCCAGTGGGACAATAGCCCACCGGTCCGTACAAATACCCAATATCCTCTTATAGTCGAAGATTTTAGAAAAATGGTCAATCCAAGATTCCATACCAATCATTGAAATTTATTCAGGAACCTTGTCATCTTTGAGAAACGGGGAATTAACAGTAGCCCAAAATAAAGTGCAGTTCTTTAACTCAGCGGTCATAGACAAGTTATCCCACGCTTCCAACTGGAGTTCAATCTTCCTTCTCTTTAGGATTAACTTATAACTATTTCTTAGCTGGGACAAAATATTCCTATCTCTTGGCTTAACCGCCAATGCATCTTTGAGCTCTAGGTGCATTGGGTTTAGCACTAGCCTTTCTTGTGAACCTATTGTCAATGATGGAATTAATTTTATTAAAATGCCCAATCAGTTCTACAGTGGCATTAGATTGCTCCAAAATCACACTAATTTCTGGAAAGCAACTACTAATAATAAAATCAGACGTCATTTCAGCCTTCTCCCCCGTCCATCTTAGCATAGTGCCATTAGCTCTATGGGGTTCGATGTTAACTATGGCTCTTAAATCATGTACAGATTTCTCTTTCCATAGTGTGGACTCGATAGTTAAGCAGTTGTGATCGCTGAGCATAATATCCACAACCCTGGGTGCCAGACTCCAGGGGACAAGGCTTGAAGACATACATATAAAATCAATAACAGTATTTGCCCCTCTACCTACAAAGGTGGGGATGCATTCACCTAAATCGTTCTTCCTATTCTCCAAAATTTCCATATCAAGTACTGCCAGCATATTGTTCAGACATTCACATTACAAGTTATGGGGGAAGTGGGTGTCTGCATCCCCGACTCGGTTAGTAACCCCACATATACCGTGTCTATAGAGGGGACAAAGTGCAATGTTAAAATCCCCTACCAAAATAAATTCAAAAATAACATTTGAGCCGCTTATAATGTCATCCAGAGTACTCTCCAAGGCATTAATTACTGAGTGTCTGGTGCCATCAAAAATGTTGTTATAAAAATTCATTAAGAGGATATTTCTACCCTCATCTTGTGACAACCGTAAAATTTGAGAGTGAGCCCCCACCATTACATATTTTTTAACAACAATAGGCATTTTGACGGAAATCAAAACCAAAAGCCCGCCCGTGGCTCTACCAGACATTGACGACATCGCGTGCAGTTGGTAAGAAATAAAACCGTTATAGCCGTTAACATTTTTACACCATGTTTCCTGGAGGCAAATCACATCGAAAAGATCAACAAATTCCTTCCACCCCAGACAATTCTCTTTGGGCCTCAAACCCGCAACATTCCAACTAGCAATGAAACAACTCGAAAGCCCAGGGAGTAAGAGCATGTTAACTCTAGGTAAAATAGTTGGAGAGACACATGGATTATCCTGTGCAGTGTTAGGTTCTGTAGAAGTTAACTTTAACCCATCCACTGTCGGAGAACCCATCAAATATCCATCTGGATCATTAAAAGCACTGTGGTTCATATCATCAACATATTGCTCATTTACAATAACGGGGGCCCTATATCGTGATCTACCCCTTCCCCCCCATAGAGTATAGTTTTTATTACAGGGTTGGGGGGGGGGGGTTGAACAAGATTCAGTCAATCATTGGAGTTAAGATCACTCAGAGGTTGGTAACGATTAGATGTTGCCAACTCAAAACCCCTAGGCATGCTAGAAAGACTTCCTCTTCCTCCCCCAAAATCGTTAATTGGCTGAGCAAATTAATGCCTGTAAAAGAACCCCAAGTGCTTTAATAAAATCCCCTGATCATTCAGTGGGCGGGAGGTAGCTCTAATCAAGGTGGTAGTTGATAAATGTGGATTTTTAAAATTAACTATTACGCAGTCACCACTGATAGTTTTGTGTGATTTCCCTATCCAGTTAGTTCTGGTGGTTGTTAGAATCTGGTCGGACAAAGCTACAGGGAAGCCACACTCACGATTGAGCCAACCCACAGTTTTGTTCTTAAGGGAATCATGGGTTTCCACATTGCCAGCTAAACCAGACTCCCTAACTGGTGGGACATTAGTCAATACTACCACATAGTGGTAGATCAGGTTGTGAATATCCATACTGCTTTATCTTCTCTGTAACTTTTCCTGGCTTATCTGCTAAAGTTGCTATGCTAGGTGTCCTTATACACACCCTGGGTACGGGCTCAGACATAGCCACATTACCGGGACGTGACTCCGACTCCGATGACACCAACACCGGGCTCTCAGCCCTGGTACTGATATCATTAGAAGTATCCTTCGGCCCTGGGTGTTGGTTCAAGAGAGCTCCCAACCTAAATACCTCCCCCGAAATAACATTGAGTTTATCCATTAAAGGTTTCAAAATGTTATCAAGCTTTGCATCAAAGATGCTAATCAAAACCTCTAACTGTTCTGGGGCCAATTTGACCTCTGAGATATTAGTGATAGTTTCAAATTCACTAGTAACAATGTTGGGTATTGGATCTGGTCTCTTCTTATTACGCTTCCCAGTCCGTTTTTGCACATGGACTCTACCAATGTTCTTCCCAGACCTTAGTATCCTTTGAGATTTTGGTGCCGGTGAATCGGATACTGATAAGTCGGGTAAAGACTTGTGCATAGACATTTCAGGCTCTAGTTCCAAGCGATTAACCATGGTAGTTAGCGTAGGGGACACCAAATTACCACTCACTTCGGAACTGGTGGATGGTAAGGATATGGGCGACTGTAATTGATTGGGTGGAATAATAGAAGCGCTCCCTCGCCCTAAAGAAAGTCTACGATCTTTGTTAATTTTGTCTACTACCTTGACGAGGTAATTGTCAAGAGTAGCTAGGGCAGGACGAGTATTTAAGATATTACATTTAGACATGTTTTAACACTCTCAATATACTTCACAATATATAAAAACCGAAAGCCTTAACAGGGATAATACCAAAATATGATAACGATTAAAATAAACACAGTCCAAGGCATCAGCGTTCAAGGGGCAGCCTATAATAGGTAGTTATATGCTCTCGGACAGTGACGGGGCAGAATAGATTATGAATACCTGAGCTTTAAGTTGAGCCAAAATCCGTGGCCCTACTCTGCCCTCTCTGTCCCGGACTGTCCACCCTTAGTCCGGGCTTCGTCCGGCGTGTCCCGTGCGCGTCCCGTGGTTGCGGGAGGCGTTCTTTCCTTATCAAGCGCCTCTGGGCGCTGTGTTGCTGGCGTCAGGTGGGCGCCGCCGGGGCACCTGGGTAGTGTAGTCCTGCCGTTCCCCTCACGGTGTTGGCTGGACTCTCCCCGGTGCGGCCGTTCCCCTCACAGCAATGGCAGAGTGCTGGACGCCTGGTAAGTTCTGAAAGAAGCTGCCCCAATAAGCGCTCGGCGCTCCTTCCTTATCAAGCGCTTCCGGGCGCGGTGTTGCTGGCGTCAGGTGGGCGCCGGGGGCACCTGGGTAGTGTAGTCCTGCCGTTCCCCTCACGGAGTTGGCTGGACTCTCTCCAGTGTGGCCCGTGTGTGTGTTGGTAGGGAGTTCAGATATGACCCGTGGGTGGATGTAGCAAGGACCACAATGAAATATCCCGCTGCTCACTGTTGGTGGCCAGCAGCGGACCTTTGCCTGTGTTTCTGTGCTGGTCCTGAACACATATATGTTGTCCCGTGGTGCGGTGGATTGTTGTGCATTTCAGGTGAGCACCTGTCTCCCGGTGTGGGCATACGCTGGGGGTGAACACATGAATGTGGGACGGCTGTGGGTATTGACTGGTTTGCTGCCGTTGGTGTGTGTTTGTGGTGAGCGACGCTGTCCTGTCTGTGGTTATTGTGCTGATTCTCTGTCCGTGGGTGTGTGATAGCAGAGTATGGCCTGATCTGCTCTCAGTGTGTATGCTGCTCGTGGTACGCTGCCCGTGGGTATGTGTTGATGGCGGTGAGAACACAACTGATCCCGTGAGGGTGTACTGCCGGAGAGTACACATTTACTGGCCCACCACGGGACTCCGATGAAGAGGAGCAAACATCCACCGAACGCGAGAATGTGCCTGTGGTGAGCACACGTTTACTGTGTGCTGAGTGTGTGTTGAGTACGAGTGTGCTGTGATGTGTGTGGGTGCGGATTTGCTGGCCCTGTGTATGTGAGAGGTGCAGATCTGCTGCCCCTGTGTGTTTGCTCTGTGTCTGGTGTCGTGGCTACCACACATAGCTATGCTGTCCTGGTGGTGTGTGCGGGTGCAGATCTCCTGTCCCGGCGGGTGTGCAACAGGTGTGAGTGTAGATCTGCGGCCCAAGGTTGTGTGTGTGTGTGTGTTTGTTGAATCCAGAGCTGCTGCCTTAGGGACACGTGCAGGTGCTGAGCAGAGATCCGCTACATGCGGACAGGTGAGTGTCTCACAAGGCCTACCGCTACAGGTGCTCGCAGCATCTCAAGCTTATTTTTAGAATCATGGATCAGCTGCGATCTCAAGGTGGCTCTTTTTAGCTGGCCTTCAATGTCGATGTCTCTGCCTTGAGCTTTTTTCTGTACATCTTGAGTGTAACCCCGTCACCGCCCGTTGTAGATGGAGACACTAAGTAGTAGAGTATTAAGTAAAGCAAGAAAAAAAGCGCTCGCGCGGCAGCAGGGGGGAGGGATTCTCTTGCGGGAGCGATAATTGAGACCAGATGGGCCGCACGCTCCCACGAGTGGATCTCCTGACGTGCATGCGTTGCCATTGAAGGCAATGGAGCACGTGCACGTGCTTGGCTGAAAAGCCTAAGCGCTCGGAAAAGGTTGTTTCCTTTGCAGGTCAATGCGCTGCGAAGGCTCATGACAATCATGCACCTTCATAATCACTGGTATATGTCCATCAGACTTAAAATGTTTTGACATTTTTCTGCCACAAAGTCCAATTTAAATTTATTACAGTTTTTGCTGTCATGGTTCAGAATCCTTTGTAGATTTTCAAAGGAATCTGGGGGAGACAACCCTGGTCATGGCAGCAGAGGAGCTTCGCTCCACGCTTGATTCCGGTGCAAAGGCAGCCTTGATCCTATTGGATCTTTCGGCGGCCTTTGACACCGTTAACCATGACATTCTCATCAAAAGGCTCCAGAAGGTGGGAGTCTAAAATTTAGAGCTAAGTTTGATCAAATCCTTCTTAAACAACAGGCGGCAAGATGTTCAGATCGGCGACTCTTGTTCAGAACAATTTACACTTCCATGTGGGGTGCCTCAGGGCTTATCACTGAGTCCTACTTTGTTCAATCTATATGTCACCCCCTTAGCTAATGTCATCAGGCAGTTTGGCTTCTCACTGGTGTCCAACACAGACGATACCCAGATTATAGTATCCATCTCAAGCAATCTGGAGGAAACGGGGGCTCGTTTTAATCAGTGCATATCCCACGTAGACCACTGGATGAGCACAAACTGCCTAAAGCGTAACGGAAGCAAAACAGAGGTTCTCCTGTTGGGATCCGACACTTCCTTTTGGTCTCAGAACTGGTGGCCTATGGACATGGGAACCCTTCCCACCCCAGTGCACAAAGTAAAAAATCTGGGCTTTGTCTTTGATGACAGACTCATCTTCCAACATCAAACGAATAAAGTCGACACTCAGGTTCATCTAACACTAAAATTAATCCGGAAGGTGAAACCATACATTCCCCCAGCTGCAGTAAAAACATTGGTAACAACCTTAGCCTTGGCCAGACTGGACTATGGAAACAGCCTTTACTTGGGCCTTCAGAAACAGCTGATCCAGCACCCCTACAGAAAATCTGTCTCAACAACACTACCCAACACCATGATACTCACCATTAATCATAATCTCTTTACAAGGCCCATAAATAACTGAGACAAATATTTGGCAACTGAATCATGTGACCTAATTAATCGGAACTATTCACAAATTATTTACATATTATATACAACTGCAGTTTATCATCATCATAATCATGAAATTAATAACGGAAACATTTAATTAAGTCACTTAGGTAAATGGATCAACTGATGGTAACTAGACTAAGAATAAACAAGACCAGCTTGTCATTTCAAAATCTTATTTATTAATTTTATTATCAAGTAAAGAGCATTTTTAGAAATTGAAATCTTTTTATTTGCAATTTGAAAGCATCTTTTAATCAAGTAAAGGCATATTAGATTGACATTTCAAAACGGGTCAGCTTGCAGAGAATTAATGCAGTAAAGGTCTCATTCCCTAAATTCTATTTCCCTGACTAAATTCATTAAAACCTAAAAGGAAAAGTCATTAGTTCAGCTATCCTTACGTGAGTCAAAAGTCTGACAGCACTTGACGTCCTTCAGGAATCAGGAACGAGCCAGCAGCCCTCCTCCCAAGGGGCCAGATTTTATACCTTTTCTCTACCTAAAACTTACTAATTCACAGTAAAAGAATACTTTTTCTCCGTCATTCAGCATTTCTATTGGCTGACAGCCGTCAGTCCATATGAGATCATAACCTTTTCAATCCAAAGTTGTGTCTTTCTAAAACGTCTTTGTCCTTTGTCCACAAGCGACATTAGCTTCCGAGGATTTTGCAACATCTTATTAAATAACAGTTCGCTGCTTCCTCAGCTTGGCTGTTCTGCCGCTTCCCGTCCTTGAAGTTATTCAACCCAGAGCACATCTTGCACAGTTCCATTTATTTATTTTTCTGATGAACGTTCTTAGCTGTGCTCGGCTCATCGCGACAGGATTCCAAACACCCATTTAAAAGCTAGGCCTCAGGCCTTTTTCTTGAAGGCTAGTATTCAAACAAACACAAAACATTAATTACTTTGAGTAATGAAAATCATTCTGTTACCCACCCCTTTACTAATGTTAACCCATTAGTTTATGTTATCTAGCTTTAAGCACATGAATGCAGCATTTTATTTACCATCTTCTTTTTAGGCCAACAGGATTCTCCACGAGCCTTTGCCACATATAAGACACGACATAGACAAAAGCACATTTAAAATAAGCACATGCCATTAATTAAACAGCCGCAATTAATGTTGACAAAATAAATAGACAAGGTTAGTTCATTATTTTTCAACGTACTTGCAAATGCAACATAGAGCATATGAATTAGTCCCGTGTGTCATGTATGTATTTTTATTCTAGGTTGATTAGTACATTTTCGTGCATAAACTCATTAATATGATTAATTATTATGGAAGTTTAACTTTGCGAGTCAAAACATAATTAATTTCTGAAACTTGCTTCATCACAGCACATGCTCAAACTGCAGCGGGTTCAAAACGCTGCTGCCAGGAGGTTAATAAATATTCCTAAATTCCAGTCTGTGTGCTAAGGCCTGAAAAAAACTACACTGGCTCCCTGTGAAAAAGAGATCTGAATTCAAAGCCTTGTGTCTAGTGTTCAAGGCTCTACAGAGATCAGGACCTGTGTACCTGAAACAACATTTACTATGGTCCCATCCAGGCAGATTGCTTCACTCTGCTCAGAGCAAACTTCTCCAGATTCCCAAACTCAAGAAAGTTCGGTGGGAGGAAGAAGTTTTCTCCTCAACACGGTAAAATTGTGGAACTCACTTCCTGTAGCCATAAAAAAACTGCCCAACATTATTCTCCTTCAGAAAAGCACTGAAAAAGTGGCTTATCTGAAATTAAATCTTACCTTATTACTCATTTCCGGCAGACTCTTCTGCTGCAGCGCCTAGACTCCCATGGGCATTCGAGCGCTATATACATTTTAAATTCAATTCAATTCTTTTAGTTGGCATTATTTAGCGTCATAAAGCACTGCATAGCTCCAGAAAGAAGATATAGAGGCAAATTAAATAGGGGCCGAACTAGACTACGTTTTCAGCCCTTCATTGGGCGGTGAACTAGTATACTATCTATTTGTGTTGGCACTGGCCTAACGAGTCAAACTATATTCATTGGCAAGATTACTTTTCTCTGGAGATTAAATTTCATTTAGGTTCAGTTTATCAAAATTCCCCAAGAAAAAAAGATTTAAAATGCTGCGGTTTAGAGTGTAGAATAATGCTGCAAAAATCTTTTATGTCTTTTTAACAGACCACAGATTTGGGTCAAGAGTGATTTTCCAGTATTTGAGATGCAGGAAGTTGCTGGTGTAGTGAGCAAGCATGAACTGGTTGAAGATTTTCATTGATGAGGTGGTTTCTTTAAGACATATGGTACATTGTACAATGAAACAAATAAGTCCCCCATAGTTCTATATTTTCACTGCTGTACTTGTTTTAGAAAACTAATGACTGAAAGTCTCATTAGCAGGACAACTGCAATTATGCGGTAGAGAAGGCCCAAATTATGTGGCAGGCTTGACTAAATTATGCAGCAGCAAGTTTGACACATTAACACTGTCTATGCCAAAGTTTCACCTCATTAGTACGAGTTTAACACCCAAATACAGCAATAAGCAACAGGAAGTTGACCGGTCATCCTTTACTCTTGCACTGCGCAGCAACAAATGTTGCTGTGTTTTGCGTAACTTTTGATCCATTTGAACTAATGTAATGTAATGATGATACTTGTAAAGCGCACTGTTACCCCATCTCGGGGTGTCCTGGCGCTGAAGACCGCTGGGGAACCCGTCCTGGCTTTCCCTTGACAGGGTCCCTTCTGGGTATCTCCAAGGTGAAACCAGGCATCCCCGGCGTCTGTGGGGTGCCGTTGTAGAGATGAGGCAAGCTTAATGCCCAGAGTTGCCAAGTGTGATCCCTGGTTAGAGTAGGCACCGAGGCGAGAATTATCGAGTCCGTTGACCCTGGTCCACAACCCTGCCGCATCGGGAATTGAACCCTGGTCCCGGGCCGTTCTGTGCTTCCGGGTCTGCCGCCTCTAACCAGTGAGCCACACCACTCAACTAAAACATTTTTTTATTATAATCTGAACATTCTATTGGATATGATAAATGATGCGGCAAATCCATAATTATGTGTAAAAATGCCGAATTCCAGTTTCTCTGATCATTAAAAGTCCCATATAGCTCCTTTAGAAAGCCTCTGAAAACTTCCTGGTAAAAACATTTATTGATAATTAAGTTTCTCCACTTGTTAGTTGTATTACACAAATGCTGTGGTAAATGGAGATTAACACATGAAAACAATGTTCCGGTACATTTTTCTTATTTACCATTGCAGTGTTAGTACTAAGTTGACAGTAATAACCTCTACTTTCTGTGCAGTAAAGTGATATTCCCACATTTGTAATGTGGCAAGACCACATTATTTTAAATAGGAAGTAATCCACTCACTGCAAATTTAACACAATTTATATCCATCTAACCTTCTGTAAATTAGGTTCTCAGCAACTATAAACGTGGATTATCATATAGAACTTGTGTTTACACATTGTTTTGCATTTAAAGCTGTGGAGTCCATACCAGTATAATATTTATGATAATGAACAAAGCTCTTTTGTACTGAAAAGTGGTATTACCATGTCTATACTATTTTAAATAACTGAATGGACTTAAATGGATGATGATCAAAACACTGCTAATTCAACATAATTATTTACCTTCCAACCTTCTCTAATTGAGGGCCTATACTGCAATAGATGGAGAATTATATGCAGAAATAGTGTTCCTGTGTGTTTTATGCATTTCAAGTTGTAGAGTCAGGATCAGCTTTTTGTTGATTGTAGCGATTGTAGATTTTCTATGCAGTAAAGTGGTATTACTGCACTTACAATATGGTAATACATTGTTGTCTTCAATTTCATAATCATGTTAAAAAGGTGGCAATCCACTTACTATAAAGGTAAAACAACTACTTTGCCTGTTGTGTGTATTTTGCATTCTATATCTCTTGGGAAACCCCTATTTCAAGCATTTGCTTACTTGCTCACTGAGGCCTTAGGCATACGAGTTGTTACTCATTTGCAATATCATATACAATATTTCCATTATTGTGCACTAGTATTACATTTATTGTGTGTATTTTGATTGTATGCATTTAGCTCATATATATTCATGTATTCATTTGAATAGCTTGTGCTTAGGAAGGTATACTTTTTCTCAAAATAAACGTGTTAGATGGCATAATTGAGCTGTTCACATGTCTCTCTGTGACCCTCAAAGGGTTCCCATATTCAAAGACAACAGTGAGCAGAGTGTTTTCTCGCAGAGCTGCGCCAAGGTCATCATTTCACAAAAAGTCCTTCTACAAAGGTATCATTTTCCCTTACCTCATGGACTCGCCAACAGACTGGAAAATAGGATGAAGTTCAGGTAGGCATCTGCGCTGCCTAAATGGAAATATTGAACCCTCACAACAGTGTACCGTTGATGCCTAATGGTTAGGCATGTATAGATCCTTTATAATGGACTACACATACTTGTCCGCTTTTATATTATTTACATTCTGTGCTTTCATGTTAGCTGTGATGTTATTGAATTCTTCAATTATACTCTTACACATACTCATATTGATATATATGATCTTTTCATCAAACATGATAAATTTGATATAGGATGTAGTGACCCAACAGTAACAATTTTTTGATGAGTGATTGGGTCTTTTTTTTTGATGGGTGCAAAGCAGACTCAATGCGCATTTCGACAGAAACACTGTCTTCATCAGGAGTTCCACCTCAGAATGTTGTGCTCTGTAAAGAATAAGATATGCATTTATATCATATACATGAAAGTATTAAGTGTCACTATTGTACATTTATTATATTAATTACATATTGTGGCAATGACCCATGATTAAAAAAGAATGTAATATCTCACATTGTCTTCTTAGGGAAAAAGAGAGCCTGACAAGCAATTAACTTAAAGACAAACATTTTAACGATCTCCCGAAACATATAACATTGCAGACATACAAGTGATCACTATTACTGGTGATATACATTTTTCCTGTAAATTTCATATTAACAGTTTCAGAACCGCTAACCAAGTGAAGATAATTAACATCCTTGAGTAGAAGATGAATAAAAAGTATTCTCCAGGATAGGTATTCTATTGAAAAAAACATACATAAAGATCAAAAAATGTATGTTCCAAATGATTGAAGCCTTAAGGTTCCAAAAGCATTGTTTTAGACATGACAATAGTAATACAAATATATTACCGAAACTGTCAAGCTAGTATATGCAGACAAAGCAGCTGTTTGCAGTAGTACAGGTCGGGAAACGATGTTGTAACATCAAATTTTGTGTTTGTAAATCCAAAGGCTTCTATGAATTTCTAGAAGAGAATATCAAAACAGAAAAGCAAAAAGGAAACAGACTGTCCATTACGCCCTATGTACATCTTTTAGTGCATAAACAGATTTGATTATGAGAGCGCGGTGACCCGGACCAGTCACACTGTATGTTTACCTTATGCAAGGATGGCCTTTCTCGAGCCCAAGATGTGGCAAAAGGTAACCAAAAGCTCAAGAGAAAACGCTCTGAACAAGCAAAACCGTTAACACCTGAGATGTAAAAAAATACAAATCGACAATAAAAGGGATGTCAAAAGTCTGTCTATGAATATCTAAAAAGAACATACCTGCTTAAAAACATGTATTTAACTGGATGGTCGAGCTGCTAGTCCTTTTGATAGCGAGAATGGATACTATAACAAAAACCACAAGAAGAGGTTTGTATCATTAGTGGAGAAATACTCACAACAAAATTGTTAATCATATTTGTCAGGTTAGCGAAAGGCTACACAATGCCATGAACAGAGAAGATGCAGGCCCAGATGCATCAAAAGGAAAATCTGGTCGCAAAGGGGCAGATTCTCAGAATCTGCCCCTTTGCGAGCGGTATTTTTGCATTTGGGCTTCATCATCCCAAATGCAAAAATCGCAATTTATGGAATCTCTAAATTGACATTCGTTAAATTGCGATTGCATTTAAGGAATCCCAAATTGAGATTCCTTAAATGCAATGCAACAAAGTAAAAAAATTAGCGATTTCGCTAATAGGGGGAGCAAATTACCATTAAGTTAAACTTCATGGTAATTTGCAAAAACTTTGAAAAATGCACTTTTGTGCATTTTTCAAAGTTTCATGTTGCGCACACACATGCCCTTAGGGCATGTGTGTGCGCAACATATGTGCACAGATTAATTTCAGGGGTGCAACAGGGTGTTCTTTGGACACCCCTGCACCCTTGAAATTGCATTCTCAATTTGCGATTCGCTAATTGCAAATCGCAAATTGAGAATGTCTTCCCATTCATTCCCATAGGCCTCTAGGCCCATAGAAATGAATGAGGAGGAATTCCTTAATTGTGAGTCTCAATTTGCAAGTCGCAAATAAGGAATATTAAGAAATCGCAATTTTTTTTGCGATTTCTTCATGCATAACATTTTGCTATTCCTTATTAGCGAATCCTTATTTTTCGCTAATAATGAATCGCAAAATGGATGCTTGATGCATCTGGGGGGCAGTTACTTAATGATATTCTGCCGAAGTCATAAATGCCCACATAGTGTGAACATATTGAAATGGAACATGCTATTCGGAAAAAAAAAACACGCACTCGCATCAATGTAATTACAGTTATACTGCAACAAGTACAAAACTGTTTATCAAAAAAGCCTGACAAACGATAATTCTAGAGCTAACAACTCTTATCAAGAGTTAACATTAAATAGTGGGAACTTTGTATTTAAAAAAAAAAAGTGTACTCTTAAAACTGTATTTCGATATGCGTATATATTTACAAAAAACGCATTGATAAACCAAAGTGTGTGCAAAGAGGACTCGTGCAAAAGCTCAGGCCCTTCTTACCAGATACAACGGTTCACAGAAATATTGCAGCTCTGTTTTTAATGCGGCAATCACCTGGTGGGGCAAAGAAAACCGGCGAGAAACAAACGGCGTCTACTGTCTTGTTTTCGTCTATCAGATTCCTCCTGACAGTGGTGAGTTTTTGGATACCGAGGCAGTAGCCTCATTACTCCACATTAATTTAGAATTTTTTAGTCGCTATTTAGGTTGTCTTATTGATGTGTGACGCTTTGTCACAGTTGAGGTTGTATCACAGGGTCAGCTCAGTGATGGGCCGCGGGTAGCGGTCAATTGAGTTTGCAGAATTGTCAGCATGTTTCCTCAAAGAGTCTCATCTTTGTCTATCTAGTACCTTCTGATAGTGTTGAGTTTTGGGTGCCTGCCGAGGCGATTATGCCGTCAGGCAGTGATGAGTTTTGCGTACCTGCCGGGCGTTTGCCTTCGTACAGTGACGAGTTTTTGGATGCTGCGTTGCTGTTTCAGTTTCACAAGGTTAGCGCTTCGATGGGCTGCGGGTAGCGGTCAAATGGGTTTGTAGAGATGTCTGCGAGTTTCCTGATCAGTGGGTTTTCTTTTTGATCCAATCCTTTGTAGAATGTCCTGTTGAGTTTGAGAAGATAGTCGTTCAACATCCCAATGCCTAGGTCTCTGTGGAGGTCTGCTGTTCGTGTGATCATAGGAGCACCTGCTGCAATCCGTAAGGCCTTGCTCTGTAGTCTCTGTAGGTTTTTCCGATGATGCAGGTGGCAGCCACTCCAAACTGGTGAAGCGTATGTCATAGTTGGTCGAATTATTGCGGTGATTGCTCGCACCTTGCTCTGCATGGGCATCGACTTGGTCTTCAGGAGAGGGTATTTGTTCTTCAGAAGAGGGTGAAACAAACGGCGTGAAAATACAATGTATTTAAATACTAGCAGGGAGGGTCACATGGCCCATGACGAGATGTAAAAGGCGGAGCCATGCCCGGCCAAAAACAACAAACACAGAGATCTCAAATAAGAGGTACTGCAGTCTACATGGCATAGAGAAAGATTGCATAGATCTAGTTTCAAACAAGTATGAAGAAAGCTCCAATAATCAATACAAACAATCAGACTATGGTAAAGAAGAAATATAAAATCTGCCGCTAACTCGCTGTGCATATAATCATACATGCTCAGCAGGATATAGGTAATAACAAATACTTTAAAGAAAAATATTCTAAGAAGAGTCACCAGATTAGAAGGTGTTGTAAAGACTTGATATGAACATTCTAAGCCCTAACATTATTTGAAAAAAACTGTGCATATATCCATGAAAGCACAGCGAACAATTGTAAGGGTAATAGATGTACTGATGCCTGAAACAGACATATAACCTATACCACGGAACCATGAATCATACTAACAGTTGTAACGTATGGCTTGGTCCCATGGGATCTCAGAATTTAACCTATTTATAGGTGAGTGCAACGAAAAAATCTAAATACTTCTCTGCGCTTTCTTATTGATTCAGCTTGTTGAGTGTTTTTGATTTACATTTTTTCCAAGATTAACCATCTTATGTCAGTCTCACGGTGGTTCATTTCTACATAGTGTTTAACTATCGGTGCAGTTCGTTTTTTTATTTTGATGACCGAGCGATGTTCTGTCAGGCGCACCGAGAACTGTTGTGATGTCTCGCCGACATATCCTTTGTCACTAGGACAAAGTAATAAATATATGACATTGTCTGTTTTACAGTTCGTAAAGGTCTTAATTCTCTTAGTTTGATAAGAGAATTTGTCTGTAACTATCGCTTCATCGCACGCCTTGCAGTGGGTGACTGCCGCCCAGCGTTTTTTGTATAAATGGCGGTTTGGATTGCATTCTGGAATGGACCACTAGATCTATAAGATTTTTATTTCATTTGTGGGCAAACATAGGAAGTGTCCTGTCTGATTCAGAATTGGTATTGAGTATGTGCCATTGGGCGTTGATTGTTTGCCGAATCTTTTCATTCACAGATGAATGTCTGGTGACACATACCAGTTGTGGGGGATCTTTTTTTGTATTCGTTTGTAATAAATGGTCTTGATCGTAAAATCTGGCCCTTTTATATGCCTTTCTTACAGGTCTCCTGGGATAACCACGGTCTATGAACTTCTGTTTCATTGCTATTGCCCTCATGTCAACATTAGATAACACAACATTTGTGCTGCACTGTTTATCAGCATTTGTTACCACCAATGTGTTGCAGAGTGTCTTATTCCTTACATTCTCTTACACAACCTCAGAAGTCAGAACGACAATTGAAAGAAAGTGAATACATGAAGAAATTGAGGTGGGTCCAGGCAGTGCGCACGTGGGTGCTGGTGAGCTGGATATGGCAATTCAACATAGTTCGAGGTGGTTTGGATCAGTTTTAGAAGAAACACTATTTAAAGGATGTCCTCTTAAATTGATTACCAATGTCTAGTCTTATGAGGATATCCTGAAATTGTGGCCACCAATGTAAATAAATTAGTTAGTTAGATTTTCTTTTTTCTTTACCAATCTGTTTTACCACTGATCTTTATAACCATTTTCACACCTCTGATGTAATCTTCTACCTCATTACTGTGTGCGGTACAAAAGGGGGTGGTGATGGACGGAGCATCTGAACCAATCAAACACTCACAACCAGTCAACAGATCTGGGTTTAATCCATTACCGTTCTTTAGCCCACTCTGCCACCCCAGTTCAGACATGCCATATGCAAATCAGTCTGACCCTGTGCCTCCTGGGAACAGTCCAGCCCGAACTGCCAAGCCATGCCTTCCCTGGACCGGAAACAAGCTTTCTAGGACTGGTTTCCGTCCATCACCATCCCCTTTTGTACCTCTTCCTTACTGTGTGCTGTATTGCTCCTAGGATTGCTTTGTTAAAAAAAACATACACAAGGGGCGTGGTTTGCTGAGTCAAGATGGTGGAAGCACTCTAAGAGTGCTCCCAGACCCCTCCGCCATCCGCCCGCAATCCTAACCTTAAACCTGCCATCATGCACTGAAACTTGCTGCTCACCAGGCGCAAAATCCTAGGCGGAGTACCTGGGAATGTGGAGCTTCACATCACATCATCCCGTTGGTGTGGACCGGTCTGCCATATCTTGCAGACAAGATGGCGGCTCCCTTCTAATGAGTGCGGTGCCGGCAACCCTTGGAGTGCCCTGCCAGGTCCTGCATGGGTCCTCTGCGTGAGCAGGGGGGCTCCCTGGAGGTAGCACCTTGCTCGGGAGCGGCTGCCGGCCCGTGATGGCGCTGGGCTCCTTCTCCCCGTCTCATGGTTTCTATCACCGGTGCTGGAGGTGGTGGGCCTGGCGTAAGGCGACCCAGCGGCCCATCTCAATGGTGAGGGCCTGCTCGTGCCCCATCCCCTCCGGCGGCGCGGCCGCGACACCAGCTGCCATATCGGGCAGCAGGAGGACTGAGGATTGAGGCTGCCATCCTCTGCGCACCGAGGGGAACCGCTGATGACCCCCGAGCTGTGGAGGGGCGAGTGGCGGAGCGGGTGAATCCCAGCAGCTGTGAGCCCGCCCGTGCCCCTGCACGCTACGGCGGCAGAACCGCAAGACCAGCTGCCATATTGGGCGGCAGGGGCCGAAGATTGAGGCTGCAGGTTCCGGTGCACTGGGGGAGCCGCTGAAGACCCCGAGATGAAGGTGTGGAGAGCGATGGAGCGGGTGAGTCCTGGCGGAGGTGGGGGTCCAGGGACAGCTGTTGGGGGCCCCCGCACATGTAGGAGGCCAACTGTAGTGGGGGCCGATCTCTGAGTGGCCCTGCTCATCATCTGGCCTGGCGAGATCTCCTTCCCCCTCTTGGGTCACACACTGCCTGGGCCAGCTCCCCCCGAGGCCCTGTGGAGGCATTGAGACCGCGCTTCGGACCACGTGGCGGTCCCTGGGCTGGAATAGCCCTGAGCTGATCCTCTGCTGCATAACTCGAGCGGCAGGAAGTCCGTGACTGGGCCCCTCTCCCACCCTCTTGGCCACTGGGTGGCCGCCCTTGGCCTGATGACTGCGCTGGAGCGGGTACAGAGAAGGGCCTTCCCTGTCTGCGCACTACGTCCTGGTCCCCCTCTGGCCACGTCAACGTCTGGGGACCCGCTGCTGGGGGCTTTCAGCCACGTGCATCGAGCGGCGCGCACATGCATGTGAGGGCCTCCATCGGGGGCCCGCCCTGTGTCTCCTTTGTCCCCGAGTTACTCACGTTGGGCGGTGGTTCTGGAGCGTCGGACCCCCACCTACGCCGTTGTACTCTGGAGTTGCGGCCTCGGGGGAGGTAAGGCTGCCTGTTGCCTCTCCTGCTGCCGCCTGGGCTAAGTGTATCCTGGCTCTGGTGGGCGGGGGCCTTCTGCAGCCCCGGCTCTGGACTCTCTCCTTTCCTCTCCCTCTCCCCATCCCGTCCCTTGCTCCTTAAGATCTGTCTTGTCTGGGGTGGCGGAGTTGGCCACACATATCGGGCGGCGGCAGATTGGCCCGGGCCACACTTTCACACTGGTTACTCCCCCTGCCTGATCTTGATCTACCTATTGGGGTCTGCTGGTCCCCCACTGTGAGGTCCACCAGCGAGGATTCCAGGCTATGTGGCTCTTCGGGGTGCCACCATGGGCAGAACAGACATTTCGGCAAAGTCCCCTGCCACCCAAACCAAAATGGACCGTTTCACCGCCTCGGAAGTGGGCGCGACCAGGGGTGCCGCAGAGCAGGAGTTTCCACCGTCCGTGGACTTGTTCAATATCTTGCAAGCCATCTATACTTCACAGACCTCCGTTGATGCCAAGATCGTGGAGGTGCGAGTGGACATGACTCTCATCCGGCAGGATCTCCAAAACGCCACAACCCGGATCAAGGAGACTGAAATCCGAATCTCCACTGTGGAGGATGACGAACAGCAACTTAACCCCTTCGCTGCTCATGACGAGCTCAGCTCGTCATGAGGCACGGTTGAGCTGTGTTCATGACGAGCTGAGCTCGTCATGAACAATGGGAAATAAGGGAATTCAGCACAGGAGGAAAATCTCTCAAGCACCCAAGGTGTTAAGGGACAGGTGGCCCGTCTCCAATCGCATACCCAGGAGTTGCACCGCAGGGCAGAGGATGCAGAAATCAGGTCCCGGCGCAACAATCTCTGCCTGGTGGGTTTCCCGGAGGGGGCGGAGCAGGGCCTCACAGTGGACTTTCTGGAAAAATGGCTACGATCATGGGTCCCCGAGGTCTCTCTTTCTCCGTGGGTCACAATTGAGCGGGCCCACTGGTCCCTGGCCCCTAAGCAGTGGCCAGGTGTGGCCCCCGACAAGTCATAATGCGGGTCCTCAATTTCAAGGACCGGGACACCATCCTGTCTGAAGCCCACAAACAGCAACTCCTCCACTCCGAAAATCGCGAAATCATGATTTTTCCGGACTACACTTGTGAGGTCCAGAGTCAGCTCGGCTCCTTTGGTGAAGTTAAACAAAAACTGAGGGCGCTCAACATCCAGTATCGGCTCCTTTTTCCAGCATGCCTGAGAGTGGTGTTCGCTAACAAGACTTTGTTCTTTGACACTCCAACAGAGGCCTGGACCTGGGCGACGGAGGAGCGCCCCTTGAGCATTGATGGCCGAACTCCACTCCTGGTGGGTGGTGGAAGGTGGAACCATTCACCTCATACCTTTTGCTCCCCAACCTCAAGACAACCGCTCCCGCAGGCGCTGGGGGCAGAGACGGGCCCGGTCAGATTCCCTGCCGGGCCATTCCCGACCGCCAATACTGCTTTCTGATGAGCCCTCAGCCGGAAGGCGCTCGGGGTCATCCGACCACTTGGACCGCGGGGGTACTATGTCCCGACCCTCTTTGCATGATCTCCCGGACACGGACCTCTCATGCAGCCTGATGCTTCTGAAAGATCCTGCTTGAACTCGTCTCTGCCTGCCAGGCTTGGCTCCGCAGCCGGAGGCCGTGCTCGGTCTCACAGTATTCGTTTTCTTCCTGACCGACTCGTTTACGCACATCCTGCCATGAAGAGGGGTCCTCCACGCTTTCCCATTCCCAAGCGTTTTAGTTTGGTTGTTCATTCACTGGTCATTGTTAGGGCGACAGATGCTTCTGTTCCTGAAGTGTAGGGTGGGGGTGGGACCGTTGTTCCGAGTTTTTTCTTTAGTTTTGTTTTCTTTGTTTTTTAGGTTTGTTGCACCAGCAGTCACAAGAGAGCCTGACTTGCACCCTGTAGGACAGGCAGATCAGTCCTCCCATTTCGGATTTATAGCCGCACTGCCACACCTGCTACCATGTCTGATACACCTTTAGTAGGCAACTCCCTGCGCATCATGTCTTGGAACGTTCACACCTTCGATGCTCATGACGAGCTCAGCTCGTCATGATGTACACCTCTCATACACTCATGACGAGCTGAGCTCGTCATGGAGCATGGGTTTCTGAATATTTCAGCACCCAGCGGGAATTGCTCTAGCAGCCATGGAGTTAATGGCCTCTTAGACCGCTTTAAATGCATGGCTGTCTTACAAAATGCACAGCGCCTAGAGGTGGACATTTTACTCTTACAAGAAACACACCTGATTAGTAATCACTGCTCCTTTTTGTGGCTATGACAGGACTTGGCATTTGTGGTTCACTCGGGGTTCTCGAGGGGTGGCGATCCTGGTGAAATGCTCCCTTCCCCTTGTGACTGTGCAGACGACTCTTGATTCCCAGGGCACTTTCGTGGCCCTTAGCGGCACACTAATCGGCAACCTGCTCAATCTTGTGTCACTTTACTCTCCTCCCTCAATGCTGTTGGCGACCCTAGCCAAATCTGTTGACCTCTTGTCATCCCTACCCCTAGGTCCCACATTCCTCTGGGGCGAATTTAATGCGGTCTACTCACTCGACCTCGATACGACTGGTCCCCGTCCCCTAGCAGAATCGCACAGGCAAAACAGCTGATGACTTGGTCTGCATCATTGGGTCTATGTGATGCCTGGCGCGTATGGTACCCACAATCTAAACAATTTACACACACCTTGGCGGCACACCACACACAGGCACGCATTGACGCCATCTTTGTCCCATCGGAGGGGCGTGGCTTGGACGCCGATCGGGATGGCGGCGTGAGCTTGCAGCTCCGCGCAGGGTCCCGATATTTCTCCTGAAAACTACACCTGGGGCGACCCCTGATCGGCGCAACTGGCCTGCGAGGTGTTGGGGAACCACTGGAGAGCGGCTGGGAACTCTTTGGGGACCGCTAGACACACGGAGACCTAGTAAGACGACGCCCGAGGTGTTGCCCGGAGTGTGAAGAAAATGGCGGCGGCGAGGGTCGATGGTCTCTGAACCGAAACTGAGTAGAGTTGGCATTGGCATGCGGGGTGGCCCGCCTATGCGAGATCGGAGTTGCGGGCACTGCTGGCACGGACCTGAGGAGCGGCGAGATTGGTGACCAACATTGGATTGGTGTACTGGAGGCACGCACTCCTCTATTTCCCCCCCCCTCCCCCTGGTTCTGACGACAGTGGGGCGGACAAACTTTTGATTCTTAGAGTTGCTGGCACAGCGGAGGCACTCTACCACGATCGTTGCTGATGCGCACGTCCCCTGGGCAGAGGATATCGGGCCCTGGTGAGGTCCGGGACTGCCCGTGTAACGGCGACAGAGACACCTAAGATGGCGGCTGCGGGAGGAGCGGCCATCACGGAGCAGGGCCGGGAGGTTTCGGCCGCGCTATCCCAGGTCGGCGAGGCCTCCCCGCCGATGATGGACCAGGAGCAGAGACTAAACCGGCGCCTGGATGCTATTCTGGATGCCATCACCTCGACCAAGGAGGCATTGCAGCAGGACATTGCGCAGGTTGCTACGGGGCTGGGGCTCCTGAGAGCGGATCATGCCAAGTTGGCGGATAAGGTTAAGGACCATGAGCAGCTGCTATTAGACCTGAAACCGGCAGTGGTGACCGCGGAACATAAGATAACGGACATCCTGACCCGGCTGGACCCTTTGTAGCGACGAGCGGAGGATGCCGAAAGCCGCAACAGACGGAACAACGTGCGGGTCGTAGGCCTGCCGGAGAGAATTGAAGGGGAGGATGCGGTGGCCTACATGGAGAACTGGTTCCGGACAGTGGTGGCACCGGAGGGTCTCACTTCCATCTTTACGTTAGAGCGAGCACACAGGGTGCCGGCTCGCCCACCAGCGCTTGGCCGCCCCCCTAGACCGATGGTGGTGAAGCTCCTCCATTATAAAGACCGGGACCTCCTCATCCAGAAAGCTCGGGCCTCGGGTCCGTATGATGTGGAAAACAGCCGAGTCACGATCTTCCCGGACTATACTCAGGCGGTCCAGAAGAATAGGGCATCCTTCCTGGCGGTGAAAAAGGAGCTGAGGGAGGAGGGCATCCAGTATTCCTTGTTCTTCCCGGCCAAGCTGCGGATAATCCTGGATAGGAACACTCATTTTTTTCAAAATCCGGATGAAGCGTGGTCGTGGTTGGAATCGTATCGAGCTGGCACGGACAGGACTGGCAAAATTCAGCGAGAAAGGCCTAAACCGCCTCAGGTCCGGAAGTCTCAACGGATTCGCTCCCGCAATAAGTTTCAGCGAGCGAAACGGGAGGCCCAAATGGCTGCGGACAAAAGAGGGGCGCTGGCAGCGATGGCGGCCATCACGAGATCACAGCAGGAGAGTGACTTGGCGGCTACGGACTCTGGTGAGGACGGTGGCAGGACTGGAGAGGAATTTTCGGAGGCGGAGAGCTTGAAGGGGCCGGTGGTCACCCTCCAGACGTCTGATGAGATTTTTCATGGCTGACTCTTATATGGGACTTGGGACACTGTCTCTTGTGGGGAGGTATCCTGTTGGCACTAAATGGGTCGCCAGGTAGGGTGAGGCATCAGCATTGCGGGATGGAAGGCGCGGGGCGCGGGCTCCGCCTGCCCGGGGTCGGCGATAACTCACCCCCTCAGGGCCCTTAAGGCCTTCTGTGGTGGCGACCACAGGTTAGTCGGATGTGTGTTTTGTTTAAGGTTTGGATCGGGGCTGACACTGGGTTTGTAGGCTCTGTCCTGGGGAGTGGGGTTTGGGGAGTTATTTCTATGGTTCGTTTGGGGGGGGCAACTGCTATGGTGTGGGAATTGTATGGCTATACTTGAACTGGATCACTCTACGTTGGTATGGGGACGTTACCTAACTTGAACTGCCTAACACGGAATGTCCGAGGACTGCGAACTATTGTCAAACGCCACAAAGTGCATGCTTATTTGGTGAGGCGGGGGGTTCAGGTTGCCATGTTGCAGGAGACTCATTTAACTTAACAGGAATGCATCGCATTACAGAAGAGATGGAGGGGTCAGGTCTTTGGCACCACTTACTCCGCGTTTGCTAGAGGGGTGCTGATATGGGTGCGAGCGGGGATACCGTTCCAGGTGCTGAATCAATTGGTGGATCCTGAGGGCAGATATGTGGCGGTGGAGGGGAGGTTGTATGGTCGGGATGTGGTTTTCAGCTGTGTATACGCTCCAAATGTTGATCAGGCCCGCTTCTTTGATGGTTTATCCGGCTCCTTGGCCTCTTTCTTGGCGGGGCCTGTGATACTGGGGGGGGACTTTAACTCGATCACAGATGTGGTCTTGGATAGATCCACCCACCACTGGTCGATTCCCCTGTACGTAAGTTAGCTGCACACAGGAAGGATTGGCAGGAAAGATGGGGACTGTTGGATGTGTGGCGGGAACAACACCGGGGTGGTAGGGATTACTCCTTTTTCTCAGCCCTCCACACTTTACATGTTAGGATCGACTCGGTCTTGTGCAGCGGGTCCCTAGCCCCATTGGTCTCCCATACGGAGTACCTGGCCAGGACCATCTCGGATCATAATCCTCTGCTGGTGCACGTCCAATGGCAGCGGGCGCGCTCCGCGATTCCAACATGGCGGCTCCGGCCCGACACCCTGGAGGACTCGGTGTTTAGTGACGCGGTCCAACGGGGCATAGATCAGTATTTTGATGAGAATGAGGGGACAGCTACTGATAGGTCCACTGAATGGGATGCGATGAAAGTGGTGGTGAGAGGAGTATGCATGGGTAGGTTTTCGAATGCTCGAATGTCGGTGTTGAATGCGCTTGCCAGTGCGGAGGAGAAATTGAGGGATCTGGAGCGGCGCAGGCCGGACCGACCGGATTTACAGGCCCGGTTACTGGAAGCAAAAGAGGTGGTGGCTACTGAAACGGAACGGCTGCGGAGCTATGACTACAGACAATATGCCATTAGAGCGCATGCTGAAAGGGATAAGGTAGGCACGTTACTGGCTAGGCTCGCTAATCCTGAACTCAGAGGCTGCCCGATCTTGAGCATCAAAAATTTACTGGGGGAGACGGTCTTTTCACAAACGGCGGTGCTGGAGTGCTTTCGGGCCTACTATGCTGAGTTGTACGAGAGCCAGTTAGGAGTGGAGGCTTGGGAAATCGCGGAATATTTTGAGTCGATGCAGCTTCCGGTGCTTGACAATGACGATGCAAAGGACTTAGGTGGACCTGTCACGCTGGCCGAGATTAGGGCGGCCATTAAACATATGGCGAGGAATAAAACACCCGGGGTGGATGGCCTGCCAATAGAATTTTACCAGAAGTATGTTGATAGCCTGGCACCCAGACTACTGGTGGTGTATGAGGAGGCTCACAGGTTGGGGGGTCTGCCCGGATCAATGAGGGAGGCACTGATAGTACCGTTGCTGAAACCCGGCAGGGAAGCGACTGATGTGAGGTCTTACAGGCCATTGTCCATGTTGATGGTGGACTATAAGATTTTAAGCCGTATCTTGGCCACTAGGTTGGCCCCACATATGACCAGACTGGTGCACAGGGACCAAGCGGGGTTTATCCCCACGAGGAGCACGGCGCTTAATATTCGCCGGCTGATTGGGATATTGGATGGTGCAGCGGACACGGACGATGCCCAGGCGGTGTTATCGGTAGACATTGAGAAAGCTTTTGATAGTTTGGAATGGGTCTATTTGGATGAAGTCCTGGTGAAGTTCGGCATTGGTGAAGGGTTTCGCAGATGGACGAAGGTGTTGTATTCCTCGGCAACGGCGCGAGTACGTCTGGGCACTCTGGTGTCTTCGGCTTATCCAGTTGGTAGGGGGACGAGACAGGGGTGCTCTCTCTCCCCCCTTCTGTTTGCACTGGCGATGGAACCACTGGCGGTGCGTGCCAGGTCGGGAAACATGTACGCAGGGATTGCTAGAGGCGGGCAGTTGCACTACATATCATTGTATGCGGACGATCTGCTACTGTACATGGAGGATACGGAACGAGCTCTGGAAGGGGCGATGGAAATGCTGTCTGAGTTTGGTCAGTTGTCGGGCCTCAGGGTTAACTGGACGAAGACTTGTGTCTTTCCGCTTAGGGCGGCCGCGCCCTGCCCTGCCCGTGATATAGGGGTGGTCTGGGAGCCATCTTGCTTTACTTATCTGGGAGTCCGTATCTACCACGAGGTCGCGGACCTCTTAGAGGGTAATATTGGGCGGTGCGTACGGGCGCTGAGAGGTTGCATGTCTTTTTGGGCCTCCCTCCCTCTGTCGGTATTGGGTAGGGTTGCTCTGCTGAAGATGGTGGCGCTCCCGCGGCTCTTGTACTATTTTCGCACGCTGCCCATTTGGATTCCGCAGAGGATCTTTAGGGACTTGCGGACGATGGTCATTGACTTCCTTTGGGGGCATGGTCGCCGTAGAGTGGCACTGAACACGTTGCTTCGCCCCAAGCTTGAGGGGGGGATGGCAGTCCCTGACTTTGAGTTGTATTACTTGGCCGCGCAGCTTCAGGTTCTCACACAGCATGTGGCTAGGGTGTTTAGAGGGCCGGAACAAGACCGAGAGCAGGGGATACAACGCCATGTCCTGGCATACATAATCATGCAGCAGAAACTGGAGTTGCGAGGCCTTACCATGGAGGAGAGGACGCTCAGGTTATGCTGGCAGAGGAGTCTGAGGAGAGCGAAGGCGTCCCGACCGTATGCCCCGGAGATACCGATAGGTATGCTAACTGCGCTGCCGCATGGGGGCGACTGGTCTCCATTGCTGGAGTGGGAGGAGCTGGGACTGCAAGTGGTGGGGGATTTGTATATTGATGGGACGCTGGTGCCCTTCCAAACGCTACAAGAACAGTTTGGGCTGCCGGAGGGGAGCTTCCTCTTGCATGCGGCCGTGGTGGCGGCCATGCAAAAGCATTGGAAAGGGGGGCTCATCGAACCGGAAACGACTATGGCTTGCCAGTATGTAGTGATGGCCGCCGGCACCTTTAAAGCGGTGACCTGCCTCCATAATAGGATGTTGCATGAGGGGCTAGAACCGCTCCTGGGCCTGAAAGCGAAATGGGAGGTGAGCATAGGAAGGCCCATTCCGGACACGGTGTGGGGTCATATCCTTAAGCGTACATGGAAGGGCACGAGGAACGCACGCTTCCAGCAGGTGCATTTTTATGTGTTGCATAGGGCCTACCTGACCCCGGAGAAGATCAAACGGTATTTTCAGGTGCAGGAGGCGCGGTGTCCGAGATGCTTGGCGTTGGAGGCGGATCTGGATCATCTGTTATGGGGCTGCCCGAAACTGGAGGGTTACTGGGCGGAGGTTGGGGCACTCCTCAATGCAGCGACCGACAGGGAGGTGGAGTTTGACATGGCGGCGTGCTTGTTGCTCTGGTTCCCGCACACAAAAAACACTAAGGTGACAAGTAAATTTATTGACCTGGGGCTGATACTGGCGCAGAGGGAGATCACCTGGCATTGGAAGTCCAGGGAGGGGCCGTCTGTGAGGAGATGGACGAATGAATTGCTGAGGTGGTCTGAATGCGAGAGTGTGCTCCGTATGAGACAAGCAGTCAAGCTTGACAATGAAAAGAGCCTGGAATCAGCGCGCGCATGGGAGTTGATAGTGCAGGCTCTGCGTGACTCTCTGGTGGACGATGAGGACTGAATGGATGGGGCATGAGGACACCGTGAGGCTTACGAGTATGGAGGTATTAGTAGATCTGTAGCGGGACCCATACTGGCGTTAGGAACACGGCTCACATCATTAGCGGTTGCTGGGGGGGGAGGGAATGGGTGTTGTTTTGGGGTTGTTGAGGGGTGGGTTGGGCACCGGGATCCAGGTTGGGGAGCGGAGGTAATTCCGGGCCTGTGACTGTCCTCACGGGTCTGCAGAGTTTGGATAGATAGCGGAACAGGGGCAGGAGCATGTGGCACTGTTATGTTAGGGCCCTCACAGGGACTGGGGGGCGGGATCGCAATATCGCCAAGAGACCGGGCTGTTAGACTATGCTGGACGGTGTCGGGGATGGGTTAGGTGTTGGGGGGGGGGTAAAATGCAGATACATGAAGAGATTTTCAACCAATTGTCCCTCAGGGATGCTCACTATGATGTCTTGCTGGCAATCTGGAACATTATGCCGCCCGGCCCCCGGGATACGGGCTGAATGGCTGTGTATACTCTATGTTTACTCGATCCATGCGGGGGGACACCATGAGTGTGCTGGTTGATTTATTGTATGCAATGGTTTCTAATTCTGCAATAAAAACAAATTAAAAAAAAAAAAAAAAAAATCTTTGTCCCATCGATGGACTGCATTTTGATTCAGGACATCTCACTCCTTCCAAGAGGTATCTCTGACCCTCCCCGGTGATGATTCGCATAGGAGCCCCCCCTGCCTCTATCCGGCAAACATAGAGGCTAAATGCTTGGTTCCTTTAGGACAGGGACTTTTGGAAGGTGGTGGGGCGGGAACTTAAACAATATTTTTCTCTCTAACGAAGGGTCAGTTTCCTCGCCGGGTACCTTGTGGGACGTGGGCAAGGCTACGATTAGAGGGGTCGCAAGCTTCAGCGACAGGCCCAATTGGAACAAATTACTTCATGGGAGGCGCCTTGAACGTGCCTCTGTCCGATCCCCAGACGCTTACGATGCAAGACTTCTCGCCTGGCTTCGGTCAGAGATCAAGCAGCTGTCACTGGATGCGGCCAAACTCCTTTGGCTTTCCTCCGTGACCAGGGTTTATGGTTGGGTCAATAAGAATGGCTCACTCCTTCACCGCCTTGCTACGTACCCAACGGCTAACTGTATAATTCCCGAGATTGCTGTACCAGATGGTTTAATGTGCCTTTCCCCAGTGGGGATGGTCCATGCCTTTGCCACCTACTATCACCAATTATATGAGGTTCGAGCTCCAACTCTTTCTCTCGCTGACCTGCTGGAGGTGAGGGGTGGCTGCCTTCCTAGTGTAGACCCCACTACTCAAGCTGACCTAGATCGCCCTATTACCCGTGAGGAGATCGGGGAAGCGATCGCTCTTGTTTCCTCCCGCAAGACGCCGGGCCCAGGCGGCCTCCCTCAAGAATACTAGGCGCACTATTGGGACGTTCTCACCCCTCACCTTGCTGAATTGTTTTGCAAAGCTGTGGAGAAAGGCTCCTTACCTCAGGAGACGGACATAGCCACCATTGTGGTTCTACCTAAATCCCAGCCGCCATTGTCACGGTGTGCTGATTATCGCTCTATTTACCTCATTAATACTGAGGTTAAACTGTTCGCCACAATCCTCGCCCAGCGGCGCAAACCCCACCTGTCTATTCTGGTCCAACCAGACCAATGCGGATTCATGCCCTTACGCGGCACTCGGCATTGTCTTCGCATACTGCATTCCGCCTTGGCCCACCGCCATCTCCTCACCCCGTACCTGGCGATTCTCCTGGTAGACTTCGAGAAGGACTTTAATTCGGTGGATTGAGGGTTTCTTCAGGATGTTCTTGGCAAGATGGGACTCGGTCCCTGGATTCCGGCCATGGTCAAGGTTCTTTACAACCTCCTGCGGGCTTGTGTCCTGGTAAACGGGGTTCTGTCGGAGCCCTTCTCGATTTGCAGGGGAATGAGGCAGGGTTGTCCCCTTTCTCCCTTCTCTTTGCTTTGGTGATGGAGCCCTTGGTGTCCCTGATGCGGTCTTGCGAACAAGCGCAGGGATGGGAATGGCCCAACACCGAGGCGGACAAAATCGCCCTTTATGCGGATGACGTCCTCATCTACTTAGCAGACTCCGCTCGTTCCAGCCCATATTGTCGTATTTTGCACTCCTTTGAATGGGCCTCTGGCCTCCTGTTGAACCCTTATAAATCGGTTCTGGTTCCCCTCCACCTATCCTATGAATGCTTCGACTGGCAATCTGATATACCTCGTCGCCGTCAATCCTTCAAATACCTAGGGATCTGGATGACCTTACTACCCGAGCTTAGCTGGGCACTCAACTTCACTCCCCTGGTGAAACGGGCCAAGGCGGACCTCCAAAAGTGGCAGTCAATGCCCCTTAACCCAATGGGGAGGGTGGCCCTTTTTAAAATGATGCTGCTTCCCCGCTTCCTTTACATGCTTCAGAACACCCCATGTGCTTTCCCAGGGCCTAGTTCCGCGAGCTAGACAGCATGGCCAGCAAGTTCCTGTGGAGGAGAGGTAGGTCCCGAATGGAACTATGTACCTGTAGGAGCCCATCATTTGATGGGGGTCTAAGAATGAATCACCTTTATTTACATTATCTAGCCACTCAACTTCTCTCCATACATGACTGGTTCAACGGAGGATAGTCCGATCCGGCTTACAGGCTCGAGCTGGGGGAGTTAGGCCTTGCCAAGATTCAATCCATGTTGTATGGGACCCCGATTCCTTCCTGTCTACCGGAGTTGACGCGCTCTGTTTCAACGGCTTGGTGGGCGGCATTGTGGCACACCAAATGGACACACACACCGACCCAATGTACACCCCTGTGGCGCGGGACCTGGCTCAAAGAATTTAATGAGCTTCAGGGCTTTGGGGCTTGGGACCTTATAGGTATTTTGCAATTGGGCGTTGTAAGGGTTGGGGACCACATGCGCTCCTTCAACGATCTCCAGGCCAGATACTCACTGCACCAATCACAATTCTATAGGTTCCTACAACTGCAGCACACCCTCCACACGCACCTTACAACAGGTACACGGCTTCCTTATCACAGCACGCCTGCAGCTCAGATTATATTTGGGGATCTGGGGAAGGGTGGCATCTCCCGCATTTACCGTACACTGATCAACAATGCCCCTAATTCCCTAGACCGACTGCTGGCACAGTAGGAATACTGGGTGGGCCCCTTGGAGGAGGAGGACTGTCGTGACGCTCTTATGGCCCCCAGAATGGTCACCGCATTGGCTAGACTGCGCTTGGTGCAGCTCTACTATTTATATATCACATACCTCACCCCGGTGCGCCTTCATCGGGCGAAGTTTAGTCCAACCTCAGCCTGTACCATGTGTGGCCACACCTGGTACAGGCTGAGGTTATGGTATGTGCCTGCTCCCACCTGGCGTGGTTCTGGATAGACCTCAAGGAAGAACTCACTGAAATCTTAGGGTGAGAGGTCCCCCATGACCCAAAGCACACGATCCTGGGCATCACTGATGGGTTGGATCGGTCTCGAAATGAGAAATTGTTTTTTACTACAGCTATGGTGGTTGCCAAGAGAGACATTGCGGCCTCCTGGAAATTCCCTGAGACCCCGAGTGTGGGGTGATGGCAGACTGGGGTGGATTGGTGCGCCACACAGCAGAAAGTCATGCATGTGCCACGTGGGTGCCCCAAGAAATATCATAGAGTCTGGGGGAAATGGTTGGGGGGGAGGTCTAATCATAAAGGGATTGTCCGATTTCATTTCATTTTGTTTTTATTTGTGTCTGTACACTGGGTACTGCAAATTCTTGCATGTAATCCTAGATTATTATGGTGTGGTGCTGAATGCCTGGTGCCTTCTTCCTTTTGCAAATCAATAAAAATATGTTTATCAACAAAAAAAAACATACACACAAATAAAGGTAATACAAAATGTGAAATACAGTAGCTGTGAGCTTTTTGCCTTCACTCCGGGGGGTGTGTGGATTTGCTGGGGCATAGCAAGGTGGAATTTTCTGATTGTGCATGATTTCAGACTCAAGCATTCCAAGCCTGCAGAGGAGGCTCACCCCAGCAGTGTTTCACCTGTAGGATAAATCACTTTTAAAAGGAACCGCCCCCGCCGCCCAGTCCAGTTGTTGACAAAGCAGCCATAGCCATAAATCTCCAACTAGGTCCGGGTGCTTGAGTTTAGTGAGTGTGAGTGTGAGTCTGCAGCTCCTACGTGTGCGCAAGAGTAGTGAGGGGGGATGGGGCAATGTGGCCGATATCAGTCCATGGGTTGATGGTGTTCATGACATCACACGGTGTGGTGGCTCTGACTTGGACTGTTGCTGCTTCATGTCACCATGATCAGCATCCTGATGCTGCAAAGGTCTCCTTAAACGACCCTTTTTCAATTTATTTATTTTTATTTATGCGTTTTTATATAGCGCGGACTTTACCCGAAGGCGTCAGAGCGCTTCACAATAGGAACAGAAAATTACAAATGAACAAAATTACAACAGCAGACGATAAGTTACATGAGGTAAAAGTGACAATTGTGAGCAAACAAAATACATGAGGTAGCAAACAGTGCAATACAGGGGGAAAGAGTGACAAGTGTGCAGGTTACAAGAGAAAATAAAGTACAATTAGAGGTATAATACTGCAATATATGCTAGACACAGAGGCACAAGAACAAACGTTACGTAGGCAATGGTGGCACTTGTGCAAGTATCAACAGCAAACAAAATGTGAGAGGTAGCAAAACAGTGTGTTACAAGAGAAAAGTGACGTGTGCAAGTTACAAAAGGGTACCATACACAGGAACAAGGATAATACTGCAATAAATGGTAAACACTCAAACTACCAGAACACACTGGGAAGGCACTTCCATAGTCATGGAGAATAGTTTCCAGTGATGGGAGGTCTTCCTTCAGATAATAGAAAGGGAGTGAATTACTAATCCAAATGTAATAGTTTATGCGAAGAACGTAATTTTTTTGCAAATCGAAATTTATTCTAGCTACTAAAGATTAATAGAGATGAGGATTAGTAACAAAAGGTGGGAACAAAAATAGTACATCAACCAGTGGTGACTGATGATCTTTGCAAGTGGTGGGGAGTAATACAAATCCCAGAAAACAATGCAAGCAAGCTTGAGATCTAGTCAGCAGATCATTTTGAAAATAATAGGATCAAATGGGGCATTTTAAAGCTCAAGTTTCACCTAAATGTTGTCACAAGCCTTCAACTCTGAAAGTGCACACATTAAATATTCAAGTACTTTCATTGTGTGCTAAGCCAATGAAGGCTGACCCTCTCCTGGAAATGATCGTTTGTTTACAAATGTGCAGTGGGTGACTCCCCCATATGTCAAAAATTACCTCCATCATGTCAGGGCCAGCATTACGACATGGGCGCCCTCATATGAAATTGGTGCCTCGTGCCTAGACTTGCATACAATATGGCAACAAAAGAATTTTTCTGTTGATGCGATCTACATAACATGGGTGACCTATATGTCAAAATTGACCTCTACTATGTATGGGTCCTTATTTTTTCAGGGTTACCTGCCCCAGCCCATTCCTTGTGGCACAGTTATCCTTAATGCCAAAAATGATATCCAGTAGGCACACTATTTGCTATCTGTCCCATATGCCAAAAATTACCTCTCGTGTGACAGACAGCAATTTGACATGAGTGCACCATATACAAAACATTACCTCGAGTTTACAAGTACCAGAATGTTGCAGTGGGTTGCTCTTATGCTAACAATTACATCCAGTGTGCCAGTATCAGCGTTTTGCTCTGGGTGGCCATTATGCCAAGAATGACATCTGTGTGCCAAGACATGAATTCTGCTCTGGGTGCCCATTTTTCAAGAACTCCCTCCAATATGTCAGCTCCAGCAACACATACATAAGAATTAACTTCAGTATGCCGGGCAAGCAGCAGACTCACAAGTGTAACATACTCAAATGTATACTCTCACTCAGCTATGCTCACTTACATTTACACACTCAATTAATTCTCTCTTAAAAAGCCATTCTCACAAATTCACACTCCTACGCTTCGCCCACGGAGTGTGCAGAGATTTATCTTCTTTGTGTACCGCGGAGAAGGCAAATCTCCGCACTCTGCAGCGTAGCTGAGTTGGCCAGCCCCGCCTCCACCCCCTCTATATTAACAGTGAATTCTAGTATGTAAAGTAAATTAAAACCCACTTACCTGTACTGCGGCATATCTGGGCTGCCCTCCTCCACTTCGTCGCCGTTTCTTCTGATCCTTGTGAAAACTGCGCATGCGCACGTCTCAGCAAATTTCTTGTGAGAAATGCACGTGCAGAGGCGTGCACGCATGCGCAGTTTTCAGTTGGATTAGAAGAAACGGCGACGAAGAGTAGGAGGGCAGCTCGGGGATGCCGCAGTACAGGTTAGTGGTTTTAATTTACTTTTTAAGTACTAAAATTCATTGTTAATATAGGGGAGTGGAGTTGGGTGGCGTAGCAGGGCTACACGGAGGGCCACGCGGAGGACCACAGAGTTTGTTCGTACCTCAGTGGCCATCCTCATAGCCCCCCTACGCCCAGGGCTACCAGATAGGCAAAACCTAACGCATTTACCAATGCTTGTTATTTAGGTTCCTTTGTGTGCAATATTTTTTTATTGTATTGTAATTGCATTTGTATAGCTGACGAGGCATCGAAGCGCTTTTTCGGCAAGTAGCACGCTACTCCGGGACCCATCGAGGATTAGTATTGAATTAGTATAGTGAAACATGCAAGTACATTTTAAGTGGTGGAAATGTTAGTCAGTTATTTGGATTCGGAAGGATAACAGAAAGATAGAGGAGGAAAGAAGGTTTGTATTTAGATGGCGCTTCTAACCCCTGATGAGGTGTTGAAGCGCTTTTTTTGGCAAGTAGCATACTACTCCGGAAACCCATAAAGGATTAGTTGTGAATTACTACAGTGAAATATGAAAGTAATTTGAGTGGTGGATATTAGTCAGTTATTTGGAGTGAGAAGGATAGCAGAGGGATAGAAGGGGAAGAAAGGTTTGCTTTCATATAACACCTGTTACCCCTAGTGGGTGTTGAAGCGCTTTTCTGGCGAGTAGCAGGCTACTTCGGAACCCATAAAGGATTAGTGTTGAAAATTAGTGTGGTGAAATATGAAGTAATTTGAGTGGTGGATATGTTAGTCAGTTATTTGGATTGAGAAGGGTTGGGGAGGGGGAAAAAGAAAAAAAAGGTTTGCATTTATATAGCGCTGTAACCCTGATGAGGTGTTGAAACGCTTTGTTGGCAAGTAGCACGCTACTCTGGAACCCATTAAGGATTAGTGGTGAATTAATATAGTGGAATAAGGAATTAGAAAAGTGAACATGCCAGTCTGGTATTTCGATTGAGAAGGATAGTGGAGGGATAGAAGTGAAGGATTTCTTGTTTTAAGTCATAGCAGTAGGAGGAGGCTTTTGCATGAGTAAAATGGGTTTTTGGAGGGGAAGAGTCAGAGGAAAGAGTTTAGAAAGGTTTGTTTTGGGGGATCGGTATAGTAAAAGAGGTGTCAGATGATGCAAGGAGGGGTAGAGTAGGAGAGAGTCAAGAAAGGGTTATTTTGGGGAACATAGTAGTGGTATGGGGTTTGGGATAAATGAGAGAGTGGGTGTAGAGGATATAGTGATAGATGTATAGGGTGAGAGCTAGGGTAGTGAATTGGAAAGAGTAGTAGAAAGACGTTTGAGATGAGTCCGAAAGTTGGGCTAGAAGATATATTGAGGGAAGTATAGGCTGAGAAATAGGGTAGTGCACTGGAAATGCTAAAATTGAAGAAAGTGGTAAATGTATGGATCCATAAGTACATTGAAAGTATATAGATGCATAAAGGAGGTAAGTATATGCAGATTCAAGATATTGATAGAGGTAGCGGATGAGAAATAGGGGTGTGCATTGGATATGCTTTTTCAGGAGAAAAGTAACAGACACACAGATCCAAGTACATGGAGGTACATGGATGCACAATGGAAGCAAGTACATGTAGACTTTTCTTTTTGTTTCTATAACATAATTATTGTACATGTTTATGCAAATCAATACACAAAGATAGGCACATATCTATAGTGAACATAAATGCCTATATACAGAGGGACAAATACATAGGGTGTGTATTCATGAATGATAAATGGGCAGCATTCCTGGCCCTGGTCTAAAACAGGCTCAAACAGGCACTCACTCTTGTCCTCTCCACCCTTAGCTTTGATGCCCGGGCTGAGACGCCCTAAGCCTTGGCCGTTTAGAGCCCTATTAGTCAGGTGACCCCTTCAGCCAATATAGAAGGACCCATATTATACTAGGTATAGCAAAGGACACATATTATACTAGGTATAGTGGAGGACCCATATTATACTAGGTATAGAGAAGGGTACATATTATACTAAGTGTAGAGAAAGACCCATATTATACTAGCTATGTGATGGACTCATGATAATGAGTGTAGAGGAGGCCTTATATTATACTAGATATAGAGAATGACCCATATTATGCTAGGTATAGAGATGGACCCATATTATGCTAGGTATAGAGATGGACCCATATTATACTAGGTATATAGAAGGGCAAATATTATACTATGTATAGAGAAAGACCCATATAATACTATGCATAGAGAAGGGCCCATATTATACTAGGTATAGAGAAGGGCCCATATTATACTATGTATAGAGAAGGACCCATATTATACTATGCATAGATAAGGACCCATATTATACTAGGTATAGCAGAACACCCATATTATGCTAGGCATAGACAAGGACCCATATCATACTAGGCATAGAGAAGGACACATATTATGCTAGGTCATGAGAAGACTCCATATTATACTAGGTATAACGAAGTACTCATATTCTACTAGGTAGAGAGAAGGCCCCATATTATATTAGCTCTAGAGAAGGCCCCATGTTATACTAGGTGTAGCAAAGGACCCATATTATACTAGGTATAGAGAAGGCTCCATATTATACTAGGTATATAGAAGGACCCATATTATAATAGGTATAATGAAGTACCCATATTCTACTAGGTAGAGAGAAGGCCCCATGTTATATTAGCTCTAGAGAAGGCCCCATTTTATACTAGGCATAGCAAAGGACCCATATTATACTAGGTATAGCAGAGGACCCATATTATACTAGGTATAGAGAAGGGCCCATATTATACTAGGTATATAGAAGGACCCATATTATACTAGGTATAGCAAAGGACACATTATACTACCTCTAGATACGGACCCATATTATACTAGGAATAGAGAAGGGCCCATATTATCCTAGGTATAGCGATGGACCGATATTATACAAGGTATAGAGAAGGAACCATTTTATGCTAGCTCCAGAGAAGGATCATATTATACTAGGTACAGTGAAGGACCCATATTAAACAAGGTATAGAGAAGGACCCATATTATACTAGGTATAGAAAAGGGTTAATATTATAGTAGGTATAGTGAAGGACCCATATTATACAAGGTATAGAGAAGGACCCACATTATACTAGGTATAGAGAAGGGCCAATATTATGCTAAGTATAGAGAAGGCCCCATATTATACTAGGTATAGAGAAGGTCCCATATTATCCTAGGTATAGAGAAGGACCCATATTATACTATGTATAGAGAAAGACCCATATTATGCTATGTATAGAGAAGGACCCATATTATACTAGGTATAGTGGAGGACCCATATAATACTAGGTATAGAGAAGGGCCCATATTATACTATGTATAGAGAAGGACCCATATTATACTATGTATAGAGAAGGGCCCATATTATACTAGGTATAGCAGAGGACCCATATTATACTAGGCATAGACAAGGACCTATATTACACTAGGCATAGAGAAGGAAACATAATATGCTAGGTCAAGCGAAGACTCCATATTATACTAGGTATAAAAAACTACCCATATTCTAATAGGTAGAGAGAAGGCCCCATATTATATTAGCTCTAGAGAAGGCCCCATTTTATACTAGGCGTAGCAAAGGACCCATATTATACTAGGTATAGAGAAGGCTCCATATTATACTAGGTATATAGAAGGACCCATATTATAATATGCATAATGAAGTACCCATATTCTACTAGGTAGAGAAAAGGCCAAATATTATATTAGCTCTAGAGAAGGCCCCATTTTATACTAGGCGTAGCAAAGGCCACATATTATACTAGGTATAGAGAAGGCTCCATATTATACTAGGTATATAGAAGGACCCATATTATAATAGGTATAAGGAAGTACCCATATTCTACTAGGTAGAGAGAAGGCCCCATATTATATTAGCTCTAGAGAAGGCCCCATTTTATACTAGGCATAGCAAAGGACCCATATTATACTAGGTATATAGAAGGACCCATATTAAACTAGGTATAGCAAAGGACACATATTATACTACCTCTAGAGACGGACCCATATTATACTAGATATAGAGAAGGGTCCATATTATACTAGGTATAGCGAAGGACTCATATTATACAAGGTATAGAGAAGGACCCATTATATACTAGCTCTAGAGAAGGATCCATATTATACTAGGTATAGTGAAGGACCCATATTAAAGAAGGTATAGAGAAGGACCCATATTATATTAGGTATAGAGAAGGGCCAATATTATACTAAGTATAGAGAAGGCCCCATATTATACTTGGTATAGAGAAGGACCCATATTATACTAAGTATAGAGAAAGACCCATATTATACTATGTATAGAGAAGGACCCATATTATAGAAGGAAACATAATATGCTAGGTCAAGCGAAGACTCCATATTATACTAGGTATAAAAAACTACCCATATTCTAATAGGTAGAGAGAAGGCCCCATATTATATTAGCTCTAGAGAAGGCCCCATTTTATACTAGGCGTAGCAAAGGACCCATATTATACTAGGTATAGAGAAGGCTCCATATTATACTAGGTATATAGAAGGACCCATATTATAATATGCATAATGAAGTACCCATATTCTACTAGGTAGAGAAAAGGCCAAATATTATATTAGCTCTAGAGAAGGCCCCATTTTATACTAGGCGTAGCAAAGGCCACATATTATACTAGGTATAGAGAAGGCTCCATATTATACTAGGTATATAGAAGGACCCATATTATAATAGGTATAAGGAAGTACCCATATTCTACTAGGTAGAGAGAAGGCCCCATATTATATTAGCTCTAGAGAAGGCCCCATTTTATACTAGGCGTAGCAAAGGACCCATATTATACTAGGTATATAGAAGGACCCATATTATACTAGGTATAGCAAAGGACACATATTATACTACCTCTAGAGACGGACCCATATTATACTAGATATAGAGAAGGGTCCATATTATACTAGGTATAGCGAAGGACCCATAATATACAAGGTATAGAGAAGGACCCATTATATACTAGCTCTAGAGAAGGATCCATATTATACTAGGTATAGTGAAGGACCCATATTAAAGAAGGTATAGAGAAGGACCCATATTATATTAGGTATAGAGAAGGGCCAATATTATACTAAGTATAGAGAAGGCCCCATATTATACTTGTTATAGAGAAGGACCCATATTATACTAAGTATAGAGAAAGACCCATATTATACTATGTATAGAGAAGGACCCATATTATACTAGGTATAGCGGAGGACCCATATTATACTAGGTATAGAGAAGGGCCCATAATATACTATCTATAGAGAAGGACCCATATTATACTATGTATAGAGAAGGACCCATATTACACTAGGCATAGCAGAGGACCCATATTATACTAGGCATAGACAAGGACCCATATTATACTAGGCATAGAGAAGGACACATATGTATAATGAAGTACCCATATTTTACTAGGTAGAGAGAAGGCCCCATATTATATTAGCTCTAGAGAAGATCCCATTGTATACTAGGCGTAGCAAAGGACCCATATTATACTAGATATAGAGAAGGCTCCATATTATACTAGGTATATAGAAGGACCCATATTATAATAGGTATAATGAAGTACGCATATTCTACTAGGTAGAGAGAAGGCCTCATATTATATTAGGTCTAGAGAAGGCCCCATTTTATACTAGGCGTAGAAAAGGGCCCATATTATACTAGGTATAGCAGAGGACTCATATTATACTAGGTATATAGAAGGACCCATATTATACTATACTCAGAAGCGCTTGTGTGTTGACTGGCTCCAAGTGCTGTTGCAGTGAACAGGGCTGTTAATCATTTTCTTATCTCCTCACATTTGTTGAGCATTCAAAGACCAAGATCAGCTGTTTTCAGAGGGCACCTCTTTACTCAAAGTTGCCTGCGTCGGATCAGAACTGCGCAGCACCTTATCCTGCAGCAAAGGGGTGCAGATGCAGAACGACGGATGCTACCATGGACAAATTAAATGCTCTGCTGTAGTTCGCTGTGCTGCATACACGCTGCAGGCTGGTAGGTTCACCTGAGCCTTGTTAGACGTATGCTGCAAGCTCACAAGTAGCCCTTCTCACTCTGACGCGCCTTTTCCATTAACCACCATTCCTTTGAAGCACAAGTGGGCTGTAAACATTACTGAACCAACCCGGATTAGCATTGAAATCTTTTTTTGAGTACGTTTGGTATGCAGAGCAAAGAACGCCCAGTCAGAGATCCGTTTGTTAAACTGATTAATATGTGTGTAAAGCCTCGGTTCATCCGGTGGCCTATGTTTAAAATATATGGCTCTCCACGCCCTCCCTCTGTCTCATCCAGCCTCTTTTGCCCCTCCCTCCCACGCGCCCCAGCCCAATCCAGCCAGACGGCTCTCACGTCTACTGCCAATACTGTTTATACACATTTTCACAGTTCTGGCATTTCTCCTTCTGCAGTTGAAGTACAATTCTTTAATGCAGTTCTGAATCTGACATTGCCATTATTCAAGCCAATGGTTTCACTAACGCCGCTGATGAGCTTCGAGGCTTCTAAAGTATGGCGTATGTTGACCCATCTCCTCCTCTTACCAAACACGCAGACCTGTACACCCCGGCATCACCCTGCCCCCTCTCACAGTTACACTACGTATTTGTTCTACTCACACCCACTACACTGCGCAGTGTTCTGTACCTCATTAACACGACGCCCAGGCCCTATGAAGTGAGGCCGCCCACTCTTGTGTGATTGAGAGTTAGTTAGGCTGTGCAGTGTTCCTTGGATGTCTCCCTGGACGGAGGCCGAGAGGTGTGCAACAATTCACTTATGGTCACAACCAACTTGAGCCAGTCGGAGGCTGTAGATATCAACCTACAGAATAACATATTATGCTGTGGTTTGTCAGGTTTTTTATCTCTGTGTCATGCTTAAGTACGCTTGCAATCACATGAGTGCTGCATAAAAACATATAACATGAAAAAGTGAGTGCGGCATGAAAGATACTGTTCAGAAGGTTTCATTATAATTGATTGTTGTTCTGCAGCCCCTCCAGTGCTTAATTTGAGCCTGTGTTTTCCGGTGCTCAGCAACGGCACTTAACCCCTTCCATGCTGCTGACGGAACGGTTCCGTCATGCACTACGGGTGAGCTGTGCGGATGACGGAACCGTTCCGTCATGACTCCGCCCGCGCAAGGCGGAGTCAGCATGGGCGGGGAAAACCGCCCGCACGGAAGGGGTTAATCATCAACACCAGCCCTTTTCATCAGCACCAGTTAACAACACATTCATTTATGGGGAGATTAAGTGATTTGCCTATAATCACAGAATGTTGAGCCAACACCGAGACTCAAACCTGGTTCCCCAGCTCCAAAGTCGGCCGCTCTGACCATTATGCTACATCCACTCCCCTCTTTCGTGGTTAATATTTAGGGGCATATTATCAAGGGGGTTTATCTCCGCTTTTTTGGCTTTAAAAGCCAAGAAAGCGGAGATAAAATTATCTCTTTATTACCTAGCTGTCGCTAACACCAGTTAGCGACAGCTAGTAGGAGATAGCGACCATCTTGGGCCCCACTTTGCATGTCAGTGATATTTATCACTAATGACATGCAAAGTGGGCGTGCCAAGATGTTAGCGACTGAAAACAGTTGCTAACATCGCTATCTCCTATTACCAACTTTTGGAGATAGTCGCGCTCAGCGCGAATATCTCCAAAAGCTAACACCTGCCCTGAGCAGTTCTTAGCCATGTTATCCAATGGGAGGTGGATAACATGGCTAAGAGCATTAGCTCGGTAATGCCTGAATATCGCTGACTTTTCAGCGATATTCATGCATTGCGGCGATTTTTATCGCATTTGCGGTAATACCAAGGTTTATTTGCGGTAAAAATCGCCGCAGCTCAGCGGTAAATGTTTGTCTCTAACCAAGCAATAGCGATAATTATCGCTATTGCTTGGTAATATGCCCCTTTGTCTCTAACCAAGCAATAGTGATAATTATCGCTATTGCTTGGTAATATGCCCCCGAGTTCTTTTTAGGTGGTGCTAAAAGGAGAAATGGGCTGGTGCAAGCTGACAAGAGCCCAGGCACTTATTTTTTTCAAATTAACCGCGTGACTCCTCCAAGTCTGGGGGTGCGGAAGCAACTGCTATACCCCAACTTCCAGCACCACTGGGGCTACTGAGCTCATGTGTAATCAGATTGGGTTTAGAAATGGTAACTCAGTAAGTTAAGGGTGCGCCTCTGACATCTTTGTGTTATAAAATTTGCCAGATTGCTCCATATCAACAGGACACAATCTTTCCACTCCTGAGTCTTTCCTTTAGAAATCATCACTATCTGGTGCCTTTGACCAGGTCCATAGTGGAAGCAGACACGCTCGAAACCCCGCAATGCACTAGTTTGTTAAATGATAGCCCAGGTTTGGAAGCCTGAGAGCCATCCAACATGGCACACCCAAACTACAGTGTGTGTCTTTTTTACAACTTAAGAGTCAGAAATCCTGGTAGAGGCAACTCACATTTAATCTGTACTGAATGAATGCAATGTTAATGTTAAGCTAGCTTTAGTGACACTGTTTTTTGCAGCTCTACTAAACTGTAAAAATGTGTGCTAAGGAGGCGCTGTGATGTTCCTACCGCTAGTTTACTTTAATGGTTTATTAATTTTAGGACCTTAAAAGTGTTTAAACCTGCAGCATATTATCCTCCACAACACAAATACCATTTAACATAATTACACTCATTTTGATACAATCCCACACAACATAATAATAATACACTCAAAAACACATAATTACTATCCGCATAATACAACCTCACACTATGCCACATAATTCCACTCCACAAATCCACTCCACACCACACAATTCCATGGCACACCATGCCACAACTAACAATTCCAATCCAACCCACATAAATCCACTACACACCACATACATCCACTCCAATCCATAACATATATGTGAGAGACATTTACAACGCCAATAGCCCTAACTCTCGTACTTTTTTAAAACCACCAACCACACAGATCTGGAGCTTAGCTCTAACCTATTTGTTTTTTTCATCACCAAAAAGGCATAGCTATCCACACAGTTCAATGCTACACAATTCAACTCAACACATTTCCAGTTCCCAACAATTTGACACCAAACCACATAATACAACTCAACAACACACCACATACATCAAATCCACGCCACAAAATTCAAAATTCAACTGCTCACCATATAATTAAACTCCACTACCTACCATTCCACATGATTACACTCTATAACACACAATCCCACTCCACATAATTCCAGTGCACTCAATACCACAAAATTACTATCCACATAATTCCACAGCACACCATGCCACATAAGTCCACAACACAAATCCACTCCACTCCAAATAATTCCATGCCACACAATTACACAACTAATCCAATCCAGCCCACATAATTCCACTACACACACATACATACACTCCTTAACACTTAGGTAAAACACATTGCCATCAGGGGAGAGGGTGTGGCTTAACAGCTAGGGCCGCTGACTTTGAAGCTGGGGATGGTTCCAGTCTGGCCAGAGGCTCAAACGTCCTGTGATTCTGGGAAAATCACTTAATCTCACCATGCCTGAAAATGAATGTGTCTGAAATGCAACTGGTGCTTATGTAAAGCGCTCTGATAACTTCAGGTCGCATTTTGTGCTATATAAAACTGCAAAAAAATGTCAATAGCTCTAACTCTAACAAATGCGAGACTGAATGTATTTCCTATGCTTGTTTTAGGACTTATGCCCAGGAGATCCTCTGGCTAACGTCATCACACGCCCCTACTCGCCCCTCCCCGCCGATGACCCATAAAAGGAGCCGGGCAACCACAGATGCAGCAGACACCCACAGATCCCAGTGCACAGGGCAGACCGCATCACCTGAGAGTGGCACCGGACAGAGAGAGGGCAGAGCAGCCAAAAGTGGCACCGACCCCTGAGAGTGGCACAGGTCTCCTGACAGCGGCACAGACTCCTACATACCCTAAGAGGCCAAAGGAGGTCAGAGACAGTCCAGGGACTCAGCAGCACCAGAGAGACCCCAGCAGACCGGCGCAGGAGCGCTCTAAGAGGCGGTGACCGGTGCTTGGCACGCACAGGTGGGTGAGGCACTGCCTGCCCACCGCTCTGTGCAGCTCTGCCCTCACAGGGCACACACTGTACTTGGGGCCCACTGGCAGGCACATACGTTGAAGAAACCCTGTACTTCAGCCATGTTTTGCGGGATGGTGTGTCAATGCAGGGAAGGTCACAGACAGAGCTTTTGGGAGGGCACAGTGTACTCGTTCGCGGAAAGGGAGAGTGTTGTAAAGACACCACTCGAAATGGGCTGATAGAGACTTTAGACTGGCACAGATGGAACATTTGCATTCCAGTTCTATCTCGCTGTGTGATCTTGAGCAGTTCATTGTCTCTACCATGGTATCAGTTTGCTGCTGGGGGTCTGAAATACCTGTATATGAGAGAATGTCGTGGAGCCCAATCTTTAACTGTGCCCCCCCCCCCCCCCTCACACACCACCCTACAGGGGCATCTCTACGCGGCCCTGCTTTTCCTTCACTGTGGGGCAGTGCTTTAAATGGGAAAAAATAAGTGCAGGTACTCATTACAATGAGCTAGAGGTGCAGTGAGGGGGCGGGGCTAGGGGTGGGGCTACGGTGATGATACTTAACGTTGTCAATATTAGTTGCAGCACATACCAAAACACATGAGAAATGTGTTTATATGAACAAAGCAGGCTAACTTATTACAACAAGCATTTGCAATGCAATAGGTCGCGCATTAGGAAAGTTTAAGCTATTGGTATTGTAAATGACAATTTTTTTTATTTATTTTTTGTTTTTGAAAATAGCGAAATGAATAGCTTTGTCATTTACAATGCCAATAGTTATAACTTTCGCAAATGTGACACCTATAGCATTTGTAATGCAATATGTGCTGTATTTACGTGACTTACATGTATTGATATTATAAATAACAATGGCTTTTAATTTTTTTAAATAATTAAAACTTAAATAAAAGTTATTGTAATTTATAATGACGATAGCTTAAACTTTTATAAATAACTTTTGTGAAGATTATGTTCAGTGTATGTTATTATGACGAAAATCCAAGAACAGAAGTGAAATAGAAGCATCTTTTTCTTACATTTGTAATAAAGCTTGGAACTTTGAGAGAACATATTTGAACCAGTTGTTGTTGAATGGTTGCACAGATTGATGCTGTGGTGGCGCTGAGTGATGTTGTGATGGCGAACGAGTGATGCTGTGGCGTTCAGTGAGCTGTGGTAGCACATAGTGATGTTGCGGTACCCCTGAGTGATGCTGTGGTGGTGCTAAGTGATGCTGTATGCTATGCTATGTTTTGTTTTGCTATCCTATGTTTTGTTTTATTATGCTATGCTATGTTTTGCTATCCTATGCTTTGATCTGTTATGCTATGCTATGCTGTGTTTTGTTATGCTATGCTATTTTTTATGCTATGTTTTGCTATGCTATGCTTTGTTATGCTATGCAATGTTTTTGTTATGCTATGCTATGTTTTGTTGTGTTTTATTATGCTATGCTTTGTTTTGCTATGCTATGTTTTGTTTTGCTATGCTATGTTTTGTTGTGTTTGGTATGCTATGCTATAATATGTTTTGTTTTGCTAAGCTATGCTATGTTTTGTTGTGTTTTGCTATGTTTTGTTATGCTATGTGTTGTTGTGTTTTGTTATGCTATGTTTTGTTATTTTATGCTATGTTATGTTATGCTATGCTATGTTTTGTTTTGCTATCCTATGCTTTGTTTTGCTATGATATGCTATGTTTAGTTTTGTTATTCTATGCTATGTTTTGTTGTGTTTTGTTATGCTATGCTATGTTTTGTTGTGTTTTGCTAAGCTATGCTTTGTTATGCTATGCTATGTTTTGCTATGCTATGTTTTGTTGTGTTTTATTATGCTATGCTTTGTTTTGCTATGCTATGTTTTGTTATGCTTTTTGTTGTGTTTTATTATGCTATGCTTTGTTTTGCTATGCTATGTTTTGTTATGCTATGTTTTGTTATGCTAAGCTTTGTTTTGTTATGCTATGCTATGTTGTGTTTTGTTATGCTATGCTATGTTTTGTTGTGTTTTGTTATGCTATGCTATGTTTTGCTATGCTTTGCTATGCTAGGTTTTGGTATGTATGCTATGTTTTGTTGTGTTTTGTTATGCTATGCTACGTTTTGTTGTGTTTTGCTATGTTTTGCTATGCTATGTTTTGTTATGCTATGCTTTGTTTTGTTATGTTATGCTATGTTTTGTTATGTTATGCTGTTTTGTTCTGCTATGTTTTGTTGTGTTTTGTTATGCTATGCTATGTTTTGTTTTGCTATGCTTTGTTTTGTTATGCTATGCTTTGTTTTGTTATGCTATGTTTTGTTATGCTATGCTATGGTTTGTTGTGTTTAGTTATGCTATGGTATGCTTTGTTGTGTTTTGCTATGCTATGATTTGCTTTGTTATGCTATGTTTTGTTTTGCTATCCTATGCTTTGTTATGCTATGCTGGTGAGGGTGGGTGAGGGTGTGTGAGAGTGAGGGTGTGTGATGGTAAGAGGGTTGTGAGGGTGAGGGGGTGTGAGGGTGAGTGAGGGTGTGTGAGGGTGAGGGTGTGTGAGGGTGAGGGGGTGTGAGGGTGAGTGAGGGTGTGTGAGAGGGTGTGAGGGTGTGTGCGGGTGTGTGAGGGTGAGGGGGTGTGAGGGTGAGGGGGGTGAGGGTGTGTGAGGGTGAGTGAGGGTGTGTGAGGGTGAGTGAGGGTGAGAGGGTTGTGAGGGTGAGGGGGTGTGAGTGTGTGTGAGGGGGTGTGAGGGTGAGGGTGTGTGAGGGTGAGGGTGTGTGAGGGTGAGGGTGTGAGGGGGTGTGAGGGTGAGGGTGATGGGTGTGAGGGTGATGGGGGTGAGGGTATTTGAGGGTGAGGGTGTGAGGGGGTGTGAGGATGAGGGTGTGTGAGGGTGTGTGGGTGATGGGGTGTGAGGGTGAGGGGGTGTGAGGGTGTGTGAGGGTGAGGGTCAGTGAGGGTGTGTGAGGGTGAGTGAGGGTGTGTGAGGGTGAGGGTGTGTGAGGGTGAGGGGGTGTGAGGGTGAGTGAGGGTGTGTGAGAGGGTGTGAGGGTGTGAGGGGGTGTGAGGGTGTATGAGGGTGAGAGGGTTGTGAGGGAGAGGGGGTGTGAGGGTGAGGTTGATGTTCTGTGAGGGTGTGTGAGTGTGAGGGGGTGTGAGGGTGAGGGGGTGTGAGGGTGAAGGTGTGAAGGTGAGGGGTGTGAGGGTGACAGGGGTGAGGGGGTGTGAGGGTGACGGGGTGAGGGTGATGGGGTGAGGGTGAAGGTGTGTGAGGGTGAGGGTGTGAGGGTGAGGGGGTGGGAGGGTGAGGGGGTGTGAGGGTGAGGGGGTGTGAGGGTGAGGGTGTGAGGGTGTATGAGGGTGAGGGTGTGAGGGTGAGGGGGTGTGAGGGGGTGTGAGGGTGAGGGGGTGTGAGGGTGAGGGGGTGAGGGTGAGGCTGAGTGCGGGTGAGGGTGAGGGGGTGTGAGGGTGTGTGAGGGTGTGAGGAGGAAGAGCAAGCGGTTCGTATGGGAAAGCCTGCAAGAGAGAACAAACAAAAACATAAGACATAGAGAGACCAATGGGATGTTACAGAATAAATAGTAGAAGGGGAGTGCGTGGGGTATGATTCGCCGCCGCTTTGATGTTCTCAGTGGCCACGCGGCTCACTGAGAACATCAAAGCGGCCGGGAAATTGCTCCCAAAGCTGCAGGCGGACAAATGGTGCGTGCGCCCGAGCACATGCAATGTGTCCGATCTGCAGACTTTGGGAGCATTTTCGAAAGTCCTACTATACTCTCGCAGAACGCATGCGCGTTGGTTCTACGAGACCTAAAAATGAAAGAAAAATTTGATATGTTAACAATTCCTTTTTTTGCAATGGTTGCACATTCGCAATGCCATACTGTTAATTGCTGTTGTTTGGAACAATACTATATATTTTTAAGCACGTGAGTAGGAAGAAACTGAAAATACCCCCACTTCGAACCAAAGTTCTTATGGCACGAAGCAGATCATCATGACCCTCCCCTGAAGGTATCTCTTGTCTCTTCCATCAATCTATTCATTCATCCTTTCATCCTACTATTTACCTGCTGATGTCCATCATTAAACCTTTACATTCTGTCATCTATTCTTTCTTTCATCCATCATTCGGTTTTTCACCATTCGGTCAGTCCGCCCTTCATATCCAAACCTATCCATTCATCCATCTCCAAACCTATCCATTCATCCTTTCACTCATCCATCTCTTTATCCGCCCTCTCGCTCATCCCTCAATCCTTTCACTCATCTATCCATCAACTCTTTCACTCCTTCCTCCCATCCACTCTTTCATTTCATCCACCCTTCACTCAACCTCTCCTTTCACTCATCCATCATCTACCCTTTCATCCATTCTCCCTCCCTTCCTATCATTCATCCATCCAATGTTTCACTTATCCATCCATCATCCGCCCTTTATACAATCTCCACCCTCTTTCACCCATCCATCCATGCTTTCACTCATCCATCCATCTATTCATCCATCTATCTATACATCCACCCTTGCTCACTCATCTATCCACTCACTCACTCACCCACCCATCCTCCCTACTATGTTATTTATGAACCTTTATCGCCAAGCAGACATGTACATACAAAGTGCCACCCATTTTCTTTAAAATACCTACTGAGAGTGTTTTGATTCTCTCTCTCTTTTTCTCTCACTTTTTTCTTACAAAAACACAGGCATACAAATGCAGACAAACACACAAACATAAGCAGACACACAAATGACTTCGGTATGCAGGGCCGTTTCTGCCATTAGGCAGAACTAGGCGGCCGCCTACGGCGGCAAAATGGGGAGGGCGGCAAAAATCATACTGGCAGCAGCACCGAGTGGACTGCACTGTGCAAGCGCACCTAAGAAATGTTTGGGAAGTGCAAATGCCGTTTTCCCCCTAACACTGCAACATAAACAAAACAGTGCACTGGAAGATTCTATGTTGAAGACCATTAACATAAACTTCTTTTATTTGACTTTTCTCCTATAAACGTCCTTGAGAAAAAAGAACACTACATCTTTGATAAGGGAAAGAGTTGCGAGGTAACGAGCCCACCTTCCCAGTCCCCAGTAAATTTGGCTAGCCGGAGTTTAGAAGCGTTGTTAGTGTTTCCTAATCTCTGTGAAAATACCAAAGGTTGCTATTTACGATGGGGTCATGAAAAAAACGGCGGTTACATTTTTAAGTAGTGCACGCCTTTGTTTACTTGTGTTAGTACAGATCATTTTTTTATTATTCCTGCCTCTCTTTGTTGTCACAGTTTCATTATATTTAGCTTGCTGCATGGCAAAGGTTTGTGTGGATACCATTAGTGAATATCTGTAATGTTGGCATGTACATATTATATTGTCTTGGGGTAACTGAATTGATTTCATATTTCATTGATACAAATATACCAACAGTATCATAATAGGAATCTTGCAATATGGGTTTAAAAATATTATTGAGCAGCAGAATACAGGCTTTTTGTCTGTTTTTTTTTTTAGAAAAATTAAGTTTCCCGTACACAATGTTTTAGACATTTTCTATCCTTGAAAGATGGTGTTATAGGTGGTTTCATCCCCAGCTCATTTTGAAAAGTCTTATAGAATTCACTAGGTAAACCATCTTGCCCTAGAGTTTTAGATAACTATGTTAATATCACTTCAAAAACAGATTTTTCTGGGATGGATTAACCATTATGACACACTATTCGTGATGTATTTTCACTGATTTGGCTGGCTGCAAAATTATTTTAACCTAATTGCTGTTGAGGTGAAATGCTTCTCAATTTCAACTGCGTCTTCAACTATGTGACCCCTTATATTGTAATCGCTCTTGTTCTGAGTCCAATTTGATTTGTGTTCTGTCTGTTATTCCTATTTAACACATGTACATCAACTGTTACCTCTCCTCTCCCTCCAATTGTAAAGAGCTCTGATATCACTCGGGATCATGTTCGCACTATATAAAACTTTATAAATAAATAAATAAAAAATAAAGCTCAGTAGTTTTGGATTAATAGCAAATACCTGTCAACAAATCAGACACTGATACAGTAATCTACGAACAGAGGTATGGTTCCGTTCAGCAGAGTAGTGTGCCTGTGGTCTTCTTAAATTAGTATGTGTGTACTTGTACATCAGGTATGACCAGGTGCATAGCCGTTAAATAATGCATTTATTCTTCTAGCCTGGATAACGGGGGAAGAGAGTGATGGTAGAAAAAGGGAGGGGGCAGCATTTTTCAATTCTCGCCTAGGGTGGCAAAACACCTAGAAACGGCCCTACCGGTATGACAAAAGCCATGTTATACTCTTCACCTACCATGGCTTTTTTAATTGCCACCAGAACCGGACTGCTCGAAGTCTGATTGCCACTGCCAGGGGACTGCCATGAATCCTGTGTTTGCACGAATGTGCACAGGATAGTGTGAATGTGATTAGCAGCACAGGCCCTGAACGGACCCTGCTCTGTCAAATGCAGCGTGATGGTTAGCACCCGTACATTATTCAAATGAGCCCTGCTGAACAGCTCAGCTGGGGCTCAGATCGGGGCTACAGAAGCGGTGCCTTGGCTACCAAAGACACGTTCCACTCCATCTCACCAGCACTCACAGCCAATAAGCTTACCTTTTCATGAGTACCTGTACTCTCCTCGGCACTAGAGAAGTGCAGGTACTCAGAGTGATAAATCTAAGAAGTGCTGATACTCAGTACCTGTGAGTACTGGCCAATTTAAAGCACTGCTGTGGGGCAATTCCCGTTAAACAAAGATCCTAGCCTGGCCCCCCATCAGCAGATCCACCTGAAAGCTTTACATGGTGCCATGTTCTGCCCGGCCCCTCTCTGCCATAACTGGTGACCCTGCAGATAATCACCCTTCACCCTGTCAGGAGGGGCATCAGCACCGGACTACCCTTTAAAGTAGTGACATACAGAAATGTTATTCACTCCTGCACCACGCCCTGTGCACACCTGTCTGCACCACAGCTGCGTGTACCGGTGCACACCTGCAGGTTGCACAACAGAGTAAACACACAGCACACAGATCTGCCTGTTTCATGCGGGAAGCCTGCACTGCATCTTTCAATCAATCAACTAAGATTTGTAAAGTCCGACAAATCAACTGTGAGGGTCTCGAGGCACTGTGGATATTGAGGTACTGGGTTTTTCGGAACCGATACTATTACAATAACCCAGCGGTGTCAGGGCAACACCCAAAGACCCCGGATTCCCCTGTCTTGGCAAACAGAGACACGGGATACTTCTCGATGACGTCAAAGACCAAAGTTTATTGGTTGCAACCAGGGACAGAGGTCTACGAAGTACACACGGGTAGTTCGACAGAGACTGCACCACATCAATGAACAAAACTCGGTCTTTTATGCCGAAAATTACGCCTCTGGCAACATCACAATTTACATTCGTTGCATATAAACTGACCAATGAACAAGTAGCATTTCAAAAAGTAGCGAATGACGACAGTCAAAGTTAATCCCACTTTCCGTTGTCCAGCCCACCAAAACGATCGCACACATGCTTAGTTTCCTGTTCGATCAGGCCGGACAAACCCATCATAAAACCTTCAACCCAGATCGATGAACATGTCGTAAAGGAAAGGCAGAAACAGATGGAAAGGAGATAGAGGAGTGGGAACGGTGGGCCATAAAATCGGACCACGTCCTGCTCTTTGATCTTTATCGGTGCAGCTGCTGAACAAGGAACTGGCTCAGCGGGATTCGTCCCAGACGAGGAGTCAGTTCGGCCAGGTCAACCAGAAGTCAACTAAGGCGTACGTGTCAAGGACTCGTTCGGCCACAATCATCAGGCCTATGCTAGGTCAACCATACAAGATGGCTGCCACATACGAGATGGAACCCGGAGGTTCAGACTATATCCTCAAGTGCAGAGTGTTCTCCTATATCGATTCATACGAAAACACTCAGACACGTTACACTCGCCATTTGCGGTCTGTAGAGACCAAAATCGTCCATTTCCGACGATCTTTACGAATTGGGTTTCGGAACTATCGAACCCAATTCGGGACCACGGAACCACAGACCCTCCTTTTGCCCTATCATAGGCAATAAACCCAGACCCATTTTAATCTGAATCCGGATCTATATTCATCAGGTCATCGATATGCTGCTGTAGCATCATCTTAATACTATGCATCTCTCTCCGGACAGGTTTCCGTACGCACAAACTAGCACAAAGGCCACAAATAGCCGGAGCACACTTTACACAGAGACAGAACATGAACAGAGTCGCTAAGACCATCCCAATGACCATCAAAATCTTCCAACCCCAAGTGGATATCAATCCACATAACCATCCCATCAAGGACCAATCCCCTTTGTCCAAATGGAAAGAATCGGAGATTTTGTGCAATTTGGAAATGGCTTGGAAGTTGACGGAGCGTTGTCTGGAATAAAAACGCAGCAGCTCGATTGAATCAATCTACAAACTCCACCTCGATCTGCCAGAATAACGTCTAGGGCAACTCTATTCTGAAGTGTCATAAGTCTATCCGACTGGAGCTCAGCAGTCAGGTTACCAAGGGCACCAGCAGTCTCAACTATGGTGGACTCAACCACTCTCGTAAGCTGACGAATGTTCCTACTGTTAGCCATTGGTCCCCAGAACGGCAGAAAACCCTTGAAGAAATCACCCAATTCTTGTCCTGCAGTGTCTTCTTGACTAAAAACACCTCTAGTAATTCTCGTCTTGTGGTAATCTGCCGCAGCTGTAAAAGTGGGGGGTAACAGAAAGGAAACAAAACATGTGCCCGAGAAGTCGGAGGGCAACCATGTATACGCTTTGTCATAGCAAACAAAGTAGGTACCCCTAGCAGCTAAGAACGCTGGGGAAGACTGAGACGGAAACACGTAAGTCTCCGCGCAAACGCTCTTCCCTAACTGAGCCTTCGGATTCTTACCGTTGCCCTGCAGACAATAGTAGCCCTTAGGGGGCACTATCCAGATCGGTAGAGGACTTTTCGCTCGCTGGTTAATACTCAGACTTACTCCATATCCAGTAACGTTCCAACGACTATAAGGTTGCCTCTCATCTTTCGGAATAGTCTCTACTGCATTAGTCCCTTTAATCATGTCGACTATGCCTCTAGCTATAGGACTATTCTTCGGATTATCTCTCGGTGAACGTAAGCGGTCAACACTGTGGACATATATGAACATGGTTCTGTAAGCTCGGATCGAACCATTCAAACTAAAGGGCAAGACCAAATAAGGAATACCTTTATCGGTTGTATAAGGCATCAAACCACAAATCCAGCAGTTTGTTGTATTGATCGCTAACTGATGCTGATGCAAAAGCTGTATGGAGGAATTATTAGCAAACTCCTTACGTCTGACTACCTCATATTCAGGCAAAGGGTGGAAAGAATGAGAAGAAATAGTAGGTGAAGGTGTAGGTTGAACAGTGGAATTAGACGTCATTTTAAAAACAAATGCTACATAACCAATTATAAAAATTACGAAACTCAGTAGCAAAAGTATGCATGGTATCAAAAAGCATTTCTTCGACATTATTGTGCATATACGTTTTCTAAAAGTCAGTGTCTGCACAGGTCTCTCCAACTCAAAGAAATCCATCCTAAACTAAGGGTGCTGCCCGCGGTGGTTGGTTGATTCTGCTTGAGAGTGCCTCTGCAAAAGTATGCATGGTATCAAAAAGCATTTCTTCGACATTATTGTGCAGATACGTTTTCCAAAAGTCAGTGTCTGCACAGGTCTCTCCAACTCAAAGAAATCCATCCTAAACTAAGGGTGCTGCCCGCGGTGGTTGGTTGATTCTGCTTGAGAGTGCCACTGCTGCACCCAGGAAGACTGCTTCGGACCAACAGAACCCAAGACCTAGTGTCTCAGGCTTATACTCCCAAGACTGGTAGCAACCGCGACCCTAGCAGCAAGAACCGGATGGCAGTTCAGAAAAACAAAAATACGTCGATCCTTGGTGGAGAGTTAACCTGCAAACATTAAAAAAAATCAACTTTATTAATCTTTTTTATTTGTCCTTAATTCTCAATCTCAAATTGTATCTGTTTCTTCCAGGTAACTCCTGATCGACAAACAAAAGATGAGGCTCGGTAGTGCTCAACCGCTCTGCAGGAGGTATTGATGCTTGCAAAAGACGATCACTTTCCTGTTCTGAGCTAGTTCCAATCAAACGAGCATCACTGAACGTTACAAACTTCGGAATTGTCTCGGTCTCAGAATCTGCGAGACCATCCTGAACCCACTTATCATAAGGCAAAGGTAAGGGTGCTTTCTTCGTGTGGGAGCCGTGGATCCAGTGGCGCTTCCCACGCACTCGCACCGCAGATCTTGTAGACAAAAGCTCTTGGAAAGGCCCAGTCCAGCGGGGCTGCTCGTTCTTCATACGCTGGAAGTTCCTAATAAAGACCCAAGAGCCAGGTTCAATGGCGTGCCCTGGATTCTCTGTAGCTTGTGGCAGAGTATCGTGTACCTGTTGGCGTAAAACACTCATTTTAGTTGTCAATTCACGTAAATAATCAAGCAAAACAGGGTGTTCAAGGTCATTAAACCTCGTCGGTCTTGGTACGCCCCAAATATTCGCCGGGCGACCAAACACGACCTCATATGGACTCAAACCCATTCGTGAATGCACAGTCATTCGAGTGGACAAAAGTGCTAATGGCAAAGCATCTGGCCATTGTAAACCAGTGCTCTCTTGAATTTTGGCCAACTTAAGTTTAAGAGTGCCATTATAGCACTCGACTAAACCAGCTGATTGGGAATGATTTGCAGCGTGGAATTTCTGCTTAATCCCGAGACCATCACACACTCTCTTCATCACTTGACCCACAAACTCACTTCCGTTATCACTCCAGATGATTCTCGGCAAACCAAATCTCGGGAAAAACTATTTTATCAAAGCTTTCGCAGTGGACAGAGCAGTATTGTCCTTAAGGGGGTAAGCTTCTACCCATCTAGAAAAAGAGCAAACAACCACTAACACAAACTTTAAGTTGTTGCATCTTTCCATATGGATAAAATCTAGCTGCAAAGCCTCGAACGGATACCTAGGAGGAGCAAAATGACCAGCTGGTGTTGGAGTTCCCTTGCCAGGATTATGCATCAAACACACCATACAATTCTTGACCAAATTCTCTGCACATATGGGTATTCCTACATTCTGCCAAACCGGAGCCAACAACTTGCAAATCCCTTTCACACTAATGTGTGCCAATCCATGTGCCATTGTAACAACTGGAAGCACATACGAGTTAGGCAACAACCTTCTCTGATATTCGGACAAATCAGTCCAACAACCATTCAAATCCAACCTACCCTTACTCTCTCTCCATTCATCCAACTCTTTCTCTGTGGCCTCACTCTGAATAACCTTCACGCTCTCAATGGTGTCTTCGCACATGCTCTTCTCTGGAACCCATCTCGCTGGACCCACAACATACATTCGACTCGTCACATTCCTAGCAGTTTCTTTCGCAACTTCATCCGCAAACGCATTACCACAACCAACATCATCCGTAATCTTTTTATGGGCACTGCATTTCACAATCGCTATTTGCAAAGGTAGTGTAAGAGATTCAAGAAGTTCATTCACCAGCTGCCCATGCTGGATTTTCGTCCCATGCGATGTCAAAAAACCACGTTCACGCCACAATCGTCCAAAGCTATGAGCCACACCAAAAGCATACTGACTATCAGTATACACATTCACTCTTTTCCCTTTCGCCAAAACACATGCTCTCGTAAGTGCAATCAATTCCGCCGCTTGCGCGGAATTGTGTGGGATACGTGCAGCTTCGACAACTGTATGTAAAGTCGTCACGGCATATGCTGCAGTGGTATCGCCATTTGGTAATTTAAAACACGAGCCGTCAACCCACAAAGCATCATTACAATCAGGAAGAGGAGTATCCCTTAAATCTATCCTCCCTTTCGTCTCTTCTTCTGTTCTCAAGAAACAATCGTGTTGCTCTTCGCTATCATCGTCTGTCTCAAGCGAAATCGGCAACAACGTAGCCGGGTTTAGGGTATTACCTCTTAATGTGCACATGGCTCGCTAGCAACGTAAGCTCATACCCTGACAACCGAGCACTAGTCAAGTGCTGTGTCTTCGTCCGATTCAACAAGGTATCCACTGCATGTGGAACCATAACCACTAGCGTATTATCCATAACCAAACCAGCAGATTGTCGAATCGAGACAGCCGCTGCTGCTGTTGCTCTCAAGCAACTCGGCAACGCTCTAGCCACAGGATCTAAAGTTGACGAAAAGTACGCACATTGGCGTTGCTTCCCGCCAAATTGTTGAGCCAAAACCGATAATGCACATCCCTCTCTCTCATGGACATACAATGTGAAGGGCTTGCTGTAGTCGGGAGTACCCAACACAGGAGCCGAACACAACGCATTGCGTAACTCAGAAAAACTCTTTTGGCATTCCTCAGTCCAAGGAATCGGATTTGGAGTGTCCTTAACTGTAAGAGCTATCAAAGGTTTCGCTAGAAGAGAAAAATTTGGGATCCACTGTCTACAGTACGACGTAATACCCAAAAACGCACGTACTTCTCTCTGTGTCGTAGGGACACTCATTCTCGCAATAGTCTGAATTCTTTCTGGGGTCAGTTTCCTTCCCTCCTTCGATAAGAGGTGACCTAGGTAGGTAACTTCTTGGCGACAGAATTGCAATTTTCGAGAGAGAAACTTTATGATGGCATTCAGACAAATGAGACAACAAGGACACAGTGGCATCCTTACATATGTCTTCGGTATCGTCAGCGACCAACAAATCGTCAACGTACTGGATAAGGTCTGCACCTTCAGGTAAAGCCAACAAGTCAAGTTGTGTCTTTAGAGCTTGACTATAAATCGATGGACTCTCGCAATAACCTTGAGGAGCGCGCTTAAAGCGGAAACTTCGTCCTCCTAAAGAGAATCCAAAGATATCTCTACTCTCTATGGCAATCAGGATGCTGAAGAAAGCATTCTTCAAGTCGATCACCGAAAACCAAGTAGCAGAAGCTGGAATCAATGTCAGTAATGCAGGGTACAATAGGGAATTGCGGAACAACAATCTTGTTCACTTCACGAAGGTCGATAACAAACCTATATACAGGAGGCTGTGAAGGATCAGTTCTCTTCAAGACAGGCAAAACCGGACTATTACACACATTACCTCGAGTCTCTTCAATAACGTCCTTGTCAATCAGATCATAAATGATCGCTAAAAGCGCTCGTTCACCATCACTTGAAATACGATATTGCGGAATGCGCGGTAACTGAGCATTGGCTTTCAACGTCACAACATATGGGGGAATGTCTAACAGGCCCACATCATTTGGACCCGTAGCCCACAACGAATCTGGTAAGGAAGACAATTCAGGTGGGAGACAATCTTTCGAGACATATATCGGAGAGATCACGTTCTCACCCAAAGTAAGATGTACTCCTGACGGAGAACAGTACAAAGTCGCATACAATCTCTTCAACAAGTCAAGGCCTAGTAAGTTCTCATTACAACCTGTAGTCAAAAGAAGGGGTGCTTCAAACCTACGAGGACCAACAGAAAGAGGCAATGGAACGGAAATCGGATTCATAACGGGGGCGCCAGAAAAACCTATAGAAACATTATTAAAGCCAGACAAAGGTGCGCCAGGGAGTTTAGAATGCATAGTAGAACTCTTCGTAGCACCAGTGTCTAGCAGAAAAGGCTCTGACACACCTGATGGGATCACTTCCACGTAAGGTCCACTCTGATCTACTGGAACTGAAACAACTCCCTCTCTTTGTCCATGGCTGTCCTAACAATCATTACCTTGCTCTCCATCGCCTTCAGCATAGTAATCATCCACGTAGTACTGTGTACACCTACTAGACGAATTCTGCTGTTGATCAAAACTGTTCATTGAATTCTGCGGAGGCAAAGGGCGCGCGTTCTGTCCGCGACCTCTACCTCTAGGCGCTTGTTGAGCACCTCTACCTCTCACACCATGAGCACTATTTGCACGTTGCAACAGAACCGGACAACTGTTCTTATAATGGCCTTCTTCTCTACAATATGCACACTGATTAGGCCCATACTGAATACGCTGTTGTTGAGGAGTCTCGTCTCTTTGCGAGTTCCTCGAATACTGTTGAGGCTGCTGATAATCGCGCTGATTATTAACACGGGGTGGATAAGCTTGTTGTAGAAGAACTTTAGTCTTCAATTCCTTAGTCTTCTTATCCGCTCTCTCTAACTCATCCTTACGCCTATTCTCGTAGTACTGAGCCGTAGCTAGAATCTGCGCCGATGTAGAGACAGGCCAAGCACTCTCGGAATCCTTCAACTTAATACACAACTCAGGAAGAAGATTGTGCACGAATTTATCAACGAATAATCTCTGGCCACCCTCGGTAGCCATATCCTGACCACTATGATCAACAAAAGTTTCCTCGAAATGCGAGAAAAAGTCTGAAACAGACTCATCTTTCTTCTGCTTACAAGCTGACAATTTGTCCCAATTAACACGGACCTCAGGCATTAAAGTCTTCATGAAAGTGATAATCCTACCAGGAAGTTCAGCAATAACATCTTCAGGCTTAGCACCTCCAACTTGTCTATCATTTGCTGCAACAAGATTCACCCACGAGTCGCCCAATTCATTATCATGATCTGTATGTCGAATGACATTCCAGATGGACTGTGGAACAACATTCCCAAACAGCATATCTATATCCGCCAAATTCATGACGCACGAACTCACAGTTTGCGTAAGTTCTTTATAATATCCTGCCGGATTCTTCCGCGGATCTGGTAAAGTCTGTTTAAGCGATAGAACTTCTGCACGCTTCCATGGTACATGAACCCATACACGCTGAAAGTGTGCTTGAACAGGTGGAATAGCAGCAGCATCAGCAGGTCTCCATACTGGAGGAACCTCTCGCATCGGATACTGACGCGCATGTCTCCTAACTGACGGATCTGGCTCAAACAGCCGTTCAGTAGGAACATCGCTTCGGAGCGACAGTAACATCGACACTGCTTTCTCGACATCATGTATATTCACAATTGAGCGTTCCTTTAGCAAACTCGAAACGCAATCGGGACAATTCTACAGGAACTCTACCCAATTCGTCCATCCATTGTTCATGGAGGAACGCACACATAAGCTCAAAAACATAACGCTGCTTTGGTGCTTCCCATTGTCTGAAAACATCCATAATACCTTCTAGATCATACTGGGACTTATACATCACCCATCTACGTGCCATATGGTCCAAGACCACTCGCTCATCTGTATCGGGCAATTGGCTACGCAACTGTCTACGCTCACTCACAGGAGACATACCCATTTGTCCCAAAATAGGAGTTAGAAAATTAGAAAAGGCAGCGGTCATCCGCTGTCTAGGAGAAGGAACAGTCGGAAGGACAAGAGGAGACGGAACAGTAGTAGTAGGATCCATAGTCGGAACAGGCATAGAAACAGTAGTAGAAGAAAAGGGCAAAGTTGGCAACACTTGAGAAGGCTGCGCATAAGGAACAATAGCCAACGAAGAAGCTGGCTGCGGAGGAATAACAGGAGGCAAAGCAACAGGTGCTTGCACGGCCACAACCGGTGGTGGTTGTGGTGGTGCAGTAGCATTCTGCACATAAGGTGGCGGTGAATTTAGCAAATGCGACATCAAAGGGTCTTTCACAAGATCCTTCTCGTCTTTCTGCTCTTTAGCCGGCAAGACTGGGTAGCATCTGTCTACCGCTAACTTCCTCACTCTAAGCATCTGCTCACTGTCTTTCTCTTCTTCATTATCTCTGTATGCAACTGCAGCTTGTACCATTGAAATACCGTTCCTATTCTTCTTCGCTAACTTAAATTCTTTCTGTTTGGCTTCCTTGCGCCATATGCGGAAATAGTCAAACATCGCCGGCCGGGCTTTCTTCTTGAACAACTTCACTTCAAGATTATCTAAGACTTCTATCTCGAAACTACCATAACGGGGCCACTGTAGGACACCGTCATTCTTCGTATATCTAATCCAGACCTCATTATAGCTAATAGGACCCACACCATGTTTCACATATAACTCGTATGTAGGAGTTCCGATCGGAGGAACCGGACACGAATCCTCTAACCGGGAATCCCTCATAGTACCACAACTAAACAACTTCCTAAGACTGCTAAAACCAGGCATCTTGCTCACTAGTCTAGCTTCAAACAACAAGGGTAATCTGAAATCGATAAGCTCGTGAATACACAAATCCCTTGGCTTTGGGGCCTGCAGGTACCAAATCAAAGCTATCCACTAAAGGATACAAAACAAACTAAGAACTAGGAGACGCTCCCTTTATACTTAACTGAGTTGTCGATGGCGTCACCAGAAGACCCGTCAATCGTCTCGCTCTACAAATATCTAAGGCTCCAAAACAGGGCGACAGACAGGGCAGCAGTCCTTCGTAGCCGTCAGGACGCGGGAAACCTCGCAGCAAAGACCTTCAGAACCACGTCGACATACAGGGGTCGCTGAAGTGGCTGGCCGTCCTCTGGAATTTTCACACAAAGCTCCTCACGAACCTCTGGCTTGGACCGGTACCGCTGAAGTCGCCCCACGTTGGGCGCCAATTGAGGTACTGGGTTTTTCGGAACCGATACTATTAAAATAACCCAGCGGATCAGGGCAACACCCAAAGACCCCGGATTCCCCTGTCTTGGCAAACAGAGACACAGGATACTTCTCGATGACGTCAAAGACCAAAGTTTATTGGTTGCAACCAGCGACAGAGGTCTACGAAGTACACACGGGTAGTTCGACAGAGACTGCACCACATCAATGAACAAAACTCGGTCTTTTATGCTGAAAATTACGCCTCTGGCAACATCACAATTTACATTCGGTGCATATAAACTGACCAATGAACAAGTAGCATTTCAAAAAGTAGCGAATGACGACAGTCAAAGTTAATCCCACTTTCCGTTGTCCAGCCCACCAAAACGATCGCACACATGCTTAGTTTCCTGTTCGATCAGGCCGGACAAACCCATCATAAAACCTTCAACCCAGATCGATGAACATGTCGTAAAGGAAAGGCAGAAACAGATGGAAAGGAGATAGAGGAGGGGGAACGGTGGGCCATAAAATCGGACCACGTCCTGCTCTTTGATCTTTATCGGTGCAGCTGCTGAACAAGGAACTGGCTCAGCGGGATTCGCCCCAGGCGATGAGTCAGTTCGGCCAGGTCAACCAGAAGTCAACTAAGGCGTACGTGTCAAGGACTCGTTCGGCCACAATCATCAGGCCCATGTTAGGGCAACCATACAATATGGCTGCCACATACAAGATGGAACCCGGAGGTTCAGACTATATCCTCAAATGCAGAGTGTTCTCCTATATCGATTCATACGAAAACACTCAGACACGTGTCACTCGCCATTTGCGGTCTGTAGAGACCAAAATTGTCCATTTCCGACGATCTTTACGAATCGGGTTTCGGAACTTTCGAACCCAATTCGGGACCACGGAACCACAATGCTAGTAGCTTCATCACACGTGTCTGCACTCATCATATGCATTCCTGATTTACAATTGCTGCTTGATGGTACCTGCCTGTGCCATAAATGCAAATTGGGCATTTGTTTGCAAAATACTGAGCCATGACTGATTGCACAGAGCAATTAGGATATTTGCCACCACATGACTTTCTGGACCATGACCGCTTGTTTCAAATCTGTCTGCATCCACCGCATGTCTAGGCCGCAGACTATTGCATAATTACTGCCTGTTGAAAGCCAAGGCTGACTGTGCCACCATGCATTAGGCGTTAGACTAACGCATTTAGTGCAGGTGTCCGCTTCACCACACTAAAATCTATTAGTCTTCCAGTTATAGACCACCTGAGACGTGCTCTACATCGCTAACATCCACGACAGCTTCAACACCACGACCGCCCCTACTACGCCAGACTCCACCTCCCCTGTGAACACCACCAGCGCCATCCGCCTGACCTCCTGGTCCACCGTCAATGACGATGAAACACGCAAGGTCATGAACTCCATCCACTCAGGATCTCCGTCTGACCCGTGCCTACGCCACGTGTTCAACAAAGCAGATGCAGCCATCGCACCCCAATTAAGGAAGGTCATCAAAATCTCCTTCAAAACAGCGACATTCCCGGAAAGCTGGCAGCACGCCGCAATCAACACCCTCCTCAAGAAGCCCAAAGTGGACCCCAAGGACCTCAAGAACTACCGGCCCATCTCCCTGCTCCCGTTCCCGGCAAAGGTCATCGAGAAAATCGTCAACATGCAACTGGCCCGTCACCTGGAAGACAACAACATCTTGGACCCGTCCCAGTCTGGATTCAGACGAAACCCCAGCACCGAGACACCCCTCATCACCGCCCCAGACGACATCGGGCGCCAACTAGACAACAGCGAAACATCAGCCCTCATCCTCCTGGACCTGTCGGCCGCCTTCGACACGGTCTGCCATTGCACCCTAAAGACACGCCTCCTAGAAGCCAGAATCCAAGAGAAGGCTCTTGACTAGACCATGTCCTTCCTCGCCGCACCAGAAATGGAAGGGCACTAACTGGAGACACACTGTGCAACACTTTAACAAGAGTAAAACCAAGCAATGACTTTCATGCAAAGAAAAAAACATCTTAAACATGTCTCTTTGCTGAAAAAATTCTGGAATTAAATGGTCACTAACCTAATTTATTATTAAGGACGCTTCTGATTCTATGCAACACCACAAGGCCGGGCCTAGTGCCGATTGGCACCAGCTCCTTTACCAAAGAGTATTCCAAGATGGCTTGCACTATTAAAGCTCTACTATCTGAAACCGTCTGCACAGCCTATGGCACTGAGACCAACCACCATGAGGCAGCTCAACATCATGGCTCATTGGGTGGGAAATCTGTGCATTTCTGCCAATGTCTAATACTGGTTTAGCTTGATGAGGGCCTTCTGTGTGTAAAGTAGTCTACGTGTATTTAATACATTTCACCAATTGGAGTTGGCCGTTGCTCATTTACATTCTTCTTAGTCCACATCTAGTATTTTATCTTAATCGTAAACACGTCCCATATAAATCTCAGAGAAATTAGTGGTATCATGTGTAAAGTTTCCAGGTGAGGAGTTGAAAACATAGGTGGCTTGCTAAATAAGGCCAGAAAATCCTTTTAATGTTGTCCTCCTACAGGACCAGGCAGATTCAGATAGAAGCTCAGTCAGGACAATCTGACATGAGGATAGAAAGCATTTACTGGTGAGGCAAGAGAAACTGGATGTTTTGCACGACAGCACTTCCAAAGTCTTGGACCGCCACACTCCTGAGGTTATTATTAAAAATCTTAACCCTAGAATAGGCCATGTTCCCAGTTATCACAGTATTTATTTATTTATAAAGTTTTATTTAGAGCAAAGAAGATCCCGAAGGATATACACACATTTTACAGATAATATAGAATATAAAAGTCAGCAAGGATACTTATGATTTACATTAGTACACAGGGTATGACCCTGTATCATTCTATTGCAGTTAGGGATTTTACCACTAAAAGTTCTTACCAAGAACTGGAACAATTCCAACAATACTACAGGTTTATGTGATATCTATAATAGAGGTGTGCAAGATATATCTCATGTATTGTTAGCTTGCCCAAAAATAACCTTGGTAGAGGTCAGATGTTGCAATTTAAAACCTATTTGTCTCAGATATAATATATCTACTGTGCAAGGCTTAATACCATTTTTTAGATCGCCACTGAATATGTCTGCCATACTTTGTTTACATTATAAAGTGTTTAAAAAAAATATTTGAAAGAAGATACGTTGTAATTGGCCTTATAAAGGAAATGTAAAATGTATTTTTATTCTTTTGTTGACCTCAGTAGAAGTTTAAATCAAATAAGATCAAACTTGAACTTAGACGTTCTGGTACCTAACCCACGTGTAGTTCAATTCTTAATTTAAAGAGCTACACAAAGTGTATTGTGCTATTTATGTTTACCTCCTCTTCATTGCTTGATTTTGCTCCCGAGAAAGTGTCACTCATAGTCGTTGAAATGTCACTCATAATTACACTGAAATTATGAAAATGTCACACATAGCAATCTGAAACCTTGGCTACATTGCTACACCACAGCTGCCTGCACCATTAGCCGCTTGCGCCCATCTTCTTATAGATCTGCGCAACGTCCGCTTATATGCACTTATCAATTGGAAATAGACCATACCGGCACCAGAATGTCTCTGCCTGTCCTGTCCAGCTCACCCCTGCAGCATGCACCACACCTTAGCAAGAATAAGGGACCCCCTCTATCAATAATTTCAGGCTAGGGAAAAGAGGGGATAGAAATCTACACTATACTAAATAAATTCCCTCATAGCCTATCAATACTTTTCATTAGAACATTGTTCATATAGAATTTGTCAAACATTTATAGACAACAACAGCCAGGATAGCTTGACTCCAGATCAACTTTTTCTATTATTTTTATTATATCAAACTTCATTTCTTTTGTCATTTGTATTCTCTTATTTTTTTTTGGTATATATGTTTCCTTCATAAGAACCAGTTATACAAAATTCATATACATTTTACATGATCATTAGAACCAATCCTATTGACAAAATATTATTCCCCAAAAATGTTTTCAGACAAAAACATCACAAAAAAGAAACCACAACACCCCTGGATTAACTTCAATAAATACAACCATACTGAAACCACTCAGATTCATACATTCCCACACAAACTACACACACCCAGCATCTGTACACAGTAGAGGTTTATGTGTGACAAAAGAACTACAACAAGATAGGTCTAAAATTCAAAGCACGAGGCTCAGCACAAGGTCGACGCGCATTTCGGTGGAATGAAGATGATAAGACCACCTTCCTCAGGACCTTTCCAGATACCCACATTCAACTTTCAGCTACCAGAGGACCTAAAATACATGAAGAAATAAGCACTGATGCATCTACAAAAGTCAAAACACATAAAATGTATTCTTGATTGGTCCTAACATGAACATACAATTGGGCCTGCAGGTCAGTGAGCCACCCCCATACTCCTCCTCCTCCTCCCGCTTGTTACCATTAGGGAGCCACACAGGTAATCCCAACCATTAGGCGACATACAATACGTTGATAACAGACTTAAAGTACCAACCACCAATAGTAAAGTAACCATCACCATCTCCCTGTGAAACAAGATAAGAAAAAAGTAAGTACAAGCGTATAAGGTACTAAGCACATAGCAAATCACTTACAAGGAAAATAAGACAATTTTGGTAGAATCGTAAATTAGAAAATATAGCTATATTCTTAGGATCCACAACTGGAATCTATCCAGATCCTCAATTGTAGAACACTCTGCAGTCCTAAAAGAAGGGGACATAAGTTTAAGAACAGGGATATGTGAGATGAGTTATTACATGATGACTATTTCCTACAGAGCCTAGTATTCTTACCAACAAAATGATCCTCAGTTGACACAAAGTTTTTCTTAGTTTATAAATTCTTTGATGCTATCATGTATGTCCAATAACGGAAGAGGGAAAAATGCAAAAACAACAGTTGATGGACAGAATGCAGTACAATGCCATTCATTCACCCCAGTACAGAGATCTGGGCCTAAATCCATTGTTTTTTTGCACTCGACACCACTCAAGTTCAGACAAGGCCATATGCAAATCAGCCTTGACCCTGTGCCTCATGGGAACAGTCCAGCCCGAACTGCCAAGCCATGTCTTCCCTGGACCGAAATCAAGCATCCTAGGACCGGTTTCTGGCTATCAGCCGTCATCAGCCAGGATAGCTTGACACCAGTGGTGTGGAGAGCACGGGACTCACGTCTGAGCATACCCGTCCCACTCGGGGTGACTAATGTAAAAACAACAGTTGATGGACAGAATGCAGAACAATGTCATACATTCACCCCAGTACAGCGATCTGGGCATAATTCCTCCGCTTCTCTGATTTCTTATTCGTCAAGTATGTATCAAAGTCTTTCATTTCAGTCTGAATTTTTCTAATCTGGCTTTAGCTTCTTCCATCGCATTGGACATTCTTAATTTGTCTTCCAATGCAAGAATCTCCTGCTTCAGGACAGCCATAATCTAATTATTAACATCATCCAGTCGCTGGAGCAGCGGTTCGCAATAAGCGACCACCGCTCCAGGAACTTACGGATTTCGACAAATAAAGCTGGTGCATTCCGAACTCTTAAGCCAGAGGGGATCACTCCCACTTTTAAATATTCAAGCATGTACTAGGCATGCGATTCCATGCGTTTAAACTTCTTTTTCATATTTAAGAGATTTTGCCACTCACCGTTGTCTCCCTGTTGACTAGAGAGGTAGAACTGCCACTATCCATGACTTGGCCTATTAATGAGGAAAATTCCTGATCGGAGAACCCAAAGGTCTGCAGACCCTCCATGTCTCTGGGATTATAACTTCAATCCTTCTTTTAATTGCTAAGTAATACATTCTGTACAGAAACAGGTAATGAAGGAAGAGTTAGACAATAATTGTGATGATTAGAAAGAAGATACATATACATATAGAGGACGAAGAAAAGGGGTACTCCCAGCCAGCAATGACCCATGTACATCCACAAGAGATCTAACCAATCTTGTTCAGTGCATGAGAGAAACCTTACTACTACACCCAATCCCACAGTTCAAAAACCGTGAATGCTATAGCAAGAATAAAGGACCCCCTCTATCAATAATTTCAGGCTAGGTTGTTTGCAATGCGCTCTGTAACTTAGCTTGACATTTCAGAATGCCGAACTAAAACCTACTGGGTAAATACAGCATCTGGTTTTACTCTTTTGTGGATGCAAGAGGCACATCGGTTGCCTTGTAATACTACGGGTCACACTTTAAATTTGATGACACATTGGACCCTGATATAATAGGGATAGGGACTCTTGTATGACTACTGGGACACCTGAGAAGGAGTTCGTAATTCTAGGACTTAGGGGTATGGCTAGTTACAGGGTACTTGAAAATTATGGGGAACAGGGATAACTAAATTCTGACCCCATTTTTTGTTTCGTTGTTTTTTCTAGAGAAACCTATAAAGAGCGTCCTAATTGAATTACAACAATATTTACTATACATTTGAACAGAGGAAATCGACAAGTAAAGTTCCTACACCTAATATGTTGAGGTTAGTATGTATGGCAATTTTTGCCACACAGAATCTCACTGCAGACAGACTAGTGAAACCTTGGTTTGTCATGTAGTGCATGCCATGATATGACTTTGTTCTAATTTCTTAGGTCAACTATTGCCCCTCTTCCGTTATTGGACATACATGATAGCATCAAAGAATTTATAAACTGAGAAATACTTTGTGTCAACTGAGGATCATTTTGTTGGTAAGAATACTAGGCTCTGTAGGAAATAGTCATCATGTAATAACTCATCTCACATATCCCAGTCCTTAAACTTATGTCTCCTTGTTTTAGGACTGCATAGTTTTCTTCAACTGAGGATCTGGATGGATTCCAGTTGTGGATCCTAACAGGATAACTATATTTTCTAATTTACGATCCTACCAAAATTGTCTTATTTTCCTTGTAAGTGATTTGCTATGTGCTTTTTGCCTTATACGCTAGGACTTACTTTTTTCTTACTTTTTTCTTATCTTGTTTCACAGGGAGATGGTGATGGTTACTTTACTATTGGCGGTTGGTACTTTGTCTGTTATCAACGTATGGTATGTCGCCAAATGGTTGGGATTACCTGTGGGATTACCTGTGTGGCTCCCTAATGGTAACAAGCGGGAGGAGGAGGAGAATGGGGGTGGCTCACTGACCTGCAGGCCCAATTGTATGTTCATGTTAGGTCCAATCAAGAATACATGTTATGTGTTTTGACTTTTGTAGATACAACAGTGCTTATTTCTTCATGTATTTTAGGTCCCCTGGTAGCTGAAAGTTGGATATGGGTATCTGGAAAGGTCCTGAGGAAGGTGGTCTTATCGTCTTTATTCCGCCGAAACGCGTGTCGACCTTGTGCTGAGCCTCGTGCTTTGAATTTTAGACCCATCTCGTTGGTGCTAGAACCAATCCTATTGAACAAATATTATTCCCAAAACATTTTTTTCAGAGAAAAACATCACAGAAAAGAAACCACAACACCCCTGGATTAACTTCAATTAATACAACTATACTGCAACCACTCAGATTCATACATTCCCACACAAACTACACACTCCCAGCATCTGTACACAGTAGAGGTTTATGTGTGATAAAAGAACCAGTACAGTACTGCGAGCTGTGTTATATCTGACATGGGGACATGTCTGGTCTCCGGGGAGGGGGCGGGGTCCGTTCACCGAGCCAGAAGCACTAAAAACTGCAAACGAATCAAACTACCTCCCCTGGGTGGGCCCCTGGTGTATACATGCCCTACAGGAGACAGTGATCGACAGACTGTCCCTGTCTGCTCTGATACAGATTTATAGCCTCCGCTCTAAATACACAAGGCATATCCCCCCCACCGACCAAAGAAAGCACCGGCCCAGCCGCCCTAGAGCGCTGAGTCTGAGCGCGGACTCCTCCCTGGGAGAGCTCAAACCGAGATGTGAAGTTGGTCTTTGTGCGCTATTCTGGGTCTCAGGGGTAGCGAGTCAGGCTGGTGCCCACTCTACCCACTACACCCCATGTCGGAGTTGCTATTCACAGTCCTAGAAGTGCCCCCTCTTTAATTATATTCTCCCCCAAACAACACTACAACTAACTCTGCACTGTGTGAGCAGAGGGGCCAAGGCCCGTATGTGCATGGATTCTGAGCTCACACATCTGACTGAAGCTCCCACTACTCTGGGAGCCTGAACACTGTTCTGCCCTCAGCAACCTCACTGGCCATTCAGAGACGAGCCTGTCAAGTAACTGACTTTGACCTTTCAGAGCTGAGTCACACTCGCCCGACTTTGCCTCATGGTTTTGAGATGAGACGTCTTTGTTTGAGGGCTGAAACTGTCAATCCCAAGAGAGATGATGGGGAGAGAGGTCAAGTCTCTTCGATTAATATATCTGTCCAGTGCTTCACCGTATGTCGGCACAGAGCTTCGATACATCGACGATGTCAAGCACTACCTGACACGGCAGCGGCCACATGCCCAGCTCAGGGGCCTGACAGGGTTGATCGGCAGAGCAGGGCGGGCGAGGCCCGAGTCTGATAAGTCTGCCTGTTTGTCTATGACCTCTCGGGTGCGAGAGAATTTCATGTAAACCTCTGACGGTGATAAGGACTTTGAGAATAATGGCCCTTCTTTTCCCTCGTAGGTCAGTGAGAGAGAACATGGCTCCGCTCTGCCTGCTCCTAGTCCTTGCATGTGGAACGGTGGCATCATCCAACAGCGACACCGAGATGGACGGAGGCAATGACCGGTAAGTTTGGGACAGCTGACACTTGGTGGTTGATGAGACGCGGGGGTGTTGGTGTTTGAAGGGTCGCAGCTGTCATGGTGAAGTAGTGGCCTCTAGTGGCTAGTTACAGTATTACATAGTCTGACTCATGGCGGGTGCAGGCAGCCAAACGTTGGTGCTGCAGTCACAGTATATGTTTATCTGTGGAAAAGGTGTTGGGCAGCGGCCAGGGCGACTGACTCCCGGGGGCTCACGGTTCGATCCCCGGCGCCGGCGGCAGATCAGCCCAAGACCATGTGACTCCGGGCAGTAGCTCGCTTAGTCTTCCCAACGGCCCCCAGCGCCTTGACACCTTCAGGTAATTGTTCGCGCTTTATAAATACTGGACATTTACATTTACAACTGAGGGGCTAGAGCAGAGATCTTCAAACTTTTTTGCTCCGAGCCCCCCCTAAGCAAAATGTTTTGAGGTCGGCCCCCCCCTACAAAAGTTTAAGGCAATGATTGGTGGAGCGGGAGGGACATGGCTGTGTGCAAGGGACGGGCTTATGATATGATTTCAGGAATACTTTTTCTATAGCTCATTAACCACACTAAGTATGATACTTATAAAACAGCAAATGCATCAAACAAAAACATGTGTGGTCCCAAAAATACTGCTCCCCATTATTGCGGTGTTGTAGCCCCTCCCACTCTTGGACCCAAATGCAACTACACCTGCTGTATTATTGATAACAGCAGTTCTGAGTAGCAGGCTATCTTCTCTACATCTTTCACCTCTTCCCAACCATGTCTGCCCATCTCTCTGATTTTGAATGAGGTTCTCTGTTCCTTTCAGAAAAAAACATAAAGCTCCCACACCAGGTCTCCCTTTCTTCTGCAAAGGTGCCCTCGGTCCTAATGCTAAAAAGGAAAATAAGCTCCCATGCCTCTTTTTTAAAGGTAGACAGTGATAACTGTGATGCAGTGGGCCCCTCAAACCCATAGGCCCCAGTCCTTCTGCAAATTCAGAATTTAAAATGTAACACCATTGTGAGTGGTTTTCTTTAATATGAAGACTTGATTTCTACCCAAATGAACCCTTTTTGCAATACTAGGATAAGGAAAAACTGGTCAAAAAATATGTAGCTGTAATATATTCCTTGCAGTTTGCATGCAGCTCTTTAGTGACAGTTAATAGCACTCAGCTATATATTAGTATTTTAACTTTAAAACTGCAAGTAACAAAAAAAAGATCTCTCTGATAAAAACCATAACCAATTGACCTATTTATAGTGTATGTACTTTGTGATCTGAATCAGACATGTTCTGTGCAGCAGGCATATTAACGTTCTGGGCTATGATGAGTCAAAAGAAACTTCCACTTCCAGACAAAGCTCCGGTCTCTCCCCAGAAAGAACATTAATCACTGGAGTTATCCTTGCATTTTTATTAATACTTTGAAAATTGCTGGGGCAAGGAACGTGGCATCAGGTGCTTTGAAAATTATTGATGTTTATGCATCATAATAAAAACAGCCAGTTGTTAAAAATACATAAATGTCTTTTGATTCTGGCAACCTTTTTGACCCTTCCAGCACACTTCCTGACCTCCGCCCCCATGGCATGCTGATCACTGTTCTCACAAGGGCTCGAAGTAAATGAAGACAGCCTGGAAATGCAGCAAGGCCACCTTCATTTACATGTAATTACAGAGGCATTCGCACCCCCCTGGGAACCCATTCACGCCCCCCCCAGGGGGGCGCACCCCACAGTTTGAAGACCTCTGGGCTAGAGGGTGGGAGTCAGAGACTGGTGCAGCAGCAACATCCAGGGGTCTATCAGAGTACAGCAATGGCTTGGGTAGGGTAGGGGTTATTCGCATCATATTGGCTGTGGATCAGTGATTTGCAAGTCAGAATGAAGCTTTGATTGTGGTCCAGGGGTCCAGTGTCGGTCCACGAGGGCAACAGCTGATGCCGCATTGCCAGGATGTATATATGAGGTAAATTAATATACAATCACTCTAAAATTAATTTGAAATGGATACATTTGCATAGTCATTGGCCAATGGTCATTCAGAGCATTGCATTGGCTGAGATCTGTGAGGTGACATATGGCGGGGCAGCAGCAAAGTCGTCCTGTTCACACGGTGAGTCTTTTCTTCAGATCCTCACCTAGATTCTATAATATCTATAGGGTCAGCGGTTAAGATTATACCGTCTATGCTTTCCGGATCTGGGTCACCACTTTAAAACACATTCTAAAATTCAAACTGTTGTTTTGATTCCAACTGATGTCACCCCCACACTCTCCCTCCCCTAGTGTGAAGAAAATGCTTCTAGTGAGTGAAAGAAGATATAGAAAGAAAAAATGTGTGAAAGGGCTGGTGGTGCCTCATGGAAGTAACACTATGGGGGTAAGCAGGAAGGTACTCTCCTGCTACCTCAGGTTTTCATCATCAGCAACCACCAACCTGAACATAAATTGTGGATGTGAAAAGGAAAAAATGGTGAACACTGGTGATAGGATGTCAAAAACCGCCTGTACATCAGTAGAAAATCCAATGTACCGCAGGATCAACCCTACAATATTAAAACCAGGCTAGATCACACTGGCTTTTGGACTTTTATTCAGTGCTGTGTGTCCACCCTCTTAAAAGCCGACATGTTTCATTGCCCAAGGAAAAACCCACGGCAATTTCTTCAGGGAATGGGTTCTGTCACTCCACCCTGCACCAATTTAGCTTTTGTATTAGTGTTCCTAAAGGGGACAAAAGTTAAAAACCACACAACATATTCAGTTGGCACCTACTCACTAAATCTCAAATGTTCGTTAAAAACCAGTGGATGTCATAAATATTTACCGGGATAAAGCCCATTCCGGGCATACCTGTACCCGTATGTGAGTCTGTGCTAAGTCACCGTCTCACATGTTATCACGTAAACTGCCACCGTCAGTCTGTAAAACATAATGTGTTAAGATTAATCACAATGTTAAAAACCATATACATTATGTTACATGTATCACACTTTAAAGGTCAGGTTATGCTCTGTCTCCTATTCCTACATTCTTTATGTGTTAGGGACCTTATTCAAGCTTTCAACAAGCATACCACGCTTACCGTGTCCGCGCCGGTGTGTCGCGTCAACTCAGCACCTACCGGACTCGGCAAGCGGTGGAAGCTTGTATGGGTGCGTAAGTGCCGCGTCATCACGTGGGTCACGTGTTTCCCTCTGTCATTATGATCTCTCTGTGATATCCCGGGCGCCATCTCTAATTTTATAATGAGTGCAATCTTAGTTGTATCATATGGAAATTCCCCCATTTATTGGCACGCAAACCTGGAGCAAGAGCTCTATAGCTATACCACAGTTGTTGGTTGGAATACATCGACAACGAACATACAAAATCTAAGGATTAGTGTTCTGTCTCAAAAGTACGAATTAAACACCATTTGGGGGTGTGCAAAACTAGTAGTTTCTGATGAAATATCTTCCTACCACAGTGCTAGTGTGGGGCCGCTCGATAATAGGCACCCAGAAATTCCTATTCACAATGGAGGGCCATCAGTTGACAAACTGCATCTTTATTTAGTATCTGCAACTTTATTGAGTCTTACAATGAACAAAGTACCATAGTGAGGTCTAATTCCACCTATATTGAAGAACCTGTCTTCTAAAGGTTAATAAAGATGTTTGACACCTTGGATTTAGACATACTAGTTTGTAGGACTCATTTAATTTAGACATGCTGGCAAAATACAATATCTAGTGCTGTTGAGGGTAATCAAACCCTCTTGTTCCCTATTGTAGGTCACAGGGAAGACCCCTCAATCACAGCTGCTGGTACCGCTGTAACTTATGCACTAGTATGAAATATGGGCTACTTAAAGATCAGGTGTACTAATTTAAGCGGTGACTTTGCCCCATTCTTTTTTTTTTTTTTTTTTTTTTTTATTGCAGAATTAGAAACCATTGCATATAATAAATCAACCAGCACACTCATGGTGTCCCCCCGCATGGATAAAATAAACCATAGATCGTACACAGCCATTCAGCCCGTATCCCGGAGGCCGGGCGGCGTAGTAATCCAAACTTCCAGCAAGAACAGCACAGTGAGCATCCCTGAGGGACAATTGGTCAATAACCGCTTTGTGTATCTGCATTTTACCCCCCTAAACACCTAACCCTCCCCCAACACCGTCTAGCCTGCACTAACATTCCAATTACACAGGCGATACTCACAATCCTGACCCTAAATCCATTCGATGGTGGGCCCCTATCATATCAGTTCCATGTGTCCCTAACTCTACCCCACCGCCTATCCAAGCTCTCCCGTCACGCTGGGACATTTCCAACCCCGGGGATCACTGCTGCCTCCCGACCTGGGTCCCGGTGCCTAACCCCCCCCCAGCAGCCCCAAAACAGCCCCCATCCCCCCCCCCCCCAGCAACCGCTAACGATGTGGGCCATGGTCCTAACGCTACTATGGGTCTCGCTACAGATCAATTGATACCTCTATACTCATAAGCCTCATTGAGCCCGCATACCCAAGCAATTCAGTCTTTGTCCTCCACCATGGAATCACGCAACGCCTGGACTATCATCTCCCACGCTCTCGCCATTTCTAGGCTCTTTTCATTGTCAAGCTTGACTGCCTGTCTCATACGGAGCACACTCTCACATTCAGACCACCTCAGCAGTTCATTCACCCATCTCCTTACTGACGGTCCCTCCCTGGACTTCCAATGCCAAGTGATTTCCCTCTGCGCCAGTATCAGCCCCAGATCAATGAATTTACTCGTCACTTTTGTAATCTTCGTGTGTGGGAACCAGAGCAACAAACATGCCGCCATGTCAAAATCCACCTCCCGATCAGTCACTGCATTTAGGAGTTCCCCAACCTCCGCCCAGTAAGTCTCCAGCTTCGGACAGCCCCATAACAAATGATCTATATCAGCCTCCAATGCCAGGCACCTCGGACATCTCGCCTCCTGCACCTGGAAATACCGTTTAATCTTCTCCGTGGTCAGGTAAGCCCAGTGCAGAATGTAAAAATGTACCTGCTGAAAGCGTGCGTTCCTTGTACCCTTCCACGTACGCTTAAGGATATGACCCCACACCGTGTCCGGGATGGGCCTACCTATGCTAAGTTCCCACTTCGATTTCAGGCCTAGGAGCGGATCCAACCCCTCATGCAACATCCTATTATGGAGGCAGGTCACCGCTTCCTCATGCAACATCCTATTATGGAGGCAGGTCACCGCTTTAAATGTACCTGCGGCCATCACGACATACTGGCAAGCCATAGTCGTTTCCGGTTCAAGGAGCCCCCCTTTCCAGTGCTTCTGCATTGCCGCTACCACAGCCGCATGCAAGAGGAAGCTCCCCTCCGGCAGCCCAAACTGTTCCTGCAGCGTCTGGAAGGGGACCAGCGTCCCATCAATATACAGATCACCCACCACTTGCAGTCCCAGCTCCTCCCACTCCAGTAGCGGAGACCAGTCGCCCCCATGCGGCAGCGCAGTCAACATTCCCAACGGTATCTCCGGTGCATACGGTCGGGACGCCTTCGCTCTCTTTAAACTCCTTTGCCAACACAACCTGAGCGTCTTCTCCTCCATGGTGAGGCCTCGCAACTCCAGCCTCTGCTGCATGATAATGTAAGCCAGGACATGACGTTGTATACCGTGCTATCGTTCGTGTTCTGGCCCTCTGAATACCCTAGCCACGTGCTGCGTGAGAACCTGAAGCTGCACGGCCAAGTAGTACAGCTCAAAGTCGGGGACCGCCATCCCCCCCTCAAGCTTGGGTCGAAGCAAGGTGTTCAATGCCACTCTACGGCAACCGTGCCCCCAAAGGAAGTCGATTATCATCGTCCGCAGGTCCTTAAAGATCCTCTGAGGGATCCAAAGTGGCAGCGTGCGAAAGTAATAAAGTAACCGTGGGAGCGCCACCATCTTCAGTAGAGCTACTTTACCCAACACCGACAAAGGGAGGGAAGCCCAAAAGGACATACAGCCTCTCAGTGCTCTTATACATCGCCCAATGATACCCTCCAATAAGTTCGCGACCTCGTGGTAGATTCGGACTCCTAAATAAGTGAAGCAAGATGGCTCCCAGACCACCCCTATAGCATGAGGGGGACACAGCGTGTCTGCCCTGAGCGGAAAGATACAAGTCTTCGTCCAGTTAACCTTGAGGCCCGACAACCGACCAAACTCGGACAACATATCCATCGCCCCCTCCAGAGCCTGCTCCGCATCTGCCATATACAGCAGCAAATCGTCTGCATACAAAGATATATAGTGCGACTGCTCACCTCTTTCGATCCCCGCGTACATGACTCCTGACCTGGCGCGCGCTGCTAACGGTTCCATCGCCAGTGCAAACAGCAATGGGGAGAGCGAACACCCCTGTCTCGTCCCTCTACAAACTGGATAATCCGCGGATACCAGAGTGCCCAGGCGTACCCTCGCTGTGGCCGAAGAATACAACACCTTCGTCCATCTACGAAACCCCTCGCCAAGGCCAAACTTCACCAGGACTTCTTCTAAGTAGACCCACTCCAGGCTATCAAAGGCTTTCTCAATATCCACAGATAACACCGCCGGGTCACCGTCCTCTTCCGTCGCGCCGTCCAATATCCCAATTAGACGACGAATATTAAGCGCCGTGTTCCTCGTTGGGATAAACCCCGCTTGGTCCCTGTGCACCAGCCTGGTCATATGCGGGGCCAACCTGGTGGCTAGAATACGGCTCAATATCTTGTAGTCCACTGTCAGCATGGACAACGGCCTATATGACCTTACATCAGACGCCTCTCTGCCGGGTTTCAGCAATGGCACTATCAACGCCTCCCTCATTGATCTGGGCAGACTCCCCAGCCTGTGAGCCTCCCCGTACACCACCAGTAATCTAGGCGCCAAACTGTCTACGTACTTCTGATAAAATTCAATCGGTAGGCCATCCACCCCGGGCGTTTTGTTCTTCGCCATATGCTTAATGGCCGCCTGATCTCGGCGAGCGTGATAGGCCCTCCCAAATCCTTCGCATCGTCGTCATCCAGCACCGGAAGCTGCATCAATTCCAAGTAATCACTGATCTCCCAGGCCTCCACTCATACAACTTAGCATAATAGGTCCGAAAACATTCCATCACCGCTGTTTGTGAATAAACCATCTCCCCCGATGCATTTTTTATGCTCAAGATTGGGCAGCCTCTGAGTTCAGGGTTAGCGAGCCTGGCCAGTAACGTGCCTACCTTATCCCTGTGAGATAAATAACGGTGATGGATCAAGCCCTGATCTTTGGACTGGGTAAGAGTGGTCTGTTTAACTCAGACACTCTGTTCATCACCACCCCCTTTTTGTAAATCGTTTTTGGCCACTATAGGTGTGGCAGGGTATACTCAGACATGAGTCCCTTTCTCACTGCTCCATCAGGATTCAAGCAAGCCGGGCCGAAGAAGGCTGAAATGCCAGAAACCGGTCCCCGGTAGCTTGTCTCCTTTCTGGTGAAGAATTGGCTTGGTAGTTTAGTCTGCCCTGTTCCCATGATGTACTGGGCCAGGGACAGACTGATTTGCATATAGCCAGGTTCTGAGCTGGGATGGGGCAGTGAGATAAATAACGGTGATGGATCAAGCCCTGATCTTTGGACTGGGTAAGAGTGGTCTGTTTAACTCAGACACTCTGTTCATCACCACCCCCTTTTTGTAAATCGTTTTTGGCCACTATAGGTGTGGCAGGGTATACTCAGACATGAGTCCCTTTCTCACTGCTCCATCAGGATTCAAGCAAGCCGGGCCGAAGAAGGCTGAAATGCCAGAAACCGGTCCCCGGTAGCTTGTCTCCTTTCTGGTGAAGAATTGGCTTGGTAGTTTAGTCTGCCCTGTTCCCATGATGTACTGGGCCAGGGACAGACTGATTTGCATATAGCCAGGTTCTGAGCTGGGATGGGGCAGTGAGATAAATAACGGTGATGGATCAAGCCCTGATCTTTGGACTGGGTAAGAGTGGTCTGTTTAACTCAGACACTCTGTTCATCACCACCCCCTTTTTGTAAATCGTTTTTGGCCACTATAGGTGTGGCAGGGTATACTCAGACATGAGTCCCTTTCTCACTGCTCCATCAGGATTCAAGCAAGCCGGGCCGAAGAAGGCTGAAATGCCAGAAACCGGTCCCCGGTAGCTTGTCTCCTTTCTGGTGAAGAATTGGCTTGGTAGTTTAGTCTGCCCTGTTCCCATGATGTACTGGGCCAGGGACAGACTGATTTGCATATAGCCAGGTTCTGAGCTGGGATGGGGCAGTGAGATAAATAACGGTGATGGATCAAGCCCTGATCTTTGGACTGGGTAAGAGTGGTCTGTTTAACTCAGACACTCTGTTCATCACCACCCCCTTTTTGTAAATCGTTTTTGGCCACTATAGGTGTGGCAGGGTATACTCAGACATGAGTCCCTTTCTCACTGCTCCATCAGGATTCAAGCAAGCCGGGCCGAAGAAGGCTGAAATGCCAGAAACCGGTCCCCGGTAGCTTGTCTCCTTTCTGGTGAAGAATTGGCTTGGTAGTTTAGTCTGCCCTGTTCCCATGATGTACTGGGCCAGGGACAGACTGATTTGCATATAGCCAGGTTCTGAGCTGGGATGGGGCAGTGAGATAAATAACGGTGATGGATCAAGCCCTGATCTTTGGACTGGGTAAGAGTGGTCTGTTTAACTCAGACACTCTGTTCATCACCACCCCCTTTTTGTAAATCGTTTTTGGCCACTATAGGTGTGGCAGGGTATACTCAGACATGAGTCCCTTTCTCACTGCTCCATCAGGATTCAAGCAAGCCGGGCCGAAGAAGGCTGAAATGCCAGAAACCGGTCCCCGGTAGCTTGTCTCCTTTCTGGTGAAGAATTGGCTTGGTAGTTTAGTCTGCCCTGTTCCCATGATGTACTGGGCCAGGGACAGACTGATTTGCATATAGCCAGGTTCTGAGCTGGGATGGGGCAGTGAGATAAATAACGGTGATGGATCAAGCCCTGATCTTTGGACTGGGTAAGAGTGGTCTGTTTAACTCAGACACTCTGTTCATCACCACCCCCTTTTTGTAAATCGTTTTTGGCCACTATAGGTGTGGCAGGGTATACTCAGACATGAGTCCCTTTCTCACTGCTCCATCAGGATTCAAGCAAGCCGGGCCGAAGAAGGCTGAAATGCCAGAAACCGGTCCCCGGTAGCTTGTCTCCTTTCTGGTGAAGAATTGGCTTGGTAGTTTAGTCTGCCCTGTTCCCATGATGTACTGGGCCAGGGACAGACTGATTTGCATATAGCCAGGTTCTGAGCTGGGATGGGGCAGTGAGATAAATAACGGTGATGGATCAAGCCCTGATCTTTGGACTGGGTAAGAGTGGTCTGTTTAACTCAGACACTCTGTTCATCACCACCCCCTTTTTGTAAATCGTTTTTGGCCACTATAGGTGTGGCAGGGTATACTCAGACATGAGTCCCTTTCTCACTGCTCCATCAGGATTCAAGCAAGCCGGGCCGAAGAAGGCTGAAATGCCAGAAACCGGTCCCCGGTAGCTTGTCTCCTTTCTGGTGAAGAATTGGCTTGGTAGTTTAGTCTGCCCTGTTCCCATGATGTACTGGGCCAGGGACAGACTGATTTGCATATAGCCAGGTTCTGAGCTGGGATGGGGCAGTGAGATAAATAACGGTGATGGATCAAGCCCTGATCTTTGGACTGGGTAAGAGTGGTCTGTTTAACTCAGACACTCTGTTCATCACCACCCCCTTTTTGTAAATCGTTTTTGGCCACTATAGGTGTGGCAGGGTATACTCAGACATGAGTCCCTTTCTCACTGCTCCATCAGGATTCAAGCAAGCCGGGCCGAAGAAGGCTGAAATGCCAGAAACCGGTCCCCGGTAGCTTGTCTCCTTTCTGGTGAAGAATTGGCTTGGTAGTTTAGTCTGCCCTGTTCCCATGATGTACTGGGCCAGGGACAGACTGATTTGCATATAGCCAGGTTCTGAGCTGGGATGGGGCAGTGAGATAAATAACGGTGATGGATCAAGCCCTGATCTTTGGACTGGGTAAGAGTGGTCTGTTTAACTCAGACACTCTGTTCATCACCACCCCCTTTTTGTAAATCGTTTTTGGCCACTATAGGTGTGGCAGGGTATACTCAGACATGAGTCCCTTTCTCACTGCTCCATCAGGATTCAAGCAAGCCGGGCCGAAGAAGGCTGAAATGCCAGAAACCGGTCCCCGGTAGCTTGTCTCCTTTCTGGTGAAGAATTGGCTTGGTAGTTTAGTCTGCCCTGTTCCCATGATGTACTGGGCCAGGGACAGACTGATTTGCATATAGCCAGGTTCTGAGCTGGGATGGGGCAGTGAGATAAATAACGGTGATGGATCAAGCCCTGATCTTTGGACTGGGTAAGAGTGGTCTGTTTAACTCAGACACTCTGTTCATCACCACCCCCTTTTTGTAAATCGTTTTTGGCCACTATAGGTGTGGCAGGGTATACTCAGACATGAGTCCCTTTCTCACTGCTCCATCAGGATTCAAGCAAGCCGGGCCGAAGAAGGCTGAAATGCCAGAAACCGGTCCCCGGTAGCTTGTCTCCTTTCTGGTGAAGAATTGGCTTGGTAGTTTAGTCTGCCCTGTTCCCATGATGTACTGGGCCAGGGACAGACTGATTTGCATATAGCCAGGTTCTGAGCTGGGATGGGGCAGTGAGATAAATAACGGTGATGGATCAAGCCCTGATCTTTGGACTGGGTAAGAGTGGTCTGTTTAACTCAGACACTCTGTTCATCACCACCCCCTTTTTGTAAATCGTTTTTGGCCACTATAGGTGTGGCAGGGTATACTCAGACATGAGTCCCTTTCTCACTGCTCCATCAGGATTCAAGCAAGCCGGGCCGAAGAAGGCTGAAATGCCAGAAACCGGTCCCCGGTAGCTTGTCTCCTTTCTGGTGAAGAATTGGCTTGGTAGTTTAGTCTGCCCTGTTCCCATGATGTACTGGGCCAGGGACAGACTGATTTGCATATAGCCAGGTTCTGAGCTGGGATGGGGCAGTGAGATAAATAACGGTGATGGATCAAGCCCTGATCTTTGGACTGGGTAAGAGTGGTCTGTTTAACTCAGACACTCTGTTCATCACCACCCCCTTTTTGTAAATCGTTTTTGGCCACTATAGGTGTGGCAGGGTATACTCAGACATGAGTCCCTTTCTCACTGCTCCATCAGGATTCAAGCAAGCCGGGCCGAAGAAGGCTGAAATGCCAGAAACCGGTCCCCGGTAGCTTGTCTCCTTTCTGGTGAAGAATTGGCTTGGTAGTTTAGTCTGCCCTGTTCCCATGATGTACTGGGCCAGGGACAGACTGATTTGCATATAGCCAGGTTCTGAGCTGGGATGGGGCAGTGAGATAAATAACGGTGATGGATCAAGCCCTGATCTTTGGACTGGGTAAGAGTGGTCTGTTTAACTCAGACACTCTGTTCATCACCACCCCCTTTTTGTAAATCGTTTTTGGCCACTATAGGTGTGGCAGGGTATACTCAGACATGAGTCCCTTTCTCACTGCTCCATCAGGATTCAAGCAAGCCGGGCCGAAGAAGGCTGAAATGCCAGAAACCGGTCCCCGGTAGCTTGTCTCCTTTCTGGTGAAGAATTGGCTTGGTAGTTTAGTCTGCCCTGTTCCCATGATGTACTGGGCCAGGGACAGACTGATTTGCATATAGCCAGGTTCTGAGCTGGGATGGGGCAGTGAGATAAATAACGGTGATGGATCAAGCCCTGATCTTTGGACTGGGTAAGAGTGGTCTGTTTAACTCAGACACTCTGTTCATCACCACCCCCTTTTTGTAAATCGTTTTTGGCCACTATAGGTGTGGCAGGGTATACTCAGACATGAGTCCCTTTCTCACTGCTCCATCAGGATTCAAGCAAGCCGGGCCGAAGAAGGCTGAAATGCCAGAAACCGGTCCCCGGTAGCTTGTCTCCTTTCTGGTGAAGAATTGGCTTGGTAGTTTAGTCTGCCCTGTTCCCATGATGTACTGGGCCAGGGACAGACTGATTTGCATATAGCCAGGTTCTGAGCTGGGATGGGGCAGTGAGATAAATAACGGTGATGGATCAAGCCCTGATCTTTGGACTGGGTAAGAGTGGTCTGTTTAACTCAGACACTCTGTTCATCACCACCCCCTTTTTGTAAATCCTTATCCCTTTCAGCATGTGCTTTGATGGCATATTGTCTATAATCATAGCTCCGCAGCCGTTCCGTTTCGGTAGCCACTACCTCCTTGGCTTCCAATAACCGGGCTTGTAAGTCCGGTCGATCCGGTCTACGCTGTTCCAGACCCCTCAACCTCTCTTCCGCTCGAGCAAGCGCATTCAACACCGACGTTCGGGCATTCGAAAACCTACCCATGCACACTCCTCTCACCACCACTTTCATCGCGTCCCATTCAGTGGACCTACTATTAGCTGTCCCCTCATTTTCATCAAAGTATTGGTCTATGCCCCGTTGGACTGCGTCACTAAACACCGAGTCTTCCAAGGTGTCGGGCCGAAGCCGCCATGTTGGAATCGCGATCTCGCACGCTGCCATTGTATGTGCACCAACAAAGGATTATGATCCGAGATGGTCCTGGTCAGGTACTCCGTATAAGTGACCAATGTAGCTAGGGAACCACTGCACAGGACCGAGTCGATCCTGACGTGTAGAGCATGGAGGGCCGAGAAAAAGGAATAATCCCTACTACCCTGGTGTTGCTCCCGCCACACATTCAGAAGTCCCCACCTTTCCTGCCAATCCTTCCTGTATGCAGCTAGTCTACGTACTGGGGAATCAACCAGTGGTGGGTGAGACCTATCCAATGCCACATCAGTTATTGAGTTAAAGTCCCCTCCCAGAAGCACAGGACCCGCCAAGAAAGAGGCCAGTGAGCACGATAGACCATCAAAGAAGCGAGCCTGGTCAACATTCGGAGCATATACACAGGACAAAACCACATCCCGGCCATACAACCTCCCCTCCACCGCCACAAATCTACCCTCAGGATCCACCAGCTGATTCAACATCTGGAACGGTACACCCGCTCGAACCCATATCAGGACCCCTCTAGCGAACGCGGAATAAGTGGTTCCAAAGACCTGACCTCGCCATCTCTTCTGTAGCGCAGTGCATTCCTGTTTAGTTAAATGAGTCTCCTGCAACATTGCAATCTGGACCCCCCGCCTAACCAAATAAGCATGCACTTTGTGGCGTTTGACCATAGTTCGCAGTCCTCGGACATTCCATGTTAGGCATTTCAAGTTAGGTAACGTCCCCATGCCAAAGCATAACGATCCAGTTCAGGTGCAGCCATTCATTACCCACATCGTAGCAGTTGCCCCCCCCCCAAAAGAATTATAGAAAAAACTCCCCAAACCCCACTCCCCAGGACAGAGCCTACAAACCCAGTTTCAGCCCTGATCCAAACCGTAAACATAACACACATCAGACTAATCTGTGGTCGCCACCACAGAAGGCCTTAAGGGCCCCGAGGGGGTGAATTATCGCCAACCCCGGGCAGGCGGAGCCCGCGCGCCGCGCCTTCCATCCCGCAGTGCTGATGCCACACCCTACCTGGCAGCCCTTCTAACACCAACTGAATATTTCTCTGCGAGAAGTACAGTGTCACAAGTCCCATATATGAGTCAGCCATTAAAGATCCCGTCGGACGTCTGTGGGGTGACCGCCGGGCCCTTCGAGCTCTCCACTTCCGATAATTCCTCCCCGGTCCTGCCCCCGTCCTCACCAGAGTCCGATACAACCAGGTCACTCTCCTGTTGCGACCGTGTGATACTCGCCGTCGCTGCCAGCGCCCCTCTTTTGTCCGCAGCCATTTGAGCCTCCCGTTCCGCTCTTTGAAGCTTGTTACGTGAGCGGATCCATTGGGATTTCCGGACCTGAAGCGGTTTAGGCCTCTCTCGCTGACTTTTGCCAGTCCTGTCCGTTCCAGCACGATACAATTCTAACCATAACCACGCTTCATCAGGAGTCTGGAAAAATTGAGTGTTCCCATCCAGGATTACTCGCAGCTTAGCCGGGAAGAGCAATGAGTACTGGATGCCCTCCTCCCTCAGCTCCTTTTTCACCGCCAGGAAGGATGCCCTGTTCTTCTGGACTGCCTGCGCATAGTCCGGGAATATCGTGACTCGGCTATTTTCCACCTCAAATGGGCCCAATGCTCGAGCTTTCTGAATTAACAGGTCCTGATCTTTATAATGGAGGAGCTTCACCACCATCGGTCTAGGAGGGCGGCCGAGCTCCGGTGGGCGAGCCGGACAACACCTCAGGCTTCGTCTCTCAAGGTCTCAGCGGCACAAGCGGTCTCCCAAGAGCTCTCAGCCGCTCTCCTGTGGTTCCCCAACACCTCGCAGACCAGTTGCGCCGATCAGGGGTCTCCCCGGGTGTAGTTTTCAGGAGAAATAGCGGGACCCTGCGCGGAGCTGCAAGCTCACGCCGCCATCCCGATCGGCGTCCAAGCCACGCCCCTGACTTTGCCCCATTCAATGATGTCATTCAGCCCCCGTTGGTCTAACCCCTCTTGGTAGATCAAACGTGCTTCCCTTGTGCTCAATCTGCTTTCTATGTTGTAACGGTCGCCCACTACCCTCTCAAGCACTACCCACCGGATGTCTCTCGGTCTGTGTTTTAATGCCTGGAAGTCCTGCACTAGTTTCGTTGTGAGTTTCCCCATGCGTAAAGTGCTCAGAAGTTCCTGTATTCTTATTTTGACTTTTCGTTTCATGAGACCTATTTAATCTAGGTCGCACGGACACGTCAGTCTGTAGATAACTTTGGTGGTTTTGCAGTTGCTGAACTTGTTCAGAAACCAGGTCTTATTCCCTGCAACAGTACCGCTTTTAGCCGGTGCTGTGAACTCACAGACCGAGCAGCTCCCACATGGGAAATGTCCCCGTGGCACATTGGTCTCTCGTGATTCTAGTTTCGGGTGTGAGCGGACTAAGCGGTCACGCAGGTTAGCTGATCGATTGAAGACAAAGCATGGTTGAGGCATTTTCATGTTTTTCGTACTTAGTAAATGCCAATGCCTTCTGATAAATCTGTCTGATTTTGGTAGGCAGTGGTCCAAAAGTGGTAACCACTGGGATACATTCTCCACTTGTTTTGGGTGTCCTCTCCAGCAGGGCAGCGCGTGGGGTGTTAAACGCTCGTTTTCTTGCTTGTTTGATCACCTTCCTGGGATAAGCACGTTCTTCCAACTTCATAGAGAGGTCCTGAGCATGTTTGGTGACCTCTTCTACCGATGAACAATTCCGGCGGTACCCCAGAGATTGGCCAACCGGCAAATTGTCACGAAGAGCTCTAGGGTGGTAGGATCTGTAGTGGAGGAGTGAGTTTTGTCGGTGGGTTTTTGGTGCACATTAGTTACCAGCCTATTGTTCCTTCCTGAGGGACCGCACCCAGGCGGTTCGCCTGGGTGATTTTTCTGCGGACTTCCGGAAAGTTCAGTGCGGGGTCCCCCAAGGTTCTTCCCTCTCACCCCTTCTGTTCAACCTTTACATCGCCCATTTATTTTCTCACTGCAACAGATGGAGGTCTTCGTATATAATTATGCAGATGACCTCCAACTTGTCTTTAATCTATCTTCTTCCTCTTCTTCTGTTTCTAATTTTCAATCCACTATGATTCACATCCGTGACTGGATGAACCACAACCATCTGAAACTCAACCCAGACAAGACTGAGCTGGTGTTGACAGGTGGTTCATCCAGTCCCTGGTCTTCTCTGTTTTGGCCCGTTCCCTAGGCTCTCCACCTGTCCCCTCTACCTCAGTAAAAACATTAGGCATTAAACTCAATTCCCAACTCACCCTTCACTCCCAGGTTAGTTCTGTGGTGTCCTCTTCCTTTCTTTCACTGCGCACTATATACAAGGTGTCCCGTTTCTTTTCTTTTGACGCCCTGAAACTGATTACCCTGGCAATGGTCATCTCCCGCCTGGATTACGGCAACGCCCTATATGCTAGTATACCTGCATATAGCCTAAGGCGGTTGCAGCAGATTCAAAACCAGGCGGCGCGCTTGGTGTTTAAATTGCCAAAATTCCACCTTGTCACTCCCCTCCTTAAATCTCTGCATTGGCTCCCAGTCCGTGAGCGTGTCCAGTTCAAGCTCGCCTCCATCATCTTCCAAGCTCGACTGGGCACGGCACCGGCTTTTATCTCTTCTGAGATTATCCCCTATGTCCCTACCAGGGAATTACGTTCATCTACCAAATCCCTCCTCACAGTCCCGCGGTTCCGGAGGAAGAAATGGGGAGGATCGAAATTTGCGACCCTTGCTCCACTCTTTTGGAACTACCTGCCTCCAGAGCTCAGAGCTTCGACTCTCTACCCACAATTCAGGAAACAACTTAAAGCTCATCTATTCAACAAGGCTTTTTATTAGTTCTCCAACACTTCGTATTCCCTTAGCTTAGTTTTGCCTTTCCTGCCCTGCCATCTGCAAGTTGCAGCGCCATGAAACCGCTGGTGAACATGCGCTAAATAAATAATTTAAAATTCAAATTCAATTTAAATTCAAATTCAAATTCAATTCAAATTCCCAGCTCGGATATCAAGATCCAGATATGTTACTGTAGATCTACTGATCGTCCATGTGAACCTCAGACATTCATCTAGATTATTGAGCCACTCTAAGAACTAATTTATTCTAGTTTCCGTGCCTGTCCATATGCATAGCACATCATCAATATATCTCTTCCAGAGAACACTGTTCCTCTTGAAGAGATTGGTTTCATGATTGATGTAGAGTGCCTCAAACTGGCCTATATAAATGCAGGCCAGACTGGGAGGGAATGTAGCCCCATGGAGGTACCAGAGACTTGCAGGTACATCTGGTCCTTGAAGGCAAAAAAGTTTTGTGTCAAGGCTAGTTCTATGCATTGCAAGACAAATGTTTGTGGTGTATGGTAAAACCACTCGCTTTCCCCCAGGGCGCGTGCTGCTGTCACCAGCGTCGCTTCCTGGGGGGTGCTTATATGCAGCGATTCAATGTCAATGGTAACCAAAAATTGGTTATGCTGTTCATAGGTCACATTTTCCACTATTCTCAGCACATTGGTGGTATCTTGGACAAATGAAGGTTGTGTAACTACACATTCTCTCAGAAAGTAGTCTGAAAATTGTGAGAAAGGTTCTAACAGTGATTTGATGCCCGCCACATGCGGGCGCCCAGGCGGTGGTCGTTGGGCTTTATGAATTTTGGGCATTATGTAGAATGCAGACATCCTGGGTTTGAGGTTAATCAAAAATTCTGCCCCCTTGTACGTGACCCATTTCTTCTCTTTAGCTTGTGTAACTAGCTCAATGATGGTCGCCTGCAGATCTTTGGTGGGATCCCTATCCAGTGGTCTATAATTCTGGCAGTTATCCAGTAATCTAGCAACTTCGGCTTCATAATTTTTGTTGTTCATCACCACCACCGCCCCGCCCTTATCGGCCGGTTTGATGGTGATGGCCGAGTTGGTTTGTAAGGCCCTTAAAACCTGCCAACCCCTGCCACTCATGTTGGTATGAGACGTACCCCTCATGTTTTGCTCCAGGTTTGCTATGTCTTGTAATACTTTCTGTTCAAAGACTTGCACCTCTGGGCCCACTAGGTTATTCAGTGGACAAAAACTAGACGGGCATCTTAAATTAGTAGAGAAGATTGGTGGATTATCTTGTTCTTTCCCTTCACATTTTTTTGGGAGTTTTATTTTTCTCATAAGGCCGAATATTTCACCCCGTAGTTTGAATCCATCATGTTTTGGGGTGGGGACATACGCAAGACCTTTATTGAGGACTCTCAACTCGTCCTCAGTCAGTTAATGTTCAGAAAGGTTAACCACAATGCTTCTATCACTACTAGTTACAGGGGAGTTCTGCCCCGACTTCGTGTTATTCTCGGGGAATACATCGGCCATGTTGAGTTCAAATTCTGGTGTGCGCGTCCTCGCCCTCTGCCCTGTGACTGGCCCCTCTTTGATCTGTAGGATGTGCGGGCTGTTGCACTAAAAAACCCTGAAAAGGGCCCCTAGGTCCTCGTTAGTTCTTTCTTGGTGGTTAAATCTCACCTTTTGATTGGAAGTATGTGGTTGGGCGTTATAGTCCTCGTCCTCACTACTTGTATTCTCAAATATCCAGTTGTTGGGAGTCTTCCTCTCCTGTCGTCGCCCTCCTCGCTGAACCTGTAGTTGTACTGTCTGCTCCGGGGCTTGTTGGTAATACTGGTCTTCTGTGTAGGGAAAAGCCCACTCGTGGCTAAATCTGTCCAAATTCCAAGTTCTCAATCCTTAAATTTTTTGGTTGACCATATACGTCTGGTACTCTCCTAAATCACGTTGGATCTTGGCCAATTGTTCTTTGGTGTCCACTATTGTAGTGTCAGCTTTTATTCCTTCCTCTATTTCTAGGATCTCTTTTAAGAGTTCTTCACTTAATCGCTTGGCCGTACTAATAATGAGGACGAGACAATCCCAGGTACACTTACTAGCTATGTAGCTCCAGTCCACCCGGAATTTTCTGTCCTCTAAGAAGATCTTCGGCTCAATGCGTACCAAGAGGCTGGGTGGTGTTGCTCCTGCTCTCAAATACTCAGTCATAAGTGCTCCATGGAGCGCTATCCTGACTTGTCTCTTCCTAGTATTGGATAATTTTTTCCATTTGTCACGTGCTGATGACGTCCCACTTAGAGGAGCATTAGGCGAAAGTCAAGGGCCAGACAGTATAGATGCTATATGGTCATCAGTGAAGGCTAGACAAAATGTATCCTTACTCCGGTAGTTATGACACCCGTGGAACAAGGCCACATGGGTCCTGAATTAGTAAAAACGTGCCAACTGATGTGCCAAACTCTGTGATATCAAACAGTGTTTTTACTACTAACACAATATGTTTTATCTTCTTAATCACGCTCTCACGGCTAGGTGAGTGGGGATGAGCTGTTTTCTACCCCTATAGCTCCTTTTTGTATAAGGCAGCAGCGAAGTCGAGCAGCTGGTCAGAGTGTGGCATTAACTGAGGTCTTTGGGATGGTTTGTGGGCCTGCCTCGACCACATGGGTAGCTGCTGCATTACCGCACTGTTTGGGTTCTGTCCTTAGAACTTTTGACGCATGAGCCAGCTTGCCAACCAATGCTGAGGTGGAATAGGAATGTTGGAAAGAGGGTTGGCAGTTCCTGGTCGTTGTTTGCTTTGCCGGTCACAATACTTAATGCTCTACAATAAACTTGAAGTATCTACTTATCAGTCCTGTCTTACTGGGATGTTTCACTGGCGACGGCTGGAAGCAAACCATAGACCGGCAAAGCAGGCGATTCTTCCTCTGAACCTGATTTACGGCAGCAGCAAGCTAAAACTTTACAGTAGCTGAGAGCGAGAAGCTTTACAGTAGCTGTCCTTCTCGGGTCAGGTCAGGTCTCGGATAGAACAGACGACACGTGAAGTGCTTGATTTGTTTTGGATTTTCAGATTTTGTGAAGTCGAGGAGGAGTGACGTCACCGTCGCAACGATCAGCTATGAGTAGTTGCAGAAAGCTGTATGTTGCTTAGCAACAGCCCTGTGCAGCCGACACAGAGTATACAATTTCAAGGCGGCCACATTCCTTCAAGGTTTCTTAGCAATCCAGAAGCCAGGGTTTTCTGAGTCAACTCGTGCACCAGGCGCGGCCAGTACAGGTGAGAGTTGTGGGGCGGGGGCGGGGAAAGCCAACAGATGACGGGATAGATAAATATAAATATAAAAAAAACACTTACTTTGCACCCGGCAAGCGCAAGGTGTTTTTAAAAAAAAAAAAAACATTTTCCTATCCTGTCGTTTGTTGCCGTGAGAATGAAGAAGGTACCTTCTCGTTTCAAGGATTATGTGGGGTTCCCATTTTGACAGCAAAAACCTAACACCGGAAGATCGACAGATGAAACCTCGTCATAAGATGAATCACCGTTCAGAAGATGACCTCCTTTCGGGAGACAGGAACACAGAGGAGAAGGTGAAACATCATCCACACCAAGTGTAGTACCTCAATCAACCTCTTCTAACTGGGCTTTTTTAGGAACAGGTTCAACTCCATCAGAAGAACCAGGAGGGGTTGTGGAAAAGACAAAACAACAAGAGGACGCAGTGGCGAAGAACACGAGGAGCCAAAAACCTTAGTCATCAACATTTCCGAACAGAAGATCACTAAATTTCAATCCAAGGTGTTACAAAAAGGCACATCATACGTATATACTTACCATTCCAACCTATTAGAAACCCAAGTATGTACCTACAAATGTTTAATATCATTAAGGTTGAAACACTTCTTTTCTAATGTTGCACAGACCACAGAGGAACCACCCAAGGATACTTTAATGGGATTACGGAAGAAGAGTACGTTTCTACCACCTATCAGTCACAAGGTACTTGATACCTTTGAAAAAGTGGTCTCAAAAGACATAGAACGGATTTACAAACAACCTAAATCTAAAATCACGAATCTCACCCAAAAGGAAAAAATAAGCTTTAAAACAGTTGGCTAAAAACCCACAAATAACCATTCGTCAAGCAGATAAGGGTGGAACCACGATTCAGATTTCTACCTGAAGAATATAAATGAACATGTTAATGACACCAACACTTATACCAAAATTGACATAGACCCTACAAAGGAATTCATAAAATTTCTGTCCACCATCATTGATCAAGCCATAAGTAAGGGCATCATTGGAACCAAAGAAAAATAATTTTTGATTAAAAACAATCCAGCATTGCATATATTTATATGATCCCAAAAGTACACAAGCATCTTACACAACCACCATGTAGAGATATAGTGTCAACAATCAATTCGATTCACAAGCCCATCGGGTAGTATCTGGACAAACATTTACAGCCAATTGTTCAAACCATGGCAACATATATAAAGAATACAACAGATTTTTTAAATAATTTGGAAGAACATACAATTAGGTACACCAAGGATATGATTTTATGTACGATTGATGTCAAATCTCTATACACTTCAATCCCTCATGACCTCGGGTTAGAAGCAATTGCATCGTTTTTAATGTTGTCAGGAAAGGATCAAGAGTTGAAAGTATTTCTAATGGATCTCTTCCATTTTACTCTTTATCCCAGTTACTTCAAGTGGCAGAATGAATACTTTATTCAATCCTCTGGAACTTCCATGGGAAATTGTGCAGCTCCTGCATATGCAAATATCTTCATGTATCGTTTCGAATTGGATAATGTTTTAAAACAACAAAAATGGTCAGAAAATCTGATCTTATATAAAAGATATATCGACAATACATTCATCTTGTGGAAAGTATCAGAAGAAGCTCTACTACATGCTATTGATAATTTGAATCAAGTAAATGACTGAATTAGCTTTACTCACACTATACACAAGGAACAAATCACATTTCTGCATGTCATGATACATAATTCAGATGGAGTCTTGGAAACCACGGTATACACCAAAACTACGGACAGGAACAATTTTTTGCATTTCAACAGTTTTCACCAACATTCTCTAAAAAGACACCTACTATATTCTCAACTATTACGGTTAAAAATAATCTCCTCAACTGAGGAATCTCTCAAAGAAAGCGTAAAGAACACTGTCATAAAATTCAGAGAGCAATGCTACCCCACACATATCCTACAGGAAGCAGTATCAAAAGTTGAAAAATGGAAAGATAAAATCTGTTATAACAACAAGTTAAACCAAAAGATGAAAGTAGAATGGTTTTTGTTTCTAAGTTCTCAACCGAAAGTCAACACATAAAGAGAATCATATTCAAACATTGGCCATTATTAACCTGGGAAGAGGATTTTAACAGATTTTTTTCCAATCCACCAAGATTTGCATATGAACGCACCAGAAATATTAAAGAGTTACTAAACCAAAAAGAATATCGAAAACATCTAACATACAAAGGTACCTTACCTTGCCACAATTGTGGCAATTGCAATTCCATAATAAAAGGAAAAGAACTTCAACATCCAACCCAGGGGACAAAAAAAATTGAGGGTCACAGCCATGTGTGACAGTAGCAACTTAATTTATATGATTAAGTGCCCATGTGGATTGGCCTACGTGGGAAAAACCAAACGCAAAATAAAAACATGGTTTACTGAACATAAAAGTAACACCCGTACTAAAAGTTCCAAATCATCATTGGCCATACATTGTAACACCCATAACCACAATCCTAGTCAGTAACAATTCTTGGTATTGGAGCAATCTCAGACACTTCCAGGAAGAGATAACACACAATATTTGTTGCGTAGGGAGATATTTTGGATTAGCTTTCTCAATACAGCATATCCGAAAGGACTAAATGATCGGGTAGATTTTAACTATTTTCTTTAAACACACGATCTTTCAAGAAATTGTGGACATATGATGATTCTTTGTATGTTGTTAATTTACATTATGCCATTGAAATAGGAGATACCAGGTTTTAATGTGAAATGCATAACATTATAGTATTTCATTAACTTCTACCAGTGAGGTCATGTGAGATGATCCAGCGTTCATTTACCATGACGTATGGAGACCAAATGCGGAAGCGGATCGAGAGCGCTTGAGGAGGCTTGTGATTTAACATACTCTGGGTAAGATGCTTTTTGAATCACGCCTCACTGAAATCACTCCATGAGTGACTTAGAGGATTAACCGGTACTTTCTTTTACATTTTTGTAGTTCGCCAAAAGCTGCATTAGACATGGGACATTACACTCCGTATAAACATGGAGAGTAAACCCATGAGTTCTTTTACCGTATTGAATGTTTAGTTTTCTCGACAACAATGATCGTACGAGTTGTCACACCACTTTTTTATTAATTTACAGGCTTTACTAAATTAAAGCATGCCACAGCATGAACTTAGTGATGAAAGTAAGTTTTTTTAATCCTAAGGTTTGGTACCGGGTGACTTTTTGTAACTACGCCATTGTAAAGAGTTGTTTGCGATGAAGTGAACTAATTTACTGGTTGACTAACCGTCCTCCTTGAATTCTAAGTGTTTTATTGTGAAAAAATGTTTTTTACCATGAAAACTTTCTTGAGAAACACAGTAGTTCACTTTCAGATGAGACGTGCACCATGGGGATATAAGGTATAATGCTGTGTATTTGATGATTTACAGAAAAATATCCCCTGAGAAAGGGCTAAGCCCGAAATGCATTGGACATCATTCTGAATCCATTGATGAACATAATTTTTGTATGAAAAGAATGAAAAATATTTGGAAGAGAAAAGACATTTGAATAAATCTTTCATGAACGTATAAAGAAACTTGTGATTAATATCATTGAAATAATTTTCAGAGCGCATTTGGTGACGTTTTCCACTGCTTCAGGATAGCGCTATCGAGCATATTTGATTTCCTCGCACTCAGGAGGGATTACCAAATTGCACCTACTCACCTTAACATCTTGTTTTTCACTATTTATACCAGGAGTGCGATTGTTCTCTATATTGATTGGACAGTTCCCATTGTAAGCCATTTTATGTTTGTATATGTGTGAGAAAGTGCCATCTTTCTTGCATTGGTATGCCCCCACTTTTTTCTGAACTATTGATGTGCTTTGACTGAGTGTGCCCTGGGTTCCTGCCAACCAGGTGTTCCTTCCCTAAAACTGTGTTGAAACTAAAACCCAATTGGCACCTCTGGCCACCTGTCAGCCCCTAGTAAATGGGGTCTCAGGGGTCTTCTCTAGTCACCATGCCCAGGGCATGGTGACTAGAGAAGACCCCTGAGGGCTGCAGCACTGGTTGTGCCACCCTCAGGGGTCCTGTACCCTGGCACACACACACTGCCCTTGCAGGCTGAGTGCCTACGTACAGAACTAAAACAAGAGTCGACTTGGCACACATCCCTGTGTGCCATGCCCACAGAGCCCACTGTCCTGGCATACTTCAGTCACCGCTCTAGCTGGGTGCCCTATGCAAGAGGTGAGGGCACCGGTGCATGAGCCCTGTGCCCCTACAGTACCCAGTGCCATTCCTGGGCACTGTCAGTGCAGTGATGCCAAATAAGAGTATATGGTGCTGGGAGGTTGTCATTACGAACTCCACAGCACCATAATTGCTACACTGAAGACTGACAAGTTTGGTACCAAACTTCTCAGCACGTTAAACCTGCACTGATGCCAGTGTGGGATTTAATGTAACATGCACGAGAGGGAATCTTAGAGATGCCCTCCAAAACCCGAACCTACAATCCACGTCTGGGCTGAGTGGCTGCAGAGGCTGCCACACAGCAGACATGTTGCTGGACCCCTGGGTAGGAGAGCCCCCGCTCTCCTGGGCCTACAACAATGCACGTCCTGGGCGAGGTGCTATGTCTCCTCCCCCAGGATGGACAGGGGTAAGCTTCAAAGGCATATCACCTCTGAGAGCTTCTCCAGGCCATTTACTGTACCCAGCAACCAGCCTCCCACCAGTTCTACCCCCACTCTGGCGGGAAGACTGTCGGGAAAAACTACGTCAGGAAGGGGGGGTGCCAACCTGTGCCATCTCCACCCCTCAGGTGGAGGAGGCGAGGTGAAGCATGACCCCGGGCTCCGGCCTTCTTGTAGATGGGGAGTCCTGCCCAATCCCAGCTAGGCTCCTGCCCCCCTCCCACAGGAGAGGAGCAGGTTAGGGGGTGTACTCACCCCAGGAAGGGGTACCATTGGTCCCTGCCCTTGCCCTACCTGTAACAAAAATAAAATTGTATTTCGGGGCTCCTTGAACCTTCCTTCTTTAGATCCCGATATCAAAAGATGAAAGAAGATCAAGAAGAAGAAGACCCGCCGCGCAGCTGCTAACAACAGCAACAACTGACTTGGCCCCAGCCCTACCGGCCTGTTGATCGTGGAACCTGCTCCTGCCTAATCCCAGCGACCTCTGCGGACAGCAACCTTGAGACACCCAGAGGACCTGCCTGCCTTGACCCTCTCGAAGATTGGGACTCCCATCAGCAGAGGCTCTGCTGCAACAACCCACCTGGTGCCCACCAGGAAGCTCCCTACCAGCCCACTCTGCACCAGTCGAGCCCAGGCCGGGCCAACCCGAACCAAGACCACGAGGACATCCCCCCGGTGACTGGTACCCGAAGTCCAGTGCCCAAAGACCCTCCTCGACGAACCAGCCGACGCCTGCAGACTGAGAACCAGGGGCCACCCCAACCGCGACCAGCCGAGGGTAAGCTTTTCCGACCCCCAAAGACACCCCGGCGCCCCGCGGCCCCCTGTGCCTCCCTTTGGGGTACCTGCCTGTGCTCCAAGATCCCAACTTACCTCTCGAAGTGCTGGTCGACCCTGGAGAGTCACGTCCTCGAGCCTCCAGCCTTTTTTCCTTTTTCAAGATCCTCATTGGATAAGATTGAGCGCCCGACTGCTCGAAAGCACCCTGCACCCAGCCACCTGAGTGCCGCTGGCTGTGACCTCTCTGTCCTATATTACTTCCCCCCTCACCCTGAGCAAGTGACCAGGAGCCCAGCTCCCAGAGCCGCGTGGCCTGCTAGCCAGCCGCCACCAACTGAAGGCCCCCCTTCCCTCATTGGATAACATTGAGCCTACCTACCTCTGCACCCGGCCGCCCCTGCACCGCTGGGATTGAACTAACTTTACTCACCTGACCCTGGGGAACCCTTGAGTCTAATCCCAGAACCCTAACTTCACTAATCAAGTACTCACCTGGAAACCAGTAATTCACTTACCTGTCATTGGATAACATTGACTCATCTTGATTCGAAAATTTTCTGTGTGAAGTTTTGAAAACTGAAAATATTCCTATAAAATCAGCCAAAGTCCGAATTCGAAAATACTCACCTGTGATCAGCAGAGAAGCCAGTACTGTACCTTTCAGCTCAGTACTGAACCGCTAAAGTAATCCCTAGCGGGTTTACTAGTAGCCTGTAATTTCTCCATAGGAACCCATTGTCTGCTTTTCTATGAAATTTCGTCTGTGTCTACTTTTGAAAACTGCAAATATTCTTTAAAAATCGAACGAAATACTGAAACGCAATTACCTACCTGTTTTGAGTTAAGCCCCAAGTGCTGGCCCTAGGAGACTAGTGCTGGGTTACAAAAGTAACGCAATCGTACTTTACCTGTAACCTGAATTTCCTCCCATTGGATAACATTGTCAGAATCACCTTGAAAAGTTTCTAAGTGTGAACTTTTAAAACAGATTTATATTCAGGAAAATTCATCACAGTAACTAAAACGTTTTTGCTAACCTGGTTTCAGCTTAGACACCAGGACTGAATCTTAGATCTAGTCCTGGAACTACCAAAGTAATCCATAAAGTAATCAACTGTACTTTCCTATGAAAAACCCTTTGAGCTCAATGCTAGAGTGTGTTTAAGAACTGTGTTGCTTATTAGCTATCCTGTAATTATTGTGTACAAACTTATTGCTCTTCTACAAAGTATTTACATGAGAGTACTTGCACCTTGAAAAGTATATATTTTATAACTGTTGGTTCTAAAAATAAAACAACAATATCTGAAGGTATAACAACAATTGGCCTGGAGTTCGATTCTTGAGTGTGTGAAACCTTTTGCTCACTGAGTGTGTACAACTAATGCTTTACACTGTCCTCTGATACTGCCTTACTGCTCGACCAAGCTACCACTTTGGAGAGTAATGTCAGTTCTGACTTTAACCTCTGTTATACATCTGGGGTTGGTGGACTCTATACACACTGTACTTCCTTCTAGTCCAGTATATATAGAGCCACTTTCTCACATTGGTGGCAGCTGTGGGATACAAACTTGCATTTGTTGGACTACTTGGTTACCATCTGATCACATGACAGAAATCATAAATTGCCTTTAGAATTCTGAAATTGGTCTTTTCCAAAAATACAAAAAATCTGGATAGATTTTGTAGACTACTCAGTGAAGACACTGGATAGTTGGTTAACTGGATACAATGTGCATGACTTTACCGGACTGTATAATTTGTTTATGAAGGAACACATTTTAAGTAATAGCACAAATGAAAAGTTACATCAGCCTTTGGTATACCTAGGTCTAATTTCTCCCCAAGAATTGGGAAAGAAGGCTGACCACTGGGTCAAGACTAGGGTGACAAGGACTGCCACTGGGGGTGACCAAAAGAAGGTGGTCACAAACCCCCCCCCCCAGGGGAAAGGTGGTGATAATCCCCAAGATAAAAAGTCTGAGTCTTTCAAAGGGCGCCAAAAACCAGTTCAGGTGGGTGGGTCCCAATCTACTCCCTATGTGCCTCAGCTCTAAAGGGGGAGACACTTTGATCCTAACGAGGCCTATTGTAACAACTGTAAGAAGTTGGGACATTTAACTGTAGACAAAAACTGCCCTACAACAAAGCCCCTAAGGCATCTATTCCAGCTACCTCAGGGACAGTAAATCTACAGATGGTAACAGAGGAGTGCCCAGAGCAAATCTGGGAATACACTCAGGCGAGTCTAGTCTGCTCGGGAAATATGGAGGTTGCCAGTGTGGCTGGGTGGCGAACCAACTGTAACAAATATATGCAATACCCCTCCATCAATGAAACTAGAGTAGAAGCCCTGAGGGACACAGATGCCAGCATCACGATGGTAAGGGAAAAGCTGGTTTCCCCAGAGCGACACCTGATTGGGAAAACTTACCCAGTCAACAATGCTGACAGCACTACCACCCAACGCCCCCTAGCTATGGTAACATTAGGATGGGGGAGGTTACTGGCCTGAAACTGGCAGTGGTCTCACCATAATTGCCAGCTGACTGTCTGATTGGAAATGACCTGGAGACCTCAGCCTGGGCTGAAGTTGAGCAAGTAACCCATGCAGCCATGCTGGGTATCCCTAGACTGGGTGTGTCCAAACCAGAGCACAGAGCAAAAAGAAGGGTGAACAAGTGAGGGTGGAGCCTGAAAGTATGGCCCAACCAACCAAGAGAAAAAGCAAGGAGACTGGGGAACCAGCTTCTACACAGCCATCCTCTCAGGACCCCTCTCCCCAGGGAGAGGACTTGGAAACCCTGGAGGGAATTGAGCCTATGGAGCTTGAGCCTTACCAGGCTGGACTCCTGGGCCCAGGGGGACCCACTAGGGAAGAGCTGTGCCAGGGCCAGCGAGACTGGCCAACTCTTGAAAGCCTGAGGCAGCAAGCAGCTGCAGAAGCCAAGGGAAATGTCAGTGGTACCCACAGAGCTTATTGGGAAGAGGGATTACTGTATGCTGAGGCAAGACACCCCAATCCTGGAGCTACCAGGAAAGTGGTAGTGCCCCAGAAGTACAGGGAGTTCCTCTTAACTTTAGCTCATGGCATCCCCCTAGCTGGACACCTGGGGCAAACCAAAACTTGGGAAAGGTTGGTTAGCCACTTTTACTGACCCCAGATGAATCAAAAAGTGAAGGAGTTTGTGAGCTCCTGTGTCACCTGTCAGGCCAGTGGCAAGACAGGTGGCAAGCCAAAGGCCCCCCTGATACCAGTGCCAGTGGTGGGGGTACCCTTTGAAAGGGTAGGTGGGGACTTTGTGAGTCCACTCGAAACTCCCACAGCCTCAGGGAACAAATTCATTCTAGTAGTAGTGGATCATGCTACTGGGTACCCTGATGCAATTCCCCTTAGGGTCACTACAACTCCTGCAGTAGCCAAGGCCCTCCTAGGTATCTTCACCCGGGTAGGGTTTCCTAAGGAGGTGGTTTCAGACAGAGGTATCAACTTCATGTCTGCTTACCTGAAACACATGTGGAAGGAGTGTGGGGTGCAGTACAAGTTCACTACCCAATACCACCCACAAACCAATGGTCTTATAGAAAGATTCAACAAGACACTGAAAGGTATGATCATGGGGCTCCCTGAAAAACTCAAAAGGTGATGGGATGTCCTGTTGCCATGCCTGCTTTTCGCTTATAGGGAAGTGCCACAGAAGGGAGTGGGGTTTCCACCCTTTGAACTTCTGTTTGATCATCCTGTAAGGGGGACCAATTTGTCTTGTAAAGGAGGGTTGGGAGAGGCCTCTGCAAGAACCCAACAGGACATTGTGGACTATGTGATTGGCCTAAGGTTCAGAATGGCTGAGTACATGGATAAAGCATCCGAAAATCTTGAGGCCAGCCAGGAGCTGCAGAAGCACTGGTATGACCAAACAGCTGCCATGGTTGAGTTTCAACCTGGGCAACAGGTGTGGGCTTTGGAGCCAGTGGCACCTAGGGCTCTCCAAGACAGATGGAGTGGCCCTTACCCTATCCTGGAGAAAAAGAGTGAGGTCACTTACTTAGTGGACCTGGGCACCAACAGGGCCCCCAAAAGGGTTATCCATGTGAAACGCCTCAAACTCTACCATGACAGGGCTGACCTCACGATGCTGATGGTGACTGATGAGGAACAGGAAGCAGAGAGTGAACCTCTCCCTGATCTCCTCTCTGCCAGCCCAAAAGATGGGTCAGTGGATAGAGTAGTCTTTTCAGACACCCTCACTCCCCAACAGCAGGCACTGCAAGCAAGTCTTGCAGCAGTTTGCTAGCATCTATCTTTTCCTTGACCGCTGGTCTGACCAGCAAGTGTACCCATGATGTGGACACTGGTGACAGTAACCCTGTCAAAAACAAAATCTATCGACAATCAGACCAAGTCAAGGAAAGCATCAAAGCTGAAGTCAGCAAGATGATGGAGCTAGCGGTGATTGAACCCTCTGAGAGCCCCTGGGCTAGCCCAGTGGTTCTAGTCCCCAAACCTCATCAACAGGGTAGAAAGAGAGAAATTAGGCTTTGTGTGGACTATAGAGGGCTCAACTCTGTCACCAAGACAGATGCTCACCCCATTCCAAGGTTCAATAAATGAATGAATAGTACTTTTCACTGTGTATTTCAATCCTAAAAAGGAAAGAAAAGTGACAACACAACAATCAAGGGGCCAGATACATAAACCAATTGACCAAAGGTTAAACCAATTTTATGAAAAATCAATTTTCAAAATTCAAATACAAACAATTTATTTACAGCACAACATTATTTTAAAAAACATTTCAATTAGGCACAATTTGAAAAGCACTGCTAGATGCAGTAGGAAAAGTGAAAAGGTACGTGCTCAAGTGAGGGAAAAGGATAAGAAAAATTAAACCAATTTTGTAAGCAAAATTACTATAATTATAGGACAACTAAAATTCAATTATGCAAGTTGAACAATAAGGAAGCCTGCCCACAATACAATTCAAAACAAGAGGGCGGGGAAGGGACACAAGGGTGCAGGCCCCTAAAGCACAGTAAGAACGGGGGGATGGGCGTCGACGTTTCGACCCTGGCGCAATGGAGGGAAGATTAACACCTCTGCTACTGGTCTTCTTCAGGACAGTAAAGGGGTGGAACGAGGAACGTGAGAGTACCAAGGTTTCAAAAGAAATGCAGATATGTCACCAGTAATAGTTCAAGGTGACCGATTAATGGTGTGCCCAATTGTTCCAAATCTTGCCTGCGATTATTGCCAATCTATTTTCGAGTCACTATCAAAGTGAGGGCAGGAAGGGGTTAAGGATGTCCCTTCAAGATTTATAGAAAAACCAGCAGTCAGTTCTCAAAAAACGTCCTCAAGGCAAAAGACGGGGCAACAGCGTCCTAGTCCGCGGTTCCTTGCAAGGAACCGCGGACTAGGACGCTGTTACACCGGCATTTGTGAAACCCATTTGACGTTTGCCTTGAAATTCGGACCCCCGTTTTGAGGAAGCGACGGTCAGACCCGTCTAGAACCGGTTGCGGGCTGATTAAACACCTTCAAATACATTTGAAGAGACATCCTTCATCCCCGTCTTTTGCCTTGAGGACGTCTACCAATGTAGATGGACTTTCCAGGTTCTTCCACTTAGACAATGAAGACTCCCTAGGGCAAGGTTAGTCTCATCACCTTTCGTTTGGGGGGGGGGGGGTTGTGTGAGAAAGTGCCATCTTTCTTGCGTTGGTATGCCCCCACTTCTTTCTGAACTGCTGATGTGCTTTGACTGAGTGTGCCCTGGGTTCCTGCCAACCAGGTACAGGTACCCAGGGCCTGTGTTCCTTCCCTAAAACTGTGTTGAAACTAAAACCTAAATTGGCACCTCTGGCCACCTGTCAGCCCCTAGCAAATGGTACTCTAGGTACCCAGGGCATGGTGACCAGAGAAGACCCCTGAGGGCTGCAGCACTGGTTGTGCCACCCTCAGGGGTCCTGTAACCTGGCACCCACACACTACCTTTGCAGGCTGCATGCCTAAGTACAGAACTAAAACAAGAGTCGACATGGCACACATCCCTGTGTGCCATGCCCGCAGAGCCCACTGCCCTGGCATACTTCAGTCACCCCTCTAGCTGGGTGCCCTATGCCAAAGGTGAGGGCACCGGTGCATGAGCCCTGTTCCCCTTACAGTACCCAGGGCCCATTCCTGGGCACTGTAAGTGCAGTGATGCCATTTAAGAGTATATGGTGCTGGGAGGTTGTCATTACGAACTCCACAGCACCATAATGGCTACACTGAAGACTGACAAGTTTGGTACCAAACTTCTCAGCACATTAAACCCGCACTGATGCTAGTGTGGGATTTAATGTAACATGCACAGGAGGGCACGAGAGGGCATCTTAGAGATGCTCTCCAAAACCTGAACCTACAATCCACGTCTGGGCTGAGTGGCTGCAGAGGCTGCCACACAGCAGAAATGTTGCTGGACCCCTGGGTAGGAGAGCCCCCGCTCTCCTGGTCCTGAAACAATGCACATCCTGGGCGAGGTGCTATGTCTCCTCCCCCAGGATGGACAGGGGGAAGCTTCAAAGGCATACCGCCTCTGAGAGCTTCTCCAGACCATTTGCTGTACCCAGCAACCAGCCCCCCACCAGTTCTACTCCCACTCTGGCCGGAAGATTGGCGGGAAAAACTGCTTCAGGAAGGGGGGTGTGCCAACCTGTGCCAACTCCACCCCTCAGGTGGAGGAGGCGAGGTGAAGCACGACCGCGGGCTCCGGCCATCTTGTAGATGGGGAGTCCTGCCCAATCCCAGCTAGGCTCCTGTCCCCCTCCCACAGGAGAGGAGCAGGCTAAGGGGTGTACTCACCCCAGGACAGGGACCCATTGGTCCCTGCCCTTGCCCTACCTGTAACACCCCTACATTTAGTATTTAGGGGCTCCCTGAACCTTCCTTCCTTAGATCCCAATAACAAAAGAAGACAGAAGATCAAGAAGAAGAAGACACGCCGCGCAGCTGCTAACAACAGGACAACAACAACTGACTTGGCCCCAGCCCTACCAACCTGATGATCCTGGAACCTGCTCCTGCCTAATCCCGGCGACCTCCACGGACAGCAACCTTGGGACACCCAGAGGACCTGCCTGCCTTGACCCTCTCGAAGATTGGGACTCCCATCAGCAGAGGCTCTGCTGCGACAACCCACCTGGTGCCCGCCAGGAAGCTCCGGACCAGCCCACTCTGCACCAGCCGAGCTCGGGCAGGGCCAACCCGAACCAAGACCACGAGGACGTTCCCCTGGCAACTGGGACCCGAAGTCCAGTGCCCAAAGACCCTCCTCGACGAACCAGCCAACACCTGCAGACTCCCATCCCAACCGCGACCAGACGAGGGTAAGCTTTTCCGACCCCTAAAGACACCCCTGCACCCAGCGCCCCGCGCCCCTGCATCCTGTGCCTCCCTTTGGGGTACCTACCTGTGCTCCAAGATCCCAACCTACCTCTCGAAGTGCTGGTCGCCCCTGGAGATTCACCGTCCCCGAGCCTGCAGCCTTTGTTCCTTTTTCAAGATCCTCATTAGATAACATTGAGCGCCCGACGGCTCAAAAGCACCCTGCACCCAGCTGCCTGAGTGCCGCTGGCTGTGACCTCTCTATCCTATCTTACTTCACCCCTTGCCATGAGCAAGTGACCAGGAGCCCAGCTCCCAGAGCCGCGTGGCCTGCTAGCCAGCCGCTACCAACCGAAGGCCCCCTTCCCTCATTGGATAACATTGGGCCTACCTACCTCTGCACCCGGCCGCCCCTGCGCCGCTGGGACTGAACTAACTGTATTCACCTGACCCTGGGGGACCCCTGAGTCTAAGCCCACAACCCTAACTTCACCAACCAAGTACTCACCTGGAAACCGGTAATTCACTTATCTGTCATTGGATAACATTGAAAACAACAATAGGTACCAGAGGGTCTAAAACCAAACACAGCTCAAAGGTGTACGCTAGCCGCCTAATCAACCACAGTCCCCTAATCACCCAGGGGTCAAAAATGATTCGACACAAAAGGCTCTCAAGGGATGAGGAAAATACCCATCAGTCACCATACGGATCCGCCCTTCATCATTTGGGATTTTATCCGGACCACCCGTCTGAGAAAATCAGTGCCACAATCAAAGGATGACCTGGTGGTAAGGAGGTCCCTTACGTGGTTATTGATTACAGTGTGGTCTACCACTCGATCTTAATGAGTGGAAAAAGACATGGGACTGGGGTGTGCAGTGCGAATAAATGTGAGTGAAAAAAGAAACCAAGACAAAAGAGTGTGTTAAAATTGGTCAAAAGAGCACGGAACGATATTTATTCTGTGTATGCTCTCAATACCAAGGTTAAAAATGTATGTAACCTTAGGCAGTCAAATTAGGTAGACTGTCTGAGGTAGGGTCCGTCGACATGTTTCAGCAAACATGGACTATTGCGTCCTTGCTTTCATCAGGACCAGGACTTTAATGCTAATGCTACTGCACAACGTGAATAAATCATAAAGTGAAAGGGTGACAAAAGGAAAAATAAGACAAGTGCAGAAAGTCACCTGTATAGTCCAAATGCCATTACAGTTAGTGCCGATCACTGTGGAAGGAAGTGAGTGTCAGGTTAGGCTATCTGTATCCTATGAGCTTTAGAGTAAGTCCATCATCTATGGATCAACAATGAAATCACACTAAAAAGATGTTGATATATACACTCTTATTATTAGAGAGTCAGTTGCCATCCATTCGGAGATACATATTATTATCCAAACGCCATATAGTTCTTACCTTAATCTGTAAGGTAGACTTGCCTCACCCCACCTGGCCCTCCCCTACCGTAGTGTTTCTTATTGGATAACATTGACCCATCTTGACTCGAACATTTTCTAAATGTGAAGTTTCGAAAACTGAAAATATTCCTATACAATCAGCCAAAGTCCGAATTCGAAAATACTCACCTGTGATCAGGAGAGAAGCCAGTACTGTACCTTTCAGCCCAGTACTGAACCGCAAAAGTAATCCCTAGCGGGTTTACTAGTAACCTGTATTTTCTCCATAGGAAACCATTGTCTGCTTTTCTATGAAATTTCTTCTAAGTGTCTACTTTTGAAAACTGCAAATATTCTTTAAAAATCGAACGAAATACTGAAACGCAATTACCTACCTGTTTTGAGTAAGGCCCCCAGTGCTGGCCCTAGGAGACTAGTGCTGGGTTACAAAAGTAACGCGATCGTACTTTACCTGTAACCTTAATTTCCTCCCATTGGATAACATTGTCAGAATCACCTTGAAAAGTTTCCAAGTGTGAACTTTTAAAACAGCTTTATATTCAGGAAAATTCATCACATTAACTAAAACGTTTTTGCTAACCTGGTTTCAGCTTAGACCCCAGGACTGAATCTAAGATCTAGTCTTGGAACTACCAAAGTAATCCATAAAGTAATCAACTGTACTTACCTATGAAAAACCCATTGAGCTCAATGCAAGAGTTTGTTTAAGAACTGTGTTGCTTATTAGCTATCCTGTAATTATTGTGTGTACAAACTTATTGCTCCTCTACAAAGTATTTACATGAGAGTACTCATACCTTGAAAAGTATATTTTTATAACTGTTGGTTCTAAAAATAAAACAACAATATCTGAGGATATAACAACAATTGGCCTGGAGTTCAGTTCTTGAGTGTGTGAAACCTTTTGCTGACTGAGTGTGTACAACAAATGCTTTACACTGTCCTCTGGTACTGCCTTACTGCTCGACCAAGCTACCACTTTGGAGAGTAAGGTCAGTTCTGACTTTAACCTCTGGGGTTGGTGGACTCTATACATACTGTACTTCCTTCTAGTCCTGTATATATAGAGCCACTTTCTCACAATATGTTTTTACTCTTCACTAAAATGTTATTATTTTTTTGTTTTTCTCCTTTATCCCTGTATGTTACAGTATGTATGATATGCATGATTTTATTATCATTTTATATATTATTGGTTTGTAGTTTTGTCGTTTTAGTTTTATTATAAAGGGAAAGATGTGTTGGGTTCTGTGTTTAGAACTGTTGGTGCATGATCCACTTGTGCAACCATTGCTGAGGTGGAATAGGAATATTGGGAAGAGGGTTGACAGTTGCTGGTTGTCGTTTGTTTAGCCTGTCGCCTTACTTAATGCTCTACAACAAACTTGAAGAATCTACTTACAAATTCATTCTAACAGATGTTTCATGCGTTTGATTTTATCAGTGCAGAAAACGTACTTAGCCTCTAGTAAAACAGCAATAGAAGTACTTGGCCCTCACTTCTTATACACTTCAGCTATTCTGTGAACAAATTATAGCAGTATTCTGGTACTGATGTTCATTTCCCTCACTGTCTCCTCTGCAGACCTTCCAGGCGCCATCCACCCCCAGTGGCGTCCTTCCTGAAGAGTCTGAATGCTCTACCGACACGGAAGTCAGAGGGTGAGCAAGGCGGTATCTTCAGCTCCCACCACGGGTAAGGATGTGTCTCTCACTCGCTGTTTGTCCTCCATCTCTCTCTCCTGCTTTCACCCCATTCATCCCATCTATGTTTATCCCCCTCCTTTTCTTTTGTTGCTTCTCCCTCTTCGTCTCTTTCGGGCGAGCGTGAGCACACTGGCCCTGCTGAGGTGTCCAAACATGGCGCTGCTGCATGACATGTCTTTAATCCCCAGGGCGTGTTCTGAATCTTGTGAATGTTTTCCTCTTACAGGGCCGTGCCTCACCAGAGAGAACAGAGACAAAATCGCCGTCCCAAAATTCCCAAGCGTGGCTGCCCGCTGGGCACCTGCCGGACGCATCACCTTGCCAGTAGGCTTAACGACCTAGTCGAAACCCCCGACAAGGAACACTCCAATACAAGCCCAGGGGACCCGAACGGCTATGGTCGGCGCCGACGCTTCCTACTTGCCCGCCAGGCGGCCCTTAGTCTGGACCCAGCCAGGGGCGACCAGCACAAATCGGGGTTGGTGGGGCAGTGGGCATGAGGGGGTAATGGGATCTAAAAAAAAACTTTAAAAAAACATACTGCGTCGTCTCTCCTCCGTCTCTCCTTCTCGTCCCGCTGCACCTCCAGAACAGGAAGCACATCCAGGCTCCCCTATGCCAATCACAACTGTGTAGTGCAGATTGTGGTTGGTCGGGGTGCCGTGGTTCGGCACTCAGACAAGCATGGGGAGTTTGGGTATGTTCTCCATCCAGGCTGTAATGCAGCCTGGATGGAGAATATGCAAAGTGCTCATGGTTTGGCCTGCCCGAGACGGCTGGCCAAACAGTCATGCGCACTTACAGTGTACTCACCACTGCTCCCCTTCCCTGCTCTCTGAGCAGAGCAGCCTGTAGTAATCCTCTCGAACACCACTGTTACTTGGAAGGTATTTTATTGAGCTATCTCATACAGCTTCTTGGCCCTGTCCCAGCAAAGGGAGAGCGCAGCATCATGTGAAGACAAAACATTCTAATCCCCCTCTTCAGTACATGAAAGGGAAACAATATTCTAATTCTAACCTCACATTCTACCAGCACAAACTAAGATAAAAACCTTTACTTTACACAATTGAAAAATAATAATAAACATATACACCTATATACACCTAATGGATACATTTACAAATTCTTACAACCAGATAAGGCATTTTTTTAACAATAAGCTAACAATAACATTTTACACACTACAGACGAAATCTTCTAACTTCTTTGGTTTATTTATACTTCTGCCAAAAGCACTGGTCTTTCCACCTACTGAACAATCACTCTGATTACCACCATCCACAACTTCACCACCATTCATGACTTCACTATTCACCTCTGTTCCAACCCCAGAGTCTCTTGTTCCATCTCCATAGTCTCTTGATACTTTCTGCCTCCTGTTATTCCTGCTCACAACCCCATCCCCTTCTTCTTGCAATCCTTGATTCAAAACAATCTCTACAACATCAGCATCAGCAAAACTATCAATCCACCAGTACATATTACAACAAAGTATTTTTACATCTAGGTTCAATTCAAGCACACCATGGTCACTTTCTCTAACCCTAGCCAACCTACTCATGTGACAAATACTGCCTTCCTCCAACTACACTGTGTTTTTCATTACTTCCACAACCCTAACAGGTTGGTTAAATTTGCTTTGCCTTTTAGGCACCTTCCTAGCATATTTCACTCGTACCCATTGACCCACCTTCGGGTACAAATTACCCACTTTCCAACTTTCTCAGTACTCCATGGCACTTTGTTACCTCTTCTCATCCACCCCGGATTAGCTTTAGAATGGGGCTTACGTCCTCTCAATGTTAAACTGCCTTTATCCAACTGAATCATGAACTGTTACTCTGTGTCCATACCATTTTCTTCAATTTATTCTCTCAATTCTTTCTTCTTTGACTAGCTAACTGAAATTTCCCATTTTATGTTTCTGTTAGCCCTTTTCTCAACAGCATTCCCCCTGGAGGATATAGTGCAGTGAATTTCTGTGCAAAACCAGCAATTTCCATGAACATCTTAATTTCCTCCGATTTAAACTGTACACTATTGTCTGTAAGTACGATAAGGAAAACCTTCCCTCAAAAATATGTCATTCAAGAATGATTTAGTGTCAACCACTTCTGATTTAAGCAATTTAGAGAATAAATCCACTAATACCAAAATATATTTGCTAGATCCATCACTCCATACTACTGGACCCATGATATCCAGAGCAACTTCCTCCCAGGGCAAATTGGGACACCTCAATGAACTCAAAAGAGGGTTGACTGTCTTAAGTGGCTTGTCAGCTTTCTCACAATCTATGCAGGACCATACAAATCTCACTATTTCAGCATCAACTTTAGGCCACCGATACAAATCTTTAATGTTACATTTGGTCCGTATAATACCCGCATGTTCCTCATGACATAATAATATGATCCTGTTTCTAATATTGCATGGAGGTACAATTTTGTGAGCCCTTACCTCAAACATGCCTTACCTCAAACATGCCTTCCAATCCCAATCTATCTATCATCTCCCTAAAAGCTTTCATTTCACCAAGGTCTGTCTTCATACAATCTTCCCAACTATTTACAATTTTACTCCTGACCAAATTTAATACATCATCCTCCTTGAAAGCCGCTATCCATTCATCTTCTTTCAAACTTTTGGATTCTCCATTATTGAAAACCCATGCCACACACACATCATTGCAAGGGCTGTTATCCACTTCCCTAAGAGGTAAGGATAACAGGCTCAACAAATCTGCCATCATATTTTTCCTTCCCGGAACAATTTGTACTTCATAAAAAGTCTTGTAACCTCATGGAAAGCCTAGCAACACGTGCTGAAGTTCTGGATAAGTCACCCGTTGTCAACAATGTTGTCGAAGGTTTATGAACAGAACGGACAATGAATTTTCTGCCCCACAATAATTTACGAAAATGTGCCAATGCTCATACTCAAGCTAACCTATCTATTTCTGTCACAGAATACTGTTCTTCCGAGGGTGTCAATGAACAGGACGAAAAACCAATAACCACTTTAAACCCATTCCTAATTTTTTGAGTAAGTACACTCCCTAAACCTTTACCACTTGTGTCTGTAGTGACAAAAGTATCTGCATTAGAATCGAATCCTTGCAACCTTGGTGCCTTGGGAATGGTTTGTTTTATTTCCATAAAATACTTCTGCCATTGAGACCACTCACACTTGATTTTATTCTTCCGCAGCATACACATCTCATGTGTTTTTTCTGAGAACTTGTTCACATTTTTTGAGTAGAACTCTACTAAACCCAAAAATTAACAAACTTCTTCTTTGTTTTTTAGCGAAGGTGCATTAGAAATAGCTTCTACGTATGTTTCTTCATATTTAATACCTTTATCGCTAATTACACGCCCGCAAAGCTGCAGCACCAGGAGCAAATAAAAGGATAATAACCAAGTTAGCATTATTTAAAGCAGTGGGACGATGCTCCTCCGCCTTAGCAGAGGAGCCGCTACTGGACCGAGCACCCTGCTGGACTTCTGGCTCCTGCGACCTTACAATCTTACCTAGCACTGCAATTCTGACATTTATCAAGCACAAGGTCCCAGGCAGCACCGCTAGGGAAGGCCAAACCATATAAAGGGCGGCCTCTTAAAGCCAGGGACACAACCTCAGATGTGGCCTTTGGTGGCGAGGCCTCCCCAATGAACTCGGGGGCCACACGCTAATGGGCGCTGAGCCCAGGTCACTGTGGGACGTCTTGAGCTTGGACGTAAAACTGTTTGCAGTAAAAACAAACACTGTGCTGAAAACAGAGAGTGAAACTATATAGTATAACTATGACCTTCCAGAGAGAGCAACCATCCATCGGTGGTGTCTTTAAGAGGAAGTCGCCAGTGTTGTCGTAGAGATAACTCTAGCATTTATCCTCTCCCAGGAGGTGGCGATGAACAGGCAGTGCCATGGCTTCTGGGAGCTCAGACATCAACAGAGGGAGCTGTCTTTAGAAGAAGTAATGGTGTAAACATGTTTTATTGTACAGTGTTATCTCTGCTGTTACCTGGGGAGTAGTAAACCGGGAGCAAGGAATCGGTGTTCAGCCAGCGAAATCAAATTATGTCCCTCCTTCAGCCTTCAATATTGAAAGAGGATGGAGCGAAAACATGAAGCGCCAGCACACTGAGCAACACAGGCTGCTCAGCAGCAGGCAGACCAAAAAGACTGAGTTGTTTTGCACTTGGTATGTCAGAAGCACTTCCTTGAAGGATTGAAGTGGCACGTGTTCCATTATTAAAGAGCTTGATGACCTTGAAGATAGTGACCCCTAAAATCCCCATCTTCTCCCGCCTAAGCACACCTTTGCATTGGGAGACCCAGAGTCTCGCTTTGTAGGGATTACTTCCTTTGCTAACTTTCTGCCACACTTTCCTAGAAAGTTAAACCTGGACATCTACCGGGCTGCCGTGGTTGTTCCTAGACCAGCCATGTGCCTCATGTTATAGCAGTGGTTGGGTAGTCCCAGACCTTTTTCCTTTCCCCAAAAAACAATATGCCTGCCTAATCCTGAAAGCCACGAAGCCCCAGATAGTCTTTTGGAGAAGCTGAACTGAATCTATCCCTGGCCTTTGTCCATCCTGAGAACTTTGAAAGTGGAAACTGTGGCTGCTCTGTAACATTCCTATACCCCAATGAACCCTGAAATAAGCCTGGCAATAAACACTTTAAAAGCTTCAGTGCACTCGGCTTAACAACTCACCATCTATCTATTCCAAAGGTCAGTGAAGAGAGTACCCCTAAGATACACCACATTACATTTATCCTTCTATCTTCCCCTCTCTTATCTAGCCCTTGAGACTGTAAGCCCCAAAATACCACAGTTGTCTTATAAAATTGGAATATTACCTATCCTCTCCCCATTTTAGTAAATTTTCAAAATTGGCCACCCTTCAAAAACAGGCTAAGGATGTTCTTCCTATTAAAAGATTTCTTCCATGTTCAACACAGCCAATATTCAAGGCCAGTGTAAGCCCCAAACCTTATAGGGGAGTCTCCAAAACCCAAGGGTCCTTCTACTTCCCTCCTACCAGAATCCCTGAACCTATGAACCACTGGGTGAGTTCCCCCTTACCAATTACCCATAGGCCCACGCCATGGTAAGATAAAGTTTGTATGTATAGGATATATGAAGACTATGAATCTATATATATAATGTGCTATTAAAAAAGATTATAGATGCTTATTTATGTAATGTACATATCTATTTATCATTATTATTGTTCTTTCGTGTAAGGTTTAAGTTGTCAGTCTGACGATGTTGAATGGTTTATGCGGATCAGAGATTATTTAGGATGTATTGCGTGGAATATGCCGGAGACCGAGAGCGGTATGGAATGACCACACTATCTTTTCATGGAAGCAATTAAACAATTCTTCAGCTCTGTCAGAATCTGTTGGTATTCTTGTCTTAGAATGTTGGGTCCTCAAAAAGACAGTCTTCATACAAGCCTGCATGCCCAAGAATCAGAGCAAATCATTCTGAACCTTTGAATCTTTTGAATTTAAATGTAAATTGTTGGAAGTGGCGATGCATGGAATGGAGAAACTGAGGGTGTACAGGCGTTTTAAATATTTATTAGATTTTACATTTTAAATATTAGATTAGGTTGTGTGTGTGTATTTTGCCACTCATTGTGAGCAAGGAAACCGTAACTCCCTCAATGTACTGGACTTGACCTCAAACCGAGTGTGGAAGAGTGCTGAGGTCAGGGCTCACATCATAACTCGCATAGAGCGGGCCCGCCCTTGGGCTGAACACCACCACCCAGAGGAGGAATGACTTTCAGTTACTAAAGGCCATGCCCAGTGTAGAGGAGGAGCATGGCTGGCCCTTCACACCCAACCTGAGTGCTCCATCCCCCTTTGGGTTCAGTGTCTGTCAGTTTCCTGCTGAAATCCACACTGTTGCTGAACCCCTACGCGAATGGGCAACGTGAACACAATGTAGCAACCCAGGGATGGACGGAGAGGAGAGTGAGAGAAATACTGGCCTTGAGAACATGCTTGCACTGGTTCTGGGTAGGCGGGACCAGTGCAGGAGGCTTCACTGGTGGGAATATAGTAAGACCAGCTGGATGAAGTGGGAAGCCACAAGTAAGAATTGGCAACGAGCAGTGGGAATATGGAGTTTCCAACCTGACTATACCCTATACCAGGTCTAAGTCGAGGCAGAATCTTGACTGATATGGGCTGACTTTAGCACTGGTGGCACCCAGTGCGACAATGTTTGTTTGGGCCCCCCTGACTATGGTGGTTGTGGTGACCAGCTCCACCATGGATTTCCTCAACACCACCTTATGACAGTGCCCCTCAAGGCTCCATAGCCACTCCCTTTCAAATGCATTTAATTAGTTACATAGCGCCACTCATACCAGTGTAGGGTGTCAGAGCACTTTGCATCACACATATTACATGGAGACAATCAATCATATGTGTCTAAATCAGCGTATAAGAAATGTTACATAAGCCAGAGGACAACGAGATGTAGGCATGACATGTCATCCATACTGGTAGGCAGTATAGTTGGTCTGGTCTAGGTCTGGAGAAGCACAAACTCAGAATTGAAAACAGAACACCATAGTTGAGGGTTCTCTTTATTAATAAGAATCGATTTCTACCCAAATTAACCCTTTATGCAACATTAATCTGTGCTCTAATCTATACTTGGCAGTGTGCATTCACTGTTCATTATTAGGATTTTAATTTATTTTATTTTATTTATTTATTTTATTTTATGTAGCTTATAAAGCGCACAGCTACCCCCGGAGGGGTGTCCCGGCGCTAGAACCTGAGTCTTAGAGGGGAGAGAAGGAACAGAGAGGGGAAGTGGCATGATAAATCAGAGTCTAGAAAAGAGCCAGGTTTTGAGTCTGGCCCGGAAGAAAGATTCGGAAGGGCAGAATCTGAGATCGACTGGCAGCGAGTTCCATAGTTTTGCAGCAATTACACTGAATCCTCTGCCACCCATTCTGGATAGTCTAAAGCGGGGAGAGATCAGAAGGCATAGGTCATTGGATCTCAGAGATCTGATGGAACGGGATATTGAAACTCGTTTTTTTAGGTAGTTTGGTCCGCGATCATTAATGGCTCGGTGAGTCAGAGTGAGGATCTTAAACTGAATACGGCTGGCCACAGGTAGCCAGTGCAGTTCCCTACGATATGCGGCAACTGACTGACGATAAGAAATATTACCAATCAGCCTCGCCGCCGCATTCTGGACAATCTGCAGCCGGTCAATCAGGTATTGGGGAGCTCCGGCATAGAGGCTATTAGCATAGTCCAGGTGGGACGTGATGAGAGCGTGGGTAACTGTCCGGCGGGAATCCAAAGGGAGATAGGGGAGGATTTTCCTGATCATGCGTAGCTTCAGGAAGCAGGCAGAGGTCACTTTTTGAATCTGAGTCTTGCATGATAGGGAGTCATTGAAATGGAAGCCCAGGTTACGGGCCGAATGGACGGGAGAGGGAGCGGGATCGAGTGCCGTGGGCCACCACCAGGAGGAGGGGATGGAATTTTTCTGGTTAAAAAACAGCACCTCTGTTTTGTCTGCATTGAGTCTTAGATGGTTTTCAGACATCCAATCACTGATGTTGTTAAGGCACCGGCGGAAGTTGGAGAACGCGGAGTCAGAGTGGCCTCTAAAGGAGAACACTAGCTGAGTATCATCAGCATAAGAGACCACCCTGACTCCGTAGGACTCCACCACGCCGGCCAGTGGGGCAAGATATATGTTAAAAAACAGAGGGCTGAGGGCCGAGCCCTGTGGCACACCGCAAGATAGGGGTTTTTCCTCCGATCTGAAAGGCCGCAACAGCACCCTTTGACTTCTTCCAGAGAGGAAGGACTCGATCCAACTGATGGCAGTGCCGCCAATGCCCATATGCCGTAGTCGGTCAAGGAGGATGGGGTGGGATACCGTATCGAATGCCGCGGACAGGTCGAGGAGGACCAGCATGGCCTCCTCGCCTCTGTCCACGCACTCCCGGATGGTCTCCGAGACCTCCAGCAGAGCCGTCTCAGTACTGTATCCCGCCCGAAATCCAGATTGCGAGTCGTGCAGTAGTAAGTTGTTCTCCAAGTACTCCGTGAGTTGCAACTGCACGGCTTTTTCCAAAACCTTTGCAGGTTTGGGGAGGAGGGAAATAGGGCGGTAGTTGGAAAAAACAGTGGGATCGGCATCTGCCTTTTTTAGAATTGGGATCACCAAGGCTTCCTTCCAGGTGGTAGGGAAAAAGCCATGGTGCAGAGAGGCATTCCAGATGGAGAGGAAAGAGTCGGCTAGCAAGGGGGCCAGTTCACCCATAATTTTGGCCGGAACGGGGTCAGAGGGTGCACCAGACTTGCAATGAATGAGTAGTCTGATAGCATCCTCCTGGGCAAGTTTATTGAAGGCAAGAAGGGACGGAGAGGTAGGGGGATCGGTAGACGGAGGCCGAGGCATTGGCCCTTTAGGGAAGGAGACGCAGAGTTTATCGATCTTTTCGAGGAAAAAGTCCGAGAGTCCTTCACATAGTTTCTGGCTAGCTGAGACCTGAGTGGTCCTGGCCGGAGGGGTAATGAAATCTTTAACGATGGAAAAGAGGGTTTTTGAAGAGTTTTTGGCTTTGGTAATTTGGAGCGAGAAGTGATCTTTCATGGCTGTTTTTTTATGTTTGAGAAATTTTTTCAAGGCCGCCTTATAGGCAAGCTTAGCTTCAAGATCGTAATTTAGTCTCCACTTCCGTTCGAGTGCTTTACAGCTACTTTTTTCCTCGCGGAGGGAGGTGGAGAACCAGGGAGCGGAAGGACGGGATCTAGTGGAGGTGATGAGTTTCTGGGGGGCAATGTGGTCAATAGCGTTGATGAGGGCGGAGTTGAGCCTGGCGATATTAGAGTCGATATCCGGGGATAGATGGTCCGTCTGGAAGTGGAATATCGGGTCCAGGGAAGCGCAAGTGACTTTGTGCCACTTCCTTCCCAGCTCTTTCCTGGGCACAGGAGGGATAGATTTACGGTCTAAGGCCAAAGAAAAAGGGATAAGGTAGTGGTCGGACCATGTAAGAGGAAGGGAGGGGGAGACGGTGATAGTGGGGAAATTAGCGAAAATAAGGTCCAGGGTGTGACCCGCCACATGAGTAGGACCGGTGACAAGTTGAGTGAAATTAAGGCTGTCCATGATTTCCAGTAAATTATTCGCTTTTGCGCAGAGGGAATTATCAACGTGAAGGTTAAAATCACCTAGAGCTAAAAAGTATTGATGTTTCAAGGCTAGATCAGCTAACTGGTGAGTGAGAGCGGTAAGAGAAAGGGAAGCCGCCGTGGGGGGGTTGTAGATTAGAGAGCCAGCTAGAATAACAGCCGCGGAATCGGATACTGAGAAATAGAGGGCTTCAATGATACCAATGTTGGTAAGTTTGGTAATGGTCAGCTGAAAATAAGATTTAAAGATGATTGCTAGTCCGCCTCCCGATTTTCCCCCTGCACGATTAACACATTTTATGTCATAGCCTGATGGAATGGCTAAATAGATGTCCGGAGAGGAGGAGTCAGTCATCCAAGACTCAGTGAGGAATAAAATGTCCCACTCCTCGGAGGAAATCAACAACCAGATGTCATTGGCATGACGGGGGAGAGACCGGCAGTTGACTAAGCCTGCTTTCAGCGTCCGATGATTAGAGGCTGAGAGCTGCGGCGTGGGATAAGGTAGCAAATGGGAAAGGAAGGGCGGGAGAGTGAAGGTGCATTGAGGGCAATGAAATGGAGCTGATTCAAGATGGATAGGGTTGCAGGGGGTAGTGGCCGCACAGAGGGAGGGATTAAGAGAATGGAGCTGGGAATTGGTCCAGCACATACGTGCGGAATCAGCAGCATGGACAGGGGGACAGGCCCTGGGCCCGGTCCAGGCCCGGACGGGCCCAGACGGGCTTGCCTTTGGCGCGCCTTCGGCGCGCAGACGGCGCGCCCGCTGCGCCCATCCGCTGCGCTTCCTGGCGAGGCACATGATTTATACCTGAGAGGGAGGGCGTCACGGGGGCGTGGCCAGCTGAGGTGGGCGTGTCTAAGGACGCGCCTCGCCCTCTGTGATGGCGATGAAGGAATCGTTGCAGCGCTGAGAACGCTGTTTAAGAGCAGGGGTGAGTAGGTCTTTAGTTAAAAACAATACACAATCAAGTTTTTAAAAAGAGTAGGGTTCACTCCCGGCTTCCGCCTCAGGAGACTCACAGTTCAATAATGCCGCGCTGTCAGCTGCGCGCGCTATTTAAAGTGATATCAGGGGGCGTGGCCAGCTGAGGTGGGCGTGTCTAAGGACGCGCCTCGCCCTCTGTGATGGCGATGAAGGAATCGTTGCAGCGCTGAAAACGCTGTTTAAGAGCAGGGGTGAGTAGGTCTTTAGTTAAAAACAATACACAATCAAGTTTTTAAAAAGAGTAGGGTTCACTCCCGGCTTCCGCCTCAGGAGACTCACAGTTCAATAATGCCGCGCTGTCAGCTGCGCGCGCTATTTAAAGTGATATCAGGGGGCGTGGCCAGCTGAGGTGGGCGTGTCTAAGGACGCGCCTCGCCCTCTGTGATGGCGATGAAGGAATCGTTGCAGCGCTGAGAACGCTGTTTAAGAGCAGGGGTGAGTAGGTCTTTAGTTAAAAACAATACACAATCAAGTTTTTAAAAAGAGTAGGGTTCACTCCCGGCTTCCGCCTCAGGAGACTCACAGTTCAATAATGCCGCGCTGTCAGCTGCAAGCAACATAAGGTTGTCTCAGAAAAACAGTAACCAACAAACCCATCTAAATTATATGCACTTTGTGATCTGCATGGTATACGTTCTTTGTATAAGGCATATTAATCCTCTGTGATAATTTATGATCAGTCAAAACCTCAAATAGACAAAACTTGGATCTCTCTCCAGGAGGAACAATAATCACCGGGGTTATCTTGACATTTTATTGTTTCCTGGAAATTGCTGGAGGCAAGGAACATGGCAGCAGGTGCTTTTGAAACCAAAATAAAATTACAAACACGGCGCCCCCTGGAGTCAGTAACGAGTGCGGTGGCACTGGGCGCACTGCCCTAGAGCCAGCCCTGATTGTAACCAATCCTTTTAATCTGAAACCTTATGCCCAGCAGAAGGACATGATCAGTCTGGTCTTGGTGCAGAGCCTGACTTTTGGGGAGGCCCTAACATTCGATCCTATGCCCCAAAGCAGCTTTATTGATGTTATTCTAGTTAATTGTGGTGTTATCTGTGACATCATATGTAAGCTCATGAACAGTGCACCAGGGGGCCTTAGGGTTGTGTTTTTCACAATAAGCAGTGAATAACACAGGTGTTTAGGTTTTGTACCTTACCATAACATCCCTTAAAATAAATTACTTTTTTATTACACATTATTTCTCTTTTGAGTAAAGAGCCATAATTTACCTTTAACAGTGTTTTTATCAGTGATTTTTAGGTCTCGCAGAACCAACGCGCATGCGTTGTTCTGCGAGAGTATTGTGGGCAAACCAACTCTTGAAACCAGCAAGGATTGTCCCCAATGCATGTGAGGTAATCAACTGTGACGCTTCCCTAGCGCGCACTTGGCCTCACTTCTCAATCACACACTCGCTCGCACATCAAAGGCTGCTCACTCAAACACCATATGCCTGCTCCCCTCCCCCGCCCCCTACGCCTCGCACCAGACTTCATTGGAATGCGCTCTGTGCATTCTCCCCTCCCTTTCAGCCTCTTTCCCAGCTCCCAGCCTGACCCTCCTTTCTCACCTCCTCTTTCCGTCTTCGTCTGCTTTCTCCGCCCCTCAATCAACTCTCTCTCCCGAGCTCTGTGGCGGACACTCCCCGTCACCCTCATCCTCCTCTTCCCATTTCCACATTACTTTTAAATTCCAAGTCCCCTCTCTCTAGCTCACTCTCATCTCTTCTCTGGCGCAACCACCTCCTTCCTATCTTTGTCATAATCGGGTTGCCCCATTAAGCCAACGTTTTTGATAGCGTTTTAAAATTAAAGAAACCAGATACGGTATATTTTCCTTGCTCACTCAAAAACCATATGCCTGCTCCCCTCCCCCGCCCCCCACGCCTTGCACCAGACTTCATTGGAATGCGCTCCGTGCATTCTCCCCTCCCTTTCAGCCCTTTTAGCTTCTTTCCCAGCTCCCAGCCGGACCCTCCTTTCTCACTTCCTCTTTCCGTCTTCGTCTGTTTCCTCCGCCCCTCAATCAACTCTCTCTCGAGCTCTGAAGCGGACACTCCCACGTCACCCTCATCCTCCTCTGCCCATCTCCACATTACTTTTAAATTCCAAGTCCCCTCTCTCTAGCTCACTCTTATCTCTTCTCTGGCGCAACCACCTCCTTCCTATCTTTGTCATAATCGGGTTGCCCCATTGAGCCAACGTTCTTGATAGCGTTTTAAAATTAAAGAAACCAGATACGGTATATTTTCCTTACTTGGCTACATTCTTGGCTCACAACTCGTGACCAAGTCTTATTGGTCCCTGAACGGTGGGGTTGGTTAAACAAGAGAGGCTTGTGTTACACACTGAAGAGTAAAGAAAGACTTGGCACCCACATTCCCTCTTGTGAATCCAGAGCCAGGTGTAACTTGCTTAGCCAGTCGCAGTGCCTTGAAGAGTTACACTCTATAAAACTATCAAAAAAAATCCTCTAAAATAAAAGACAAAGTTCAAGCTGCCATATCTGAAAGCTAAGCAGACTATATTTGAGCTAAAACGAAGGACAACCAGCGTTCCTTAAGCCAGTCATCTTGAATTTCCCTACTGTTCCCCGATAGCAGGAAGTGACGCATCTCCTAAGTTGTGTCTCGTCATTCTATGATTGCGAGTCATATTTCACGGCAGAAACTACGGTAGCGTTTCACTGGCACCATATGTAACTGGAATGTTCGAGTCATTAATTCCATAGGGGTGTTCTGCAGCATGTGTGCACATCAGAGAGTGGGCTTGCTCATAAAATCGGTGCATTCGCCCATTCATGTATATGTAGTTGAGGGTATTGCACTCAATTTTTCAGTCTCTTAACATTAATTCGATATGTGTGCAGCACTAGATCAGTGCCTGCTAAACCCTTAAGTATCTATGAATATGGCCTGGGATCGCTAGATCTCCAGGACTCCAGTGCGCACAACGAGTAATTTATTTATACAAATGAAACCATTTTTAAAATTTTTACTTTGTTGTTAAATCATCACAAGTTTAGTCAATAAAATCCAATTATATCATTTTGTAAGCAATGTATCAAAAAACAATAGTCAATGTAAATAAATCATATACAATTCTCCAAAACAGTTTTAGTAAAACACAATTACATTTGTAACCCAATGCATTTCGGGGTCTACACCCCTTCGTCAGGGGTCTAGAAAAAAGAAAAGAAAAGAACAGGAAGCTCTATTAATTTTGATGCTTTAAAAGAGATGTGCTGTGTGATCTTTAAATGTTTTATCAAATGTCTTACCCTGGTAACTGGTTGTCTTTGGTGTATATATTTGCTAAAGGAATATAGAATCTAAAGGGTCAAAAAACGAACAGGAATAAAGAATCAGTCACGTGATTCGACTTGAAAAATTATTACGTGGTAAAGAACGGTGATCACAGAAATTACCTGAATTTCTGAGTTGAGCGAGCTCATCTGCAAATGATTAAAGATATACACGTCAAAAAACTCTCCTCATTCGCCCATTCAGCACAGCACAAGCGGCCCACTCTTCATGCTGTCAAACTGTGCCTGGGCTCCCTTAACGCACAGGGTGCACAGACAGCCCACACACTCTCACACACACTGGATGAATTCATAGCATACAGTGCGTGCACCCAAACCCCAAATAATGCACGATCCACTATCATAAGTGCATGCCAGCACACCTTTAAAACAACATACACATGCACACAAAACAGTACATCAGGGGTGTCCATCGTAAGTCCAGGAAGATTGGTGCCGTGACACGTTTTCAGGATAGCCACGGACTATGAATCTATCACTGTCTTGGCCTCTCCACTCTTCCTCTATTTCTGTCTCACTCTCTCCTGCCCCTTCCCTGTCTTAGCCTCTCCACTCTTCCTCTGTTTCCCTCTCACTTTCTCCTGCCCCTTCACTGTCTTGGCCTCTCCACTCTTCCTCTATTTCTGTTTCACTCTCTCCTGCCCCTTCACTGTCTTGACCTCTCCACTCTTCCTCAGTTTCTACCTCACTCTCTCCTGCCCCTTCACTGTCTTGGCCTCTCCACTCTTCCTCTATTTATGTCTCACTCTCTGCTGCCCTTTCACTGTTTTGGCCTCTCCACTCTTTCTCTATTTCTGTCTCACTCTCTCCTGCCCCTTCACTGTCTTGGCCTCTCCACTCATCCTCTGTTTCTGTCTCACTCTCTCCTGCCCCTTCACTGTCTTGGCCTCTCCACTCTTCCTCTATTTCTGTCTCACTCTCTCCTGCCCCTTCACTGGCTTGTCCTCTCCACTTTTCCTCTATTTCTGTCTCACTCTCTCCTGTCCCTTCCCTGTCTTGGCCTCTCCACTCTTCCTCTATTTCTGCCTAACTCTCTCCTGCCCCTTCCCTGTCTTGGCCTCTCCACTCTTCCTCTATTTCTGTATCACTCTCTCCTGCCCCTTCCCTGTCTTGGCCTCTCCACTCTTCCACTGTTTCCGTCTCACTCTCTCCTGCCCCTTCACTGTCTTGGCCTCTCCACACTCCACTCTTCCTCTATTTCTGTTTCACTCTCTCCTGCCCCTTCACTGTCTTGGCCTCTCCACTCTTCCTCGGTTTCCGCCTCACTCTCTCTTGCTCCTTCACTGTCTTGGCCTTTCCACTCTTCCTTAGTTTCCGCCTCACTCTCTCCTGCCCCTTCACTGTCTTGGCCTCTCCACTCTTCCCCAGTTTCCGTCTCTCTCTCTCCTGCCCCTTCACTGTTTTGGCCTCTCCACTCTTCCTCTATTTCCGTCTCACTCTCTCCTGCCCCTTCACTGTCTTGCTTCTGTTTATTGTATTCGCACAAATCTAATATCTTGGTCTATTCCCGTTCAATAATCAGGCCTTTTTGTTTATTAGGTGTTTATGTTTTTGATGAGTTTATTTATAGGCACTTTCTATCTATCTATCTATCTATCTATCTATCTATCTATCTATCTATCTATCTATCTCTCTCATTTTATTTATCTATCGCCCTCACTCTATTTATCTATCGCCCTCACTCTATCTATCTATCGCCCTCACTCTATCTATCTATCGCCCTCACTCTATCTATCTATCGCCCTCAATCACTCTCTCTATCGCCCTCACTCTATCTATCTATCGCCCTCACTCTATCTATCTATCGCACTCACTCTATCGCACTCACTCAGAACCACCACTCAGGGGCACCACAGCATCAATCATTTGCAACCATTCAACAACAACTGGTTCAAATATGTTCTCCCAATGTCTCAAACTTTATTACAAATGTCACAAAAAGATGTTAATATTTCACTTCTGTTCTTGGATTTTCGTCACAATAAAATACACTTAACACAATCTTCACAAAAGTTATTTACAAAAGTTTAAGCTATTGGCATTATAAATTACAATAACTTTTATTTAAGTATTAATTATTTAAAAAAATTAAAAGCCATTGCTATTTGTAATAGCAATACATCTAAGTCACGTAAATACAACACATATTGCATTACAAATGCTATAGGTGTCACATTTGCGAAAGTTATAACTATTGGCATTGTAAATGACAAAGCTATTAATTTAGCAATTTTCAAAACCAACACAGAAATAAAAAAAATTGCCATTTACAATGCCAATAGCTCAAAATTTCCTAATGCGAGACCTATTGCATTGCAAATGCTTGTTTAGGTTTCTTAATTATAGTCTTGCCCCAGCCTAAAGCAAGGGTCAGGCACAGCAGAGGATGGACTTTGGCATTGCCCTGCACCATTTTCGAGTAGCCCAGAACATCCTGCTCACATCTGCATGCAGAACCGCTTTAGATGCCGCACATCATCTTCGGCCATAACCAGGGCTGGATTGGCCATCGCGGGCACTGGGCCGGTTCTGTAACTGGGGGGCCGGTTTTGCAGCAGTGTTGCAATATCGGCCCACTGTAACAAAAGCAGCAGCAGTGCTTCACACTTGCAGCCCCTCCTCCTTCCCCCTTAGGGCCGGTCCATGTGAATGGCCAGGGCTGGTTTGTGTTCCCAGTTTGCCCTGGTCATGATGTGCACCCAGAATCTACAGCCCCTCTCTTTACCCAATCCTCGCGCGCCCCAGAATCCACCGAATATATCCTTTAGGCTTGTACAGCAAGTCTGATTAAAAAAAGGCGTGGCCTTTGGCCACACTGTGCCCCAGCTCTGTGGTCCCAGAATCCTCTTTGAATGCCATTCAGCCATGCGCAGCCGGATCTGAAGCAGTGCATGGCCTACTACGACACACTACACGCTTTCTCCATGGCCCCATAAACTTTAATCTCGCCCTATTATTTCACAAATGAAAGACATTTCGCATTCTTCTGTAATGTCTCTGATTTCCCTTATGTGTGAGTTATGCCCCCCTCCTTGCTCCCTCTTGCCCCCTATGTTTATTTCCCATGACGCCAAGCAACATTCACGATAGCCTTAGAAAAACTTTCAACCCATGATAGCCAATCAGACTGCAGCATTTTTCAAACCATTCGAGGATTTTAAGTATGATGAGAAAAACAACTAATTGTGCCAACCAGATTTGGTTTCTTCCAGATTTAAAATTGATTCGTGAGCCAGAGTTCTTAAACCCAACTCTCTGCAGATGCATTAAATTAAGACTTTGAAATATAACCAGCAGCTTTTTGCAACGCAGCCTCTGTCAAAATGTACTGCATGGATTCACACCATACAACAAGCACTGCCAAAGGCAGTGTTTCTAGGTTTGGTGGGCTAATTTGGGAAAACATTAAATTGGTACATTAAACCAGACACATGTAATTAATGGAATTTGAACTATATTGAAAGCTTCCTTGCCTCTATTACAGCCTAGTTTTGACTATGTGTCTAAAAAAGGCTGGATGGCAAACAAGTCTTCATTATAGCTGTCCTTTTCTTTTGATGACATAAAAATAAACAAAAGAACATGTGGAAATAATGAAAGCTCTTGCCAAGCCTTTTTAATTTTTCATTGAAATAAAAGACGGTTTATGTTGAGGGCAGCAAAGATGAGAAGCTGCAGATAGCTTCAATGAACTTACCAGGGGAATGTGGGAATGGTGGAAGAAGCAATGAGAGGAATGAACGGAGTTGTGTCGTGCACGGCGACCTATGCACAGGTGAGCTGGCGGCACTCTAAATATCTGCAGCTGGGCCTAGTTCAATGAACACACCGAGACAGTATATGTGGATCCAAAAAAGAAAAGCACTTTTGCTGGAAACGTCGTCGTCTTTTTCTGACATTTTTCAATTTCTAAGTGCAGCCTCAGGGTGGAGGGAAATAAAACATTCAAAATATGAAAAATAACTAACTAACTACAGCAAGACAGAGTGGTTGCAAGGTGGCCAGATTGATTTATTCACACCTAAACACATTAGCGCCACTTTGCAGTGTTTGCCAGTGAAGCGCTACTTATGTTTTCTCGTCGCTCGTTGGACAACATTGTTTTTCCTGGGTGGGATAGTGCACTATTCCTGGAGGTACTGAAATACCTGCTTGATGGGTGAATTTGAAAACAAAATGCATGCTGCGGCTCTGTATTCAAAAATGAGGTATTTTTAAAGCATGCTGCTTACGTTTTGTAAGGATAAAAGCAATGGGCATTGAAGCAGGTCCCTTCTGGGCCCTGTAGTCATAAGTTTTCGGGCAAAAGAACTCACTAATTTCTGAATAATGAGTGTAAAAAGAAAAAGGTAACCATGTTGTTCCTGCTTACATTTCACGTGCTTGCATTCCCTATGAGTGTTTGCTTTTTCTAGAATGTGCTTTTTTTTAGGCAGCATATTGCTCTTCTCTAGTGCGTAATTTGAATTGAGATACATACAGGTATTTATAGCGGGTCAGTGCAGTGCAAGTTTCTCTCAGTGGGGCAGTATGGTGTTCAGTGGGGGGAGAGGGGATGTGGCACTATGGTCAGAGCTGCTGAATTTGGAACTGGGGAACCAGATTTAGCCTTCATGACCAGTCCACCAAACCACTCCCCCTGAGGGAGCACATTTCCATGCTAGACTTTAGAAGGCCCGCAAGATCTTAAAACCCCTGGGGGCATATTACCAAGCAATAGCGATAATTAACGCTATTGCTTGGTTAGCGTGAAAAAATTATCGCCGGGCTGCAGAGATTTTTATCGCAGATAAACCTTGGTATTACCAAGGTTTATCGCAAATGCGATAAAAATCGGCCGCAATGCATGAATATCGCTGAAAAGTCATTAGCGAGCTAATGCTCTTAGCCATGTTATCCACCTCCCATTGGATAACATGGCTAAGAACTGCTCAGGGCAGGTGATAGCTTTTGGAGATATTCGCGCTTAGCGCGAATATCTCCAAAATTTGGTAATAGGAGATAGCGATGTTAGCAACTGTTTCCAGTCGCTAACATCTTGGCACGCCCACTTTGCATGTCATTAGTGATAAATATCAGTGACATGCAAAGTGGGGCCCAAGATGGTCGCTATCTCCTACTAGCTGTCGCTAACTGGTGTTAGCGACAGCTAGGTAATAGGGAGATAATTTTATCTCCGCTTTCTTGGCTTTTAAAGCCAAAAAAGCGGAGATAAACCCCCTTGATAATATGCCCCCAGGTGTCTTAGCACAAGCAGGTGGACCCTAGCAGTGGAAAGTGTGGGTTAACCTTGAAGGTTTGTCCACCACAATTCATTCTGAAGTTCACCTCCAGTCTTGCAGACAGGACTATGAAGCAGCACACCATAGAGTGACAGGGACTCTGTCACTGAGGTCACAGGACCCTTGAGAATGGTGGCTCTAGGGCACTGCGACTGCCCCAGGTGCTGACCAGCTGCGGTCTGGGCAGCAAACAGCGATGGGACAGAGGGGCCGGGTAAGGGGGGATTTCGATCGACGACACAGAGGGAAAATTAAATAAATAATTAATTTGCCCTCTACATCATCCTTGGAAATCCCCCCTTACCCGCTCCCAGCGCCCCACCGCTGTTACCTGCATGGACCGCGGCTGACGTTGACTTCAGGTGGGATCGTTGTGTTTGCAATTATAATATGGTTTTAAAAGCACTTGCTGTTTCCTTCCTGGCCTCCAAAATTTTTTAGCAACAATAAAAATGTAATTGATAACTCCAGTGATTAACGTTCTTAGTAGAGAGAGAGATGGTGTTTTGTATAGTTGAGGTTTTGACTCCTGGAAAGGAAGCTCAGAGGATTAATGTGCCTGCTGCTAAGAACATGTACCATGCAGATCACAAAGTGCACATAATTTAAATAGGTCAGTGGGTTACTGATTTTGTCAGAGAGACTCTATTTTTACTTGTAGTTAATAAGTTAAAATTCTAACATAGAACCGTGAGCTATGAACTATCATGTAAGAGCTGCATGCAAACTGCAAGGTATAAATTAGAGCATTAAGTTTTTTTCCCCAGTCTTTGATTATCCTAAAGTTGGAGAAAAAGGGGGGCGGAGCTTACCATGAAGCGAGATGGCCGCGACTTAGGCGAGCTCCTCTCAGGTGCCTTAAATATCCTTCAAAATCCTCCATGATGGAAACTTAACTACGGAGCAATAGCAAGGCCTGAAACTACTGAAACATCGGGTACCTGCTCGAACTGGGGAATTTCACTCTGTCGCACTCCACAGCCTGAAATGCGTCACGGAGTGCTTGTGGCCTGGCCTGAAGAAACCAAAACCACAGCGGTGGCCTGCAGTAGGACGCACGCCCGAGACGTAGAGCACACAGCTCGGCCCCGACGAGAGGTCCGGTACGGTCGGAATGACATACTTGAAGGTACTGGAGGCAATGAGATAACTGTGGCCTGACTGTGGCGGAGCAGCTGCGGGGTGAGTGGTGGCGATGGCGCAGGCCGGGAAAAATAGGGGAAGGCACCGTCTTGATTAAGTACACGGAGTGGAAACACCGCAGAGGTATCGAAAGTGCCCCCGACTTATATATATAAGGCGGACTGAACACTGCACACTGCACACTGCTGCTGAAGGGTAAAAAGGCACAGTAGATGCGGAGTGCCAGGGGGAGACAACACGCAAATTAATCAAGATGGACCCCGGGGAGGAGAAATACCGCACTGGGAGCCAGAGACGATATTTGCAGCGCTTATTGGCCACAATATAGAGCGGCGGCATGGGCATAATGCACTGAGGAGCCTGGCAGGAGAGGCTGAACTGGTAGACCCCCCACGCTACATCTGCGCACATCAGCCTTGGTGCAGGTTTGTGGCCTGGTCTTGAGACGCACGCGGGTGGTGCAAACTGAAATCTACAGCTGTCGGCTAGGACCTGGGAGCTGCCGGGCAGCGCCCGGATACCTCTAAATTCAAAGACAGTACATGACCCAGTCTCAGGATAAATTGGAGGTGGCACGGTGGGGCGAATGTCACACCCCCACTCAGCGGCATCATCAGGGGCGACAAGCGGAGCCCAGTAAAGTAGGGGGCTGCTGGGGCATGAATGAATGAATGAATGAATGAATGAATGAATGAATGAATGAATGAATGCATGATTACGTATTTGTATCGCACATGGCTACCCGAAGGCATCCCAGCGCTTTGGACAACGTTCATTCACCAAATTTAGACAAACAGCAGGGTTTTCAATGACTTCCTGAAACTAGGATGGTTACTTTCCATTCTCAAATCGAGTGGCAGATTGTTCCAGAGTCTTGAAGCCTGTAGGGAGAAACGTCGTCCACCCATCCGCACCTTTTTGGTTTTAGGGATTGAGAGAAGGTTCTTGTTGGAGGGTCTTAATTCCCGGTTAGGGAGGTGGGGACAAAAAAATGATTGTATCAATAGGGGTGCTTTTTTATGGATTACTTTGTGGACCGTCACCAAGGTTTTCCATTCGATCCTCTGTTGCACTGGAAGCCAGTGCAACTGGCGGAGTGCAGGTTTGGCAGATGTTTTACGTGGAGTGTTCAGCAACAAACGTGCAGCACAATTCTGAACAGTCTGCAGTGTCCTGATTGTCCCTTGGGGGGAGCCCAGATAAAGTGCATTAGAATAGCCAAGGCATGACAAAATCAATGCCTGCACTAGTATCCGTCTGGCTTCAAAGGAGAGAAGAACGATAATTTTCCTCAAAAGCCTCATAAGTGCGTAGCATGTGGCAGCTACCTTCAGAGCCTGGACAGAAAAATTAAGAGCTGGGTCAATCCATACCCCAAGGCTCTTAATTTGGGTCTTAGGTTTGGGTGGTTGGCCCAGATTGTCCGGCCACCAACCATCCACTGTGGTAGGTGCTTTATGTCCCAGCATCATCACCTCAGTTTTTGACCCGTTTAGTTTAAGGAAGGATTCATCCATCCATTCCTGAACTTTATTAAGGCAGCTGGAGAGTCTTTCAAAAGGGGCATCATTGGTAGATAGTGAGATGATCAGTTGTGTGCCATCTGCGTATGTAACAAGTTGTATTCCCCAGGGAAGCACCACCTCAGCCAACGGCTTCATATAGATATTGAATAAGGTGGGGCTGAGGGATGAGCCCTGGGGTACACAGTAGTTAAGACACATTTGAAGGGAGGAGGCTTCATTTTCAAATACCACAAAGGTCCTATCAGCCAGAAAGGATTGCAGCCACTGTAGTGCGCGGCCCGAGACACCGACCTCCTCCACCCTATTAAGTAGAATGGAGTGGTTGATGGTGTCGAAGGCCGCGCTAAGATCTAATAGTAGTATGGCCGCATGATTCCCGCTGTCTACGATCTTCCTTGCCTCCTCAACCACTGCAATAAGCGCTGTTTCGGTGCCTTGATTTCTCCTAAACCCTGTCTGCGTCGTATGAAAGAGATTGTTATCCTCAAGAAAGGTAGCCAGCAAAGAATTGACATACTTCTCTGTGAGTTTACTAACAGTGGGCAGAAGAGAGATGGGGTGATAGTTTGCCCAATCTTCGGGGTTAAGGTTGTTTTTTTTAACAGGGCCTTAACTTTGGCCTGCTTCCAGGTTGGCGGCACCAAGCCTGAGGTCAACGAGGCATTGATCACTTCCTGAATGACTGGAGCCACAGTGTCTGAGACCAGATTTAATTTGGTAGGGGGTGCAGGGTCATTCGGAGAGCCTGATTTTAAGTTTCTTAGGAGACTCTGAGTAGTGGCATTGTTTGCTGAGTGCGCGGAGTGGCGTACACTGGACCCCCTGGACCTTCAAGCCACACTGCAGTGAAGGTGAGGAGGGACACGAACAGAAGCTTGGTGTATTCACAGAGTGTTAGCCTGTGAGGAAAGAGATCCACTGCGCCTAAAATCTGCTCAAATTTGTTGCTTGCCCAGGTTGGTGTATTTGCTCGCACCTTTGTATAACATACCATAAAGGAGGTTCACCCCCACTGAAACAGCCTCTGCAACAGCCCTGCTGCGCACCTGTTCGGAACCGCTCTCCTTTGAAGCCCCTAGCACAGGAGCTGAGCATAGTCAGAACTATGGGCAAGACGGACAGGACCCAGCCCAAAATCGCTTTTGAACAGGCCAAAAAGCAACCAGATCAAGGAGCAGAGGACTGGCGCTACAGGAGGGGTCACAAACTACGACGTGCAGGCCATGTTCACCAGGATCCAAGCAGCATTAACAGACATTGATGGCAAAATAGACTCTCTGACATACTGGGTCGACAGGATGTCAGAAAGCTTGGACAAGCACATGGAAAGACTTGATATTGCTGAGCACCGAATATCCGAGGCTGAAGATGCACAGGTACAGATTTACACGAAGCTGGGGAAAAGGAAAAACATCTGACGGCGTTAGCAGCGAAAGCAGAAGATTTAGAAGCGAGATCCCGCAGAAACAACATCCGCCAGACGGTCATAGCTGAAACAATGAATACGGGACCTACGGAGCGATATGTCGAGCAACTGCTCATCTCAATGCTGGGACAGGAGACATTCTCCTAAATATTCATCGTTGAGAGAGCGCATAGATCCTTGGCACCAATACCACCTGCTGGCTGGAGACCAAGACTGATCATAGCTCGAATATTCAATTACAGGGATCGTGATGTAGCACTTCTAAAGGCTAGGGAGTTGGGGAAATTAACCCATGAAGGCATGGATATCTCCCTATATCCTGACTTTACAGTGTCTGTTCAAGAAGCAAGAAAGAAGTTTGGCCCGGCAAAATAAAAACTGAGAGTCTTAAATATACAATATGCCATGTTGTCCCCTACTAGACTCAAGATCACAGATTATGGGAAGACAAAGATTTACAATGAACCCAAAGACGCGCTGAAATTTCTTCAACAGAAAGGTCAACAAGGACTGAGAAGGAAATCTCCAAGAGGGGATCAAGAAGAACAATCTACTACATCAGACGTTGAATAACCACCAATTGGAGGAGTCAGCGATCAATACCTGCAGAATGAACAAGGCTAACTGGTACAAGCACGGAACTGGCAGCAAGGAGGGGTGACTGCACGGCACGTGTGCATTCATTCCCCAAAAATAAACAGTTACACAAACGCAGCAGTCGTTTAAAGTATGGAGTGCTTTTTTCTTCTGGTCATGGAGAAACTGCGCTCGTCGCCTGAGACGGTTCGAGGGACATGGATGCTATGTAAAAAACAGATAAGTCAGATGTTCGCACTAGAGAGTACCCTACTATAATGCTGTAATGTAAAACATGTCAGATCATATTATAGTTTCTAGCCTTTTATGATGCTCCAAATATTGGCAATTATCTAAGTGGAAATAATGTGTAGGTATGATGCAATATATAGAGTTTCCTGGTATATAAGTTGATAGGGTGTCCGCCCATGTGGGGATAATCCACGGGAAATGGACTAATAGTTCTCGCCCCTCTGTGTGCACCACACCAGTTTACTTTACGGGGTTTTTTTTGTTTTTGTTTTTTGAGGGAGGGAGGGGAAGTTGGACTTTATGATAAAACAACTTGGGATTGGCTCCTCCACACGGAATGGGGCGGAGTGGGAGGGGGGAGGGGACAGGGAAGGTAGAAAAAGTCTGGTCAACATTGTAAAATTGTACACACAGGTCTATCTCCATACTTGGAATTTTCAATTGAGGTGGTTATTTCATATAAGGGAAGATAGGTATAGCTGACCTTGCCTCGAATACTCGAAAACTAACATTTATAACCCGCAGAAAATGCGTAAAGTACTGGCATATTTTGATAAACATGGCATAGATGTGGCATGTATACAAGAAACACACCCTACATCCATCAATAAAACATGGGTGGGCACAAGATGGGCATCGTACCTCATGGGGTCCTCATACTTTACGAATGCTAGAGGTGTACTACTGTTAATTAGGTGCAGCACCCCGTTCCAACATATTCACACTATTAAAGCCGACCAAGGCCGTTATGTTATAGTACAGGGGAATTTTGGAGGTACCGTACTGACGATAATCACTTCCTACGATCCAAACACCGACAACCCCAGTTTTTATGCAGATATATGGTCTAAACTTAGGGAATTACCAAGCGCGACAATAATATGGGGTGGAGATTTCAATACATGCCTGGACCCGGCCCTTGATAGGTCAACTGGTAACGAAAGGTATGGCAAACAAGTGGCCAAAGTACTAAAACAAGGCATGGAGACTTGGAGGATGACTGGCATATAGAGGCTGAGATATAGAGGGTGCAAGGAGGGAACATGCACATCAACGAAACATAACACATGGTCAAGGATAGACTATTGGTTGCTCACATAAGAAGCATGTACGTGGACAAAAACAATCGAATACCTACCCAAGACGCTATCAGACCACTCACCTGTCCGCCTCACACTAGAGGTCCCTACATACAGAACTAGGCAATTCACATGGAGGATGCAAGGGAGCGCCCTTTTAGACCAGGTGTTTGACAGCAAGCTAAGACAAGCCATAGGGGACTATTTTGATTTAAACTCAGGACCAGTGGATAGTGCAGGGGCATTATGGGAGGCATTTAAAGTTACAATTAGGGGCCACTGCATTAGCAAGCATGCTGGGATTTTGAAGGACATGCAGCCACAATTAAAAATGATAGAAAGAGATATTACCCAAGTTGAAGGAGAACATACACAAACGCGAAATCCCACCTTATTAGCAACACATCACTAAAGACGAACTTAAAGACGCAATAAATTCCTTGCCAAATAACAAAGCTCCGGACTAGACGGGCTCCCCGGCGAGTTCTACAAAGCATATCAGGACTTGCTGATACTACACCTAGCCAAAATGGCATAGGAAGAAGGTAGACTTCCTGCCTCACTAAGGGAAGCACTTCTAGTGGCGCTCCTCAAACCAGACAAGGACTTAACCAGATGTGACTCTTACCGCCCGTTATAGTTAATCAATATTCATGTTAAGATCCAAGCAAAGGTCATTGCTACCAGGATACAGCTCCTGCAGGAGAAGCTAGTATTGTCTGAACAAGCTGAATTTGTACCAACTAGATCTACCACCCAAAACATATGCACGTACTTACACTGTACCACCACCTGGATCAAGAGCTACAGGCAGCTGCGGCCCTGTTGGACGCTGCAAAAGCTTTTGATTGAGTGGAATGGAGATATATGTTCACAGTATTATGCAGAATGGGCTTCCCGGAGATGGATATAACTCCTATACAATGGTCCCACTGCTAGAATCAGAATAAACGGGCAAACATCTGACCCTATCAGCATAAGTAGAGAGACGAGACAGGTCTGCCCGCTTTCACCAATCTTGTTCACGCTGATCTTGGAGCCATTAGCTTGTGAAATTCGTCAGCGACACTCGGAAGCCGCTTTACAGTTTAATATTTGCCCCCTTAGCATATCACTATATGCTGACGATATGGTGCCCTTCACTCGCCACCCCGACATACATTTAAATAATCTCATTAGAGAATATGTCCACTTTCAGCAATATTCGGGTTTGCAGATAAATTGGGACAAGTCGGTGATTAAACCCCTTACATTGGCAACATCCCACCCAAATTTAAATTATCCCCTGAAATGGCAAAGTGACCCGGTAAAATACCTGGGCATAAGGATACATAGGAACTCAGAACTGGTAATAAGAGAAAATTATGTAAGGGCGATGACCAAACTTGAAGAGCAGATAGATAGATGGATAAAGATGCCCCAGATAGGATAGCTCTGCAAAAAATGATAGTCCTGCCTACATTTTTATACCTATTATTAATATTTCTATCTGGCTAACGCAGGCGATGTTCTCTAAACTACGATCGGCTATGCAGAGGCTAATATGGGCGGGTAAACAGTCCAGAATATTAACAAAGCCATACCACAAGGATGGTTTCGGGGCACCAGATTTATAACTATATTTTATCTGTGCACAGGTGCAACACGCTCATTATTGGCTACAACCGCATGCGTACATACCACACATGGCAGTGGAAAGGGATAGCGTACAACCCACCCCACTGATAGCCTATTTGTCAGACCCGAAGTCCTTCACAAACAGAGACACAGTATAAACCCAATAACTTGAAATATCCGCGTACAATTCTACTTAACTTTTCAGATTTTAGGGTGAAGGAGAGAATTCTAAACACAGCATATTCCAAGAAATCATTCAATGCAGAAGGAATAAACAATTTTCGAATTTTCTCGGTGTGACGGGGAGGCGGATTCTGGGGATGCCAATGCTGATGTGCCCGCGGACTGGTGGTCTGCTATGCCGCTGACCCCCCTTTCTGTCATCCCTACACAGACTGATGGCTATGCTGATGTGCCTACGGACTGGTGGTCTGCTATGCCGCTGACCCCCCTTTCTGTCGTCCCTGCACAGACTGATGCCACAGGACTATGGGACTGGTGTGCGACGGAGGTCGACAGTGTGTGGAACTACCCTCCGGAAAAAGAGCACGGTCCCTTTAACCCGGGACTACACGTCGGCGAGGACCCGCCCCCTGAGAGCGTGAGAGAGTCAAAAGCCGGAAGAGCGAGAGAGACGACGGACGGCGTTTCCCTGGAGGCAGAAGGTGTATTGGAGTGGAGACGGAGAGCGGTGGAGTTGAGTGTCAGAGAAGGAGAAGAGTACGGAGAGAGCCCAGCTGAGATCGTCAAGCCAGGAGGCCACCGATTCGGCGCTTCGCCATGCCACAGTCCCACGGGAGGAGCGTGGCTGGACAAGGTACGGGGTGCAGTTGCGGGCTGGGTGGGACGGAGTGACCCGTCGACACCTCGAGACCCAGTGTAAATTTGTATAGTCAAGTGCCCCTCCCCTCACGAGCACTACGGACGGCTGTATTTAATTGTGCACTTGGTTTCCCTCACTCCCCGGGCCCTTGCAAGTCCAGCACGGACGCCCCAGTGACTGCTCTTTTTCTTTTCTTTATTTTCCGGGATACCTCCGGACGGGGTCACGAGCCAGTACTGAAGTGGGCCGACATCTCCTTACCTCACGACCGGAGAGAGCGACTCGACTCGTCTACAGCCCTGCTTCATTCTGGATAGCTCAGGATTCACAAGAGGTGTCAGAACGGAGACCTCTGAATTTGCAAGACTGAGAGTGACTACCAAAAGACGTAAAGCCTATCTTAAAATAAAACCTTCACTCAGAGCACTATTTCCTGACTCTGTCTCATTGGATCCTGTACCCCTTGTTTCTGACTCGCCATCCCCTGAGTCCCCCGACCCTGCCCCCTCACAACTGGTGTCAGAAGTGGGATATCCATCCCAGTCCATCTGTGAATCCGAGATGGACGCCCTGTTGCAGCATCTCATAAAGGGGCAGGAGAAACTTGAATGGGCAGTCGAGCGGCAGATGACATCGGCCCAAGCCGACAGGGACCTGTTCAAGAACACTATAGCATCCCAGATGGACAACATGCAGAAAACGATGACCCATCCCTCCGGGCTTGTTCCTGTGGACAGTAGAGCCCATGTCCCCAGCACCTCCGGTATATCGTTACAAAAATACGTGCACGGTGAAGACCCGGACGCCTTTTTGATGAATTTCGAGCGGGCATCCAGAGCGCTGGGGTGGCCCGAAGAAAAGTGGCCATTCTTCCTGGCCCCGCTGTTAACTGGGGAGGCCCAGTTTGCATATCAGGTTGCGAATCCTGCTTGGAACGCTCCTTATGCTCAAATCAAGAACGTGATACTGGATCATCTGGGACTGGACTCCGAAGCGTACCGCGTCAGGTTCCGCAAGGAAAAGGGGATCCCGGGAGAGAACCCAAAACCCTTTTCTTCTGCTTGAAGATGATGGCCGACAAGTGGCTGAAATCTGGCTCCAGCACTAAAGAAGAGATCCTGGCACAAATATACTTGGAGCAATTCATGGAGGCGCTCCCCTATGGCTCACAGAGATGGCTGAGACAGCACTCGGGACTCACGGTAGAGCAGGCCATTGAGATGGCCGCCAACTATGCACGAGCGCAGCCACGGGGCATAGGGTGGGAACCAGAGAAGACCTCAAAAACGCCGTCCCTTGGAAGAGGAGAAAAGAAAGCAAAACCTACCCCGGAGCCCTTCCGGCCTCGCCCTATCAGGATGGAGCCTCCCCTACCTCGAGGCCCTCAATGCTTCGAGTGCGGCGAGTGGGGGCACATCGCCCGCCTGTGTCCCAGGAGAAGACCTCCCGAGGAACCTATGGAGGTGGGGTATCTACCCAAGGCTGTCCTCTACTCCGCTGAGCTGGGAACCTCCTTTCATGTGAGTATGAAGGTAAACGGGTATAGTATCAAAGCCCTCCTGGACTCAGGGTGTAGGCAGTCCGTGGTGCAAGAGAGGTTTGTCCTGCCCGGCCAATACGACCAGGATGCAATAGTACACATCCGTTGCGTACACGGTGACATAAAGCTGTATCCCGTGGCCCAGGTGTCCGTTGCCTCTAGCAACCTCCCTGAGTGTACAGTAAGGGTAGGAGTATTGACGACCCTACCAGAGGAGATGATCCTTGGTGTGGATAACCGGATTTCCTGGATCTGTTTCGAAGAACAGTATACGAACAGCCCCTGACCGAGCTTAAACCACATTCGGCTCTGGTCACTTCCGAACCATGGGTCCTTGACCGCAGCTTCCGTTTTGCCCAGTCAGAGGACAGAACTTTGTTTAACGCATGGGAGGCAGCGCAGGCATCTCAGGACGAAATCATCCACTCATATCCCAGGTTCATAATAAAAAAGGAACTGTTATACAGAGAAGCAGCTGCAGGACAGGAGTTGCAGCTCTTGGTCCCGACGTCGTTTCGTGAACAGGTGCTGTTTTTTGCACACGCTCATCTAACAGCAGGCCATGCGGGCAAAGAGAAGACCACAGAGAGTGTTATACGGCATTTCTACTGGCCAGGTATCTACAGAGATGTGCAGGAGTACTGTAGAAAGTGCGAGATCTGCCAAAGAAGGAACACCCACAGACCCCCGGCGGCTCCCTTACAACCAATGCCAATCATTGGGGTGCCCTTTGAGCGTGTGGGGATGGACCTTATAGGGCCCCTCCCGAAGACCCCCAGAGGACATCTATATGCTGTAGTGATAGTGGACTACGCCACAAGATACATAGAGGCCTTTCCCTTAAAATCACCCACTACCGCCAATGTGGCTGAGAAGTTCGTAGAATTGTTTTCCAGGGTGGGCTTTCCTAAAGAGGTGGTAACGGACCAGGGAACACCGTTTACATCACGCCTCATGAAGGAAATCTGCAAATCCCTGGACATACATCATCTGAAGACGTCCGTTTACCACCCCCAGACAGACGGCCTCGTGGAGAGGTACAATCAGACCATCAAAACTACCTTGAAGAAAATGCTGTCCTCCGAAGGTCCGGCCTGGGACCGGCTACTCCCGTTAGCCCTGTACGTACTCCGGGCCCAAAAACAGAGTAGCCTCGGTCATTCGGCTTTTGAACTGCTATACGGGAAGATACCAAGAACCTTGCTAGAGATAACCAAAGACGCATGGGAAGCGCAGGAAGACCAAGAAAGAAACACCCCCCCTGGAATACACCGCACAACTGAGGTCCAAGTTGGGGAAGCTACGTAGTCTGGCCTATACGAACCTAGAACAACAACAGAAGAAACAAAAGAAGGCTCACGACAGAGGGACCCGACTACGAAGAATGGGAGTAGGTGACTGGGCCCTGGTGCTCTATCACGAAGAAAAATGAGTGGGTCGGTCCTTACGGAGTAATAGACACAATAGGAGAGACCACCTACAGGTTACATCTCTCTCCATCAAAAACCCAGACATACCACATAAACATACTCAAGAAGTGGATTGGTCCTCCTCCCCGGAGTGCCCACTTGGCGGTCCCGAACAAAAGAACAGAGGAACACACCCTACGTCACCTCGTGGTAAACCCCGAACTATCTGAAAGAAAACAACAAGACCTAAGGGAAACCTTAGCACCCTTCTTGTCTGTGTTTTCAGATCTGCCAGGGAAGACAACCCTGGTAGAGCACCGCATCGAGACGATCCCCGGGAGAATAGTGAGACAACGGCCCTATAGGATCCCTGCCGCCAGGAGAGAGGCCGTAAGACAAGAGGTACGGGACATGTTAGAGTTGGGGGTGATCAGACCGTCCTCCAGCAATTGGGCCTCCCCGATAGTGATGGTGCCCAAACCGGACGGCACAAAACGCTTTTGCATGGACTTTCGAGCCTTGAATATGATTTCCTCTTTCGACGCTTATCCCATCCCCCGCGTTGATGAGTTGATAGAGAACCTGGGGGAAGCAGTGTATATAACGACCATAGACCTAACCAAGGAGTATTGGCAGGTGCCCCTTAGGGAGGAGGACCGGAAAAAAAACGCCTTCATCACCGACGAAGGGCTCTACGAGTTTACGGTTCTCCCCTTTGGGCTTCATGGCGCCCCTGCCACGTTTCAACGGCTCATGAACCACATACTGAAACCCTTTCCGACCTTCTGCTCAGCCTACCTAGACGACATCGTCATCCACAGCAAAACATGGGAAGAGCACCTGCAACACCTCCAGGCCATCCTCCGGGCCCTGCAGGAAGCGGGCCTACACGTCAATGCAAAGAAGTCCCGGGCTGCGTTTAGGAGGGTCAAGTACCTGGGCTATGTGCTAGGCGAGGGCACCATCGCCCCCCAGGACGAGAAGGTCAGGGCCATCAGAGACACGGGTTTCCCATCAACGAAAAGGGAGCTTCGCGCTTTCCTTGGGCTAATCGGGTATTACCGAAGGTTCATTCCCCGGTTTGCTGAAGTGGCCAACCCCTTGACGGACCTCCTACGCAAAGACGTAAGGACAAAGGAGATACAGAAACCCACTAGGGAAGCCTTGGAGGCCTTCGCCCTCTTGAAGAACGCCATAACCTCAGCCCCCGTTTTACTATCCCCGGACTTCAATAAAGACTTCCTCCTAGCCACTGACGCTTCTGAGACCGGCCTAGGGGCCGTTCTCTCGCAGTTGGACAATGAGGGTGTTGAACACCCGGTCCTATTTACCAGCAGGAAACTATTCCCTAGAGAACAGAAGTACTCCACTGTGGAGCGGGAGTGTCTCGCCATCAAATGGGTGGTAGAAAAACTACAGTACTATTTGGAGGGCTGGCCCTTCATTCTGCAGACCGACCACGCCCCCCTAAGATGGATGTACCGCAACAGGTCGCTCAATCCACGAGTGCTCAGATGGTTTTTGTCTCTACAGCCCTACTCCTTCACTGTACTGCACAAAAAGGGATCCGAAAACGGGAACGCGGATTTCCTGTCCAGGGTCCCCCCTCTCCCCGATCGGGAGAGTCCAGGGGGGGAGGTGTGTGACGGGGAGGCGGATTCTGGGGATGCCAATGCTGATGTGCCCGCGGACTGGTGGTCTGCTATGCCGCTGACCCCCCTTTCTGTCATCCCTACACAGACTGATGCCTATGCTGATGTGCCTACGGACTGGTGGTCTGCTATGCCGCTGACCCCCCTTTCTGTCGTCCCTGCACAGACTGATGCCACAGGACTATGGGACTGGTGTGCGACGGAGGTCGACAGTGTGTGGAACTACCCTCCGGAAAAAGAGCACAGTCCCTTTAACTCGGGACTACACGTCGGCGAGGCCCCGCCCCCTGAGAGTTTGAGAGAGTCAAAAGCCGGAAGAGCGAGAGAGATGACGGACGGCGTTTCCCTGGAGGCGGAAGGTGTATTGGAGTGGAGACGGAGAGCGGTGGAGTCGAGTGTCAGAGAAGGAGAAGAGTACGGAGAGAGCCCAGCTGAGATCGTCAAGCCAGGAGGCCACCGATTCGGCGCTTCGCCCTGCCACGGTCCCACGGGAGGAGCGTGGCTGTACAAGGTACGGGGTGCAGTTGCGGGCTGGGTGGGATGGAGTGACTCGTCGACACCTCGAGACCCAGTGTAAATTTGTATAGTCAAGTGCCCCTCCCCTCACGAGCACTACGGACGGCTGTATTTAATTGTGCACTTGGTTTCCCTCACTCCCCGGGCCCTTGCAAGTCCAGCACGGGCGCCCCAGTGACTGTTCTTTTTCTTTTCTTTATTTTCCGGGATACCTCCGGACGGGGTCACGAGCCAGTACTGAAGTGGGCCGACATCTCCTTACCTCACGACCGGAGAGAGCGACTTGACTCGTCTACAGCCCTGCTTCATTCTGGATAGCTCAGGATTCACAGGAGGTGTCAGAACGGAGACCTCTGAATTTGCAAGACTGAGAGTGACTACCAAAAGACGTAAAGCCTATCTTAAAATAAAACCTTCACTCAGAGCACTATTTCCTGACTCTGTCTCATTGGATCCTGTACCCCTTGTTTCTGACTCGCCATCCCCTGAGTCCCCCGACCCTGCCCCCCCACACTCGGATATGTCAGCGGCTTCTGCCCACAGACGTCGAGACTTTGTCAAAATGATAGACTCTTTCAAAAGCAAGGGAGCCCAGGCTATGATTGTGCAACAGTCAAAACTCAGGTCCTGGCTAAAGGGAGGTTCTTTATTTTTACAATTGTCCACGAAGCCCAGTCCTTCTTGGAAGGATTAGGAGGATAACCCAGCAGATCTCCAGCTGTATCATGCTCCTAACAGATTCAAGAGTTTAGTGTATAACAGCTCTGATCGTCATGGGGGGGGGCTGCCCATAACAGGAAGCACAAAAAGGATGCAATGCAATGGCATCCAACAAGAAGAAACAGAAGGAAAGGACGGACGTGGAACACGGGGGGATCCGTCCAACTGAGGGGGGAGGAGGGGGGTCCGGGGTGGTGAAGGGAGGTGTTGCAATGGGAAAAACGAGAGTTCAAATGCATTGTGTTTCTCTACATTTCTATGATTACAGTACGAGCAATGTTATTCTTTTTCATTTTTTATTTATTTATTTATTTATTTATTTATTTATTTATTTAATTATTTTTTTTTGCACAAATAATTATTGCACTTGCCATTTTTGCCCGTATGGATTATAATAAGTTGTCAAGTTTCTTCGAGTATATTTGCTTATTTTGCACTAGAGGGCTCTTAATCCTTCAAGTCTGTTCTGCTATTTGTATCAGCCTGCTGTTTAATTGCATATTTGCACAGTTGCTGCTCGTTTGCACATTTGTACATTGCAATTTAGATTTTTTTCTATCAATATCTGCTGCTGCTATTACATTTTTATGTATCACCTATCGGTTATATACGTCATTGTTGTTGTTTATATATTTATAGATTTGCACATTTGCACACTTCCTGAGGGCCTCGCCTATCATCTCGAGTATGCCCGTTTGCAGATTTGCACATCTAATCTCAGATTCTCTAGGAATATTTATGTGAATATTTGCTGCTATTATGCTACCGGCCTATATTGTTATATACACTTATATTACCTATTGGTTATATTTGTTGCTGCTGTAGTTTTTTGTTCATTTGCAGATTTGCACACTTGCACATTGGCTGAGGGCCACGTTCAACATCTCGTATATGTTTGCTTGCATATTTCCACATTTAAATCCAGTCTCTTTACGAATACTCCTGTGAATATCCGCTCCTATTATGCTATGGGTCTAGACTGCTATATATATATATATATAATTTATTGATTATACGTGTTGTTGCTGTTGACTCTATTTTTGTAAATTTGCACACTAGCGTATTAGTTGAGGGTCACGCCCGACATCTCGAACATGAAATAATATGGTGAAATGTATTTCTTTAAACGTTAACGGATTGAATAATGTTCGTAAAAGGAATGCTACTGAGTGCTGGCTGAAAAACCTTTCACCAGATGTCATCTATTTACAAGAAACCCATCATAAAGACCATGCAGAGTCAGCTAAACTCTTCAAAAGCTGGGTGGGCTATAACATATCTGCCCCTGCTGGGATGGCTCAGAGAGGAGTTTCCATACTAATAGGGAGACATGTAGGGTTTAATCTTGAAGGGTCTTGCACGGACATTAGAGGTAGATGGGCAGTTGCACACAGTAAATTAAATAACGTCAGTGTTATTCTTGCTACAGTTTATGCACCAATTCTTGACGACCCTCAAGTTATTCTACAAGTAAAACAGGCAATAACTGGTCTGCCCGGGCCAATAATCTGGGGGGGAGATTTTAATTTATTGCAAAACCCGCGATTGGACTCGACTAAGAAAGATCGTCGTCAGAATAAACCCCAAGTTGCCTTAGCAGTCCAAAGTTGTAAAATAGATCTTGATCTTATTGACCATTGGCGAAAGCTAAATCCTATCAAGCGCGAGTACTCATGCCACTCAGCAAAATACAATTCAGCGTCAAGGTTAGATTTTTTTCTGTCATCCCATGATTTAGTATTATACAATTATGCCCATCTACCTCATGCTTTCTCAGACCATGCAGCTCTTTGTATGGAGGTCAATCTGGGGAATCATGAACCTAGATCTAAAAGTAGATGGTTTTTTAATAAACTCAATCTTCTTGATCAACAATGGTGCACAGATATTGATGAAAGGATTGAGCAATTTTTTATACAGAATAGAGGTTCAGCCCCATTAAATATAATCTGGGATGCTTTTAAAGCAACTCTTCGTGGAATAATTACATCTAAAGAAATCCCTAAGTTGAGGGCAAAAAGGGAGGAGAAAATCAAACTCCAAACTGAACTCTCACAGGCAGCCCAAGAGCATTTTAGGGTCAGATTTAAGATCTCTGGTCACAAACTTAACATGGCAAAATGCAAAATGAAGAACTTTTATTATGAATTAGGCGAGACAAATAGCAACCTATATGCACCAAAAATATATGAAGAGAGTGAATATACAGGAAAGCTTCTGGCCTGGCAATCTAAAGAAAAGCAGGTTCACAATAGAATAGATCAGCTATTAGATCCTATTACTAAAATACAAGTTAAGACCACCACCTCTATTGGCGATCTGTTTTTAAAACACTATGAAGGAATTTATCAAGTATCTGAAGGGGCTACATCTGACTCTACCTTGGAAAATGTTTTAGAACAACTTGAAATACCTAAATTAGATCCTGAGTGCATTAATTATCTTACTCAAGACTTCACATTATTGGAATTAGAGGAAGTGATAGAGTCTTTCCCCAACGGCAAGGCCAACGGTGAGGATGGCCTTCCCATCGTATTTTTTAAAAGATTTGAGGGAACTCTACGCAAAGAACTTCTGAAAGTAGTTAATAACTTACTCCAAGGTGGTCCCCCACCGGATTCCTTCCATATAACGGTGGTGGTCAGTATTTTAAAAAAGGGCAAGAACAAGGAAAATATAAATTCATACCGCCCGATTAGCCTTCTGAATACAGATTATAAAATTTTTACAAAACTTTTAGCAAACCGATTAAACAAAATAATAGGATCCCTGGTAGCTCATGACCAGTGCGGTTTCATCGCAGGCAGACATCTTCATTCCAACACTACATTTTTATTGGAGGCACTAGATTATTTTAAAACTAATAAGGTGAAGGCTCAAATTTGGTTTTTAGATGCGGAGAAAGCCTTCGATCTAGTCTCTTGGGATTGCCTGTTTGCAATTTTACGTAGTTTTAATTTCCCGAATGTTTTTATTTTTCTCTTACGACAATTGTATGTGAATTCTAGGGCACAAATTATCATTAATAATACAAATACTGGGTCCTGTAACGTCACTAGAGGTACGCGACAGGGATGTCCCCTGTCGCCAATTTTATTTGCATTATTTATCGAACCTCTTGCAATCGCCATCAGGAATATTAAAGCTGACACAGCCCCAATATTAGGAATGACAAATATAAAACTGTATGCAGATGATATTGCCCTTTTTATAGATTCTAAACCCTCTAGTCAACGGAGGATTTTAAAAATCTTCTCTGATTTTCAAAAGCTGGGGGGTTATAAAATTAATGTAAACAAAACGGAAATTATTCTGGTGAACTGCACTATCGACACTTTAGCTCCGGAATTCAGGCGGATATATAACACAAATCCCAAAAGATATCTTGGAATATTTGTATCAGATAGCCTAGACGACCTTTTTGCACTAAATTTTTTACCTTTATTAAAAAAGGTGGGCTCACTTTTAGACCGGTGGAATTTGTTACCCCTGTCTATTATAGGACGGGCATCGCTAATTCGTATGTCGGTATTACCCCTCTTTAATTTCCTTTTTTGTGCAATTCCCTGCGCAATCCAGGCCTCTTATTTTAAAAAAGTAGAAGCGCTGATTTCCTCTTTCCTATGGGCAAAAAAATCTCCCAGACTTGCACTGAGCACTTTGTATTTATCATCTACACAAGGAGGGTTGTCCCTCCCAAATATTAGAGAATATTATTTTGCGTCTTTTGCACATTATAGTCACAGGTTTTCTGTTTTAGATTTTCACGAGACGGATGATTTTTTTATCAAAAGGATGCTGCTGGAATTGAAAATTTATGACCCAGTAAGAATCACTAAAGATCCCAAAAAAGTACGCTATAAATCCCTGCAGTGGATCTTTAAGGTGAAAACTCAGTTTTTTAAGTTCTATGGATTACCTAATTTTAGCAGCAAGACAAATTTAATGAATTTTAGCTTAGGAGACGCTGGATGTATGGACAAATATATATTAACTATTTGGAAGGAGAATGGCTTCGAGAAAATTGAAGACTTCCTCTTGGGTAACAGATGGAAATCCTGGGATGAAATCAATAGTCAGTTAATCCATTCGCACTGCATGCTGAACTGGTCCTTTTTCAGGATAAATCCAAAATTTAGAGAACTCACTATAGGAAATCTATTTGTGAAAGAAAATATTTCCACTATCCTTAACAACAAAACACAAAAGAAAATGAGTATTTGGATTAAAACACTAAGAGAAGGTAAAGATCAGGACCTCTACAACAAGATTACTGAAAGATGGAAAAAGAAGGAAGATATTACAATTAATCAACAGGTATGGGACAAAATAAATAAGTTTAATAAAACCATTTTTCGAGGAGCAAATTTTAAACGTATGCAATTCTTTAACAAATGGTTGATATATAGAACTCCGTCCTTTTTGCATAATATCTTCCCCCAAATAGCTGACAAATGTTTCCGATGTGAAGGAAAAGGCACGTGGAAACACATTGTTTGGGAATGCCCCAAAATCCAGGTATTATGGAAGGAAATAGGAAAATATCTCTCAATTGTCCTTAAAACTAATATTGTCCTGGATGAATTGACTTCCGTCCTAGGTTGCTCTTCTATTCACACCCAACACGATGAGTCCCTTTTTATAGCTTCTTTAATAGCTAAATCCCTTATTTTACAGTCCTGGAAAACAGACCTTGTCCCATCCTTCCAAGCATGGAAGATAAAATTACTCCGAATCCAGGATAGGGAAAGAAAATATGCTTTAAGATCAGGGGCTCTGAAAAAATATGATACATTTTGGAGTGGGTTTGATCCTTAAATTTGCCTTGCTCCTATTCAATCGGATTTAAAATTGGTTTATTGAGTTCGTTATGCATATGCACGATGCACTTTACAAATCTAGCTATGAAAAATTAATGGAGAAATCCCACAGGGAGTTTAAAGTTCCTATATTATCTTAATTCTAACAAAATCGTCTGATTATTAGTGAAAGTCTGTTGCCTGTTTGCTTTTACACAATTTTGCACTCTATAATTTAAATGTTATAACTAAAAACTGTATGGTTGTTTTCAAGATTTTTTTTTTTCTTCTAGACTGTATTAATTGGATTTCAAATATGTTATGTCTCCTGTACTGTACTGTATTGTTATATATGAACTCTCAATAAAAAAATAATAATAAAAAAAAAAAAACAGAGACACAGTTCAAACTACACTGCGTTTCAAGAGCATGGTATACGCTAGCATACTGAGCGAAATAACTCCCCATTTACTCTCCATCACTTCCTATCACGAACCATCCGGAAATATCAGTCATGCAAGATAAATTTTTTTTACAATTGTTGGGGGAAATGAGGCTATTCACAATGACAGATGTCTTCCCACACAGTAGATTCATCCAACGGGAGGACCCGTCATTAAGCATACATAACACACCCATGAAGATGTTTGCCCATTTGCAGTTGGCGATCAGGGAGCTATACACCTCTTTTCCGGAAGAACCACTGACATTGCAGGCATTGCAGCACTACTGATAGCACCTACTCGCAAAAAATTATACACACGCTTATACAACGCGTCGCAGTCATTACATAGCGGGATCGCAAACACGTCACTCAATAAGTGGGAAGCGTTAATAGGAGACAGCATTGATGAACGGGATTGGGAATATAGTTGCACGCCGCTACAATTGATGACATCAAACTGTAATTTGCAAATAATACATTTTAAATTCCAACATAAATTTTACTATACCCCGATTCAATTATACAGATATGGCCTTTGATCACATGACAACTGTTATAGATGCAAGGCACTGAATGCAAACTTCTTGCACATCGCATGGGCGTGTCCGCAGATACATTGGTACTGGCAAAATATCATGAGAGCACTTACAACAATGTTATCGGAACTGATACTGAATACCCCCTGTTGTGTTTACTGGGAATATACAAACTCAAGCCTGCAAAATGACGGAAATTTCTGACTGTAGCACTTCTGTTAGCAAAACGTTGTGTTGCTATTAGATGGGGCCGCTAACGCCCCCCTAGGTTCAAAGACTGGCTGACGGGCATGTCCTATTGTAGAGAAACTATGGAGGTTTACGTGGAGGAATTACTGCAGGCATCGAGGCCTCGTGATTTCTGGGAACCCCTGAAGCAATACCTCCAGTCTATGCAGGGGGACAACTGAATATACGATATTTGGTGGGACAGAAGACTATGTGATAATTGTGTTGTTTTTCCTATTCAAGCGGAGAGAAAAGAGATGGAAAAAACTCAACTTGTGGCTTGATATGTATTAAACAGTATTTTGGAATTCCTGGGGGATGTGGAGGTTTCGAGATGTGATGATCAATATACTTGCCTGCCTATGTTTAAAAAAAAGGTACACAATGTTGTATATTGATGTACAAGGATGATGGGATTTTTACTCTGTAAACAGCTAGCTCTACTGTACATGTGCATCTACTGATGACCAGACATAATAAACAAAGTTAAAAAAAAGAAGTTGCAGAAAAAGGGTTACTTCGGGTAGAAATCAATTCTGATTATTAAAGAGAATCACCAATCATGGTATTACATTTTAAATTCTGAGTTTGTGCCTCTCCAGCCCAATCACTATTGAACTATGCTGCCTTTTAGTCTGGTTGTCATGTGACTCCTACACCTTGTAGTCCTTTGTCTTATGTAACATTTCCTATACAGTGATGTACACATGAAGGATTGACTGTCTCTGTGTATTATGTGTGATGTAAAGTGCTCTGACACCCGACACTGGTATTAGTGGTGCTGTTCATTTTCTGATACTTTATTATTTTGACATTTTTACACATTCTAACAGTCTCTGCAAATATTTTTCCTTATTAGTACCAGTGGAACATACAACTGCAGCAGTGAGAAAGGTGACCATTCCACCTTTGCAAAGGGCCCTCCACTTCACATCAGCACAAGGCACATTTTTTAGGAACTTTTGATCCGTTTGAGCTATAAACAATTTACTAGTTAACATCGTCAGATTATGTAGCAGATGATGTATTATGTGGCAAATATGGCAGAGCCATAATTATGTGGAAAATATTTGCAAACTAGGATATTTTGACATTCAAGTTTGAACTGCTCTTGTGGTGAAAGGGCGAAGTGCTGATGATAGAAACTCCATGGCTGGGACACAAATGGCTTGTGATTCCACTTTTAAGGATATTTGAAACATTCTGTGATTGGAAATATATCCCACTTTTTGGATGTATTTTAATGTCAATAACTCATATAAAACCTTAAATAAACATGTATATCCATTGGTTAAATTAAATAACGTAATAAGCTTTAACCGGTTAATGAAATGGGAAACAAATACTAAAAATTGGGATATTTTGCTCTCTTTGCCACACCTCTGACTCTACCCACTGACTCAATTCACGGGTTATTCCCGCTCTCTGATTCTCTGTCCACAGTTACCCTACTTTTTTCCCCCTACTTCGACCACTGGGTTGGGGGAGTGGGAGTGAGTAAAGAGATTAAGGGGCAGCCACGACGAATGAGGAGCAGACACAAGCAAAAAGTGGAAGGAGTAGGAACAAGCACCAAGGAGCTGATACAAGGAGAGGGTGGTATTTGTAAAATAGGCCCTCATGATTTGCAATGCAGGTATTCCTATGGAAGAAGTTGAATCTTCCAACTAGCCAATAGCATGAGGTGAGAGAGTAATACCCCTCTGGGGGAAGCAAATGCCCACAATCTATTCTACAGAACTGAAACATATAGATTTACACTGTAAGACCTGGCACTTTTTGCAGGTTTATCCCCAAACATTTTGCCTTTTGCCACCTATTTTTCTGACCCTGTTTTCGTTGGCTATAGGATTCTGGGCACTTTACCACTGCTGATCAGTGCTAAAGGGAATATTTGATTTACTGGTAAGTCCTTATTGAAGTGAACTGAGTGTGCCACGGCCTGTAAATCAAATGCTACTAATGTTCTTGCAGCACTGGTTGTGCCACTCACACAAGTAGCCCTCTAAATGTGTCTCAGGCCTGCCACTGCAGTGTCTGCACCCGCAGTTTTAAACTGCCATGTTGACCTGGTAGGTGCACCCACTTGCCAGGTCAAAAGCGGCAGAGAGATCAGGTAGAATCAGGTCATTAAAGATTGGTGTTAATAAACTGGCTAAAGTGGCAGACTCCATATGAAGAATGGCCGGGTAGTTGGGGTCCAACAGAGACCTGGACCGAGTAGCAAGAAATTAGGTCCTGCACGTGGTCCACCGATAGTGAATTAGCAGCAGGTGGACTCTTCAAAGAGATCTTAGAGGGCTCCAACCTAGAGTCAAGGCTCCTTGTACCCTGCGTGGCAGAATAGGTCTCACCTAGAGAGCTAGAAAATGCAGGGAACTTTGTACCATCAGACGGGAGATCTCTATCTTTCTTTCAAGAATCTTTGAAACAAACATAGAGATAACAACCGCTGAAATAATCCTGGGGGCAGACGGCGATACTCGACCGAACCAAATGAAGGGACTTCTGTTTGTTGCAATGGCAGTACTTAGATTATGTCTGGCATCGGCTTGGCTCGACCCACATCCACTCGAGCTTCAGCAATGGCGTGCACGATTGCTAGCAACTTATAGTCTGGAGATAGCTATCTACAGCAGGAAGGGTAGGAATAAGAAAAAGAAAGGATTAGCAGTGTGGGACCCCTTATACAATGGATAGAATATGCTGATTGATCAAGTCTCTAAATTTTCCAGTATAATTTGTATTGTATTATATAAGAACTTGTACAACATTATGCCTGCACCCACCAATGTTTATATATGTCTATTTAAAATGCCTGTATAGGGGTGGGGAGGGGGGAGGCGGGTGGGTTGCCTTAAAAATGTGAAAATTTCAATGAAGAACAACTCAAAAAAAAAAGGAAAATGTTTTGAATATGTCAAGTACTTTATCCTGAAAAGCTAATGTGATGTTGTCGCAAAGGGACTGACGGCTTTCAGTTTTTTCTAGATCACTAAAATTAGCCAGTTTTTTGATCTTGGCAAACAATTCTTTGTTGGAATTTTTTGCTGAAATAATTTTATGTGAGAAATAAGCAAAGTTTTTTTAGTTTATATTTTATTTTTCCCAAAGAGGTCAGAATTGAGTCTACAGAGATGCTCCTGGCATCTACACAGTTGCTTCAGATCTCTGAGATTCTGGGAGAACCATGGTTGAGAGGGGGGTTAATGTCCTATTAAGTAGGCGTTGACTCCAGGCTAATTGATCTGTGGCTGAAGTAAGCCAATCATTGTAGTCAGAAATATGTTGGTCTAGATTACTTGAGATCTTCAGGATGGAGGGTTTCAGTTTACTTTCCAATTGCAAGGGCAATAGGATTTATCCAAGCTGGAGTTGAGTTTGATGACAGACTTTGAGGTGATGTTCAGATGGAACATAAGTGCGATGTGATCTGACCAGGTTAATGGTTACGACTCAGAGAAGGCCAGTGCAGGGTTACCAGAGAATATTTCATCTAGTGTATGGCTGACTGTGTGTGAAGGGGAGTGACAAGAGCTGGAGAAGTGCATACACTCTAGGCAGTCACAACGGGGGTTGAGGTGTGTCCTGCCTTGCCCTGGTGACTCGTCGCTAAGCTGAATAGACCTGGTCTGCATTTACAGTGGTGGACGAGTTTTGCTGGCACCTCCAAAGGCTGTGTCTCCTTTGCACAATACTGCCTCCACCCCCTGTGGTCAATCTGGACCAAAGAAGCCAGTACTGGTCTGGACTGGGCCTCTGAGACCCTTGCAACAAAAAGAACAATGACAAAATTGGATATGAGTGAGACCTTAAATCCTGGAACATTAGAATACTTTTAGAAACACGAAAACCCTCCCAAGAAGAAGAGCTGAAAAGGTGTGTGAGGAGAGCTGCCTTTTCTGTGTGAGGGCGGGATGGCCTGCAGTTGCTGCTTCCATCTGGGGCGAGGAAAAGGACTGACTCTTTTTGCCCTGCTGTGATTGTGCTCCTGACGAATCTCGAAGGGCTTGTGCTTGCTTGCCTCCTGTTGGAAGTCTCAGGTAAATCAAATACTTTAGGAAAGATCCTTGCTGGATCTCAAAGCCTGCCTGGACAGAGAGCCGAAGAGGTGTGTGAGGTGTGCTGTCCTGCTGTGTGCGAGGTGGGACGGCCTGCAGTTGCTGCTCCTGTCTGGGGCAGGGGAAGGTCTAGAAGACTGTTCTTCACCTTTTTAAAGCAAAGTGTGTGAGGAGCGCTTTATGTTTCTGCTCTCTCATCAGTGTGTGGTGAGCCCTGTTTTCAGGTCCTAGTGCCTGTTTATCACAGCATGTGCAATGCTGCACTGTCCCTCCTGTTGAGCAGAGGGAGGGGAGAGCCTGTAGTGGAGGGAGTGCTCTCCCTCTCCCTGGCAGCCGGTGTGTGTGCCATGTTGCCAAGTTGATTTACAGCAGGGGCTTTGCTTAAGTGACCCCTTTCTGTGGAGTATTACAGCCCCAAAGGTAGATCACCCTGCAGGCACCACACACTATTCTGGCTCTCCTCGAGGCAGCGCGGCGCTGAGAGCCATTATCGAACCTACTAAGGGAGCTGCCCGAGAAGAAGGGAATCCTGGACTGGAGTCACAGTAGGTGGGGCCCAGCCAGTGCGGAAGGACGTGGTAAAAGAATCAGGACATACGGAGACATTGCTCTTTGTCCAGAAAGAAGAAAGGGAGGCTGCACCCAGTGCAGCAGCCCTCCCTGGCAGCCGGGACGACTCAGGTGTGCTAGTTAGTGATGTGGGCAGCGGCCTTTTCACACCCTGAGCGGGGGCTTGTTTTTGCAGCAGCACTGCACGAATGCGGGCAACTGCCTTTCCTCTCCAAATGAGGGAGGGTCCCCTGTGAGGTCTCCCTATTGACTGTGGTGGTGCATCAGGCCCGGCTCCAGGAATTTTTATTTGGGTGCGCCAAGGGTGCATTTGGATGGCCCACTGCGGGCTCGATTTGTCGCATATATGTCTAGGCAGGCCTGCTTCAGGGCCCTCCTTTATCTCTTCTTAGTCTTACAAGGCCCAGTAAAACTCACTCTTTTCCAAATCTCTTTTTAATGTTATCACTCTCAAAAAGTGTTTTTTCCATGGAATGTTCCTTTGATGGGAAGAGGAGGTTTCTGATGTGGGAGTATCAGGCAAGTGGCACTTCTCGGGGACCCTCTGTGCAAGCCTCCAGGGAGAATCCCTCTTCATTACTACCTCCACCTGACCACAGACTCTGCAACGCTCTCCCTTACAGGCTTGATTAGCCACTATTCCTCTCCAGTGCACCTTATCTCACAGGTGACCTTGGGCCCCAGCCCCATATCAGGCACAATCGAACTCCACTTTCATTTTTCCCGGTAAATACATTAGGAAAATCACCTTCATACTTAAAAATAAACAAATTAAATGAACAAAAACAGAAAGGCCATGACAGGGCCGGCTTCAGCGCTGATGCAAAAGTCTTTTTTGGCACTGCACCAATAACCTTTTTCTCCGTAAATACCTTTACTACCACCTTCCAACAGTGCCCCTCATCCCTCCAAGGCCCCCCTATTGACCTCTTCCTCGGATTCCCTCACGGCCACCCTCCACCAGTGCCCCTCATCTCTCTGTAGCCCCTCCCCCTCATGACCTCCTCCTCAGACTCCCTCACTACCACCCTCCAACAGTGTCCATTATCTCTCTGTAGCCCCCCACAATTGAACTCTTCATGGGACTCCCTTACTACCACCCTCCACCAGTGCCCCTCATCTCTCCTTAGCCCCCTATTGACCACTTCATCGGATTCCCTCACTGCCACCCTCCACCAGTGCCCCTTATCTCTCTGTAGCCCCTCCCCCTCATGACCTCCTCCTCAGACTCCATCACTACCACCATCCATCAGTGCCCCTCATCTCTCCCTAGCTCCTCCCTCCACCCCATGACCTCTTCCTCGGATTCCCTCACTGCCACCCTGTAACAGTGTCCCTCATCGCTCCATAGCCCCTCCCACTACCTCCTCCTTGGATTCTCTCACTGCCACCATCCACCAGCGCCTCTCCTCTTTACGTAGCCCCTCTCTCATATGCATTTCATTTGTTGTATAGTGCTACTCACATCAGTGTAGTGTGTGTCAGTACTCGATACCACGCACACATTATACAGAGATAGTGAATCATACAAGTATGTAAATCAGTCTACAGGGAATGTCACATAAGCCAATGTGGATTACAAGGTTTAGGAATCACATATCATCCATACTGGTGGGCAGTATATTTTAAGAGGGTTTTGTCTGGGGAAACACAACCTTGGGATTTAAAGAGTATTCCATGGGGTCAGCTTTACTGATAAAAATGTATATCTGCACAAACATACTCATTCTAGCAACATTAGAATAATGAAAGACTGGGGACGTTCTAACTATATCACAAAACAAAAAAAGCGAAGTTCTAACTATACCATTCATGTTTGTATGCAGCTCTTTGGTGACAGTTCATTGGTCACTGTCCTATGTTAGGAGTGTAACTTCTGAACTGCAAGTAACACAAGGATCTCTGTGACAAAGGCAGTAACCCACTGAGCTATCCACATAAAATAATGTTCATCTGCATTTAAAAACTACTAACAGACAAATGATTACTCTCCAGCAGGATCATTAATCACCAGCGTTATGTGGGCATTTTGTATTGTCTTGTTGTCCTGCGTCGGCCATGATAATGATAAAAAACTGTTTAAATTAAGCACTCACGAAGTATGTGTCCTGCTGGGCCTGTGCAGATTTTAAAAAGAAAAAAATGTAGTAACACATTCTCTTACCTCCTCCATAAGTCAAACTTTGTGTCACAGCCCGCTTCAGGGGTCAGGAAAGGTGACTAGGAATAAACAAACTTCTTTTCTCCTGCGCTGCATAGAAAAAGAAATATCAATGCAGCAGGACAGTAGGCACAGGTTACCATTGTCAAAGCAAGGATTTATGACCTTTCGCCATGCAGAGATGAAGGGGTGAAAAAATAAACGAAGCCTCGTTAACATGTAAATGGTTTTTTAAAGACCTGTGAAGTACTTGGGTGCGCCTGCGATAATCTCTAAACCTGTCTGTATGTGTGTATGCACCCAGGAAGCTGTCTCGGCCCGTGCTGACACACACGACCTGTGCTGTGCATTCCTGCCTTCAAGCCCTCACTGCGAGGGCCAAGTCTCCTGTTTGGGTGGGCCTGGCCCACCCGCTAGAACCGGACATGGGGTGCATGCCTCCTGCTCCTTCCTAATATTGGGCATACCTGGGGCACTGTGGCTTGGTTGTCAAGACTGGAGGAACCGAGACAGAAGCCCCTGATTCCCAATGAGGATTTACCACATTTTCCATTAAAGGCACGCAGGTGCTGCTGCACCCGGGATCATGTGTAAGTTACCATAATGAAGGTGTTGTTTATGACATTTGCATCCTAAAAGTAATAACAGTAATGCTCTAACTATTATGATTATGACAATTCCCTATTTTGCAAACTGATGGTGATGGATGTGATTCTGGTCTATGTGTTTTATATACAATGTATCAGATATTTTCATATGCTACTGTGTGGAGTCTCTTTTGTGGTGTATTTACTGTGTCACTGGTTTTTGTGTGAGTGTTGCACAAACGCTTTACACATTGCCTCTGAGATAAGCCTCACTGCTCTGCCAAGCTACAAAGAGGTGTTGTGTAGTTCCTACAAATCTACACAGGATCTGCACGTTTTAAGCAACATAAACTAAGGGATTGGTGTCCAAACTGATTCCAGACACCCCCAGAGGATATGTTAGTCTGCAGACGAGCAAGCTCACAGTGCCACTATGAGCCTTTCTTACCTAGGAGCGAATAGTTTCTGGCAACTATCGAACATAACAACCCTGCCCTCTTAGAGATAGTTGAAACATGACAGTACTATTCGCTCAGTCACTCGTGCTCACTTTGTCCCAGAGATATACACAGAATAAACTGTGGGGTCGTTTTTAATAAGCATTTATTGAACCAGCGTCATTCTAGTATAAAATACATGTGCTGCAACAGCAATGAGACAGAAACAGATATATATGGTTATAAGCACTAGCAGAATAAAGAAAAGGTAGAATTCTACTGTAGTGCTAAAACAATGAATATATGTAGGCATATAGATACATAACAGTAATGATGCGTACTCCTACTATGCAAATCCTAACTAGATGTACCTAAATGTACCTAGCATGTATGTAAGTGTATAGCCAAGAATCCCCTTAGGATAGAGCCAACCCCATTACCTGATGTCGGAGAGTGAAGGACCCTGTCTTGGTCTCGAGATGGACATGTTGCGAAGGATGTCAAACCACTGTGTGCCGAAGTGACTGCGTGCAGGAACTGCAGCATCACACGTCAGCATGGAAGTCTTTTCTTCCCTGGTTTTCCCAGCGAAGATGTAGTGCTTATATACCCGAAAGGTATCCTTAGGGTTCTACCTAGAAGTGTGCCATGAGCATGTTGGGCAAGGATGACGATAGAGGTGACCCTTATACAGAGCTATTCTGCAGAAGATGATAATCCTGCTGTGATACTGAGAATCCTCATGCATAATAAAAGAGGCTAGTTTTCTGCGAAAACCACAACATTTATGAAGCACCTAACTAGGAAAAAGAACAGAGCCAGACCCGTTATGTAGAACAATGGTAGGACCGATGTAGGTAAAGGGTCGGGCAACTAACTGGGCCTTTATTGGGATATTTTAGGGTTCATAACACCCACTCCTCGTCCGACTGGATGACATAATATGCCTGTTTAAAAAGCCTAAAATCATTGCTCAAATATGCGTTTAAAAAAATCTAAAAGCAGGGTATATGTAAAAATTGTGTAGCCTTAAAAAAAAGCTCTATAAGTCCTCTAAAAAGTCAGTATACTGTAAGACCAACTGAACATGTCGATAGCCATAATGCTCAGTGAGAGCAGAAGTGAAAAGAATAAAACAAAAATTATGTTTTCAAATTGCAATTTAAGTTGTTTTTGAAATAGGCTGAATTGTTCCCAGCACACAGAGAGCCAAATGTTTATGTGTCCTGTGTGGGAGACACAACATCACCGTTGCCTGCGTTCACAGATGAAATCCCTATCACACCTCTTGGATTAGGTCAATGGTTCGACAGCTGTTGCTGAATAAGCACTTGATGCCTGTAAGTCTGGTACAGAGCTGTTGTCCATGCCAACGGGAGCTGAAGCCCATGGTGGCTCTAAGAATGCCAACATCAGGATTGGAATACGCTGGGAGGGAGCAGTGATGGAGCCTGGGTGAGGAGGAGCCGCGATCCAGCCACCTCGCCACTGCTGCATGCCGGGAGAATCTTGAGGCTCGGCAATCATCGCACTGAGCGGACAGCCTGACAGTCGTGGATGCGGGGAGCTGTGATTTTGAAACCGGCCCAGACCCATGTCCACAAGCAAAGCGGCGGCGACCTCGCGGACCTCGCGGAGGCGAGCGGAATTCTGTGCCATGCTAAGCCTGGTCATCCGCACCGCGTTTAACAAACAGATCGAGGTAACAGCGGCGATATCTGTGGCTTTCTGTATACAAAGGGCAGTGACCGCGAGGCAGCAAGCTTGGCAGACAAACGGGAGCAGGCAGCTAGCGGAGAGGAGGATGACGACGAGAGGACAGAAAATAAAGCTGATCTCGGTCCAGATGGAAGGAGAGAAGCCAGATCAGCCAGTAAAAGGTAAAAGGGACTTGGGGGCTATTAAAAAAACTGCTACCAAATCTAACCTTATAAAGGAGGCTGTCTCGGACAAAACAGGTCGCTCCCCCTCAATTAGCAAGCACTTTCCCGTATTAAGATCAGTATCAACAACAGCTAATGAGGGTAGTACGGGCAGTAAAAGACATCCCAATATTAGCCCCCAAGTTCTCCCTGCAGAGGTGGCGTCCCAAATACCGCTCAACTCACAAGAAGCGGGCCTAGAGGCATGGCAAAATGATGTGGGAGGGGGTAATGAGCCTCAGATAACTCCCTCAAGGGAGGCCATGGCGGGCGGCGAAGAACATGGAGAGAACCCGAAAGCTTTAACCAATTCCGGGGTTCTGCCACCTCAGACACCAGATCCTAGTGCTGAAAACTTTTACTCTGTGCCAGATGGGTCCTTATCAGATACTGGCAAGGAAGCTTCCTCTTCAACTGAAGACTCTCTGTCAGAGGAGGATCGCAGCGAGGATGAGATAGCTCAAAGTAAAACGGCCAACACAGTCTTGAAGAAGAGACAGTCCAGGCGGAAGCGGAATCAGCTAAAGTGGGGCTATTCTGACTCCCAAGCCTACTTTCACTTGGAAACACCCCCAGTGCACCACAATCTGAGACTGCCTCATCAGTCCTGGAAAGGAATGGGGGCGATGTGGAGGCGCCTTCTTTGGCTTCAATTCTGAATTCCATTAAGCAGTTTCAGGAGGAAGTGCGCTCAGACAACCTCTCCGCCAAAGCTGCCGCTAGGAAATTGTAAAGTGGCATGAGGAAGCTTAATGAGGCTTGTACAGATATTGGAGACCGGGTAGCGATGGTGGAGGCCAGGACTGAGATACTGGAAGAGGAGGCTGCAAAGGCTAAAGAACAGGGGAGCACAAATGAGGCATGCCTAGTGGACCTAATGACCAAACTAGAGGACCAGGAGAATAGACAGCGCCGTAATAATTTGCGACTACTGGGTATCCCAGAGGGGGTTGAAGGAGAAGACCCCAGAGGGTACATAGTCAAACTTTTGTGAGCCGCGTTCCCTGCAGAGACTAATTGGAATTGGGAGATGGAGGTACAAAGAGCCCACAGATTTCCTTTTAACATCAAGGCTAGTTGGGGAGAGAACCACACCAGTGAAAAGCCCAGGGTCTTTTTGGACTTTTTCTGGAACTTCCTACTGAGGCAGATGATCTACGATAAGGCAAGACCAAACTCACAGAAAGAGGCGAATGGGGTTACATTTTTTCCAAAACCGGATTTTTGCCACGCAACCGTTGAACAGAGATGGAGGTTGTGTCAGTTAATTTCCCCATTCCAACAGCAAGGGGCACAAGTTTATTTAATGAACCCAGCCAGATTGAAGGTTCTGCACGAGGGAAAAACGCGAGTATTCCTCTCAAAAGTCAAAGCAAGAGAGTACTTAAAGGTAATCACGGAACGGAAGCGGATGAACTGACTAATGATTTAGACTAGTCATTTAGACATCAAGATACCCGGACCTCTGTTGTGTTTTTCTTTTTTCTTTTAGGGTGGTTTGGTGGCTGGAACTCACACTTAACATCCATCATACAAGGTCATCTTCACTGCTCAATAAGGGTGGGGGATGGGGGCTGGGGGAGGGGACACCTAAAGATTGTAGGGGGGTGGACACTGAGGGCCAGTTTGAAATAGGTTACAGACTACAAGATTACTTTTTTCGAAAAAGCTGAGATAGGGAGAGAAGCAAGCAGGAATGCAGGATAGATGAGAGATTCATTAACTTACAATGAGTGGTACAAAGAAAATTAAAATAGTATCTGTGAATATCTGTGGACTTAATGATTTGGTAAAAAGTCAGAAAGTGGCACAAGGGTTGCGGACACTGGATCCGGATTTGATCTGTCTCCAAGAGACACATGTCGAAGGAGCCCAAAAGCATCTTTTTAACGCACTAGGGTATAAAATAATTGGAGCTATAACACAAGGCGCAGTGAAAGGGTTAGGAGTGTTAGCAAATCACAGGCTTCCTTTAAAAATAGATAGGGTCAAGTCCAATAGTCTCGGGAGATGGGTAATTGTGGGCTGCTCTCTGACACCAAATTGCACTTTTACATTATGTTCTATTTATGGGAGCAACCAATCCAGGAGCAATTAACTGGGTAGCAGAGGAACTGGTACATTGGCAAACTCCCATTGTATTATGTGGAGATCTGAATTTAAATTTACCAAGCTGTTGGCAGTCAGAAAGTAACTGGAGATACACTGGTAGAAAGCCAAGGGTGTTTCAAGCCATGTTAAACCATATTGAGACACATGGTTTAATCGACGTCTGGGCAGAATTGAGACCTAATAAAGAAGGTTTTACTTTATTTTCAGCGCCTCATGTGTCACTCGCAAGACTAGATTATTTTTTCATTTCTTCTTCCCGGATCAGTTCCTCTCACATTGAAATTTCACCCCGGTTTAGGTTGGATCACAACTCATTGATGTTAACCCTGGATGGTTTAAGGGCCGAAACCCCAAATATAACCTGGACTTTTGAAAAAGCACTTTTGTATGATGTCAAATATAAAGTATACATGCAGGGGTGGATTCAGGAATTTTTTATGGCAAACCTGGGCTCGGCTCCTCTTATGATAGTGTGAGATACGTTTAAGGCCGGGGTTAGGGGCGAGACCCTTTGCTTTTCAATAAGGAGAAATAAAACTGAAAAAGAACAGGTGCAGAAGCTGCAGGATAAATTTACAGCAGAAGAAACAAGACTAGCACAGACAATAAAAGCAGGAGGGGGCGTAGAGGCAATCCAACACGTGGTAGCGGCGGTTAAAGCAGAGATAGGATCGGTCTTTTTAGAAAGAACGGCCGCAAGGTGGGCTGAAGACCCCAGGGAAAATCTATTAATGTGGGGAGCAAATAGGGCATCACCTAGTGTTAACAATTAGGCAGCAGTCAACAATAACCAAAATTCATACCAACTCGGAGGGGGTTACAAAGGATCCGGGGAAAATACACAAAGCCTTCGAAGGGTTTTACAGGGTTCTCTATGCCGAGGAAGATGTTAGACCCTTTGAGGCAAGGAGCATAGACATTGCGGAGTATTTAGATCCTATACCTATTGCTAAGCTCAGCCCAGAAATGCAAGAACAGATGGAGCACCTTCCCACATGGGAAGAGATAGACAGTGCACTTAAGAGCCTGCCGGACGACAAAGCAACCGGCATGGACTGCATCCCTGCAGAATTCTACAAAGCCTTTGTACCGCAAATTAAAGAAGTCTTTACATCAGTGGTCATCTCAATCTTTGGTGGTGCTGCCCCCCCCCCATCATGGTCCCTTGCAAAAATTGTAATCTTTGCTAAAAAAGACAAATCCCTACTGTAAATGTCATCCTATAGACCAATAACTTTAATAAATACGGATTCTAAGATATTTTCCAAAATATTGGCCAGTAGAATATCTCATAACATAGAGGGTTTAGTCTTCGACTGGCAACATGGGTTTATCTCTAAAAATGGAACTACCGAACATGTTCGAAGGACAATTATGCTGTTAATAATAGATAATTAATTAATAATAGATAGCAGGAAACCCGAACGCTTTAATATTGCTAGACGCCGAAAAGGCTTTTGATCGGGTCTCCTGGTATTTTCTTTGGGACGTCATGAAGTGGGCGGGCTTTGGGCCCAAGATGCTGCAGGCAGTCCAGGCTCTATATAAAACCCCTAGAGCCAGAATCATGATTAATGGAAAGCTAACTGAACCAATAGAGATTTCACGCGGGACGAGACAGGGATGCCCCTGCTCCCCACTGCTGTTGGCCCTCTTTATCAACCCACTCATTAGTAAAATAGAAGCAAACCCAGAAATACCAGCAGACATCAGACATGGAATAAGTACTAAGACCAGGGCGTATGCTGATGATTTGGCGATAGTCACTCCTGACCCTAAAAACGCCATTAAGGCACTGGAAAGTGAAGCTCAGAAGTTTGGAAAAATTTTGGGGTATGCTTTAAATAAAACAAAGACTCAGATAATACTGAATGAAAATATAGCCTATGCTGATAGACTAGTTGTCCCCAAAGTTAAATACTTTGGTGTGAGTATTATGGCCAACATAGAGTCAATAGTGGAGGAAAATCTGATCCCGCTATCATTAGACATTAAAAAGGCACTTAAGAAAATTGATAATTTGCATTTAACTATAATTGGCCGCTGTAACGTAATAAAGATGACCTACTTCCCGAAGCTACTATATTGTTTCAGAACAATCCCCCTGGAATTTAATAATGCAATCCTTCATCTATTTGAACAAATATTTTGCCAATTTATATGGGCCTACTCAAATACAAGGAGATCATACAAACTACTTTCTTTACCCAAGGAGAGGATAGGATAGGATAGGATGAACATTTGTAGAGCGCGAATTGCTGCCCGGAGGCGTCCAAGCGCTGGAAATACCGTGTCCCCGCACAGGGCCCAGGAGGAGAGAGAGAGTAGAAGTTAACTAGACTGAGTGAAATAGAAAAGTTTTCAGCTGTTTGCGGAAGGTCGAGAGATTGGGGTTAGCTCTGAGGTGTAGCGGGAGGGCGTTCCAGGCCTTGGCGCCATTATGAGAAAACGTCCTGCCTCCGGATCTAGATCTTTTTATTCTGGGAGCTTTTGCAAGGAAGGTCTGACTGGAGCAGAGGCTTCTGTTGGGCGTGTAGTGAGTGATTAAGTCCCGGGTAATTTTGGGGCCAGTGTTCCAGAAGGCCTGATGTGCTATGCACATAGCTTTGAACAGGACTCTCTGGCGCACCGGTAGACAGTGGAGGGTTACCAGTCCGGCCCTCACTGACTGTCTACGGGGAAGGTCGAGTAGAATACGTGCTGCACAGTTCTGGACTATCTGGAGCCTTCTCAGAGTGGATTCAGGGGTGCCAAGGTAGAGTACATTATTAAAATCAAGTCGTGACTGAATTAGACCTTGTATGGCTGTTTGTTTGGCATCCAGAGGGAGGAGAGGGAGGATTTTTTTTAGCATCTTCATGATGCCAAAGCATGTGGCTGAGAGTTTTGTAGATTGTACATTAAAGGACAGGGAACTGTCCAGCCAAACTCCGAGACTCTTAATGCTGTTTTTGGGAGTTGGCGGGGGACCCAAACTGGGCGGCCACAGAGAAGGGGGGATGTTAAGGTCTGGGGGGCCCAAGAGCATCAGCTCAGTTTTGTCCCCGTTCAGTTTCAAAGACGAAAGGGACATCCAGGTCTTCACTTCCTCAAGGCACTCTCTAAGCCCTCCCAGTGCCGATGGTTTAGCTTCCTGTGTTAAGGAGACCACCAGCTGCGTGTCGTCCGCATATGAGATGATCTTAATCCCATACGGGCGGACGACATCAGCCAGTGGTCTCATGTACAGGTTAAAAAGTACAGGGCTTAGAGATGATCCCTGAGGGACTCCACATTTCAAAGGTCTGCTGGTGGAGACAGACTCACCTTCAAACACACGGAAGGATCTGTCCTCTAAGAAGGACTGGAACCAAGACCAGGCTTTATCCCCAATCCCGACCTGGGACATACGGTACAGCAGAGTGTCATGGCTGACCGTGTCGAAGGCCGCGCTGAGGTCAAGGAGGATCACTGCCACTGATCCTCCTTGATCCAGGATTTTTCTAGCCTCCTCAGTAACCATGAGGAGGGCGGTCTCAGTCCCATGTTTAGGTCTAAAGCCCGTCTGGGTAGGGTCCAGTAGATGGTGATCTTCCAGAAAAGTTATAAGTTGTTTGTTTATGTGTTTCTCCAGGATCTTGCTGACCCAAGGGAGCAGGGAAATGGGGCGATAGTTGCTCAGGTCATTAGAGTCCAGATTGGGCTTTTTCAATAGGGCTCTGACCATGGCCTGCTTCCATGCGGTAGGGACCGTGCCAGATAAAATAGAGGCATTTAGAACCTCCTTAATAATGGGCAGAGTGATCTGCGATGCTGCCATTATTATGTCTGGCGGGGCTGGGTCATTGGGGGAACCAGATTTTACATTCCGTGCTAAGGGTTCAAGAGTGGCGAGGTCTAGCAGAAGAAAGTGAGTCAATGTGGGTAAGTGTTGACTGGAGACCATGGGATGGGGGGGGACCGAGGGAGTGAGATTGTTCGGAGGAAAAGCAGAGTAGATGGCACTTATTTTCTGATGAAAGAACTCGGCGACGTTATTACAGTGGATGATGGACTTGTCTGCCTGCACGCAGGGGGGCTGTTTAGTCAGTTTTTTAATGATTTGGAAGATTTCCTTGGGTTTGGATTTGGCAACCAGAATTTTCTCAGAGTAGTATGTGGCTTGAGCCACTTTTATCAGTGTTTTGTATTCACTGATGGCTTCTCGATAGAGGTTTTTTTTTCTGTGGAGTAGTCAGATCGCCAGTGTCTTTCTGATTGCCTGCAACAGCGTTTCTTGTCCCTAAGATCCTCAGTGTACCATGGGGCAGTTTTGTGGAGACGTTTAAGCGTGATTTTTTTTTTTGGAAGAACGATGTCCAAGGACTGAGTGATCCAGTTAGCATAATCCTGGTTTGCTAGGCCGGGGTTGTCTTTAATCAAAGGAGGGTTCTCAGCAAGTTTGTTAGTCCAGTTATCAACTGCTAGGTGGGGCCAGGATCTCATGAGTCTCGTGGTGGGTGTCGGCTCAGGGGGTTTAGGCGCAGACCAGCTGATGGGGATCAGAAAGTGGTCAGTCCAGGGCAAGGGGATGTGTGGACTGGTTAGAAGACCGGGACAGTTGCTGAAAACCGGGTCCAGCAGATGACCCTTGACGTGGGTGGGAGAGGTGACCCTTTGGGTAAGTTGTAGAGCCGCTAGGTCATCTATTAAAGTCATGGCGGTGTGATCTGAAACTGAGTCGAAGTGAAAATTAAAATCACCTAGCACGGTGAAGTTAGATGTGGGATTAAGACGTTCAGCTACACTTGAGGGTAGGCTGACGTGAAACTGGTTCGGGGGCCAGGCGGGCGGTAAATGGTCAAGGTACTGGCTTGCTGCAGGTCGCGCTGCTGTCACGCTGCTCTTTTTAACTACCTGTTTTGTATTTGTTTTATTTTAATTTGGTTCTCCCCTGTTTTTAGGCGCTCTCACTTGGGAATAGTCCCCCGCCCTCTTACCTACATTTAAAGGAGTTAACGCACCGCCGTTTGGCGGGTCCGGGTCCCGGGGTTGGATCGGTGGGCGCCATCTTGCCTTGGGCTGTTTAGGTTTTGCACGGGCGCCATCTTGGAGCGTCTCTTCGCTCGCTGTGCCATTCACCTCGCCTACTTAAGGCGGACTCATCTTCAGTTACTTGGTCAAGGTACTGGCTTGCTGCAGATCGCGCTGCTGTCGCGCTGCTCTTTTTAACTACCTGTTTTGTATTTGTTTTATTTTAATTTGGTTCTCCCCTGTTTTTAGGCGCTCTCACTTGGGAATAGTCCCCCGCCCTCTTACCTGCATTTAAAGGAGTTAACGCACCGCCGTTTGGTGGGTCCGGGTCCCGGGGTTGGGTCGGTGGGCGCCATCTTGCCTTGGGCTGTTTAGGTTTTGCACGGGCGCCATCTTGGAGCGTCTCTTCGCTCGCTGTACCATTCGCCTCGCCTACTTAAAGTCGTCCTCTCCCGCGCAGCGGGATCGCGCAGTGGGACGCCGTCGCTTAGCCGGAGTCGTGCCTGAGTCCTGCCCGTCTGCGCCCGTCCGCACCAAGGACGCGCCGGGCGCGGGGGTCTTTAGGGACCTAAACATCTTCAGGGTCGGCTACACGGGATTGCGCTATGATTGTTTATTCTGCTGCCACGCTGCGGGTCTTAGGACGTTCTGTCCTGAGATGTATACATGCACCTATACACCCGCTTTGTGGCCCTCATCAGTGCGCCTGTGGTCAGTGGGCACTGGACCTTCCGGCTAAAATCTGTCAGAAGACTCTACCGGTCGCTGCGCGCCGTGGCCGTCAAGCCCATGCTTTGCGCATCCTGAGCTTCAATGCGAGGTCTCTAGTGCAACACCACCAAGCCGTTAGGGACTTGATGCGTGATGAGGCCCCTGATATTGTGGCTATCACGGAAACCTGGCTGAAGGATGATGACACGGCCATTATTAATTTGGCATTCCCCTCAGATTTCTCGGTCTTCACCTTGAATCGATCGACTAGGGGAGGGGGTATCGCTCTCGCAGTACGATCTAGTCTCTCTTGCTGTTGGTCCGCCCTTAACATCGTAGGCTGCGAGAGTGCCACCTTCAAAATTCAGGTCAACCCCCAGTTCTCCCTTTCAGGGATGGTAGTCTATCGCCCTCCGGGCAGCGAAGTGGCATTCAGGGTTGCCTTCCCCAACGCGGTAAGTTCTCTGGCGTTGGGGTGTGCTAACTTCTCTATTTTGGGGGACCTCAATCTGCACTTTGAGAATCAGAATATCCCTACGGTGTGTTGTATCTTAGCCGATCTGGAGGCTCTTCAACTCCAACAAATAGTGCAGCATCCCACACATGTAGGCGGCCATACGTTGGACCCGTCTTTCACGAACCTGACGGAGACCACAGTAACGGCCGTTACCCCGCTCGGCTGGACAGACCATTCCTTAGTGGCCATTCATGTCCCCTTGCCTGGAATTCCCTCTTTTGCTCCTGTGAGGACGATCTCCACACGGCACTGGAGTAAACTGAGTCTCGAGGACCTTCATCAGGCCCTCGCGGCAGTGCCGTTGGGACCTTTGGAGGACGCGGATGCAGGTTACGACCGGTTCTGCTCGTGGGACACTGAGGCACTTGATTCCCTGATTCCTGTTTCAACTAGGAAAATCAGTTCCAGGGAGTCAAGCCCCTGGTATGATAGTGCCTTACGCATACTCAAGGGCAGCTGTAGGCGAGCGGAGAGGGAGTGGCGGAAGGTGTACGACAGCGGGAAGAAGGCTGTGTATCTCGCTGCAGTTAAAGCTTACCACCGTGCTATATGTCGGGCCCGGGCAGCTTTTTACGCTGCGGAGTTCGGCAATAGCCTCAACCCATCTAAAACCATCTTCAAAGTGGTAAAGGACCTTGTGGCAAAGCGAGCCTCGGCCATAACAACGAGTTCCATCGCGCACTGTGAGGCTCTTGCCTGGTTCTTTTTAGAAAAAGTTCAGAACATCTATTCAACTTTTCCGGACACTAGGCCATCGGCAGGTACTCCACGTAACTTCGGCTGAGATTTTCTGCTTCATGTGCTACCCCCGTTGTCACCCGAGGGCTTTACCATCTTGGCGCAGCAGGTGAAATCCGGGTCGCCCGCCGATCCGCTTAAGCCAGCCCTTTTCAGAGACCAGCTGTTTGTGGGTCGTACCTCGGTACTCTCCCTGATTAACATCTCGCTGGCCTCGGGTACGGTTCCAACAAGCTGGAAGCGGGCTGTGGTTTCTCCTATTTTAAAGAAACCCTCTTTGGACCCGGAAAAGCCGGAAAATTACCGGCCTATTTCCCTGCTCCCCTGGCCGACCAAAGTCGTGGAGGCCCACGTGAACAAGGTTCTTTCCGACCACCTTACTCGTGCCAACATCCTAGACCCCACCCAGAACAGGTTCCGTGCTGGGCACAGCACGGAAATCGCCCTTCTCACCATGACTGAACATCTTCGCACAGTGATGGATGCAGGACAGACGGCGGCGCTGGTATTATTAGATCTAAGCGCCGCCTTCGATACTGTCTCCCATCCCATCCTGCTGCACCGCCTGGAGGAGATTGGAGTGGGGGGGTCCGCCCTCCAGTGGTTCCAGTCCTTCCTCGATGGTCGTCTCTTCAGCGTTGCGATTCCGCCGGTCCAGTCCAGTTTCCATCCTCTGAAACAGGGAGTGCCGCAGGGATCCTCGCTGAGTCCCACGTAGTTCAATCTCTACGTGAGACCGCTAGCCGAGGTTGTCAGGCAGTGGGGTATGACAATGGTGTCATATGCCGTGGCCGTCAAGCCCATGCTTTGCGCATCCTGAGCTTCAATGCGAGGTCTCTAGTGCAACACCACCAAGCCGTTAGGGACTTGATGCGTGATGAGGCCCCTGATATTGTGGCTATCACGGAAACCTGGCTGAAGGATGATGACACGGCCATTATTAATTTGGCATTCCCCTCAGATTTCTCGGTCTTCACCTTGAATCGATCGACTAGGGGAGGGGGTATCGCTCTCGCAGTACGATCTAGTCTCTCTTGCTGTTGGTCCGCCCTTAACATCGTAGGCTGCGAGAGTGCCACCTTCAAAATTCAGGTCAACCCCCAGTTCTCCCTTTCAGGGATGGTAGTCTATCGCCCTCCGGGCAGCGAAGTGGCATTCAGGGTTGCCTTCCCCAACGCGGTAAGTTCTCTGGCGTTGGGGTGTGCTAACTTCTCTATTTTGGGGGACCTCAATCTGCACTTTGAGAATCAGAATATCCCTACGGTGTGTTGTATCTTAGCCGATCTGGAGGCTCTTCAACTCCAACAAATAGTGCAGCATCCCACACATGTAGGCGGCCATACGTTGGACCCGTCTTTCACGAACCTGACGGAGGCCACAGTAACGGCCGTTACCCCGCTCGGCTGGACAGACCATTCCTTAGTGGCCATTCATGTCCCCTTGCCGGGAATTCCCTCTTTTGCTCCTGTGAGGACGATCTCCACACGGCACTGGAGTAAACTGAGTCTCGAGGACCTTCATCAGGCCCTCGCGGCAGTGCCGTTGGGACCTTTGGAGGACGCGGATGCAGGTTACGACCGGTTCTGCTCGTGGGACACTGAGGCACTTGATTCCCTGATTCCTGTTTCAACTAGGAAAATCAGTTCCAGGGAGTCAAGCCCCTGGTATGATAGTGCCTTACGCATACTCAAGGGCAGCTGTAGGCGAGCGGAGAGGGAGTGGCGGAAGGTGTACGACAGCGGGAAGAAGGCTGTGTATCTCGCTGCAGTTAAAGCTTACCACCGTGCTATATGTCGGGCCCGGGCAGCTTTTTACGCTGCGGAGTTCGGCAATAGCCTCAACCCATCTAAAACCATCTTCAAAGTGGTAAAGGACCTTGTGGCAAAGCGAGCCTCGGCCATAACAACGAGTTCCATCGCGCACTGTGAGGCTCTTGCCTGGTTCTTTTTAGAAAAAGTTCAGAACATCTATTCAACTTTTCCGGACACTAGGCCATCGGCAGGTACTCCACGTAACTTCGGCTGAGATTTTCTGCTTCATGTGCTACCCCCGTTGTCACCCGAGGGCTTTACCATCTTGGCGCAGCAGGTGAAATCCGGGTCGCCCGCCGATCCGCTTAAGCCAGCCCTTTTCAGAGACCAGCTGTTTGTGGGTCGTACCTCGGTACTCTCCCTGATTAACATCTCGCTGGCCTCGGGTACGGTTCCAACAAGCTGGAAGCGGGCTGTGGTTTCTCCTATTTTAAAGAAACCCTCTTTGGACCCGGAAAAGCCGGAAAATTACCGGCCTATTTCCCTGCTCCCCTGGCCGACCAAAGTCGTGGAGGCCCACGTGAACAAGGTTCTTTCCGACCACCTTACTCGTGCCAACATCCTAGACCCCACCCAGAACAGGTTCCGTGCTGGGCACAGCACGGAAATCGCCCTTCTCACCATGACTGAACATCTTCGCACAGTGATGGATGCAGGACAGACGGCGGCGCTGGTATTATTAGATCTAAGCGCCGCCTTCGATACTGTCTCCCATCCCATCCTGCTGCACCGCCTGGAGGAGATTGGAGTGGGGGGGTCCGCCCTCCAGTGGTTCCAGTCCTTCCTCGATGGTCGTCTCTTCAGCGTTGCGATTCCGCCGGTCCAGTCCAGTTTCCATCCTCTGAAACAGGGAGTGCCGCAGGGATCCTCGCTGCGTCCCACGTTGTTCAATCTCTACGTGCGACCGCTAGCCGAGGTTGTCAGGCAGTGGGGTATGACAATGGTGTCATATGCCGATGACACCCAGCTAGCGGTTACGATCAGCGGGGATGCGGACCAGGATGCTCCCAGGTTTCAGAGTGGACTCAGAGCGGTGGCAAGCTGGATGAAGGCCAACTGCCTCCAGCTCAACGCGAAGAAGACCGAGATCATGATCGTCGGTAGAAGGGCGGATCTCTGGGGGGGCAGGTGGTGGCCTTCAGAGCTTGGGCTGGCCCCCCTTCCTGTGACGGAATTAAAAAACTTGGGAGTGTGGATGGATCCCACTCTCAGTTTTGTGGGGCACACGAAGAAAACGGCAGCATGCTGTTTTGGAATTCTCCGGGCTCTGCGACCAGTCCTGAAGTTTTTTGACTCTCATACACGGCAGTTGGTAATCCAGGCGACTGTTGTATCGCGCCTGGATTATGACAGCTCTCTTCTGGTCGGCGCTAACTTGGCTGAAGTCACTCGCCTCCAACGAGTGCAGAATGCTGCCGCCAGAGCTATCGTTGGTCTTCCCAGATCTTGCCCTGTTTCCAGTACTCTGAAAGCGCTGCACTGGCTGCCGGTCAGAGCAAGAATTCAGTTCAAAGTGCTGTGCTTGGCCTTTAAGATCCTAAAAGGCACGGCCCCTCAAACTCTTACGGGTCTTCTGTCCTGGTACGTCCCCACTCGACATCTGAGATCCTTGGGCCAAGCTCTTACCATCACTCCGCGATACAAGCTGTGCCGTATCGGTGGTCGTTCCTTCCGGGTCAAAGCGGCCGAACTCTGGAACTCTCTCCCGGTGGAGATTCGGTTGCTGGAAGACCTTCTTTCCTTCCGCAAGGCGATAAAAACTTTCCTGTTTTAACCTTGATTTCTCATTTTAGCTGTTGTGTTTCCTGTGGTTGTTGCGTGTTACCTTGACATGCGCCGGGACGCCCCTTGGCTGGGGCAGCTGTGCGCAGTACAAATTCACGTAACATAACATAACATAACATAAATGAGCGTGCCAGAGAGGCATCTGTTGGGTGAAAGTTCAACGTTAAAGGTAAGGCTTTCACAGTCCGGGATGGTTTCGGGTACTACTCGGCAATGATACTGTTCTTTGTGAATTATCGCCAGGCCTCCTCCTCTCCCTTTAGGCCGGTCTTGTCAAGAGATTTGGAAGCCTGGTGGGAGGACGTCTTTGATCGCTGGCTCAGCGTCAGGGTTTAACCACGTTTCTGTTAGGAAGAATATATCCGGTGAGTGTTCCTCTATTAGAAGAGCAATTTCGACCCTATGCTTAGGGAGGGAGCGGCAGTTCAACAGGAACATGCGGAAGTCGAATAGCAGTTCAGTAGCTATTTTGGGTTTCAGAGCGATGTTACATTTGGGACAGGCAGACGGCAAGGTGTCGGCTTGGTGGCTGTGTCGACAGCAGATGCTGGTGGGTGCCCTAAGACTATGCAGGGTCTCAGCACAGAGAGGATGCTGGGCGCTGCCAAATCTTGAGTTATATTGCTGGGCAACTGTTTTACAGTACAGTCCGTAGTTCTGAGTGTAAGCTAGAGAGTGCTATCTATGCGAAATAAGGCAAGCGGGCCAAAAAAATGGATTGGCTGTATGGGAGCATTTAGTTAATTGGATAGATGGGGTACAAGGCTAAATCTCTGTCTGACCAAACAGCTTTGCCTAGAAGATAGTTGCTTTTCTTTGTAGAATTCTATCTTCTCTCTTGCTTTTCTGTTGTTGTTTCTTTTCTAATCATTGTGTACTGTTTAGTTGCTTTTTATGTCCTGTCAGAAATAGTGTGGAAGGTATTGAACGGTGTCAGGGTGGGGGGGGGGAGGGTGTTGGAAAAAAGTGATGGCAACTATGTATTTTGGCTTTTCTTTGTGACGAAAAAAATAAAAAAAGACTTTAATTGGGAATTGTAGGCCAAATAATTTAAGATATTTAAGATATTCAGAGCTTGTTCATAATTTGTTAACTCACCTGGCCAGAAATCATGATGGAATTTTAGCACTTCCACTGGGTTGTTTCTATAAACCTATGCCTCTTTGTGCACTTAACCACTTAAATGCACAGAGAGTGCAATATCCATTTTTCACACATAGCATCAGTTTAATGTCCCTGTGAGTAACCTTTTTGAACTAATGAGTTATCTATTCATGACTGATTGACTGCAACCACTGGGTAACAAGATTATCAAAGATGGGGAAAGGGAAGACTTGCCTATCTCTGATTTACAATACAGGAAGTCCAGTCTGATATGGTTGCCGTGGAGTCAAGTATAGGGCCAGAACCCCCACAGTTGCAAATGGGCCATACCTTAATTTCTTGGAACATAGCAAGTGCACGCTCAAAGATAAATAATCCAGATTGGTTAGGTTTTGTGACTACTTTCAATATTATTTGTTGCTAAGAAACTTGGATGATAGAGGCATTCTACATTGATGGTTACTACATCCTGGCTCAAACAGCCACTCCATCACTGGCTGGAAGAGCCAAGGGAGGCCTGGCCCCTTTTGCATCTGTTCAATCCCCAGTTTGTCAAAATTCACATGTATGGTTGATAAAAGCACTCAAATTCAGTGGAAGTTGTAGAGTAGCTTTAATGTACAACCATCAACAAGGAAAAGTATCAGCAAACTGAATCCCCAGCAATTGGAATGTAATCATTCTATTAGTGATGTAATCACCCAAGACACTCTTAAAGAAACAGTAAACATAACACATCCCTCATACACAGTAAAAGAAATAAAAATAAAGCTTGAAAAGAGAATCTGAAAAACTTCAAACTAGAAAAGAGGATGTGGAATATAAAACCTCAAATTAGAAGGAGAATGCACAACAAATAAAATAAATTAACACATTACATAATCATTGAATTTCCTAGGAAGCTGTACAGACCTTCAAGGAGAATCTCTCTGACCACTTGTAGGAGAAGCAACATTAGGACTGTGGGAAGATCTGAAACCACCATGGAAGTGATTCCTGACATCATTGCACTCAGCTAATTTAGACATGTTCTAAGTGCAACCATTATCCAAAGTGACAACATTTTTCCTTATAGAAACAATGGTGAAAGGACCAGTGAAATTCGAAACACCTTTGTGACCAAATTTCGGTTTCTTCACCAAAACGCTGTCACCTACATTCCATTTCCTAAGTTTGACAACCATCTTAGAATCATAACGTTGTTTATATTTCTGCTGATAGTTTGTCAACACTTCTCTCCTTCTCACTTCTTCTTCAACACTGTCACCACAAACCCTCTCTGGAAGCCAAGTAGGATTGAGCTTAGAACTAGCTAATCTCCCCCTCAAAGCCTCAAAAGGAGATCTCTGCATAACAGCATTAGGAGTTGTGCGATGTGCCCACCACGTCTCCCTCAAAACACTGGCAAAAGAGACTTTGGACTCCAAAGCCCTCTGTGCACAACTTTTCACAACACTATTCATCCTCTCCGTGAGACCATTCGCCTGAGGAGAGTAAAGAGCTGTTTTTTGATGAATGATCCCAAGACTTCTCAAAAAACTATCCATCTCACTGGAGGTGAATTGTACCCCGTTATCAGTGAGCAAATACTTTAGCACACCTTCTGACACAAACACCTCTATCGAAAATTCAATCACAGTTCTAGAATTAACAACACTCATGCATTTGGAAACCACCCATTTAGAGGTGTAATTCACCAACAACACAACAAATCTCTCATGTGAGGGCATAAGCTCAAACGGACCTGCAATATCCAACCCTAACTTAGTCCAGACAGCAACAGGAACCTCAACAGATGAAAGCGGAGCCTGACTAGTGGTACGTGATTTGTCATTGACAGCACACAAATGACAATCTTTGACAACAGATTCCACCATACGATCCATACCAGGCCACCAGTATCTCTCTCTAATCCGAGCCTTCGTGAGATTTCTACCCAAATGCCGTTCATGAGCGAGATTAACAACTCTTTCTCTTAAATCACTTGGGGGCACAACTCTGTCACCTCTCATCAAATTATTTTGCAAAAAAGACAAATCATCCTTCACCGTCCAAAAAGGCTTCAATTCACACTCAAGAATATCATAGTTTGGCCACCCATTTCTGATGACATTTCTTAACAATTGAAAAACGACGTCATCTTTAACACACTGTAACCATTCCTCCTTGGATATGCTAGGCTCCAATACCCAATTTATACATGTATAGACACCATCAGCAACACAATCTCTTTCGATAGGAAGACGTGATAAACAATCAGCAGGTTTATTGTTCTGTCCTGGAATATACTGTACTATAAAGTTAAACTCCTGCAAACCTTCACTCCATCTTTTCAACCTAGGTGTCATATGATCACTCCGATGACAAGAAAAAATTTGAACCAGGGGACGATGATCAGATTTAACAATGAACGGAATGCCCCACAAGTAAAATTTAAAGTGAAGTACGGACCAAAATACTGCCAACGCCTCTCTCTCAATACAAGAATAATTAAACTCAGCTTCCTTTAAGGCTCTTGAAGAAAAAGCAACCACAACTTCTTCTCCATTCACAACTTGGGAAAGCACAGCACCCAAACCCTTAAGACAGGCATCAGTTGTCAAAATGGTCTTAAGTTTGGCGTCAAAATGACCCAGAGTTGGCATTTTACCAATTTCCGTTTTTACCAATTCGAAAGCTTTCTCACAATCAACAGACCAAGTAAAATGTACACCCTTCTTTAAAAGAGATCTTATGGGCTCAACAAGACTGGCAAAACCCTTAACAAACTTGGAATAAAATTCCGCCATTCCTAAAAATGACTTGACTTGGTCTTTATCTACAGGAGTTGGTGAGTTCACAATGCTCAATTCCCAGCCAAATCCAATTTGGGCTGAATTCCACTCCCAGAAATAACATGTCCCAAGTATGTGACAGACTTTAAACCAATACGACATTTTTCTCTCTTAACTGTAAGTCCGCTATCATTCAACTTGTCTAAAACTGATCTCAATACTTTGTCATGAAAAAACATCACGTTGGAAAGACTGCCAAGGACCATCTTCATCACTCTTTGAAAACACGCAGCAGCCGAAGCTAAACCAAATGGCATTCTTAGAAATTGATAAGCACCCAAGGGTGTAACAAAAGATGTTAGATGTCTAGAATTCCTATGCAACACGATTTGGTGGTAGGCTGAAGAAAGATCAAGCACACTGAAAATCTTTGCACCTTTCAAAATACTAATGCTCTCGGCTATGTTGGGCAATGGCTGTCGATCCACCCAGATCCACTCATTCAAACCACGCAGATCTACACACATCCTAATCGACTTCCCACCATCCTTGGGTGCTAAAACCACTGGACTTAACCATTCAGAGGATTCAATCTCTTCAATCACACTTAAATTCAACAATCTTTCAATTTCATGTTTCAGTGGCTCAAGCATCATGTTAGGTACTTTTCTAACTTTGTGCACACAAGGTTTGGCAGATTTCTTAAGAATAATTCTGTGTTCAAATCCCTTCAAACACCACAAGTTATCAGAAAAAGCTTTCGGTTAATCAGTAAAATATTTGTCAGACCCATACACAAAATCTACCTGAGTAGGAAAAGAAGTAGAAAGAAAATCTTCCATCAGCATGACTTGGTTCTTAGGATCTTTGGCTCCAGGATTAAGAATAATGCCCAAATCATGCTGATGTCGCCATCCCAGAAGATTGTCTCCTCTGACGGCAACGTAAACCTTGCCACAAATATTCTTTCCTCTAAAAGAGATACTTGCTACAGTGTATCCCAAAATCTCTATTTTTGAATTATTATAACTCAGAGGAGAAATGTCAGAAGGTAAAAGTTGAACATTTTCTAAACCAACAACTTCATCCCAAATCGTGTTCCCAATTAAAGTAAAAGGGGACCCAGAGTCTGCCATAAGCTTAAATACAAATTTGTCAATACCTACATCACAGAATGGCATGAAAATATGTTCTGTGGCAACCATTTCACCTTTAACATTGGAAACTACAACTGTACGTACAATGTCAGAGGTAGTTTCATTAGTATCTCTTTTCCTACCAGACCTACACACACGTGCATAATGTCCTTTGATTCCACAATTAATACAAATACTGTCTTTTGCAAAGCAATTAGGGAGATTAGAAGTGTGGGAGAATCTTCCACACCTAAAACAACGTGTTTTCTGGTTGCTAAACGGACGTTTTTGACGAAAATCACGTTCTTTAGGCAAAAGATACTCTCTTATTAAAAGAAGGACGATTTTCAAAAGAGTTTTTTTGAGAAGAAGGAGTCTTTTGAATAGGTTTGTTCTTTGAGCCCACACTGACTTTGACAACTTCCCCATGACTTTCTCCAATAAGATCATCTTCCTCCAACATGTGTACTGTATCAAGAGTTTTCTTTTTATTATCACTAATAGTGTGACTTTCATCCTCTTTATTTTTCCTTATTTCTTTGACCCAAGTAGAGCTATTCTCCATGCCTTCTACAATGGCAACTGCCTCCTTTAATTTAGGGTTCTTTGATAACAACTTTTCTTGGACCCTAGAACTATTTGTACACCGAACAAGTTGATCTCTAACAAGTGATTCGGATAAGTCCCCAAAATCACACGTACGTGAAAGAGTTTTTAAAGCGGCAACGTATGTTCCAACTCGTTCATGTGGACCCTGTACACGAGTGAAAAATCTGTGTCGTTCTAAAACAACATTGATTCTACGGCCAAAATACTGTTCTAGCATAGACATTGACATTTCAAAAATGTCTGCAGGTTCACCATCAGCCCCACCAACAGGTATCGTATCCATACTGTCATATGTGTGTCTGCCTTCAACCCCTATATTATGTAACAAAATAGCTTGTTTCCTAATAGCTGAAAATGTCTCTCCTCCAATCGCTACTAAATGCGAATCAAACAAATTCCTCCATCTCTTCCAAGGAAGAATGGGTTCACCCTCCTCCGAAAGAAAAGGTGGTGGTTGTGACATGCTAGATGTGGTGGACATGTTGAAAAATGAAAATAAAATCCAAGGTTTCTAAATACACACCAAATAGAATTGAAACGTTAAAAGTACAAGTGGTTTCTTTGAGAAGAAGTACTCACAACAGGTCAGAATAAATGTGCTGCCATGCACAACAAAGAAATATCAAATTTGAATATCCAATACTTCCAATTTACTGCTTGTAGAAAACGCTGAAATGTTCAATGCGCTGCCGTGCGCACCGGCGCTGAAAATGGTACTGGGACACGAGTAATATTAAAATTTACCGATGCACAGCCGTGCGCATCGGCGCTGAAACTGTTGTCATGGCAATCACAAAATGGCCGCCAGCGCGATGACGCTGGACGTTGCGTGCGGACTACGCGATGACGCTGGTTGCGTGTAGACGTCAGGTTCCTCGCATCAAGAGGAGAAGAATGGAGACACCAGCACCGAACACGGAGCTTGAGCGTGCAGATTGCTCACGATGTCTCAAGCGAGGAAGATTTAAACCCAAACAAAGTGAGTAATCGATGCACACTTCGGTGAAACCTCCATCAGCCCCACAAATCCAAATTTGAAAATCTTATGATACATACGATTTTCCGAAATTTTACACACGAAGGTAGAGTGTGTTCTCAGATCGCCAGTTAACAGGTGCTTTTCACAAAGAAACGCGATGAAGGGGAAGCAGTCCAAATCTCAGAAAATGAAATAGTTATAGAGGTTGAAAGGTACAGGAGCTTCAGCAAAAACGTAGAAATCCAATGTAATCCAATCCAATAAGATGACGGTACGTGTCCAAGTAAAGTGGTACATCCAGAACAAGTAGACCCAAACTGTCCAGAATAATCCAAAATTGTCAAAAACAAGTCCAATAAGCAATCCACCTGTAGGGGAATTGATGGTTGCAGGTGCCTGTCCCCAATCAAGCCAGGACCATCGTCGCCAGTGATAAAAGCACTCAAATTCAGTGGAAGTTGTAGAGTAGCTTTAATGTACAACCATCAACAAGGAAAAGTAACAGCAAACTGAATCCCCAGCAATTGGAATGTTATCATTCTATTAGTGATGTAATCACCCAAGACACTCTTTAAGAAACAGTAAACATAACAATGGTCCTCTCCTTTTTTCTAGTATCTTATTTATCTTCTTCTAAGGAGCTTGACATGTGGTTGATACATTTGTATTATAATATTTTTAACCTTGGAGGGCTTTTACAGCACTCGAAACATAAAGTTATCTTAGTGTGGGTTTGTGATTTTAATATCCCTTTATGCCATCTTAATGGAAGACATCTCTTTTGTTTGTTTGATGGTAATGATGAAAATAGGTCACACTGTAGACCCCTCGTTTATGATGTGCTTATCATTAGGCACCCTTATATTGAAGTATGCAGTGATATATACTTTAGGGAGAAAAATAGTGTCTCTACTTTTAATGTAAGTTCAACAAGTTGCACTTATCAACCAAATTCCAATCTTTTTTGTGTAATTTTAAAGTTGGCCCAAAGTGTTCCAGCAATCATAATCCCCTTACTATTCCTTTAAAATGTCATACAAAAAAAGAGAACCATGAATATAGTCCTTGAGATAGCCTATACAAAAAGTATAGACCTGAGAATGAAAGGGGTCAAAGTTAACCCGGATGCTTTTTTACCAAAATATATGTTTTTTTCGAAACCATTTCACATAGATGGTTCAATAAAGTCTGCACTGCTGCCCATTCAAGCTTGAAGGCTGCCCTCAAATCTAAACTGTGGTCATTACAGGTTGTGAGAAACGCTATGCGTTTATATGCAATCACGCTTGAGGAGAAGGAAAAAAAGATGTGGACCAAAGCATGGAAGAAATGAAATTTTAGTGGCAGGAAGGATCAGGGACAATGCTAAGTTTCGGGAAGCAGTAAACCACCCGTTTGTTTCAGATCTATATGTTCTGAAAGTTTATTCTATGGTTTTGTCAGACCACTGGATGTCCCATTAAACACACATTTTTGATCTGGGTAATGAGTTGTTGCAAACTCTTGATATTTCTGATAGTGGAAATACTTTGAACCAGAACCCGAAGGGCCTCACTATCCTAAAAGAAATAGGTGAAGTTTCATTGGCTGTAGGCTATAAATCAATGCACCTCAGGTAAAGCTCCAGACCCAGATGGGGTCCCTGTGAGACTTTATAAATCCAGACCCAGATGGGGTCCCTGTGAGCCTTTATAATTCCAATGTGCATTTATGGACGTCTATGCTAACAAACATATTAAGGAGTGTTGTGGCTGGCTCTATTCCATGAACTTGAAGGTCTGCCATTGTTAACCTCCCCATCTTTAAAAAAGGAGATAGAAGCCTTACTCACTTGCTATAGGCCAATTTCCCAGTTAGATTCAAGTGTCAAGACCCTGTGATGAATGATTTTGTCCTGCTTGGAAACCTGGGACGAATAAAATAAGATATTGTCTGATATTCAATTTGGTTTTATGCCGGGAATTGGGACAGTGGAACATTCTTAAAATCTTTATCTAAGAGCAGAGAAATATGTGACAACCAAGAAGGGAGATTTGTATAATGCATTTATTGAATTAATAAGTGCATTCAACCTAGTTAATAGATCAAAGCTATGGTCAATAATGAAGGTGATGGGGTCAATTTTGTACTCCTTGCTCCTATAAAACACCTCCACTATGATCAAACAGTAACAGTTCGATTTGGCCTACATGGCGAAAACATCTCTCAAATTAGTTCCAAGCGGGGTGTGAGACAGGGGTGTATTTTAGGCAATTTATTTTCCTGTTATACATAAATAGGATTGGCAAATATCTGATAGGGACAGGAAAGGACATGCCCAGGATGAGAAATCAATGTATATCCACTCTGCTTTACGCAGATGATGTGGTATTGATTACCCGCACTGCAATCGCCTGCAAGTGTTATTAGAATCTAGTTTGTCTTATATAAATGACCTAGACTTAAAAGTAAATCACTCTAAACTGTACATTATGACCTGTGGGCATCCTAATACCAAAAAAGGCAGTTTGCCATGGGCGGTATATCCCTGGAGAAGGCAACTAATTTGAATTATTTAGAGATTATTTTTAGTTCTTAGCTACTTTGGGAATCTCTTGTTACTATGAGATCACAACAACTAGGTAGGAATATGGAGCCATTCTTAGATTTGTCAAAAACTAAAGCGCATGCCCATTAAGGAGATTAAACATTTATATAAAAATAAATGCATTTCGGTTGAATCATACAGTGCAGGTTTGTGGGGCTTCTGCAATGTGGGGGCCCTTCAACTAATAGAAAATAGTTTTACCTCCAGATTACTTGCAGTCCCTAAAAGTACCTCCCCATTTATATGCCATGAGGAATTGGGATTACCCTATGTGGTGGACCTGATTGCTTTAGCTTACTCTTATTGTGGATTACGTGCTGGGGGAACCTGGAAGATTCTCTAGTGAGAACTTGCCTTTTTGATTGTCTACCTCTTGATAAGGTTAAACAGATACTCTGGTTTGCATATTTGAAAAGAACATTGGAAAAATTAGGCCTCATAGAAGTGTATACCAACCCACAAAAGATCACTGCAAGGAGGGGTTATCTTGAATATTGTATGGAAGTCAGGCTGGTGAAAGCCCAGACGTTGCAGATGGTTCTGAGATATTCATTGGTGTCAATCATCGGGTCTCTCGAACAATATTAATTGTGGATCGTCAACCCAACACACCACGTTTACCTTACTTATTTTAGATGGAATGCTGTGCAATTTAAGGTTGCCTTACCGTTACAAAATGCTTGGCAGCATGACTTATCCCTGTGTCATTGTAACAACACCTCTAAACAGACCACAAGTCACTTTATATTGTTTTGTTTGCTCATATTGGGAACCTCAGTTCTCCTTTATTGTTCATGTTTTGCAGAGGTCAAACAAGAGAGAGCACAGCTGGGAGTGGAATTTTTGCAGCAACTTTCTATATTAGAGATCTGTTATGCAGTGTTCAATTTCATTAAGACAGGCTCAATAATCAGGACATGATATGACGAGGTATATATATGATGTAATCATGATTTCTACTATATGATTTTTAACTGTTGTAGTCCTGATTACCCGAGAGACCACTTGTAACTTTATCATATATGTATTTGTACATATTGTTGTTTTTATGACTTTTATGGTAAATGCCGAATAAAGATTTGAAATTGAAAAAAAAAAGGTTTGAAATACACTGAGGACACTGCACTACATGGGCCTTTAGTGGATCCAGCAGTACATCCATGTCCAGAGGCGCAACCAATGGAAGTATTAGACAAATGTGTTCACCACACATTTGTGTCCGCCGAATAAGCATCGGAGTACAGGCAAGACGCAGTCTACCCAAACTGATCTGAACAATGGAAACCAATGCTCGCTTAGCTCCCTAAGCCGAATTGTGCCCAGTCGGAGTACCAAGTGTTCACAGCAACATCGCTCCTTAGCGCTTTTTCCATCTCCTTGGAATTGGGGATGTCCATTGCATAGCAGAAAAATAAAAAATCAGGATACCCACTACCAGTAGAAGGATCAGCAGAAGCCCTCCAAAAATGCTTCCAAATACAGAGTGTATTTGAGAAGGAATAACTCCAACGAAAGGTGGTTAATAGCCCAGAACCTATGGCCTTAAATAGGTGTAGTATCCCACTCGCATCAGACATGTTATAGAGAATATGAGCCATTTCTTTGAAATGGAGCGGGAAATTATTTTGTACTAGTGCATGTATCTCACCTGAGGACCTTGCAAACTGAAGATCAAATTAACCACTTCCTTCTGTAAAAGTATGGCTTTCAGTCTGCTCAGAGAATCAAACCGTATAAAGGAAACAGTCAATGAAAGCCACAGCAGTGCCTCCCCGACTGTGTGGGTCAGTGGAAATACTCATTGCATACAACAAGTAACCCTGGAACTTACTACAACCAGATATGTGATGTCCGGCTGCATCAGGCCGTAACCTTGATCATTCAACATCAAATAACTCCTGTTCGAGAGTAGTTTGAGCACTGGATAAATAACGGCAGCTGGGGATCATTTCAAGTGACAAGATAGTTTTGCAACCAAAGTGTTGCGGGCTCCATGAAACATGATATCCTGACAAATTAGAGACCCACTTAACAAATTCTTGCAGTCTGAACAGCTGAGAAAAATTCAGTGTCCCATTCCTGCATCTAAATCTGTAAGGTAACTCCCAAGATTCATGGATGTATTCCCCACTCAACGCTTCATTCCTGCCTACCTGGTGGTACTGTAGATACTATTGGAATTGGAATGTTGTCACTGACAATGTTATATGGCCATGGATTATCCATTCTGTGGAAGGTGACTCGGCCACGGTAAAAGGTAATTTGTCTAATTTTTCAATGTGCAACATTGTATACTTTGCATCTCTCTGTGCCATTATTGTCTGCCTTGTTGTTAAATTATATGCAGAACACAGAGGCATACTGGTAATATATCACCAGGGAACGTGACCAGAACGCAATGATTGTAGGGTCCAACTTATTACCAGGATTGATTGTATCTGCGATCGCCCATGTTGAAGAATGGACAAGTCCTGTTCTATTATATCTATTGCAGAGGATACAATATTGGCCAGTGAATAAATCCCGAATGTTAGTGTGGACATGCTATTTTCGACCACTGCCAAAGCTTTTTCTAGGTTAACCCTGTCGATTTTATGCAAATCTCTCTGCAACCTCCTGTTAAGAGATTTTCCAGACTTCTTTGTAAATGGCGTATAAGAAGCGTTTATGATGTGGTTTCCAGGGACCTAGCAAAAAATCCCTCAGATCCATTGTTGTACTGCAAAAATAATTCTAATAGAGCCATATCTACCAATAGCCCCAATACCAGTTATCAAATAATCAGTCAGTTGGCAGTGAAGAAGTTTCCATCATTTATTAACAAAAAGACTGCGCAGACCCAGTCAGTGCGCATAGAAGACTGCTGGCTCATATTCAAACAGGTCATTATCTACTTGCAGTTCAACACACATAATCACTTGGAAAGGAAAAACACCACTTGGCCCCTTAGCTCCAGGAAGGAACCATATATGGCACACATGATTAGTTCAAAGCTTAGCTATTCATTACTGGAGAGGTCAGGAAGAGTGACTCCCTTTCGTCTTGGAGCTTTGGGAGGGTATGCACGGCGCCTCCAGGAATGTGCTTATCACCTCTGAAGCCAGATGCGACATTGGGTCTCAGAAAAGTGGAAGAATAACATGAATTCAGCTGTCTGTGTAACTCAGCTAACGGGGCCTACTTGACTGCTGGAGGACAGCACGTTACTGCTGCCTGAATTTAAGACACGTACACCAAGATGGCGTCGGTTTGGTTCTCTATTTGAAGACAAAGAATACTACACAAGAGTGGAAAAGGAGTTCCTGTATTAATATAACTGATTATTCTAAACTGTGATAAACGTGAAATAGATTAGGTATATAGATAGATACATCATGCTAACAAATATATATATAACTATGTCTAATGCTGCAGAAAGGGGGAGGAACCGGGTTCTGTACCACACCATGTCATCTGAAAGTAAGGACAAGTGTTGTTTCACCAGGGACAGTGTTGAGGTTTTCAGCCAATCTGGCATAAAGTCCCAACACTGTAGGATGTCACCACCCCCAGATGTTCTCATTGTATATAGTGTTGGTCAGGCCTATGGATGCTAAACCCTTCGGTGGTACCCTTGAATCTTGATTGACAACCATTTGTGTCGATAGGCCAAACTAGTCATCCCTTCCAATTGGGGTCTGAAGAATTGTATAAACCCTCTTGTATAATATCATCAAGTGTATCCTCACTATGTTATGTATAGTTTTGCCATCCCTCAAAGTGTGAAAGCGAGGGAATCTGAGTTGTGTTCAAGTCCCTAATCTTGGCTAGTCCAAGTCAGGAAGTCTGTTGCACTGTTTTGTTCAGAGAGATAATCTGCTTTGGTATGAGGCATGCTCTAAATAAGGCCTCAGTTCCCTGAACTTGCCAATCTTTAGTCCCCCAGACAGATTTGGTGTCTATGGTGTCCCTCCAAAAGGCAAAACCTTGTAAAGACAGCTGGGACATAATGTAAGCAGAGTATACCTGTTTCGTATTTGTGAGCATATTTTTCTTTGCAGATGTAGATGCAACCTTATAATAATATGAGGTCGGGTCTGAAGTGTTATACCCAGAAAAATGAGCAAACATTGGTACACACGTTTGTGAAATACCATTCTGTGGTGTCGGGCAACGTTCCCATTGATGGTAAGTAAAAATATTATATGGGATGCTTGTCTTGTGCATGAATTGATGACCATAGTGTTGGTAACAATACAAGGTGTCAAAATCATATGTATCAGTATACAATTCGTTTCTAGAAAGTGTAGCACACTGTTCTAAATCAGACAGCATGCTATTCACAGTTTCAAAGTCCCAATAATCAGAGAATGTACTGGAGGGGCTTATATCATTAGAAGAAAATTTAAATACATGTCTTATTTTCAATACATCATATAAAACCCTATACCAAACTATTCCTTCAGGAATCAGAACTGCTGAAATGTTCACAAAGGACAGGTCTCTTCGTTCAAGATGAGATGATGTATGCGGTTTTAGGACCAAGTTCACATGTTGTACTGCAGAGTGTTCTGGGAGATAATGTGCATTAAGGAGCAGGAAAAAGACAGTCATTACACCTATCCAGAGGACTAGGAACAGTAGATCGATTGCAACCCAAAGCTGTAGCTAGGAAAAAACAGGGAAAGTCTTTTTCAGCCAAAGGTAGATGTTATATACCTTTTGTTTGTGTGAAACAGAGGCTGACGGTGACTCAGGTTCACTCAGATTCAGTAAGAATGTACCAAAATCGTTGAAGTAGCCAGACACTGTTCGATCTATCTTTGGTAGCTCAGCAGGTTTTGATGAACTGGCAGATGACTCGTTGCGAAACATATTCAACTAGATGTCAGTATTAGGCCACATTGAGATCTGTGTTTCATTCATTTTTTGTTGTTGTTCAATTTCGACTGGTATGAGTTCCATTCCATTTTTGCAACTCCCTTACTTCGTAATGTGGAATCTTTAAATGTTATTAGTCTGTCTGTCTGAACCTCCTGTATGGTAGCGAGAGGAGAACAACAGCTACCTAGGAGCCCATGTGGCCTGCTATTCAGTATTGGCCACATAGTGGTTTGATCAGATCAATGGAGATGAATCCCTTTTCTTTTTTGCCGGCAAGAGGTCGAAGAAGTACTGTTCTTGTTCCTTCGAAAGCCAGGACAGGTACAGGTCTCTGTAAGATGGCCCAAATTCTTTTTTGTCCACAATTGTTTCTCTGACCAGATCCCCAATCTTTGGGACCCAGGCAGGTCTTCCCGAAACTGCTGTAACTTCCTCAGTGGTGGTGCGTTTTACTTGGATATTGCCTTGTGGTGCCTGGAATTCACTGAGTTCCTGCAAGACAGCCAAACGATCACTGATGTCAAATGCTTTTTTATCTGCCACTATGCTGCCACAATCGAGGTCGAGTACCCACATTCTCGTCCCAAACAGGACCCCTCGTAAGGAGTACGGCCTTCCACGGAACTTCTTGGTATGTTATTTAGTGCCCTCTGAACCCCGTAAGGTGATTGATAAGCATGGGTGGAAATCCGTTCCACTAGCGGATTTTGCGGATTTTCGGTAAATTCGCAATCCACGAGATTTGCGAATTTCCCCCAAAATCCGCGAGTGGAACGGATTGGGGCAAAAGTTCAAGCTGACTTTTGTAACTCTTTTAGAATGGTGCCGGCAAGCTGCCAGAGCCATTCTAAAATAGTTACAAAAGACAGCTTCAACAGGAAGCTCTAATAGATAAAGTAAAGCAGGTGCTCGAGTTGAAGCTCAAATTCAGTTACACAATCATTAATCCCCCCAAACTTGGGGTGATAATGATTGTGTAACTTAATTTGACCTTCAACTCGAGCACCTGCTTTACTTTATCTATTAGAGATTCCTGTTGAAGCTCTTTGTAGCTATTTTAGAATGGCGCTGGCAGCTTGCCGGCGCCATTCTAAGTGGGGCTGAGGGCATAAGGGCACAAAAGTGGGACAGAGGGCAGAAGGGGATAAAAAATGAGTGGGGCAGAGGGCAGAAGGGCACAGAAACGAGTGGTACAGAGGGCAGAAGGGCATAGAAAACGAGAGGGTGGCAGTGATTAACCAGGCAAAAAAAAAACCGCGAACACGCAAAGCGCCCCGCGAACACCCGCGAACACGCAAAGTGCCCCGCGAACACCTGCAAACACACAAAAATAAAAAAATCCGCAAATTCGCACGAATTCGCAAATTTTGCAGATTGAGAATTCGCAAATCCGCAAATTTGTGGATCGCAAATTCGCTAAATTCGCCCATGCTTAGTGATTGACCCAACTACCACCCGAGCCTAATACCCTTGCTGTTAAGGATTACTTTAAGTCCCGGTTTTTCTCTCCACAGTCAAATTTCCCTTGGGATGATACTGAGAGGAGTACTGCAATGCAACACCCAAACTTCCCATGGCTTCCTTGTAAGCCCGAGAACAGAACTCTGGGCCACTGTCAGAAAGTAATGTGCCTGTTGCGTATGTTCCTATGAAGACTCACAACTCCTTTATAACAGTTTGGGAGTAGCCTAGTGCTGAAACCAAATCCACAGGAATCTAGAGCATAAATCCACTGCCTCCAAGATGTACCTGTAAGTCCCGTCAGATTGTAGCGGACTGCAGTGGTCCAAATAGACACATGCGAGAGATCTATCTAATATCAGAAAAGGTGTCTGTGGTGGACGTGCTGTGGTAGAACTCTTCATCTGCTGACAGATGTTGCACTTGAGAACAAAGCTCTTGGTCTGTTTGGTAAGACCTGGCCACCAATAATGTTGTTTTAGTAGTAAATCTGTTGCAGGGATACCTGCATGTGCTGAGCCCAGACCCTCGTGTGCAGCTAGTGTTAAACATAATCTGTGATCCATGTTTGGTATTACTCTATCCCCCAATCATGGAATTTGAGCATGTTATATTTTGTGGATCTAACTTGTAGTAGTACTTGAGTGGAAAACCTTTTGACAAAGCAGTGCTGTTTTTACGCAAAGCGATGACAGATATCATTATCTGTCCATTTTCTCTCATGCTGGAACGAGTGATTGTAGCTACGCCAGTAGTTTGCACTGTCGCCTTTGCGGCTTCATCAGTTAATGAATTCCCTTCAATGTGCATGCCAACACGTTGATGACTCTGCATATGAATCATGTTCGCCCGCAGCAAGCCGTTTTTCAGCTCTTCCACTTGTTCCCAGAGTAATTTATGCTTTATTGTGCAACCTTTTGAATCTCTAAATCCATTTTGGCCCCAGTAGTGAAGATTTTCATTAAATGACTGGACACAATAAAATGAATCGCAACCAATTAGTGTGGGGAATTCTTGATCTGTGTTTTTTACTGCCAGTATCAAAGCTTTTAGTTATGCCAGTTGAGCCATGCAGTCTCCCAGAGACTGCGTCTGCTTATTGCTAGGACTTAACTTACCCTCCAATATACATCTCTTCACAATCGCATAAGCTGCGCTGTATTGCTGTTTACTTCCTATGGCTGGCTGAGCTGAACCGTCAGTATAAATTATATATTCATACTGATCTAAAGGCATTCATTTATTCAGGAGAGGATTTTCTTGTTTGTACTGCAAAAATGCTTGTGTTTTTAAAGTGTAATTAAATGTGTAGCCTACTTCTGTTGCAGTGAGAGAATTAGTCCATTGTATCCGTCGCAGATGCAGTGCTTTAGAATTAGGAAAACTTGTTTTTGTAAAAGCCTCTAAGGTTGATACCAGAGTCTCAACAATTATTCGTTTCCCCTGAGCCAGTGCTCTTCCTCTTACTTCAGCAGTTTAAACTGTGATTTGCATGCAATTGGTACAGTTTCTCCTTCATTGAAGGTGAGGTAAGTGTACCCAGATTGACCCGCAATTACTCGGATCACCAAATTCTTAGTGTTTACACGTCTATGTAAGTGTTTGGAAGCTATCATATCAGCTTGTAGGGACCAAATTATTTCTGTGTGTTCCTGTGTCCAGTGTTGAACTGCAAAATCATGTCTAATTAAGTCGTAGAAAGGTTTTACTTTTTCTGCGTAATCCAAATTGTATGTTCTGCCAAAATGTAGGAATCCTAAAATGGATTCTAAGTTTTTGGAGGTTGGAGCAGCGCACATTTTTCTAAAAAAAAATTGCTGCCAGGCTTTTCCCTTCATTTGAAAGCTCATATCCAAAAATAGGACATTGAGGTGGGCAATCTTGATTTTTTAAAGTTACATTTGGAGCCCTCTGAGGCAAATCCCAAAATTGTTCACCGATGCCAAATGATTCAATAGTTCATCGTCCGTTAGATAAATATCATCTACTTAGGACAATGCATCCTCTACAAAATGTTGAAGTAATAGATATTCCTGCTGAGAACACCCACGGGCTCTTCTTATACCCTTGGGGCATTCTACAAAATTGACTCTGAGAGCCTAAGGCTGAGAGTGCTGTCAAATATCTGCTCTCAGGCGCTATATTTTGACAAAAAAATCCATTTGAGATATCTAGTGTTGTTTTGTTTTTTTTCCACTCAATGTTATTCATTAATGCTGTGCTGTGTGCATTTTGTTCTGCAAATTGTTTTGTGCAAGTGTACAAGTGCCTGTAGTCTAAAACTAGACAGTAAATGTAAATGTAAATGTCAAGGTATTTGTAGAGTGCTCTGTCACCAAGCGGTTTCCTGGCACTATTACTCATACCGCTGTGGAACCCTTCCTGGCTTTCCCTGTGAAGTGTCCACTCCTGGGCACCCCCAGGGTGAAGCCAGGCATCCTAGCGCTGTTGGGGCCGGTGTGGAGGTTAAGCAAGCTATTGGCCAGAGTTGCAGCGTGGGGCCCATGATTAGAATAGGCACAGAGGCGAGAATTGTCAGGTCCGAGGAAATTGAGCCCAAGACTCACCGAGGCGGGGATTGAACCCTGGTCCCGGGCCAGAACTCTGCATCAGGGTCTGCCACTCTAACCATTGAGCCCCACTCCTCGACAGTATAACTAGTTTTTTTTAATGGGAAACAAACGATTGTTAATGAAGGAGGTGTAATTTTCTATTACACCTCGGTATTCAAGTTGATCTAAGGTCTCCCTGACTTGTTTTTTCACGCCATGTTTTATTGGTCACTGTCTCTGTAGTGATGGATTATTTTGTATTGGGATTTCATGGTGAGGTGACTCAGCATACCACCCTACATGAATGCAGTATAATGCTGGAGCTAGCGCTACCGCTCACTCCTGCGCATATTAATATTTGAAAGAGTCTGGAACGAGGTTGGAGAAGGCTGGTAAAATAACCATTTCTCCCATTGGGCAGTCCATAACAAACTCAGGCCGCCAATCTTTTTCTGCTAAAAGGATGTCGTATGCAAAGGACAGGTTATGTCCCCCTCCATATGGAGGGCTATTTTGTATAACTGGGGTGGGACACTTACCATAGTATTAGGTGTTTTCACCGTGATATGTTCATTCAACTCGCTGTCACCAGAAATTCCATCAGGTTCTGGCAAGCTATTGTTGCTTCAGCTCTGTTGTCTAGCATCTTCAGAGCCCATTATACATTTAGCAGTTGAGTCCTCAGTAGCCTGGGCATATCCTTTTATAAGGCCAGCTACTTTCTTCTTTTTAAATTGAAGTTTTGATGTTGGATTATATTATAGTCTGAAGTGCGATGTGTGTCTCTTGGCTAGACTCGCTCGTCTGATCTGTGTTCAGACCGTCCTTCCCTCTCAAAGTTTTTTGATGAACCCTGAAAGGAACGAGAGGAACGTGTATCAGTATCCTGATACTAGTCAGGTTTTTTAATGTTATCACGGTTTCTAAGATTATACCTCCTGTCAGAGGGCTCCTGTTGAGAAGGCCCACCCTGTGATTGTGATGCATTCTGCTTAGTCTTTTGTTGTTTATTATCCCATTTCTTTTTTAGAAGAATCTGGTGCTTGCTTAGTGTTATCCTTTTTAGGATTACCCATTACTTGTGGTTTCATAGGTCTAGATGCCAAACCATCTCTAGCTAATTCAGCGTATGTTTCTTCGAAAATGTTTGGTAAATCCCGCTCATGTTTGCAGGAGTGCATTCCCTCAGCTGGTATGTTAACGGGACCTCTATGTCCTCGTATGCATTGTATTCTTCTGGTATCTCATCCTGAGTGTAAGAATAAAATATATGTGTGCCTGCATCTGCAGGTGGGAATTTAATCCACTAATAGAACTGTAGTGTAGTTCCTATTTTCCCAATAGGCTCTACGCATTGGAATAACATAAACGATAGTTTAGACATAGGCCTGAGGTCGACTAGGTCTCTATTGAATATGTTAGACTTAATTTAGGTTTGCCAGCTAGCTCAGAGGTCACTAGAAACTTTCTCAAATGAACAGGGAGGAGTGAACTTCCCTGATTAGACAAGAAGGGATTCAGCTTCGGACAACCGCATAAACATGACAACTTTTCTCCCCCAGAATAAGGAGTATATCTCCAGAGTCGTGTGAAAACAATAGATAGCTATTTCACTTAGTCAGTTGTGCATACTTAGTTTCACCAGAGTGCAGAGAAATAGAGAGACGGCAGTTTTCAATAAAAAGGTGTTATTTATTGAACAGTCTTCTTTCTCATGCAAGAGAAATTAATTGCTATGGTTGCAATACTTGTTATGAAGTAAAGTGCGTACGGTAAAAGGAGTATTACGAAATAATACTGTAAAAGCATTGATATGGTTTCTGAGCCATATGATACTTAAAAGGTATAAAATATATACAGTTACATACAATGATAAAAGTTTGACTAAACGTATTCAACTGGTGCTTCTAAATACGCCTACCCCGGTGTACCTAACCTAAGCCTAGTACGTGGGAAGGAGTAGATGGGCTGCAGTTTAATTAAGTTAGTTTTTGCCAAGTATCGGACCCAAGAATTCTCTAAGGATCTAATCAGCTCCATACCTTGATTTTTAGAATGGAGGAGGTCTTGTATCTCGCTCTCAGGACTCGATCTCCCAGTAACCCGCGAGGGTGACTGGAAATACCAGAGCTGGATTTTCTCGGCAGGAGTAAAAGACAGCGTCTTTCTCAGTGCATCAAATGGGAGGGACGGCTTCCTTCGGCACTCGCATCAGCTGGGCTTCAGATAAGTAGATAGCCGCTCTGCTCCACACCACCGTGTGTTGCTTAAGGCAAACACTGGTATATTTATACCTGGAAGGTGCCGTGTTTGACGTAAGGTTGGACATGAGACGTCAATTAAAGATGTCACTAAGAACTGACCATTCTTTCAGTGCTTGCAGGAGTTCTAAGACAAATCAAAACAAAAGCACAGGGAATTCCAAGGTTGCTGGAGGTTTGGTATGTTGTAAGAACTCGTTGTGCTTTCTAGGAGTCTAAGGAAGTAGCCTTGCTGCATTTGGTTTGCATTGGATATTACAAAATATGAAATATTTAATTAGGGTCCTAGATAAAACACAACACCCACTCCATGTATAATGTCCATCATTACTAAATACTAAGCAATATATAAACATATAGGTATGCATGTGTTTTTCCATCCCACCCCAAAATACTTTAAAAGCATTTGAAACGGTATAGATACACGAAAATTTGTATTTATACTGTACGCATTCAAGCAGTGGTATCATTCAGATAATTCAAACATAAATATCAGCTGAATGAATTGCGAAAATTACATTTATGAAATGGCTCTTAATACAGAAGAGAAGGCCGAGACCATTTCATCACATTTTCATACAAGATTGTAAGTGTGCTAGAGGCTGATTCCAAATATTGTCTCTAGAGTCTCTAGAAATAGAAGCTCTGTTCTCTAAGAATAGTTCTACTCTAAGCAGAGTACCTTGTGCCAAAAAAAGGTAAATATTTTGGAAACTCTTGGAGAGAAGAAAAAAAAAGATAATTTTCTTTCAGGGTAAAAAAAAATTAGTTCCAAGTCTCTTCAGCAGTTATGTTTTTAAAAGTTGAAGGCCGAATTCAGAGTTCAGGGAACGCTGTGTGCTCGCTATTTCAATTGTTATTCTCGTTGTTAGGAGAGAACATTACCTCAGATAGACCAGCAAAAAACGTGTCTACCACAGTAGGTGAAAGTTGGGCCAACTCCGAAAAAGTTGAAATAGTGCATATATGAGATGCATTGCCATCATCGGTGTCTAGATCAGCAATGTTCACAGAGGGTTGTACCTGTGTGCTGCCGCTTTCATCTCGTACTTCACCGCCACCTGATCGTAATGGTGAAGTCTCAACGAATGCCGTCATCAGAATCAGTAGCCGCTGGGGACAACACGTTGCATGAGTCGTTACTGGACAAAGCAAAGCGTCGATATCCATTGGTACTGTTGATGGTAGTGTAAGACAAACGTCCAACACGCATTCTTCTCCGCATAGCAGACATCGAAGCACAGGTAAGATGCAATATTGTCAGATCGGTCTGAATGAAAGAAACCAGGTTGTATTCAGATCTCTTAGCCGGGCCAATCCGAAGACCTTAGTGATACGGTATCGGTATCGTATTGCTAGGATCGTTTCTTCCATCGAAGCCTGAGTTTTGTTTGTAACTCGGCCTTTCATATCGGAGCAGAAGGAGCAAAAATAAAATTCCTGCTACGAGTCCCAAAATGAGTGCCAGGCCACCAAAAAGAGAGTGCACAAAATTCGGGAAGATGCCCAGGACTGTCTCAAAGGGTGTTAACAGTCCCGAAAAAATTGTCTTAAATACATGTGTGATACCACTGGTATCTGACATGTTTAAAATTTGGCTTAGCATTTCTACGAAATGCACGGGGCAGTTAATTGATAAAAGGGTATGTATCTCTGCCGCTGTCCTTGCAGCTTGCAGGTCATACGTATCTTTTGACGAGGTTAAAGGCATAGTTGTCTGTAAAAGAATAGACTTCAATCTGCTTAAAGTATCAATTCGAATAGAAGAGATATTCACAGAAGGCCAAATTTCTGCCTCCATGTCTGGATTGCTTTTTGGATTCAATACTTGCATACAACAAATGACCCTGGAAGTGACGCTCACGAGATAGGGTTTCCTGGCACCATGCCACAACAGCTGCAGTCACTTAATATAACGTAGGTACCGTTCGAAAGATATCTGAAAGATGGCTCTATCTGTGTAGCCGGGGTTCCGTGCAGGTGACATGAAAGATTATTTGATGAACCCTTGCAAGGTACATGCAGGTTTATACCTTCGCATAGGAGTGTACCGCTCAGTGATGTTTTGCAGTTACTACCACTAAGAAATACCTCTTTCTTTCCCCCACTCCAACATCTGTGTGTAAATGGTAAATTCCAGGTTGATTTGATGTACCCTTTACCCAACCTTTCCTACAGGCCTGCTGGTATATACTCTTGGCAGTATTGAAACTAAAAAGTCGTTATCGGGATTGTAATGGTGCCATGTATTATCCATTCAATGACAGGTCTTTCTGACATTGTCAATGGTAATCTCTCAAGTTTTTCAATGCTTAGCAACGTATAGTCTGCTCCTTTCTGTGCCAACGAGATTTTTCTAACAGTAAGGTTAAAGATAGAAAATAATGACGTTATGTTGATTAGACGCCATGGCACGTGACCTGAACGCAGGTTTTGTAACGTCCAGCCTAGCTGTACAATAGAACGCAATTGCGACAGACCATGTTGTAACATTATCACATCCTGTTCTATTATATCAATAGCAGATGATACAATGCTATCCAGTGAATAGATTCTGGAGGACAGAGTCGTTAACCCATTGTCCACTACAGAAAGCGCTTTTTCCAAATTAATACAATCAATTTCTCGTATTTTTTCAGCAGTTTCAATTTGATTTAATTTCCAAGCTTCATTGTATTCTGCGTATTTACCAGCCTATATGAAACGTTTTTGGTGCTGTTGTCCCTTTATGAAATCTCGCAAGTCAGCACCTTCTTTAAGTAAAGTTAAGTGTTGCTTAATTTCTGGAAGTGTGGATTTCTGTAGCCATTCGAGGCATAGTTTTCCCACACTGTATGTTGTAATTATCCCTGGATGTTGTCTTTGGGAATGTCTTTGGTCTGGCCTGTTTTGTTTGAACCCCTGTATTTTGTTCAGGAATCTATCATGACAGTTATTTGTGTCTGTGGGCCAGATTAACGTCTAATCCCTCATCTGCAGTGGTGTTTCTATCAGGTGTTGGCTTTGGTATAGACGGGTTGTTTAAATCTTTTATCTTGGCTAAACCAAGACAGGTTGTTTGCTGAACTGTGTCATTCAGGAACATTATTTGTTCTGGGATTATGCAGGCTCTGAACAATGCTTCTACACCTCGTACCTGCCATTCTTTTGTTCCCCAAATGGTTTTAGTCTCAATGGTATTTTTCCAATATTCAAAACCAAATATAGACATCTTTTCATAACATTTTTCTGAATAAATAAGTTTAGTGTTTGTCAACATATTTTTCACCCCTGTCTTATTTAGCATTTTAAAATAGAATGTTCCCGGATCAGTGACATTAAACCCTGAGAAGTATGGGAATTAAAAAAAAATGTCTTTGAGCTGCCTTTTGGCGGGGTTGGACAATGTTCCCATTGATTATAAATGAAAGTAGTTCTCAGATTTGCGGACTTATGGAGATAATGATGCCAGCAATGGATAAACAGTACATTTCCTCATAATTCGACAAACCCTGTAAATAATCATGTGCAGTAAATTTTGCTGACATTTCTAAATCTGACATCATATTATTAATAGTTTCAAAGTCCCAATCATCAGAGAATCTACTAGATGAAACAAAGTCACTCAACGAAATCTTAAATTGGTGTGGCAATTTCAAGAGCTCAACCGGACCATAAATTTCATATTCAGTTTTGTCCCATGCTATACCACCAGGTATGGGGATGGCTGTGATGTTCACTGATGACAGTTCTCTTTTTTCGATGTGTGATGACCGTTGTGGTTTCAGGACCAAGTTGATGTTCTGACTTGCTGTGTCCATTGTACTATATTTTCCATCAATAAATCTACCCACGCTTAAAACCAAGATGAGCCACAGAAAGAGGAAAAGTACGCCTAACACAATCCACAATTTAATCCATTGAGGAGTTAGATATATTTCTTTGAGTTGATGAAAGAGTTCTTTTACTTTTTCTTTGAATGTTTTCGTTGCTGGCTTGTCTCCATGTTCACTTGGATCAGTGGAAAAATCATCAAAGTTGATAAAATAGGCAGATGCGGTTCTGTCAATTGGTGGGATTGCTTCCGGATTTCCATTGATCTTTGCATTTTCTTTTGTTACATTTGTATAGTCCGAAGCTACATCGTTGTAAACTGGAGTTTCTTGTTGAACTGTAGCAATTTGGGTCTCAAGAGGCACAAGTTCCATGGCTTTGTTACATAGTCCTTTCTTAATCACCGTAGGTTTATCAAATGTGATTAGTCTCTCAGTTTGAACCTCTTGGATTGTAGCAAGATTTGGTCCTTCTGCTATTTCTTGGGAGTCCACTGGGCCTACTACTTATTATTGGCCACATGGTTGTGCTTTCACCAGGTCGATTGATACAACTCGGTTATCCTTTTTACCAGCAAGAGGCGGTAGCACTACTGATCTTGTTCCGCTGACAGCAAAGACAGGTACTGCTTTTCTGTAGGAAGGCCTAAATTCCTTCTTTACCTCGATCTTTCTCTGAACAGATCCCCAATCTTTGGAATCCAGACAGGTCTTGCTGGGACAGGTGGTTTTTCTTCAGTGGTAGTTGGCTTTAATTTTTCGTTACTCAGAGTTTTTCTTGTTTCATTTAAGTCCTGTAAAACAGCCAAATGATCTTTGATATCAAAAGCTTTTTGTTGCACCACTGAAGTTTGATGATCTAAGTCCTGAATTAGCATTCTAGTTCCAAATAACAGTTCATAACAGTTCATACGGGCTGACACCTCCTAGAGAATTTCTTGGCATATTATTAAGACTACGTTAGACACTTGTTAGATGTTTGACCCACCCATCACCCGAACCTAATACCCTCGCTGTTATAGATTGCTTTATGTCCCGTTTTTTTCTTTCCACAACCCCATTTCCCTCAGGATGGAAGGGAGAAGAGTACCGCAATACAATGCCCATGCTGGCATGGCCTCCTTGTAAGCCCGAGAGCTAAACGCAGGACCCTGGTCAGAATGTAGCATGCCTATTGCGTATGCGCCGATAAAGACTCACAAATCTTTTATAACAGTTCTGGCGTCAGCTGAGCGCTGGGGCCACATCCAAATGAATCTCGTACAGGAGTCTACTGCGACCATGATATATTTATAGTTGCCGTCCCTTTGTAAGGGTCCACAGTGGTTTGTCTGAGATTAGAAGGGGCGTCTGCGCTGGTCGTTTCACAGTTGACCCTTTCATTTTTGATATATTTCACATTCTAGAACATAGTTCCTAGTCTGTTTTCTCATTCGTGGCCACCAATATCTCTGTTCTAATAATGATACTGTGGTGGAGACACCAGCGTGTGCAGAGGCGAGACCTTCGTGTGCTGCTAAAATTAGTCCTAACCTGTGCTCCATGTTTGGAATTGCTCTATCCCCCACTCCAGGGATTTGAGCAAACGGAACGTTGTTCGCATCAGTTTTGTATGAGTACTTTACTGGAAAGCCTTTCGGGAGTGTCTTACCACTGTTTTTTACTGAAGCACTGACAGCTTGCATTATCTCGCTGTCTATTTTTGTTTTTGACCGAGTGATGACAGCTACGGAGCCGTTTGTACAGCTGCTTTCGCGGCCTCGTCAACCAATGAATTCCTTGCAACGTGAACGCCATCACGTTGATGACTCAGTGTATGAATCATGTGAGTCTTTTGAAGTTCTTTTTGTTAAAGAACTACCTGTTCCCAAAGCATTTTATGCTTGATTGTGCCACCTTTTGCATCTTTGTAATTGTTTTGAACCCAGTTCTGTAAGTATTCATTGTAAGACTGGACACAGTAATAGGAATCGCACACTATTAGTGTGGGGAATTATCGTTCGCTATTTTCAAGTGCCATCTTAAAAGCCTGTAGTTCAGCTTGCTGAGCTGTACAGTCTCCGAGTACATGAGTTTTAGTCATCAAAGGTTTAAATTTCCCTTCGTGCCAACGACCTTTAACAATCGCGCACACAGCACTATAAGCTTGTTTACCCCCAACCGTGGGTTGTGCTGACCCGTCTGTATATATTATACAATTGTAATGTTCCAGAGGCAAAATCTCTATCGGCAGAGGAAATTCATATTCGTATTGCAGAAATTCTTGTGTTTTTAAATTAGGATCAAATTCATATGCTACGTCCGGTGCAGCAAGAGAATTAACCCATTGTATCCATCTTGGATGCAAAGCTTTAGCATTGGGGATACTCGCTCTTGTTACTGCTTCTAGGGCAGGTATTGGTGTAACGATAATTATTCGTTTACCTTGGGCTAGGGCTCTTTCTTTTGCTACAGCCGCCTGAACCGCAGTTAGAATTTTTCTGTTGAACTTAATTTCATTTCAGCTTGTGTGTACAAATGTGATTTGTAGGCTATTGGTACCGTTTCTCCCTCATTAGAGGTCAGGTACGTGAATCCGCATCTTCCTGGGATGACTCGGATTACAAGGTTGCGTTCATTTGCGCGTGTTTGCAGTTTTGTTTTAGTTAACATATCTGTCTGTAATGATCTCAATATCTCTATGTGTTCTTGAGTCCTATTAATTGATTTAAAATCAGGTTTTATTAGTTCGTAGAGCGGTTTAACCCTCTCTGCATAATTTAGAATGTATATTCTTCCGAAATTCAGGCAACCTAGTATTGATTGTAAGTTCTTCAGCGTTTTTGGAGCTTGGAGTACTACACACTTCTCTAAGACGTTGTCTGCCAGGCTTTTGCCTTCACTTGATAATTCATATCCTAAAAATAGGACAGTTAAATGGGCAATTCTTGATTTTTAATAATTAAATTTGTACCCTTCAGAAGCGAACCCAAGTATTATGGTGTTCACTCTTTTCAAGTGAGTCTCCAGGTCATCATCTGTAAGATAGATGTCGTCGACATAAGATAATGCCTCATCATCATAAATTTGTAGTAACTCTGTTACCCTTGCTGAAAATAATCCTGGGCTGTTCTTGAATCCCTGTGGGAGACGACAAAATTGTTTTTACGACCCCATTATTGAGAAAGCAGTCAAATACCTGCTTTCAGGTGCAATGTTCTGACAGAAGAATCCATTAGAGATATCTAATGTCGTTTTATATTTTTTGCACACGATGTTATTCATTAGTGCTGCACTGTGTGAGTTTTGGACTGCAAAAGTTTTATAGCAGGAGTTTAGATGTCTGTAGTCCAAAACTAGACGATATGAATCGTCTGGCTTGGAGAGTCAAGTCAAGTCAAGTCAAGTCAGGATTTATATAGCGCGCTACATACCCATAGAGTCTCAAGGCGCTTGAGGAAGGGGGGGGAGTTACTTGTCGAATATCCAAGTTTTAAGTTGTTTTCTGAATGCTAGGTGGTTCTGAGTGAGGCGTAGGTGAGTGGGAAGAGCGTTCCAGGTTTTGGCTGCCAGGTAGGAGAAGGATCTGCCTCCCATTGTGGCTTTGTTGATGCGAGGTACAGTGGCAAGGGCTTGGTTGGAGGATCGTAGCTGACGAGAGGGGGTGTAGAAGGACAGTCGTGTGTTGAGGCATTCGGGTCCAAGTTCGTAAAGTGCTTTGTCTGCGTGGGTTAAGAGGCGGAAAGTAATCCTCTTATTTACGGGGAGCCAGTGGAGGTATTTCAGGTGACCAGAGATGTGTTCTTTACGCGGGATGTCTAGTATGAGCCTGGCTGAAGCGTTCTGGGTGCGTTGGAGTTTTTTCTGGAGTTTTGCGGAGGTACCGGCGTATAGGGTGTTTCCATAGTCCAGGCGGCTCGTGACCAGTGCGTGAGTGACCATTTTTCTAGTTTCGGTGGGGATCCAGCGAAATGTCTTTTTGAGCATCCGAAGAATGTTGAAGCAAGATGATGAGACGGCGTTGACTTGTCTGGTCATCGAGAGTGAGGAGTCCAGAATGACGCCCAGGTTCCGTGCGTGGTCCGTCGGAATGGGTGCTTTTCCAAGGGCCTCTGGCCACCAAGAGTCATCCCAGGTGGAGGGGGAGGTGCCTAAGATGAGGACTTCTGTTTTGTCTGAGTTAAGTTTCAGACGGCTGTGCTTCATCCACTCGGCTACTTCTTTCATTCCTTCGTGTAAGTTGTTTTTGGCGGTGTTAGGGTCTTTGGTGAGTGAGAGGATCAGTTGAGTGTCGTCAGCGTAGGAGATGATGTTGAGGTTGTGTTGGCGTGCGATGGCTGCGAGGGGGCTCATATATACGTTGAAGAGGGTGGGGCTGAGTGAGGATCCTTGTGGCACACCGCAGATGACTTCAGAGGCCTCTGACTTGAATGGAGGGAGCCGGACTCTCTGAGTTCTTCCGGTAAGGAACGAGGTGATCCATTCCAGTGCTTTTCCTTGGATTCCGATGTTTCTGAGGCGCTGTAATAGGGTGCTATGACAGACTGTGTCGAAGGCTGCGGAGAGGTCGAGGAGGATGAGAGCGACTGTGTCTCCATTGTCCAATAGAGTTCGGATGTCGTCTGTTGCTGCAATGAGTGCGGTCTCAGTGCTGTGTTTGGCTCGGAATCCAGATTGTGAGAGGTCGAGGGATTTGTTGCTTTCGAGGAAGGTGGCGAGTTGGTTGTTGACAGCTTTCTCGATGACTTTGGCCGGGAAAGGAAGAAGCGAGATGGGGCGGTAGTTTTTGAGTTCGGTGGGGTCAGCTGTGGGTTTTTTCAGGAGGGCGCTGAGTTCTGCGTGTTTCCAGCTTTCCGGGAAGGTGGCGGAGTTGAAGGAGCAGTTGATGAGGTCTCGGAGGTGTGGAGCTATGATGGAGTCTGCTTTGTTGAAGATGTGGTGAGGGCATGGGTCAGTTGGGGATCCTGAGTGGATGGAGTTCATCAGGCGGATGGTGTCCTCAGTTGAGATTGGGTTCCAGTTGTTAAGGATGTTCAAGGGGGGTGAAGGTCCTGCAGTAGGTTGGGTGGGTTGGTCTCCAGGTCGGTTGTCGAAGCTGTTGTGAATGTCTGCGATTTTGTTGTGGAAGAAGGCAGCTAGTGAGTCGCATAGGGCTTGGGAGGGGGTGATGTCGTTGGAGTTGGCTGATGGGTTGGTAAATTCTTTGACGATATTGAATAATTCCTTGCTGTTGTGGGCGTTGTTATCTAGTCGGTCTTTGAAAGCGGCTTTCTTGGCAGACCGGATAAGTTGGTGGTGTATGCGGGTGGTGTTTTTGAAGGCGTCCTTGGTGCTAGTGTTTGGGTCTTTTTTCCAGGCCTTCTCGAGGGAGCGACAGAGTTTCTTGGATTTCTTAAGATCATCGTTGAACCAGGAGGCGTTTTTGCTGCCTAGCTTGATTTGACGTTTTTTCAACGGTGCTAGGATGTCGGCGCTGTTGGATAGCCATTGGGTGAAGTTAAAGGCTGCTTGGTCGGGGTTTGAAGAGTGGACAGGAGGGTTTTGAAGGAGCGATGAGGAGATCTGGTCGATGGTGAGTTTGTTCCAGTTTCTACGCAGGGTGGGTTGAGGGTGGTTGTGGATTGTGGTCTTATTGTAGATAAAGTGAACGCAGCTGTGGTCCGTCCAGTGAAGAGCTGTGGTGTGGCTGAAAGAGACATGTTTGCTGGAGGTGAAGATAGGGTCGAGTGTGTGACTGTTTCAATCCCCCCCTGATATTAAAGTTGATCTAAAATTTATTTTACTTGTTTTTTAGCTTCTTGCTTAACAGGATACTGCCTTTGTGCAGTAGGTTGATTTTTTATTTTTTTCAAAAGTAGGTTTTTTTTTAACTGTATTTTATGGTGAGGAGAATCCGCATCCCATCCTACATGATATTTATATAATGCTGGGGCTTGGGCCACTGCCCAATTTCTAGCACGTGTGCATTTTTTATGTATTGGAATGTGATTTGAGAAGGCAGGGATTATCATTTCTTCGCCATGTGGGCACTCCCTGACAAACTCTGGTGGCCAATCTTTTTCTGCTAGAAGGATATAATAGCCTTTAGATAGGTACTCCCAAAAGAGACCTTTTATTTTCCTAGTTTTATCTCCCTCTATAAGTAATGTTATTTCATATAGTTTATAGGGCACGCTCACTCGGGTGTCTGCAGTTTCCACTTGAATGTATTCATTCGTGTCCACTGTCTCCAGAAGATTCATCAGGATCTTGCGAGCTATGCTCACTTCTGCTGCGCAGTCTAGCATTGTCTGGGCCCACTCTCCGTTTTTCAGTTGTGTCCTCAAGATTCTCGGCATGTTTTATTTTAATACTGGCTACCTTCTTTCTGGGAAATTGTAATTTTTTACTTTGATGAGCAGGTTCCTTGTCTTTGGACTTGACGTGCTCTTCTTTATGTTCTGACCGTCCTCTTCTTTCCGATTTCTTTGATGAAGTCTGAAAAGATCGAAAGGAACGTGTATCAATATCTTGATATCTGTCAGGTTTTCACAGATTGTCCCTATTTTTAAGGTTGTATCTTTTTTCAGAGGGCTCCCTTTGGGGAGACTTGCCAACCCCTCCTGGAGATCTATTTCTCCGTTGGGGAGACCTTCCTCTGGACTGAAATTGTTTTTTTCTGGGAGTGGTTTGTTTGTTACCCTCCCAGTTCTTCTTTTGAGAATTGAGATTATTTTTAATAAAGGTTTTTTCAGGATTTTCAATTAGTTGGGGTTTTACTGGTTTACCACCCAATGTTAATTGAACTAAATACCTATAGACTCTTGTTAATTCTTTTATTTTAACTAAGAGTTCTTCATTAGACATTTTATCAATGTTGGGATTTGGTGTGTAGCTGGCTAGAACCGGCCATGTGGCTCTTGGTCTACCTAATGTACCTAGCCTGGTAATGTGATTTTGATGTTTTAGGGCGCCATTAAACAAGAGCATGTGCTCTTGGTATGTTAGTGGAATTTCAACTTCCTCAAAAGGAGAGTATTCCTCTGGAGATTCCGCTACTTTGTAGAAGTGGAACTCATGTGTTACAGTATTTGCTGCTGGAAAAGTTATCTGGGAATAGAATACCTCTGTCTGCCAAAACTCATATGCCTCTACCACAAATACAACCGTACCACCTCTTGATGATACCCCATTTTCTATAAGTTTTTTAGTTATGGTTTTTCTTATGTTGGCCGGGATGATTACTGCATCCTGGTAGTCTTCATTCAACACTGTAAGGTCTACACCTGGTTGATTCGCATTTACTGCGGCTCCACCGGTTTCGTTGTTGTCGCCGTTAAGGGACATTATTTAATGAAAACTGAGCAAGTTTTTTTTGTTGAGGAAACAAAAGATTAGGTGCACAATATTTTGGAGCACTGTATCCTTCAACGTTGATTATACTGTAAACTAATTGAGCCAAAGGAAAATCCATGGACTGTGTACTAATTGCTCTGTACCTTCTATCTTCATACATACAAATCAATCAGACCTTACAATAATCATACATTATCAAGCCAACACAAAAATATGACGTTTACAGTCTTTATATTTTTATTAAAATCTTTGTATCCAAGGTTAAAAAACAGACCTATGTCTGTAGTACATAAAAAACCAATTTGTTATACACTTTTATCAAGTCTAATACATGAGAATATATACATGTGCAAATTTACAAATGGAAAAATACATTGATATAAGAAAAAATGCAAAGAACGGTCATCAGAGTTACACAAAATACATTCCACTAAGTTCCACAAAACAACCCCTTTCCACCATAGGTAATACATTTTCCCTATTCTTGTTTAGGCATGACCCAGTATCCTCTTGTAGATATGATACACATGTGTACGAATGGTAATTAAGATCACAGTAACCAAAATCCAGGTATATCTGTTCTCTGTTTGGGATCTGACTGGGTTCTATTTTATAATGCGTCGACGCGTTTCGGTGTTCTCAACTGATGTGTATACACCTTCATCAGGACCGCTGTATACGTGGGGTTCATCAGTATTGTATATCTTTTTCTGTGTGTAAAACAATAGTATACAGTTAGAAGAGGTCTGAATTTTATTTGCTCCACCTTTCATTTTTTGGACCTGGGGCCCATTACACTGACCACTCTGGACGTAAAATCCTCTATTTGACCACTTCTCTTTTCCCGTGATGTTGTAATTAAAGAGTCCGCATAGATGCAACAATGCCCGACATCACAGTTAGAAAAAAGCTCCCAGATATCCCTCCGTTATATTTAGGTGTTGGATTCTTGTTCATTCGCACCTACACACATCCATTCGTTCGCATTCATTCACATACTTTACTTTACTCGCTTTGCAAGGAAGGGTAAAGATATTATTAACGCACTTCCAGGAAGGTATATCCTTTATTTTGGTCGGTATCCCCCGTAATGATAAGACAGGTGGAGCTACCTATGGGATCAAAATATACTTTCTTTAGTAAGTGGGTTTCTAGATCCCTGGCTTTACATTTGTGATTGAAATCGGTTGTTACCTTTTTTTTAATTCTTCAGGACGTCACTTATTCTCTTTTCAGGACAAAGGTGAAAATCCTTTTTTCTAACTGTGATGTCGGGCATTGTTGCATCTATGCAGACTCTTTAATTACAACATTACCAAATGATGTTAGAAAAGGGTCTCCTTAAATAGGTAATGGGCTAATGGGCAATATAGATGTCACGGGAAAAGAGAAATGGTCAAATAGAGGATTTTAGGTCCAGAGTGGTCAGTGTAATGGGCCCCAGGTCCAAAAAATGAAAGGTGGAGCAAATAAAATTCAGACCTCTTCTAACTGTATACTATTGTTTTACACACAGAAAAAGATATACAATACTGATGAACCCCACGTATACAGCGGTCCTGATGAAGGTGTATACACATCAGTTGAGAACACCGAAACGCGTTGACGCATTATAAAATAGAACCCAGCCAGATCCCAAACAGAGAACAGATATACCTGGATTTTGGTTACTGTGATCTAATTACCATTCGTACACTTGTGTATCATATCTACAAGAGGATACTGGGTCATGCCTAAACAAGAATAGGGAAAACGTATTACCTATGGTGGAAAGGGGTTGTTTTGTGGAACTTAGTGGAATGTATTTTGTGATACTCTGATGACCGTTCTTTGCCTTTTTTCTTATATCAATGTATTTTTCCATTTGTAAATTTGCACATGTATATATTTTCATGTATTAGAGTTGATAAAAGTGTATAACAAATTGGTGTTTTATCTACTACAGACATAGGTCTGTTTTTTAACCTTGGATACAAAGATTTTAATAAAAATATAAAGACTGTAAACGTCATATTTTCGTGTTGGCTTGATAATGTATGATTATTGTACGGTCTGATTGATTTGTATGTATGAAGATAGAAGGTACAGAGCAATTAGTACACAGTCCAGGGATTTTCCTTTGGCTCAATTTGTCGATAGTACCCTGTTCCCTGGAACTCAGTAGGGTCTTCTCTTTTTTGTGAAATATACTGTAAACTAATACATAGGATTCTCATCCTACTAAGTTCCAGCGGATATTAACCTCTCACCCACTCCAGACGTCTATTGGAGTTTTTACGGGAAAAAGGAGTCTGTGTGAAAAAGCACTACTGAGTTACTTTAGTATCTTGCGTTAGATTATCGCCTTACCAAATGTTGGGCGCCATGTAGTGTAGTTCCTATTTTCCCAATAGGCTCTGCGCATTGGAATAACATAAACGATAGTTTAGACGTAGGGCTGAGGTCGACTAGGTCTCTATTGAATATGTTAGACTTAAATTAGGTTTGCCAGCTAGCTCAGAGGTCACTAGAAACTTTCTCGAATGAACAGGGAGGAGTGAACTTCCCTGATTAGACAAGAAGGGATTCAGCTTCTGACAACCGCATGAACATGACAACTTTGCTCCCCCAGAATAAGGAATATATCTCCAGAGTTGTGTGAAAACAATAGATAGCTATTTCACTCAGTCAGTTGTGCATACTTAGTTTCACCAGAGTGCAGAGAAATAGAGAGACGGGCGTTTTCAATAAAAAGGTGTTATTTATTGAACAGTCTTCTTTCTCATGCAAGAGAAATGAATTGCTATGATTACAATACTTGTTATAAAGTAAAGTGCGTACAGTAAAAGGAGTATTACGAAATAATACTGTAAAAGCATTGATATGGTTTCTGAGCCATATGATACTTAAAAGGTATCAAATATATACAGTTACATACAATGATAAAAGTTTGACTAAACGTACTCAACTGGTGCTTCTAAATACGCCTACCCCGGTGTACCTAAGCTAAGCCTAGTACGTGGGAAGGAGTAGATGGGCTGCAAACTAAGTTAAGTTAGTTTTTGACAAGTATCGGACCCAAGAATTCTCTAAGGATCTAATCAGCTCTGTACCTTGGTTTTTAGAATGGAGGAGGTCTTGAATCTCGCTCTTAGGACTCGATCTCCCAGTAACCCACAAGGGTGACTGGAAACACAGAAGCTGGATTTTCTCGGCATGAGAAAAAGACAGCATCTTTCTCAGTGCGTCAAATAGGAGGGACGGCTTCCTTCGGCACTCGCATCAGCTGGGCTTCGGATAAGTAGATAGCGGCTCTGCTCCACACCACCGTGTATTGCTTAAGGCAAATGCTGGTATATTTATACCTGGAAGGTGCAGTGTTTGACGTAAGGTTGGACATAAGACGTCAAATAAAGATGTCACTAAGAACTGACCATTCTTTCAGTGCTTGCAGGAGTTCTAAGACAAATCAAAACAAAAGCACGGGGAATTCCCAGGTTGCTGGAGGTTTGGTATGTTGTAAGAACTCGTTGTGTTTCTAAGAGTCTAAGGAAGTAGCCTTGCCGCATTTGGTTTGCATTGGCTATTACTAAATATGAAATATTTAATTAGGGTCCTAGATAAAACACAACAGAACACCTCCATTCTGTATGCTTCGTGTGCCTCAACCACGACGGTAACAGTCCCACCTAATGCTGGGACTCCAAAGTCTGCTAATTTTAAAGTAAGTGCATTTCGGACATTTTCTGAAATGTTTATTGCACCTTCTTGCTCTGCTTCTCCCACTGCATTTGCATGTAATGCTGCTTCAGCGTTATCTTCGACAGACATTGTTAAAAATAGTTTCAAGGAAAATAAGATAAGGTTTTATACACAATGTAGGGAACTATAATCCTTCAAGCTTGAACAAACCTACAGCCAATACATAGGATATACCTACCCAGCTGCTGCAGATTTTCCCTTCCCTCTCCAGACGTCTCTGGGTAAATGTGAGTCGGGTCTCTGAGAACAAAGGGAAGTAGGAGGTGCACACATGCACAATGTTTCAATTTAATCAATGTTATCAAAGGGTGCTACACTACCAAATTGTGTTGGCTACACAATGAGTGAGAAACTAGAAGGCAGTAGATAAGAACCTACGTTTAGTGTGCACTGTTCCTAGCGGAAACAGACCTGTTTTCCACAAAATAACGAAAAATATTCACACAAAACTGTATCAATTTTCAAATACATTTTTTAGTAAGAATTTGTATTTTGCATGATTCAATCATATCATATGAACATATCAAAAATCTCTTGATACCTTCTAGTATGTTTTTACACTTGTCTGTAACATATGATGAAAAACTAAACATTCATACTGATGCATTGTCCCTTATGACATATACCACTGTCATAATACACCTTTTTTGACAAATTTATATAAAACTAACATCATTTAGTGAGTACATAAATAATACTGTGTTATACTAGACATTGTCTTTTCACTGAAGCGACGCCCAATGCATTTCGGGACCAGGGGTACCCTTCTTCAGGTGGGAAATCCTAGAAAGAAAAACACTAATCACTATTACATCTTTACATATTCATCAACTATAGTAAAAGAAAACAAAAGACACTCATAGGCGGGTACTGGCGGTTGTTTTAACTCACTAGTATCACATGATCTCTTATTGTAGTATATCAATATGTAGCTGTAAAGGTAGACCACATTCTCATCAACATTGGTACTATGCACCTTATGGCATAGACAAGATGCATATATATGATAAAAGCTATTCAATAAACCACTTGCTCTGTCCTGGTAAAGAGATATCTACTACAGGATCATTGTATTAGCATCCAACACTAAATAATACCAGATATGTTGTAGTAAAGCTCAGGGATGACCGTGGCTATTTAGTACGATGAAACCGTTATCTTAAAACCCAAATATTCAAATTCTAAAGCTGTCCACTTCTAAATACGTGGTGGGCCGCTTACCTATTCAGGAAGATGGCAGAGGGCGATAGTCATATCTAGATCGTGTGTCAACACTGCAAAATAAATAATACACTCCACATCTTCGTGTTCCAAAGACACTGGTACTCTCCCTATTTAACTGTACACCATGACTAAATCTGATGCCTACCTAGGTGCGCGATGTCCCAATTAGCAGCTGACTCAAAAAATTATGACTCAGAAAATGTGGTTGTCTGACTTCTCGAAGTTCGAGTATTTGATCTTCGGACAACTGGAGTACCGTCGAGAAATAGTAAAAAATACATAAACGATAATATAAGTAAGTAATGTGCGTTATAATGTCTTAAACTCGCAATTAAACACATACCGTAAGGTGTAAATCTGTGTACGCGGAATTCGCACTATCGAGGCTGATTAAGGAATTTGTGTCACTGCGGCTTCGAGATTGAGGATAACTGTGAATAAGCATAACATGATAAGAATCGTGTACATGAAATACACCCACTATTGGTCGATATTCAAACGTCTCATACCTGTAATTATAGTTTTAAAATGAGATAATGTGGAGTTCCATATTAATCGCGTGACTAGTTCTCATAGCCTTGGTGCCGGCGTCATGGTTAATGGTGTTTTACAAAACCGGAACTATTGTTTGCCTCATGACTTATCCCTGTAAAAAAATGATAAAAAACGTCTCCTTAGTGCCTAATGTGGAGACGGGTAGAGCGAGTATCTTAAGCCTCAATAGTATATACACGTACCTAGATGAGGATAACTACTGCATGTCGTTCTCCATCAGCAGCCTCCCGACGTGTTGCTAACGCGGTACCCGCGGAAGGATACCATATAGATATAGAAAGAGTCTAGGTGCAATTTGAATGCGTCATGACAAAAGGATGATGGGAGTTGTAGTTCTGCATCTAGTCCTGAACCGTATTCTCGCTACACTGATAACAAGTAGGATGTAAGGTGTGCTAATGGATAACAACGATTATAATGTCTAATTGAAATAAGTATCTGAGTTATTCACGAAATTTAGAATAATGGGTACAATAGTGGTATCTATTCACAGACTCAACAAAACTACAATGGCTACATCCATACATTGTCACAATTATTCACTATGCTGCACCTATAGTGTGTAACTAAATGCAATACGTTAACTGATCAGTGCAACCTACGTAATCTCGGGTCATAGTTTCCAACCGACACTACGTGGCGGTAGAACCCATCTCGATGTCAACTGTTCACAGAAACAAATCGAATATACATGAGATACCACAAATGGTAACATATAAACACCAAGTACAGACAACAAAAAAATACATACAGTAATTGGTACAAGTTTAGATATTGATGTATATATACAATAAGACTATAGAACAACATTGGTATTGTTTTGCTGGTGTGCTGCCCCTATTTATGTTTTAAACAATGTAATATACTCTGTACTAGAGCGAACTCTCATCCTAGTGAGATTATATCATGGCCTCAATGTGGACTGTAGGTACCCTATGCATGTGAGAATAACTATGGTAAATGTGAAATCTATGAAGAATGAGGATCAATTTGCTAGTCATGGTAAAGTTACCGTATGCTGAAGGTGATCATATACCAGTGCCTCACTGTTTATAGAAAACAACTGAGATCCACTCTGTCATTAAGACCTTTTGGTGTAACTGTACATAAATATTCTATCCAGAATATTTCACGTTGAAGCAGTTTCGCAGAGTTGTCTTGTCCTTCTTTTTTCTGCACTACCTCAATGATTTGTGCCCTTAATTGCGCAATGTTTTATTTATTTATTTATTTATTTTCTTGTATAGCGCAGGATTCGACCCCTTAAAGGGTATCTCTGCGCATGTGCCAAAGCTGTGTTGCCTAATCTTGCGCAAGGGAGATGTACTATAATTACAAGGATGGGAAAAGATGGGTTTTGAGGGATTTCTTAAAGGACTGGAAGTTGGTACCCTGTCTCAAAATAAAGGGGAGCGAGTTCCATAATATGGGACCCTTATAGGACAGAGCTCGACATCCCTGTCTTACTTTCCTCACACGGGGAACCTGAAGGAGCATTTGGTTGCTGGAACGTAAAACACATTCAGGCCTGTAGGGGATGAATGTTTCTGTCAGGTATTTTGGTCCAGAACCAGAGAGACATTTAAATATGGTACAGCAAATCTTAAACTTGATACGTTGCCGCACTGGTAACCAGTGAAGTGTATCAAGGATGGGACGGGAGGGAGATCTGGCCGGGGCATTAAGGACCAGTCTTGCCGCGGTGTTCTGGACCACTTGCAGTCTACTAAGTTGTTCCTCATTGGCAGAGATGTAATGGCCATTGCAGTAGTCTAGTCTGCTTATTACAAGGGTCTGAACAAGGGTCTTTCTATATAAGTCAGGCAGAAATGGAAAGATACGTCTTAAGAGTCCGATAGTATGGAAACAAGACCCATTCACCTGATTGACATGTTCTCTTAGCAACAAGGCCTGGTCTAGGCGTACTCCAAGATTCTTTGCTATCTGCTTGGGACAGGAAGCCGGGCCCAGGTCCAAAGGCCACAAATCTGGTGAACACAGGAGAGGTGCCTCCCCAAACAACATAACCTCAGTTTTGCCTACGTTACATTGGAGGCAGTTAGAAGCCATCCAATCCGACACTGCTCTCATACCTTCAGCGAAAGATTTCCTAATTGAGGGTGTGAGGGTTTGGAACGGGAACACAAGCTGGGTGTCATCAGCGTACGACACCGGGGTGAACCCATACGCTCTCACAATGTCCGCCAAGGGGGCCACATACACATTAAAGATTGTAGGGCTTAGGCATGAGCTTTTTGGCACCCCCTTGGTGAGCTCCCTAGAGGTGGAACGTAGGGAGCCCAGCCTGACACTTTGTGAGCGATTGGAGAGAAAACTCTCCAGCCATGACAGAGCCTGGCCTCCTATCCCCACCTTCCGCAAGCGACCGAGAAGAATGCCATGTGATACCGTGTGTTTGTACTCGTCCCAATGATTAGCGATCGGTGTACTTTTATTGTTAGACCAGATGTTACTTTTATGCTCTGTGAGTCTAATCTTGAATTTGCGTTCCATTTTACCAATGTACAATTTTCCTCACGGGCATTTGAGACAATAAACTATGTTGGTACTATTGCAGTCTGCTGAGTGTTTAAGTTGAATTCTCTTGCCCGATGTCGGGTGTACTAGGATATTGCCCGTGATAATAATATTGCAATGAATGCAATTCTGGCATTTTGTTGTACCTTTGAAGATCAAGATTCTTTCCATCCTCCTGGGGGTTCGTACAATATCCATCAAATTTCTGCCCCTTGTGTATGCAAATATAGGGCTCTCAGCAAAAATACCTTTGAAGTCATTTTCATTTTGCAGCAGCTCCCATCGTTTAAGGATTGTCTTTTTAATCTGGCCTGATGTAGTTGAATACTTCGAAACAAAAGTAAACGCTTTGCCCCGGTGCCTTGGTGGTGGTAGACAGTAGTGATTGCCGATCTCTAATAGTGAGTCTGTCAATACTTTGTTCTAACCTCTTTGCTCAAATCTAGTTCGATGTACCTCCAATTGTTTTTGTGCTAATGAAGAAATTTTTGAAAAACAATTGGAGGTACATCGAACTAGATTTGAGCAAAGAGGTTACTCTCAGGATATCTTAGAACAAAGTATTGACAGACTCACTATTAGAGATCGGCAATCACTACTGTCTACCACCACCAAGGCACCGAGCAAAGTGTTTACTTTTGTTTCAAAGTATTCAACTACATCAGGCCATATTAAAAAGACAATCCTTAAACGATGGGAGCTGCTGCAAAATGAAAATGACTTCAAAGGTATTTTTACAGAGAAACCTATATTTGCATTCACAAGGGGCAGAAATTTGATGGATATTGTATGAACCCCCAGAAGGATGGAAAGAATCTTGATCTTCAAAGGTACAACAAAATGCCAGAATTGCATTCATTGCAATATTATTATCACGGGCAATATCCTAGTACACCGACATCAGGCAAGAGAATTCAACTTAAACACTCAGCAGACTGCAATAGTACCAACATAGTTTATTATCTCAAATGCCCGTGAGGAAAATTGTACATTGGTAAAATGGAACGCAAATTCAAGATTAGACTCACAGAGCATAAAAGTAACATCCGGTCTAACAAAAAAAGTACCCGATCGCTAAACATTGGGACGAGTACAAACACAACATTGCGCAATTAAGGGCACAAATCATTGAGGTAGTGCAGAAAAAAGAAGGACAAGACAACTCTGCGAAACTGCTTCAATGTGAAATATTCTGGATAGAATATTTCTGTACAGTTACACCAAAAGGTCTTAATGACAGAGTAGATCTCAGTTGTTTTCTATAAACAGTGAGGCTCTGGTATATGATCACCTTCAGCATACGGTAAAGTTACCATGACTAGCAAATTGATCCTCATTCTTCATAGATTTCACATTTACCATAGTTATTCTCACATGCATAGGGTACCTACAGTCCACATTGAGGCCATGATATAATCTCACTAGGATGAGAGTTCGCTCTAGTACAGAGTATATTACATTGTTTAAAACATAAATAGGGGCAGCACACCAGCAAAACGATACCAATGTTGTTCTATCGTCTTATTGTATATATACATCAATATCTAAACTTATACCAATTACTGTATTTTTTTGTTGTCTGTACTTGGTGTTTATATGTTACCATTTGTGGTATCTCATGTACATTCGATTTATTTCTGTGATCAGTTGACATCGAGATGGGTTCTACCGCCACGTGGTGTCGTTTGGAAACTATGACCCGAGATTACGTAGGTTCCACTGAGCAGTTAACGTATTGCATTTAGTTACACACTATAGGTGCAGCATAGTGAATAATTGTGACAATGTATGGATGTAGCCATTGTAGTTTTGTTGAGTCTGTGAATAGATACCACTATTGTCCCCATTATTCTAAATTTCGTGAATAACTCAGATACTTATTTCAATTAGACATTATAATCGTTGTTATCCATTAGCACACCTTACATCCTACTTGTTATCAGTGTAGCGAGAATACGGTTCAGGACTAGATGTAGAACTATGACTCCCATCATCCTTTTGTCATGACGCATTCAAATTGCACCTAGCACTATTTCTATATCTGTATGGTATCCTTCCGCGGGTACCGCGTTAGCAACACATCGGGAGGCTCCTGATGGAGAACGATATGCAGTAGTTATCCTCGGATGTATGACGTTACAGCGCATACCATTACAACTACCTACCATTACAACGCGACCATTACAACGCATACCATTACAACGCATAGCGCTTAGAGGTGCTGGATAGTGGTAAGTATAATTTACTATTCCAACTCCAGTCCCCGTGGACACTAGGGAAGGTGTTGGATAGTAAATTAAACTTATTCCCTATCCTAGAGCGCCCCCCAGCGCAATGCGTTGTAATGGTATGCGTTGTAAAAGTTGCGTTGTAATGGCAGGTAGTTGTAAAAGTTGCGTTGTAACAGGTGTATACCGTTATCCTCATCTATGTACTTGTATATACTATTGAGGCTTAAGATGCTCGCTCTACCCGTCTCGACATTAGGCACTAAGGAGACGTTTTTTATTGTTTTTTTACCCGAATAAGTCGTGAGGCAAACAATAGTTCCGGTTTTGTAAAACACCATTAACCATGACGCCGGCACCAAGGCTATGAGAACTAGTCACGCGATTAATATTGAACTCCACATTATCTCATCTTAAAACTATATTACAGGTATGAGACGTTTAAATATCAACCAATGGTGGGTGTATTTCATGTACACGATTCTTATCATGTTAGGCTTATTCACAGTTATCCTCAATCTCGACGCCGTAGTGACACAAGTTCTTTAATCAGCCTCGATAGTGCGAATTCCGCGCACACAGATTTACACCCTACGGTATGTGTTTAATTGCGAGTTTAAGACATTACAACTCACATTACTTACTTATATTATCGTTTATGTATTTTTTACTGTTTCTCGACAGTACTCCAGTTGTCCGAAGATCAAATACTCGAACTTCGAGAAGTCAGACAACCACATTTTCTGAGTCATCATTTTTTGAGTCAGCTGCTCGCGCACCTAGGTAGGCATCAGATTTAGTCATGGTGTACAGTTAAATAGGGAGAGTACCAGTGTCTCTGGAACACGAAGATGTGGAGTGTATTATTTATTTTGCAGTGTTGACACACGATCTAGTTATGACTATCGCCCTCTGCCATCTTCCTGAATAGGTAAGCGGCCCACCATGTATTTAGAAGTGGACAGCTTTGGAATTTGAATATTTGGGTTTTAAGATAATGGTTTCATCGTATTAAATAGCCAAGGTCATCCCTGAGCTTTACTACAACATATCTGGTATTATTTAGTGTTGGATGCCAATACAATGATCCTGTAGTAGATATCTCTTTACCATGACAGAGCTAGTGGTTTATTGAATAGCCTTTATTATATATATGCATCGTGTCCATGCCATAAGGTGCATAGTACCAATGTTGATGAGAATGTGGTCTACCTTTACAGCTACATATTGATATACTACAATAAGAGATCATGTGATACTAGTGAGTCAAAACAACCGCCAGTACCCCCCTATGAGTGTCTTTTGTTTTCTTTTACTATAGTTGATGAATATGTAAAGATGTAATAGTGATTAGTGTTTTTCTTTCTAGGTTTTTTCTCCCCTGAAGAAGGGTACCCCGTTTTCCCGAAATGCATTGGGCGTCGCTTCAGTGAAAAGACAATGTCTAGTATAACACAGTATCATTTATGTACTCACTAAATGATGTTAGTTTTATATAAATTTGTCAAAAAAGGTGTATTATGACAGTGGTATATGTCATAAGGGACAATGTATCCGTATGAATGTTTAATTTTTCATCGTATGTTACAGAAAAGTGTAAAAACATACTAGAAGGTATCAAGAGATTTTTGATATGTTCATATGATATGATTGAATCATGCAAAATACAAATACTTCCTAAAAAATTTACTTGAAAATTGATACAGTTTTGTGTGAATATTTTTCGTTATTTTGTGGAAAACAGGTCTGTTTCCGCTAGGAACAGTGCTCACTACAAGTAGGTTCTTATCTACTGCCTTCTAGGGTCTCTGAGAAAGCACGACTGAACTACTCAGATTTGACCGTTAAATAGGAACCAAACCAACATTGGGTGCCATGTTGTGTATTTGCTACAAATCCATATAGGATCTGTGCATTTTAACCAACATAAAGTATGGGATTGGTGTCCAGACTGATTCCAGACAAGGTCATTAATGAACCGTGCTTTCAAGACGCCAATAAATCCAAGATAGCAAACCACATCCTGCCGGATTCTTTGTATGGGCACTTTAATGACCTATACAATCTTGACATCACAGAGGAATTTATACCACATTTAGAAGGGGTAAAATGGTGGAACACATAACATTCTCGGTGGGTGAGATAAAGGCGGTTATTGAGGGTTTGACAAGAAATAAGGCCCCCGGGTCTGATGGGGTCCCTCCTGATCTTTTCCTGAGTCGGGTAGATTTGTGGGCACCTATACTGACAAGGGTTATTAACGCAGCAGTAGCCTCGGGTATGCCTGTTTCCTGGTCCACAGCCACAATTGTACCTATTTTTAAAAAGGGAAACAGGGATAGCCCACTATGATATCGTCCTATCTCCCTCACTGACGTGACAGTAAAAGTTTTAGGCAGGGCTATCCTCAACAGATTATTGGACTGGGCGGAGGAAAACCGCATAGTCATTGACACACAGTATGGGTTTATGTTAGGATGCTCAACGGCTGATCAATGCCTCAACCTGTATCTGTTGACAGCCAAGTATACGGTTGCTAGCCGGGAGACAGTGTACTTGGCTTTCATGCACTTGACGGCCGCTTTCGACCGGGTAAACCGCAAAACACTGTGGGGCTCTTGGAGGACCTTGGTGTAGATCCAGCCTTGGTTGACATCTTAAGGGCGCTACATTGGAATACCTTTTGCACAGGTCAGATACAACGAGGAGGGGAGCATGACTGACCAATTCCCATGCTCCAGGGGAGTAAGACAGGGTTGCATTTTGGCACCTTTCTTATTTACCCTGTATATAAACGGCCTGGAGGACCCGCTAAAAGCCCTGGGGGTGAACTCGCCTAGGATAGGAACAAGAGGGGTGCCCGTCTTGCTATATGCAGAGGACGCGGTACTCCTAGCACGGACTCCCCGTGGCCTACAATGTCTGATAGACAGCTTTGTCTGTCTCATGGAGAGTCTAGACCTGTCCGCTAACCTCTCCAAATCTTATGTCATGGAGGTGGGAAAAGTGCAAAAAAAGAAATACAAATATATGATTGGCGCGTATTGTCTAGAAAAAGTCCAGACTTTCTCTTATCTGGGGATTTTATTTGACACCCGGCTTAGTTTCAAGGCCCTGTTAGAGGAGAAATGTCGTACCTTAACTGCCTATTCTGGCGCCATTATGAATTTTGCACGTAGGTTGGGTCGGTGGTCCCCGGAACAAATTTTTAGACTTTACAATTCAATTTGCTGCGCCAAAGTATGGTATGGTAGTGAAGTTTGGGGCTTTACTAATGCGTAAGTCCTCTACACTGAAGAGAATAAATACCTTCAGAGACTGTTGAAAGTGCCGCAGAGTATCCCGTCATCTATCACCCATGAGGATTTGGGTGTGAGTTACATCAGAGATAGGATAGCACTAAAACCAGTCACCTGCTGGATTAAGATGTGGACGAATACAGAAGCTGCATTAACTATGTGGAATCTCATGGACTGTATTGCATGCGACCAGGGGAGGAACATCCCATGGCTGAAGTATGTCAGGGAAACCCTGTCAGCCTTGGGTTGCTCAGATTTTTTCAACCACCCCACAAAATTGGTACCTCGGGATAAGGCTTACGTGAAGGTGGAATTTCAAAAATATGTGGCGTCCCGTAGGGAGGACAGCGAGGTAAATAAATGCTCTGTTAGAGCGCACATTTTGACCAAATCCTGCTTGGGTATTGAACCCTATCTGTCTCTTATCCACAACCCCCAATACAGATTTTTAAAGACTCGCTTCAGGCTAAACCTACTACATCATAGCCTAGCGGTGCCGGCAGGTTTCTGTTAAAAGCATAGAGGTGAAGGGTCCGTGCGGTTGGAACCAACGGTCTCCGCAGGACACCCTCCACTTCGTTTTACTGTGTCCCTACTCTGTAAACCCCAGTAAGCTATTTTTAAAAGGTATTTTAAGAAAAGCAGGGTTTAAACAGGTGAAGGTGGCTCTACTGTTCTTGAAGCTGTCTACTGAGATTTTAACTCTTCACTGTACCATAAGCTTTTTAAGGTCGGCAACGCGTCTTAGAACCAGTAGAGGCGAAGAGTGACTAGATTAACTTTACTGTTGGGAGACTTAAGGTGCAGTAATGGAAGGAAATGGGGGGCTGTGTCTACTTGTAATTATAAAATGCGTATTTATTGTATTCTCTGTTATGAGGTGGTTTTTTTTTGTGTCTTTTGGTTACCCAGTCATGTCACCTTTTTCCTATCTCAGGTCATGTTTTAATCATTGGTATAAGATTATTAGATGAGAAGGGGTTTTAATAGGAAACATGTTGTATATGTATGTGCAGGTTGGTTTTATTGTGACAATTTAAATTTTTTAATGGGATATGAGAATGTTTTTTAAATTGTACTTTTATGGTATTATTTTGATGTCGAATAAAGTATTGTTTGATTTATTGATTGATTGATTCCAGACAACCCCAGAGGATATGTTAGTCTGTAGACCAGTTATCTCACAGTGCCACTCTTACCAAGGAGCGAATAGTTTCGGGCAACTATCGAACATGACAACCCTGACCCCTCAGGGATCGTGAAAAGTGTGCAGTACTTTTCGCACAGTCACTGTTGCTCACTTTGTCTCAGAGATACGCACAGAATAAACAGTGGGGACGTTTTCAATAAGCATTTATTGAACCAGCTTCATTCTAGAAGAAAATGCGTGTGCTTCAACAACCATGAGACAGAAACAGATATATATGGTTATAAGCACCAGCAGAGTAAATAAAAGGTAGAATTCTACCATAGTGCTAAAACAATGAATATATGCAGGTATGTAGATATATGACAGCAATAACGCATACTCCTACGATGCAAACCCTAACTAGATGTACCTGTCATGTATGTAGGTGTATAGCCAAGAATCCCCTTAGGATAGAGCCAATCCCATTACCTGATGTGGGAGAGCGGAAGACCCCATTTTGGTCTTCAGATGAACAACCCGAGAGGGATGTCAAGACCACTGCATGCAGGAGTGTCTGCGCGCAGGGTCCTCAGCGTTTTGCATCAGTGTGTCAGCATGGAATTCTTTTCTCCTCTGGTTTGCACAGCAAAGATATAGTGCTTATATACCCGAAAGGTACCCCCAGGGGTTCTACCTAGAAGTGTACTTTGGCATGTCGGGCAAGGATAACAATAGAGGTGACCCTTATACAGAGTTATTATACAGAAGATGGTAATCCTGCTGTAATACTGAGAATCCTCATGCATAATAAATCAGGCTAGTTTTCGGAGAAAACCATATGACATTATGTAGCCACTTACTAGGTAAAAGGTCAGTGCCAGACCAGTTATGAAGGACAGACGTAGGTAAGGGGTCATGGAACTTCCTATGCCTATATTGGGGTACATTGGGGTTCATAACAGGGGGAAGAAGGGGTTAATATTGCTGTGTAACTCTCTTATCCTGGCTAGAGAGGTGGGCTCTGCCTGGCTTAGGTGCATACCCTAGTCAACCAGAAACCCAATTTCTAACATACAAGAAACTACAACAAGCACTCCCAAAGGCAGCATTTCTGAGTTTGATGGCTAGTGTATGCAAACAAAGAGTTCACACATTTAAGCAAGACACATTTAAATAAGGAAACTTGAAACATATTGAAAGCTCCTTTGCCTTTATTACAGCCTAGTTTGTGTCTATATGTGTAAAAAAAGGCTGGATGGTAAACAAATCTATATTATAGCCCTCATTTCAGTGTTATGACTTGGAAATAAACAAAAGAACACCTGGAAATAATGAAAGCTCTTTTGCCATGCCTTCTATTTTTCATAGAAATGAAAGCTGGTCTGTGTTGAAGGCGGCAATGATAATATGCTGTAGATAGCTTCAATTAACATACCGAGGTAATGTAGGAACGGTGGAAGTGGGCAATGAGAGGGAGGGGCTGGTAGGAACAGGGCACAAGTCCTAAAAAAAAGAGGGGTGACTCTCCAATTGAAGTGGTGTCATAGGAACTGACATTACAGCAGGAAGTGACATCACAGCAGGAAGTGACATCACAGCATGAAATGACATCACATGTGCAGCAGATCTATCATTTGCACATAGTGCAAGATTTAACAATTGAAGCTGCTCAGTACTTAAGCCTGTGACTTCGGGTCCTTGTATGGGGGAATTAACAGCCCAAATATGAATGAAGTCTGGCATACAACTACATTGGTCAAGCCATTAAGTGCTGTAAGTGAGGCATACTAAAACATGGCACCATGAACAAAAGCAGAGTTTGTGTGTTGAAAAAACCCCGAAGAAAACCACATGCTAGAAACTACAATAGTGATTATCAAAACTATAAAATCTATTTTGCTACCTAGAACACCACATTTAAATATACTGACAAGTTTAATACACTGTGACCGTGAGAAAAACAATGCAAGCTGCAATGTACAGTTTCAACCTGATACTCTGTACATCTGTTATTGCAGACATTATGGGACATGTTATATTTCCACAGGATGTTTGACCATGGAAAATTTGTGAGACCGCTTATAGCATTGAAAACCATCAATTAAAAAACGCCCATGCGTCTGCATATCTTTTATTGTGCTCGGCTGTAGGATCTACCTTTCTAGACTGAGTATCATCTGCATGGAGATGAGCAATCAACCACTTGTTGACATACAGCATTGGATTCCAAAGAGGCAGAGGAGGGCCCATGAGGTTGGGAAACATCCTTAACAATGCAGTGAATAACCTGCAATGCTGTTACATCGAAGTCGTTACAACGACTGCGATATAACCACGCTATGCCATTACAACGCAAGTCTTTACATCAACTTGCGCTAGATGGCGTGCTAACATTCAAAATAGTGTAGTTTACTATCCCAACACCTTCCCTACTGATAAGTGGACTGGAGTTGGAATAGTAAATTACACTTTTCTAATGTTAGCACGCCACCTAGCGCAAGTCGATGTAAAGACTTGCGTTGTAAAGGCATAGCGTGGTAACATCGCAGTCGTTGTGACGAATGCGATGTAACAGCACGTGTTGTAACATCATACAACCATGAGGTTTATAAACATTAATGAGGAAAGACGTCCGATACTAAGGCAGTTTCGTATGGATGAAATTATCAAGTTCATTGTGCTGAAACCCCTTTCGCAGTCACTTGAAGTCACAGGAAGTGTATTTACAACTCTCAAAACAGGTTGTAGTTGCTCTGGAATCTCATTACCACCATTATCAACATAATCTCTGAAGCCTTCAGATATGCCTTTATAATTAAGAGCGAATCTCCTATACAGGTTTTGTAGTTTCTCCTCACCTTCATACCATGGGCTCTCAATGTCGTTTGGCCGCTTCTGTGGGTTGATAACATCTATCTCTGATGTAAGAGCTAAACATTCATCTGTCCAAGATGATGTGGCCGACCTATTGCTTGCAGACTGTGCATACAACCTGGAGCGCAAGTTATCTTCCATATTTTTATAAAACTGGGGACGTTTTATTTTTACCTGACCATGTGAGTCCTCCCAGCTGATTGGCACTCCTCTAAATAAGCCACTCTCATCAGCTTGTTCAGCCTCCTTCCTGTGTGTCCCTGGACACTCCTTAAGCTTTTCAGTTGCCCTTACTGAACGGTTGACGAGCTGGTAAGCTCGTGGCAGAGTTACTTCATCCCTTTGAAGTGCTTCTGGCAGTGTTCCAATTTCATGAACAGCATCTGCAACACCGGCAAGATTCAGCAAAAAATCGAAGATGTCAGGATTTGATTCAGCCTGCTGAAAGTAGTCCGGTGTTTGGCATCACAAGAAGTACTCAAGCTGGACTGCACAAAATGCTGGTAAAGGGCTGGGTATGACTCCCACACTGCTCGTATTGCCCTTTTGCTAGAAGCAATCCACTGGATTGAAAATACTGGCCCAATTTTCAGAATTGCAATTTCTAACTCTTTCGCACATGCAGAGAGTTCTCGCTGATTTTAGGGAGACTGGTGGTACATGGCATACAGTTTTTCAAAAAATGATGCAAGGTGCTTAAGGCCAGGCGCTGTATCAACCGTGTCCGCTACACTGAGCTCAAGCCGGTAGCATAGACAGTGCCATTTTACAAGGTGAGGGTATTTACAACATAGCCTCTCCAAAACACCAGAATTTCTCCCAAGCATTACACTGGCACCATCACTGCACATCCCTATCCAATTGTCTGCCAGGAACTTGCTGCAAAACCCATGTTTTTCAAGACATTTCAACAGTGAGGACTCAATGCACTCCTCATCGCCCCTCGGCAACTCAAGCAAGTCAAGGAAAAAGGTGAAGGGCTCTTTTCCGTTGATTGCAGCACGCACATAAATAATTGAAACAGTCATGGAATAATGGGTTGTTGACTCATCAATATAAACAGAGATTTTTGGAGCCTGTTCAACGATGCCGATGCAAAGCTTACTCCGCATTTTCATAGCAATGCAATCAGTTATCTGTGCTGCAGCGAAATCGCTGTGTGGAGTCGAGCCCATATCTGACTCATTAGCAACCTGCAAGGCTACTAGACCTGGAAAGTCTGAAAAGGGGCGATTATTTTTTGCACAATAGTAAAGCGTGTGAAACACCTTAACCGTTGAAGCATGACAATGACTCTGCTGCTCCAGGGTCGTTGACCGCAGGACCTCCTTCTCGGATGCAGCTCGGATATCACATGCGTTACAATGTGCTTCTGAAATGTTATGCTTATGTATTTTTTTCCGTAGTGAGTGTAGTGAAAGAGCCGCTTTTGTAGTCTGGCACCCTATGATGACCTCCACCATTCTAATTGATTTCATTGTGTTATTTTACCCTAGCCTTAATGTAAGATGGTCCTGCATATACCTGCTTCTCTTCTGTTCTATAATCTTTCTGTCTTTATGGAGTGGAACAGTCTTGCCAAGAGCAGAGCGCATGGGATGTGCATTTGAAGGTGTGCAGTTGTGTAGGAATGTGTATTATACTGTGCGTTGGTGAGAGTTCTTACTATTGGGTTTGACATGGTTTAATGTCATTCTGTTTACTGACTTTACCTTGCTTTATGGCAGTGCTTAGCTTTGACATGCTTTCATGTCATCTTGCTTTTCAATTCCATCTTGCTTTGGGCCTTTCTGTGTGCATGGCCTAACTAACTCCATTTTCATGAATGAAACTATTTTCTGTGCTTGCACGTAGCTGCAAAGTGGGGAGGGCATGTTTTGCTCTTCCTCCTGTTTTTCACACTTTACTGACTAGAGAAAACCGGTTCTTATCAGAAGAATGTACATGGTCCGTCGCGAAGTCATAGCAAGGGCATGATCAACCGATGCCGTGGCCTTGGAGCAGACTGGTACGGGCTCCCTTGAGAACGAGGGGGCGAGGCTTGCTAGAAACTTCGTTATGTTCGGATTTGTATTAAGAAGGGGAGCCTCCACTGGTCTGGTGGGAGTTTGGGATTTTGGATTCCGAGCAAGGGCAGACGTGTCTATCTCGGATTGAACTCTGATTGCTGAGCTATGATCCCTGGCTGTGTGAAGACTTCCCCCGACCAGAAGTGGGCAGTGTATGCATCAGGTGAAGTATTGGGTTTTGTGGTTATTGCCATTGTGATGTGAGCCAGTGGCTGTGATTGTTTGAGGTGTTTTCTTTGTGGTGTGGGAGGTGCACACCCAGCGTGATCCTCCACTGCGTATCACGGACGCACTAAAATAGTTGCACGCTGTTTTAATTGCTTTGCTACTGAATGTTTTACTTTTTAGAATTTGTAACTTACTTGTGCTCTCATTATTGTACTATCCCTCGCCTGCTGCTATTCCTTTTTTTAAGAAAAATATTGTATTACCATTGTATTGTTATTTTACCTGTTGCTGCCTACTTTCTTCGTGCCAGCACCCCGGTCCATCACAGGTTTTCCTGCTTGCTGTGGAGGGCGCCGGCATAGACATTAGGGAACTTCCTGTTTTGTTGGGTGGAGCCACTATTCCGGGTAGCACTCTAGCGCTCTCCCTATAAATTGCACATGGCCGGCTGGTCGCGCAGCAGACGCGCTCAGTGGGTGCGCCGCTGGCGCTCCAAAGGCAAGCTCGTCTGCGCCATGCTCGTGCCAGGGGCCAGGGATGCTGTCTCTCGTAATACAGTTCCACAGGCTAGGACCTATCATACGATACAGGCCCTGCTGGACCTCCAACCGGCAGCTAGGATCTGCCACCACACCTGGTACCCTGAGGCTCTCTCAGGCAAGTTACTTTCAGGGTGTTGCGATGTAAGTGGGTGACTGGGAAACAAGAACTGGATCCATCCCACTGCTACTAGCCCCCCCCTAATCAGAGGGTTGCACAGGTTTTTTTTATAAATGCCAGATCTATGATAAAAAATAAGATTGCATTTAGAGACTTTGTCTCAGCTAGAAAGCCTACTTGGTTTTTTGTTACCGAAACCTGGGCTACGGATACGTCAGGCCCGGATTTGGTTGATGCAATCCCCACTGGCTATTCTATGATCAGATTGGACAGAGTAGGCCGGCGAGGAGGAGGGCTGGGAATCCCGTATAAGGATGCCCTTATCTGCCGTACTCAGACTCTTACCTCTTCCTCTGCCCCGTATCAGGCCTTCTATTTTTCAATCAACCTCCACCCTTCAGAAAGCTTTTTGGTCCTTTTATGTTATAGGCAACCGGGGCATAGGTCATCCTTTAGCCAGGACCTCAGTAAATTGATAGAACCTTTCCCTGAGAGAGCCAATATCACTCTTCTGGGGGACTTCAATTTTCACATGGAGAATACTTTGTGTAGAGATACCCAAGCTCTCTTGGAAACACTGGGCTGACTGGGTGGAAGGTCCTACCCACTCAGCAGGATATACCCTTGACAGGGTTTTCTCCAATGATTAGAGGCTGAAGGTGGGGCAGACTATCCCCCTAGCCTGTTCTGATCATCTTGCTGTGCCGTATGATCTGTATCGGCGGCGCTTGTTTTATTAGATCTAAGCGCCGCCTTTGACACCATTTCGCACAAGATCCTTCTTCAGCGCCTGGAGGAAGTTGGCATCGTAGGGCCTGCCCTTCAGTGGTTCCGCTCTTTTCTTGCCGATCGATCTTTTTGCGTGGCTATTCCGCCCTACCAGTCCGAATTCCACCCTCTGGGCCTTGGGGTCCCCCAGGGATCCTCGCTGAGCCCCACATTGTTCAACCTATACATGAGGCCGTTGGCTGATGTCGTCAAGCAGTGGGGCATGACTATGGTCTCATACGCTGACGACACTCAGCTGGTGGTCACGCTCAGCAGGGATTCTCGCCTGGATGCCCCAATGTTCCAGAATGGACTTCGGGTGGTTGCCAGCTGGATGAATTCCAACTGTCTCCAGCTGAACGCAAAAAAAACAGAGATCATGATCATCGGCAAGCAGGTGGAACTCTGGGGCGACATGTGGTAGCCTCCTGAACTTGGGACCACCCGACTCCGGTAACGGTGATAAAAAATCTTGGGGTGTGGTTAGATCCTGCCCTTAGCTTCGTATGTCACACCAAGAGAACTGCTGCATGCTATTTTGGCATTCTGCGGGGTCTAAGACCAGTCTTGAAATTTTTTGACGCCTCGACCTGGCAGCTAGTGGTGCAGGCGACGGTGGTTTCTCGGCTTGACTACGCCAGCTCCCTCCTGGTAGGGGTTAACCAGGCTGAAATCATCTGTCTGCAGCGTGTTCAGAACGCGGCAGCCAGAGCAGTGGTGGGTCTGCCCAGGTTCTGTTCCGTCGCCAAAACCTTGCGTTCCCTTCATTGGCTTCCGGTTAAGCAGAGGATTCAATTTAAAGTGCTTTTGCCTCTCTCACAAAATCCTCAAGGGATCCTCTCCCCAGATTCTTACTAACCTTCTGTCTCCGTACATTCCTGCCCGTTCCTTAAGATCTTTGGGCTATGAACTTGCAGTGGTTCCCCGGTTCAAGCTTAGCCGAGCTGGAGGCCGCTCATTTCGAGTGCGGGCTGCGGTCCTGTGGAACTCCCTTCCTCTAAAGATCCGTGCGCTGGATGATATTCTCTCATTTCGTAGGGCCATTAAGACCTTTCTATTTCCTTAGCTTGCTGGCTCTTTTTTTAGTCTGCTGCGCTCTTAGTTGTGTTGTGTTGTTTACCTTGTCAAGCGCCAGGACGCCCCTTCGCTGGAGCAGCTGTGCGCGTTATAAGTTCCCATAACATAACATAACATATTTTCAGGCGGCAGTACCTCCTATTCCTGGTGTTAGTAAGCATAAGGAAAGAAGGAACTTTAACCTTATAAATAGGGATACACTTTCGCCTTTCCTGAATAAGTTGGAGCTCTCTAATCAGCCTGATGCCAACTCAGCAGCCTTGGAGCTTTCTCATACACTAACACTAGCAAATGATGCCCTTGCCCCAGCTAAGAGGCATTGCTCAGCTAGAAAAAGCCCATCTGCTCCCTGGTTCTCAGACAGACTTAGAACGCTGAGACAAGGGTGTTGAAAACAGGAGAGGCGGTGGCGAGCCCACTTAGAGCCCCTGGAGAAAGAGCGTCATAAGTATTGTCTAAAAGAATATAAATCTGCTATCTGAGAAGAAAAAAGATCATCATTTTCTGGGGTTACAGCCTCGTTAAACTCCTCGAGGGATCTTTTTAAGATCATTGATTCTTTAACCTCCCCACAGGTAGCAGACCCTATAGAAGGATCCCAGGAACTCTGTGACAAAATCTCCAGCTTTTTCCATACCACAAATTCGGAGATTTATGCTTCACTAGAAACAGCAAACTCTTCTATCAGGTCGGGCACTCCAATCCCTACCTCTTTAGGAGAGAGTCTGCCTAGGGGACTGACCCCGAAACTTCGCAGCTTTCCCCTGCTGCCATTAGAGGTGGCTGACAGGCTTCTGGACAGCGTCAACTCAGGCTCTCCCTTGGACCACTGCGCCCTCCACGGCCTGGTTGCCCCCACGCTCCCCGCCTGCTCTGCATGCCTCCTTACCTGCTGCCTGCCTGACGCCGATCCGGAGCCCCAGCCGCCGCAGGGCCGCCCGCCCTCGGATCCCCGGCGCCCCAGCCGCCGCAGGGCCGCCCGCCAAGCCCGCATAGGTTTTCCCGCCGGTACCTGCCGCGACCCCGCCCCCCTGCCTGCCGATTGGCCCCCGTGCTCCCCGCCTCCCAGCAGACACTCCCTACCGGCTCCCTTCTTATGACGCCCCCAGAGCAACCGCGCAGCGGACGCGCGCAGCGGGAGCGCCGATTGAGCGCCGAAGGTGCGCCAAAGGTAAGCCCGTCTACGCCTGTCCGCGCCTGGACCGCGCCCAGCTCCAGGACCCCTGGCCCCTGCAGACCCCAGCCCACCCGCCGGACGTACGACACCGCCACCCTCAGCGCACTCAACGCCGGCCGAATCCCAGGATGCTACCGAGCCACCCCGAGACGCACCCACGGACCTTTCTGCTGCAACTGCTGCAAGTTCACCTGCATCCGGACCTGCACTACTCCAGCACCAACCAAGACCAAGACGAGCAACAGCAGCAGCCACCTGAAATGCATCCTGCTCAACACCCGCTCCGTCCACAGACACGCCGTCGAGCTCTGGAACCTGCTCGAACACCACAGCCCCAGACGTCGCCTTCCTCACGGAAACCTGGATGAACGCCTCTTCAGCGCCCGACATCGCCATCGCCATCCCAGACGGCTACAAGATCGTCCGAAGGGATCGCATCAACACAACAATCAATCAATCAATCAAGGCATTTATAGAGCGCACTACTTACACGGAGGGTCTCAAGGCGCTTGGGGGGGGGGGGGGGTGGGATGCAGCTACTGCTCGAACAGCCAGGTCTTGAGTTTCTTCCTGAAGGAGAGGTGGTCTTGGGTCAGGCGAAGGTCGGTCGGGAGGGTGTTCCAGGTCTTGGCGGCCAAGTAGGTGAAGGACCTTCCTCCTATTGACGCTCTTCGGATGCGGGGGACGGCGGCGAGGGCGTTGTTGGTCGATCGGAGGTGGCGTTTGGGAGCGTAGAAGTTGAGGCGGTTGTTGAGGTAGCTCGGGCCTTGGTCGTGTAGGGCTTTGTGTGCGTGGGTGAGGAGACGGAAGGTGATTCTCTTGTTGACGGGGAGCCAGTGCAGGTCTCTCAGATGTCCGGAGATGTGGCTGCTCCGGGGTATGACGAGGATGAGTCTGGCTGAGGCGTTCTGGATCCGCTGGAGTCTCTTCTGGAGCTTGGCGGTGGTTCCGGCGTAGAGGGCGTTGCCGTAGTCCAGTCGGCTGGTGACGAGGCCCTGGGTGACCGTCTTCCTGGTCTCGGTGGGGATCCACCAGAAGATCTTCCGTAGCATGCGCAGGATATTAAAACAGGACGCGGAGACGGCGTTGGCTTGTCTGGTCATGGAGAGGGAGGAGTCCAGGATGAAGCCCAGGTTGCGTGCGTGGTCTGTCGGTTTGGGTGCGGTGCCCAGGGCGGGGGGCCACCAGGAGTCGTCCCAGGCGGAGGGCGAGGAGCCCAGGATGAGGACTTCCGTCTTGTCTGAGTTCAGTTTCAGGCGGCTGGTCGTCATCCACTCGGCTACGTCTTTCATCCCTTCGTGGAGGTTGGTTCTGGCGGCGGCGGGGTCGTTGGTCAGGGAGAGGATCAGCTGGGTGTTGTTGGTGTAGGAGATGATGTTGAGGTTGTGTTGGCGTGCAATGGCCGCAAGGGGGCTCATGTAGACATTGAAGAGGGTGGGGCTGAGCGAGGAGCCCTGAGGAACGCCGCAGATGACTTCCGTGGCTGCAGATCTGAACGGTGGTAGGCGGACTCTCTGTGTTCTTCCAGCGAGGAAGGAGATGATCCACTCCAGTGCCTTCTCCTGGATTCCGATGTTGCTGAGGCGCTGCACTAGGGTGCGGTGGCAGACAGTGTCGAACGCCGCGGAGAGGTCTAGGAGGATGAGGGCCGCTGTTTCACCGTTGTCCAGCAGGGCTCGGATGTCATCGGTGGCAGCGATGAGGGCGGTCTCAGTGCTGTGGTTGGCTCAGAAGCCAGACTGTGAGGGGTCGAGGGATCCATTCGTCTCGAGGAAGGCGGCCAGCTGCTTGTTGACGGTCTTCTCGATGACTTTGGCTGGGAACGGGAGGAGCGAGATGGGGCGGTAATTCTTGAGTTTGCTGGGGTCCGCTGTTGGTTTCTTTAGTAGAGCGCTGAGTTTGGCGTGCTTCCAGCTCTCAGGGAAGGTGGCGGTGTTGAAGGAGGTGTTGATGATGTCCCGCAGGTGGGGTGCGATGACAGTGTCGGCCTTGTTGAAGACGTGGTGGGGGCACAGGTCGGTCGGGGATCCGGAGTGGATAGAGTTCATCGTGCAGATGGTGTCTTCTGTGTTGATCTGGGTCCAGGCGTGAGGGTGGTGGTGGGGGGCGTTGGTGCGGTCGTTGGGAGCGTTGTTTGTGGGCTGAAGCTGTTGTGTATGTCAGCGATCTTGTTGTAGAAGTAGGAGGCGAGGGAGTTGCAGAGGTCTTGCGACGGGGTGATGTCGTTGTTTCCGGCGTTGGGGTTGGAGAGCTCTTTCACGATGTTGAAAAGTTCCTTGCAGTTGTGTGCGTTGTTGTCCAGCCGGTCCTTGAATGCTGTTTTCTTGGTGGCGCGGATCAGTTGATGGTGCTTCCGGGTGGCGAGCTTGAGGGTGGTCATGTTGTCCGATGTTGGCTCCCTTCTCCAGGCTTTCTCGAGGGCTCAGCAGTTCTTCTTGGAGCTCTTGAGTTCGTCGGTGAACCATGGGGCCTTCTTGCTGCCGGGTCTGCTAGGCGGGGTCCTCAGTGGGGCGGGGTCGTCTGCGCAGTTGCTGATCCACTTTGTGAGGTTGTCGGCGGCCTGGCTGGGGTTCGCTGAGCTGGCGGGAGGGTGCTGGCTCAGGGAAGCGGCGAGCTGGTCTGCTGTGATCTTGTTCCAGTTTCTTCGAGCACCCTGTTGCTGGTGGTGGTGGATCGTGGATCTTCTGAAAGTGAAGTGGACGCAGCTGTGGTCCGTCCAGTGGAGTCCGGTGGCGTGGCTGAAGACGATGTCCTTGCTGGATGAGAAGACAGCGTCGAGTGTGTGTCCGGCGAGGTGGGTGGGGGTGGTCACCAGCTGCTTGAGTCCGAGGTTGGCGAGGTTGTCAAGCAGGGTGGTGGTGTTGCGGTCGTTGTTGTTCTCCAGGTGGAAGTTGATGTCCCCCAGGAGGATGTAGTCAGCGGATGGGAGGGCGTGCGGGCTGATGAAGTCGGCGATGTCTTCGCTGAATTGTGTGCGTGGTCCCGGGGGTCGGTAGATGAGGGTGCCTCTGAGGGTGGTTCTGGGGTCCGTGTGGATCTGGAAGTGCAGGTGTTCGGCGGTTGTCAGGGTGTTGTCGGTGTTGGTCGTGATGCGGATGGTGTCCCTGTAGATGATGGCGATGCCTCGACGACCAACACCGACGACACCCTCGCACCCGCCGAGCACCTGCACTTCCAGGTCCACATCAACCCCAAGACCACCCTCAGAGGCACCCTCATCTACAGACCCCCGGGACCACGCACACAATTCAGCGAAGACATCGCCGAGTTCATCAGCCCGCACGCCCTCCCCTCCGCTGACTACATCCTCCTCGGGGACCTCAACTTCCACCTGGAGAACAACAACAACCGCAACACCATCACCCTGCTGGACAACCTCGCCAACCTCAGACTCAAGCAGCTGGTCACCACCCCCACCCACTACGCCGGACACACACTTGACCCCGTCTTCTCATCCAGCAAGGACATCTCCTTCAGCCACGCCACCGGACTCCACTGGACGGACCACAGCTGCATCGACTTCAGCTTCAGAGGGACCACGATCCACCACCACCAGCAACAGAAGCTGGAACAAGATCACAGCCGACCAGCTCACGACCGCCCTGAGCAAGAACCCACCCACCAGCGCAACGAACCCCAGCCAAGCGGCCACCAACCTCACGAGGTGGATCAGCGACTGCGCAGACGACCTCGCACCTCTGAAGACCCCGCCTAGCAGACCCGGTAGCAAGAAAGCCCCATGGTTCACCGACGAACTCAAGAGCTCCAAGAAGAACTGCCGAGCCCTCGAGAGAACCTGGCGCAGAGACCCAACACCGGACAACATGACTGCCCTCAAGGACGCCACCTGAAAACACCACCAACTCATCCACGCCACCAAGAAAACCGCATTCAAGGAACAACTGGACAACAACGCACACAACAGCAAGGAACTCTTCAACATCGTCAAAGAGCTCTCCAACCCCAACACCGGAAACAACGACATCACCCCTTCGCAAGACCTCTGCAACTCCCTCGCCTCCTACTTCCACAACAAGATCGCGGACATACACAACAGCTTCAGCACTCAACCGACGCACGCCACGCCACGACCGAACCACCGCCACCCACCACCACCTTCCGCGCCTGGACCACGATCAGCACCGAAGACACCATCCGCACAATGAACTCCATCCACTCCGGATCTCCTACCGACCCCTGCCCTCACCACGTCTTCAACAAGGCCGACGCTGTCATCACACCCCACCTGCGGGACATCATCAACACCTCCTTCGACACCGCTACCTTCCTGGAGAGCTGGAAGCACGCCAAACTCAGAGCTCTACTAAAGAAGCCATTAGCCGACCCCACCGACCTCAAGAACTACCGCCCCATCTCGCTGCTCCCGTTTCCTGCAAAAGTCATCGAGAAGACCGTCAACAAGCAGCTGGCCGCCTTCCTCGAGACGAACGGATCCCTCGACCTCACGCAGTCTGGCTTCTGGGCCAACCACAGCACCGAGACCGCCCTGATCGCAGCCACCGATGACATCCGAGCTCTGCTGGACAACAGAGAAACAGCGGCCCTCATCCTCCTAGACCTCTCCACGGCCTTCGACACTGTCTGCCACCGTACACTAGTGCAGCAACTCAGCAACGTCGGAATCCAGGAGAAGGCACTGGAGTGCATCATCTCCTTCCTCGCCGGCAGGACACAGAGAGTCCACCTCCCCTCGTTCAGATCTGAAGCCACCGAAGTCATCTGCGGCATTCCTCAAGGCTCCTCGCTCAGCCCAACCCTCTTCAACGTGTACATGAGCCCCCTCGCAGACATCGCAAGCCAGCACAACCTCAACATCATCTCCTACGCCGACGACACCCAGCTGATTCTCTCCCTCACCAACGACCCCGCCACCGCCAGAGCCAACCTCCACGAAGGGATGAAAGAGGTAGCCGAATGGATGAAGAACAGCCGCCTGAAACTGAACTCGGACAAGACATCCTCATCCTGGGATCCTCACCCTCCACCTGGGATGACTCCTGGTGGCCCCCCGCCCTAGGCAGCGCACCCAAACCAACAGACCACGCACGCAACCTGGGCTTCATCCTGGACTCCACCCTCTCCATGACCAGACAAGTCAACGCCGTCTCCTCGTCGTGCTTCAACATCCTGCGCATGCTACGAAAGATCTTCCGGTGGATCCCCACCGAGACCAGGAAGACGGTCACCCAGGCCCTCGTCACCAGCCGTCTGGACTACGGCAACTCCCTCTACGCCAGAACCACCGCCAAACTCCAGAAAAGACTTCAGCGGATCCAGAACGCCTCAGCACGACTTATCCTGGACATCCCCCGCCGCAGCCACATCTCTGGACACCTGAGAGACCTGCACTGGCTCACAGTCACCAAGAGAATCACCTTCCGACTCCTCACCCACGCACACAAAGCCCTACACAACCAAGGACCAGGATACCTCAACAGCCCCCTCAACTTCTACGCTCCCAAACGCCAGCTTCGATCGGCCGGCCACGCCCTCGCGACCGTCCCCCGCATCCAAAGAGCCACCACAGGGGGACGGTCCTTCTCCTACCTCGCCGCCAACACATGGAACTCCCTCCCGACCCACCTCCGCCTGACCCAGTACCACCTCGCCTTCAGGAAGCAACTCAAGACCTGGCTGTTCGAGCAGTAGCGGACCCCCCTCCCCTAGCGCCTTGAGACCCTCTGGGTGAGTAGTGCACTACATAAATGCTTTGATTGATTGATTGATTGACCCAGGCTCTCCCTTGGACCCTTGTCCTCTTAAGGTACTTAAAGCCTGCCAGGAAGCTGTCATTCCTCCTCTTATGGAGGTCATGAACAGCACCATCTCTGAGGGAGTCTATCCCTCTGTGTGGAAGACAGCGGCTGTGAAGCCTCTCTTAAAGAAACCCTCTTTGTATCCGGGCGTCTTGAAACATTTTTGACCCATTTCCTTACTGCCTTCCCCTGCTAAAATGTTGGAGGCTTATTTAAATCTCCATCTCAATACTTATTTAAAGGACCATCACCTTCTGGACAGATCCCAACACGGCTTCAGGAGACATCGTAGCACGGAGACTGCCCTCACGGCAGTCCTCAATAACATTTGCACCCAGGTCGACACCGGCCATACCACTCTCTCGATTCTGCTGGATCTCACTGCAGCAATCAACACCCTGTCTCCCCATATTCTGGTGTCTCGATTAGAAGAGATAGGTGTCGAGGGTCCTGCTTTGAGTCTCCTTGCCTCCTTTCTCTGTGAAAGAGAACAGAGGGTGAAGATGGGCCAGCTCTTTTCTGCTCCCAAACCCTTGCACTGTGGGGTTCCACAGGGCTCCTCTTTAAGCCCTACGCTTTTTAACATTTATGTGGCCCCCCTTGCAAGAGTGGTGAGATCATTTGGGCTGGAGGTGCTGTCATACGCGGATGACACCCAAATATTGGTCTGTATTACACATATGGTAAAGTACTGTGCCCTTAATTTCGGGAACTGCATGGAGGCTGTTTACCAATGGATGGTGGAGAACTTGCTGAAGTTGAATGGAGAGAAGACAGAGGTCCTGATTTTTGGGAAAGATGAGGCAATCTGGTCCAGTGAGTGGTGGCCGTCTGCGCTCGGGGAGTGCCCTTGCCCGGTCTCCCATGGGAAGAACTTGGGGGTGATAGTGGACACTGCCCTCTCTTTAGATCTTCAGGTAAACAGGAATGTTTCCACCTGTTTCGGCATTATTAGGCTCCTCAGGAAGATCGTCCATTTTCTTTCCCCTGATGCATGTAAGCAGGCCACTATGGCATTAGTGTCCTCCAGACTAGACTATTGCATTGCCCTTTATATGGGCATTAACAAGAGCCTTATCCACCGGCTCCAAATGGCACAGAACGCGGCAGCAAGGCTGTTGCTGAATCTTCCTAGATACAATTCAGCCAAGACCGCACTCAGGAGCCTGCACTGGCTTCCGATGGACCGCAGGATCACTTTCAAGATCCTGTGTTTGAGCCACAAAGCCTTTTATGATGCCTGCCCTGAAGACATCGGGTTTCCCTAGGTTTCAGAAGGTCAAATGGGGTGGCAGAGCCTTCTCCACGGCTGCGCCTAAGCTGTGGAACTCTCTTCCTTTAGAGATTTCCGGTCAGGCCTCTCTTCTGTTATTTCGCAAGGCCTTAAAAACCTGGCTTTTTCAGGACACCCTTGATAAAGCTGGCCTCTATTTTTCCTGTGTCTGTTTGCTCTGCATTAGCACCTTGATTTCCTTGGGCTAAGTCCGCGCTTTACAAGACTACATTCAATTCAATTCAATTCAATATCTATACTACTATTATAAAGAAAGAACTTGCACCTTTTGGCCAGGTAAACTCAAGAACCACAGCGCCAATCTACACACCCGATACATCTATGAAAATGTCAGGGTGTGTGGATGGACATAGGCTATATAAATTTTAAAAAAAAGTAAATTAAAAAAAATTAAGTTCTAAAACAAAGTAGTCCCCTGAAAGTAGCGCCGGCCGGTACCTAGCGCTGGCCGTGACGCGACGTGCGTGATGACCGTGACGTGCGTGATGACGATGAGGAGGAGCGGCTGACATGGAGCTGCGGTGAGGTGAGGAGTGCGGGCACGTCATGGCGAAGAGGAGTGGAGTGGCAGCTCAGTTAAAGTAAAGCTTCAATATCTATACTACTATTATAAAGAGAGAACTTGCACCTTTTGGCCAGGTAAACTCAAGAACCACAGCGCCAATCTACACACCTGATACATCTATGAAAATGTCAGGGTGTGTAGATGGACATAGGCTATATATAAAAAAAAAAAAGTAAATAAAAAAAACTTAAGTTCTAAAACAAAGTAGTCCCCTGAAAGTAGCGCCGGCCGGTACCTAACGCTGGCCGCGACGCGACGTGCCTGATGACCGTGACGTGCGTGATGACTGTGAGAAGTTGGCCCGATATGCAGCGTTCGCTATTCTAGCGACCACTATGCATCGGTCCAAACGACCCCTATGGTGATTGGTTGTAAGTCAACCTTAGACCAGCTATCCTAGTAGCGTGGATACGAGCAGTCTTCGGGCTAAACTCTAGAGGGCGTGTTAAGCCAGCTGTTATACCATCACATACCCCTTGAACACCAAGTGAAAGGACACCACACAAGTGTTATGAAAATAAACAGTATATTTATTAGAATCACAACAGCCCTGTACTCTTTATGAGGACAGGGTACTAAGCACAGAACAAAGCTCTTAGGAAAATACTTCAAGTGCACAATTAAAACAAGTGCCCGAGGGCACGGAAAGTTCTAGTGGTCTCGGGCGGACCCGATAAGGCAAGTCGGAAGCGAGGGACTCAGGACCCTTAAGTAAGGAGGCTATGCAGGCACCGAAATGCCAAAGTTACCTAGCCACGAGGGCTGCGGCTGCACAAGTCTTACAGGCGTCGGGGGTCTTCGCTGACGAGCCAGGAGCCGGAAGAAAGGAGTTGCTGGCCGGCGACCAGTGATGAATAGTTCGTAGAGATCCAAGCCTGGATCAGAGATCGATGATACCTGAAAGCAGAGGGGACCAAGTTCGTACTACTAGCCAGTAGTCAGAGGGTACCAGGAAGGCACCGGTTGGCCGTCACCTCGACTAGGTGAGTGGGCGACGCTAGGCTCTGCAGTCTCACGGACCAGGAGGCGTTGTCGGCGACCAGGATGGAGGTGCGAGCTGTCCCACGAAGGTTGATGCTGTCGGCGTCGCTGGGCCCAGGATTGGGACAACAAGCCTTGGCAGATTTCAGGGCCACGTGGTGGGCCTAAAATGGCGTCTTGAGTGGACCAGGAGGGTACGGGGTGCTCCTCTCGCAGAAGGGAGCAAAGGCCAGTCTGGAGCAACCAGACCAGCAGCGTTGATTTGTCGGGTGTCGTCAAGAAGGGCACAAGCCAGCGGCTAGTGACCAGACAACGTGCTGAACATCAAAGAGCAGAAGGGCCCCACGCAGATCGTGGAGATGCTGGGAGGCTGCACTTCGGTGCTGGAGCTGCTCAGGGTCGGGGCTTCTCGGACCCCAGAGCACTCACCAGAGGATTCCTTCGGTGGTCGTGCTGGTTAAGAAAGCGTGCAGGTTTTGATGATGGCTGGTCCCTCGAGGTCTCGTCGCACCCACAGATCTCAGCTGAGCTGACGATGTGGGTAGAGGTCAGAGGTGCCAGGGAAGCCGGTTCTCGTCGAGCTGGGTCGTCGGATTCCTGAGGAAGGACTTGCAGCAAACCGCAGAGTTCTTAGATGGTGCCTGCGGATGCAGGGTGACTACTCCTTAGCCACAAGGGAGAAATCTTGAGAAGAGTCTTGAATGTCCTTTCCTAGAAAGTAGTTCTTGATTCAAAGATGATCTAATTTGGAAGGGTCCCCGCTCCGGCCTTTATCCTAAAGAAAGGGGTGGGTACATGACTAGGTCCTGCCCTAGGGGTGGGACCAGGAAGGGGGGTAGTTACACCCCTCTCCCCTGCCGGACTTTCCCCAGGTCAGGGGGTGCGCGCCCCTGGAACTGGTTCTAACCGGCAGATGCGTAGTGAGCACCGGGGTGCCACTCCGCAGTCACCTTCTCGCAAAGCCCTACCTACTCAGAATACACAAAACCCTGTCTGGGATGGTGCGAACACCGCCCCTGACAGGAAACCCTTTGTCCAAGCTCTCCTCGCTGGAAGGACTCCCAGCAGCAGGAGGTCAGACTTGTGTCTGTGGTGGCAGCGTCCATTTTGTGGAGCTGAGGCTTCAGTTAACTTTAACCGAGGTTCACAGTTACATACATGTCGTGTCCCTCTAGAAGGGCGGAATGCTAACCTCGTCGCCAGAATTGGTGAGGGGGCAGCATCCCGATTCGTATGACACCTTACTCGACATGTCTTGATAACGCTATACCGAAGTTACCGATATGATACGCGTTATCATGGAACAGCCATTGGGTCTTGGTTCCGCAAGCTGCAACCGGGCTCGGCTCGTGCCAGAGGCCAATTCACACGGTTCCATGCACTCTGCCTTCAGGATTGTCAAGGCCTGCCATAGGAGTGACTGATAGGAACCCGGGTGTCCATTGTGAGGTTAGATATAGGGATACTATATCTAAAGCAACGAGCGAATACGCTACGTTGCCCCAGCTGTCGTGCAGCCAGTTGTGTCAGATTTAGCTGGCCATCCGGGGGTGGCATAATACATGCTTCAGCCCCTGGTAGGCCCTGGGTACACCGATGCCCTGAGTTACAGGGTCTGACAAGGTGGCCCAGTTCCAATTGGGTAATGTACCTAAGGTACATGGAATCCATTTTAGAGAGAGAGCAGTAGGCCTGGGGTCCTGGTTGGCAGGGCCCCAGGTCAACTAAGTCGGAAAACCAGCAAAACACCAGGCAAAAAGTCGGGGGTAACCATAGTCAGGTATCTACCTCCCTACATGCCCCCCCCCAAACGAAAGGAGATAAGGCTATCCTTGTCCAGGTAAGCCTATATTGCCTGAGTGGCCATATGAGGTGGTACATGCACTGGCATGGTTACCCCCTGTATCATGGTCCACTAAGCAACCCCTCACCCTAAGGGTATCTGAGGGTCTCCACCATAGGGAATCACTACCTGTGGTGTGCTTTGGTAAAGTAAAAGGCTGGTGTGGGAATGGAGTACTGAAGTGAGACTCCACTACTGTTGGGCTCAACTTCCTCCAATCACTATCCACCATATGTGCCTTTCTTTCCCGTACTGAGTTGCTATGAGCTCTCAGGGTCAACCTCTGGCTACCTAAAGCTGGAGGCTGAGTCCCTCTGTTTGGCTTACTGGAGGGACAGGTCAGGTTTGGGGTTTTTAGGCCCCAGGTTTGGCTGTGCCCAATAGTGTCCAGCTGTGGGAGTTCCCTAACTAAGTTTAAGGGGGATCCCTCAGGAGTTTGTTTTATTTTCACTTGGCTAGGGCTACTAGCTTCAGTGATCCTAATCTGCTGATTGGGGATTTTTGGACAGGGGGCCCTTTGGGGTCCACCACTGGCTTCCCTGACCTCTACAGCCCTGGGCTGACTGAGGCAGGGTAGAGAGGGGCAGGTTACCTGCTCCAGACTGGGTCCCACCTGGGAAGGTTCCACTGTCATCAGGGGCTCTGCCAGGCTAGGCCTGACTACCTCTGGGGCAGTTCCTTCACCAGGGGTAGAGTCAGTTCCCTGAGGAGGCTGGCTCTCGCCTGGTGTCTGGGAGGGGGAAGACTTTTCTTCCTCCTCAATGCTCTCTGTCTGAGTGGAGTGATCCATAGTTTCAGGCTTCACAACACTGTTATCTGTCTGAGTTTGAGCTGTGGCGATCACAACTCCACCAACCTTTTCAGGAAGGGACTCAGTTTGGGTTTGGGCTGTGACCATCACAGCCTTGCCAACCTGTTCAGGGAGGACTTCTGGGACTGGGGCTGTGGCTATCACTGCCCCACTAACCTTACCATGGAGGTTTACCATTTTAAAATGGGTTTCTTGCTCTACCTCAGCCCAGGCTGAGGTCTCTAAATCATTCCCCAGTAGGCAATCTACAGGCAAGTTTGGTGACACTGCCACTCTCTTGTGACCAGTGACACCTCCCCAGCTGAGATTTACCACTGCTATGGGATGATCTCTCTGCACTCCATCAATGTTCACTACCTGGTATGTGGCACCAGGCATAAGTTGCCTTGAGGGGACTAGGCTCTCAGCCACCATGGTGATGCTAGCCCCTGTGTCTCAGTAGGCCTCAACTTTTGAACCATTGATGAGGGGCTCCTGTCTGTACCTGCCCAAAGTGTTGGGACAGGCTGTGAAGTTGGCAAACCCCATGCCGGTCTCACAGACAAGAGTATCTAAGTCAGGGGACCTGGTTAGGCCAGAGTCCCCAGGCACTCCCAAAGAAAATGCACCCAGATTCTTGGGGGCACTCCCACCACCTGGGGAATTACTACTAGTAGTAACAGGAGGCTGGGAAGCTTTATTTGGGGGTATGTTCTCCTTATTGTTGTTGGCCTTGGGACAACTGCTGTCAGTTTTGTAATGGCCTACCTGTTTGCAGGTGTGACAATAAGGTTTCTTGTGGGTTTTGGGAGAAGTTGGGGACCCACCCTTTTCAGAGGAATTTTGGGGCCCTGTGGTTTGATCAGAATATTTATTCCCACCCTTCTCTTGAGGCTTGGTCGATTCCTTCTTTTGGTCACCACCCTGGTTCTTAGGCCTGACCCTGGTTCTGACCCATTTGTCTGCCCTCTTACCCAATTCATGTGGAGAGGTCAGATCAGAGTATACCAGGTGCTGGTGTAATAACTGGTTCTGACAATTACTTAAGATTTGCTCTCTCATAATTAGATTGTACAATCCTTTAAAATCAGTAACCTTACTTCCCAGTAGCCAGCCTTCAAAAGCCTTAGTGGCACAATCGACAAAGTCAGACCAGCCCTGAGACTGAGTTTTCTGGGTATCCCTGAACAGCAACCTGTACTGCTCAGTGGTTAAGCCGAACCCATCAATCAGTGTGTTCTTCAGGACCTGGTAATTGTTAGCATCCTCAGCTCTAGTAGTGAGGAGCTTATCTCTCCCTTTACCTTCAAAGGAGAGCCACAAGATAGCTGCCCACTGACTCTGGGGGACGCACCGTACAGTGCAGGCCCGCTCCAAAGCAGCAATCCATTTGTGGATGTCGTCCCCTTGCTTAAAGGGGGGCACTATCTTACTCAGGTGCCTAGTGTCTAAACTCCTGTTTTCCCGTGGGGGAATACTGCCACCAGTGGGAATTGTCCCACTCAATTCTTGCTCTCTAGCAAAGGCGAGTCTTTCTTTGGCTAGGGCAAGTTCTTCCCTTTGGATCCGCAGATTGACTTCCCGCTCCTTCGCTTCGTACACTCTCCTCTGAGGGGATGTCATCCCTCTTCGAGCAGAGCCTCGAGAGCCATTGGTTCGAATGGATCTGTTAGAGCCTCTCGACAGAGATCTAACTCGTCCGTTCCCAATGTTAAGCTGGCCCGAGAGAGGCCCCAGGGGTCTCCTAGTACCATTCTCGTGCCGGCTTAAGTTGTCCTGGGTTAGCTGGCTAACTATGACTGGACCTTTGTCTGCCTCGTCCCCAGATGTCTCTGGCTCCTCGTCCTCCTCTTCACCTTCCGCGGAGAGATGGATAAGGTCAGGGTCACCTCGGGTTCCCTCGAGGGGGGGCATATTCCCTTCTGGATGAGAAGGGTCGGTGTTACCCGCCCTCCTTGCATCATAAGTCTCCAAGAGACCAATCAGAAACGGAATGGTAGGGTTTGCACCCTGTTTTAGCTTCCGAGACGTACAGATCTGTCGCATCTCGTGGAAGCTAAGTGCAGCATATCTGGAGGTGACCTGTGGAAGGTCGACTGACAAAAGGGGAGACTCAGAGTTTCCTCCTTTGTCTGACATGCTGCTTCTAGTGTGGTGTAAGTGATGCACCTACCTACACTATATGTTTACCTACTGATCCCTTGCTAAGAGTTGTAGCCAAGGTGTGCTAAGCCTTGAGGAGCTACAACAGCTGGTTCAGTAGAACTCAGAGTATTCTAAGCTAAGTTATATGTACCTGGAGTACTTATGCGATCTTTCACAAGATATTCTTAGGATACGCGTGGTAGAACAACAGCAAGCTCAAATCCCAACCGCTGCTCACCAATGTGAGAAGTTGGCCCGATATGCAGCGTTCGCTATTCTAGCGACCACTATGCATCGGTCCAAACGACCCCTATGGTGATTGGTTGTAAGTCAACCTTAGACCAGCTATCCTAGTAGCGTGGATACGAGCAGTCTTTGGGCTAAACTCTAGAGGGCGTGTTAAGCCAGCTGTTATACCATCACATACCCCTTGAACACCAAAAGAAAGGACACCACACAAGGGTTATGAAAATAAACAGTATATTTATTAGAATCACAACAGCCCTGTACTCTTTATGAGGACAGGGTACTAAGCACAGAACAAAGCTCTTAGGAAAATACTTCAAGTGCACAATTAAAACAAGTGCCCGAGGGCACGGAAAGTTCTAGTGGTCTCGGGCGGACCCGATAAGGCAAGTCGGAAGCGAGGGACTCAGGACCCTTAAGTAAGGAGGCTATGCAGGCACCGAAATGCCGAAGTTACCTAGCCACGAGGGCTGCGGCTGCACAAGTCTTACAGGCGCCGGGGGTCTTCGCTGACGAGCCAGGAGCCGGAAGAAAGGAGTTGCTGGCCGGCGACCAGTGATGAATAGTTCGTAGAGATCCAAGCCTGGATCAGAGATCGATGATACCTGAAAGCAGAGGGGACCAAGTTCGTACTACTAGCCAGTAGTCAGAGGGTACCAGGAAGGCACCAGTTGGCCGTCACCTCGACTAGGTGAGTGGGCGACGCTAGGCTCTGCAGTCTCACGGACCAGGAGGCGTTGTCGGCGACCAGGATGGAGGTGCGAGCTGTCCCACGAAGGTTGATGCTGTCGGCGTCGCTGGGCCCATGATTGGGACAACAAGCCTTGGCAGATTTCAGGGCCACGTGGTGGGCCTAAAATGGCGTCTTGAGTGGACCAGGAGGGTACGGGGTGCTCCTCTCGCAGAAGGGAGCAAAGGCCAGTCTGGAGCAACCAGACCAGCAGCGTTGATTTGTCGGGTGTCGTCAAGAAGGGCACAAGCCAGCGGCTAGTGACCAGACAACGTGCTGAACAGCAAAGAGCAGAAGGGCCCCACGCAGATCGTGGAGATGCTGGGAGGCTGCACTTCGGTGCTGGAGCTGCTCAGGGTCGGGGCTTCTCGGACCCCAGAGCACTCACCAGAGGATTCCTTCGGTGGTCGTGCTGGTTAAGAAAGCGTGCAGGTTTTGATGATGGCCGGTCCCTCGAGGTCTCGTCGCACCCACAGATCTCAGCTGAGCTGACGATGTGGGTAGAGGTCAGAGGTGCCAGGGAAGCCAGTTCTCGTCGAGCTGGGTCGTCGGATTCCTGAGGAAGGACGTGCAGCAAACCTCAGAGTTCTTAGATGGTGCCTGCGGATGCAGGGTGACTACTCCTTAGCCACAAGGGAGAAATCTTGAGAAGAGTCTTGAATGTCCTTTTGTGGAAAGTAGTTCTTGATTCAAAGATGATCTAATTTGGAAGGGTCCCCGCTCCGGCCTTTATCCTAAAGAAAGGGGTGGGTACATGACTAGGTCCTGCCCTAGGGGTGGGACCAGGAAGGGGGGTAGTTACACCCCTCTCCCCTGCCGGACTTTCCCCAGGTCAGGGGCTGCGCGCCCCTGGAACTGGTTCTAACCGGCAGATGCGTAGTGAGCACCGGGGTGCCACTCCGCAGTCACCTTCTCGCAAAGCTCTACCTACCCAGAATACACAAAACCCTGTCTGGGATGGTGCGAACACCGCCCCTGACAGGAAACCCTTTGTCCAAGCTCTCCTCGCTGGAAGGACTCCCAGCAGCAGGAGGTCAGACTTGTGTCTGTGGTGGCAGCGTCCATTTTGTGGAGCTGAGGCTTCAGTTAACTTTAACCGGGGTTCACAGTTACATACATGTCGTGTCCCTCTAGAAGGGCGGCATGCTAACCTCGTCGCCAGAATTGGTGAGGGGGCAGCATCCCGATTCGTATGACACCTTACTCGACATGTCTTGATAACGCTATACCGAAGTTACCGATATGAACAGCCATTGGGTCTTGGTTCCGCAAGCTGCAACTGGCCTCGGCTCGTGCCAGAGCCCAATTCACACGGTTCCATGCACCCTGCCTTCACGATTGTCAAGGCCTGCCATAGGAGTGACTGATAGGAACCCGGGTGTCCATTGTGAGGTTATATATAGGGATACTATATCTAAAGCAACGAGCGAATACGCTACGTTGCCCCAGCTGTCGTGCAGCCAGTTGTGTCAGATTTAGCTGGCCATCCGGGGGTGGCATAATACATGCTTCAGCCCCTGGTAGGCCCTGGTTACACCGATGCCCTGAGTTACAGGGTCTGACAAGGTGGCCCAATTCCAATTGGGTAATGTACCTAAGGTACATGGAATCCATTTTAGAGAGAGAGCAGTAGGCCTGGGGTCCTGGTTGGCAGGGCCCCAGGTCAACTAAGTCGGAAAACCAGCAAAACACCAGGCAAAAAGTCGGGGGTAACCATAGTCAGGTATCTACCTCCCTACAATGATGATGAGGAGGAGCGGCTGACATGGAGCTGCGGTGAGGTGAAGAGCGCGGGCGCGTCATGGCGAAGAGGAGTGGGGTGGCAGCTCAGTTAAAGTAAAGCTTGAAATCAGTGCGGGAGGGAGTCGGGCGGGAGGGGAGCGGGTGTGCACAGAGGGACAGGCGGGAGGAGTCGGGCGGGAGGGAGTCGGGACAGGAGGGAGTCGGGACGGGAGGGGGTCGGGCGGGAGCGGGTGTACTGCCCCCAGCCCCTTTCAGCCCCAGGCAACGCTAGGGCGGGCTGCTAGTATATGTATATATACATATATATATATTTTTTTTTTTATGCAAAATTAGAACGCTGCACTCGGTAATTGTAAGTAGCTTTTCTTTATTCAGCAAACTCCACCATAGACTTATGGTGGAGTTTGCTGAATAAAGAAAAGCTACTTACAATTCCCGAGTGCAGCGTTCTAATTTTGCATCAAAAAAGATTTCTGGACCTGTGGTTGGTCCCTCGCTTGCACCCGCTGCAGAGCGCTCCAGCTGTAATCACCATTGTTTTGCCATATACTTATATATATATATATATATATATCGAGTTAAGATCTCCTGAATAGCATACCGCAAACAACAGAGAAACGAAAGCTTGTGTTCTTCTTCTTGAAGCAGGTATTTATTTTTAGATTTTACAAGTGAACTGCAAGTGCTGAAACCAGACGCGTTTCAGCGAACACAGTCGCCTTGCTCACTGGAAAAAAGTGCATCGTGACCCAACATATTTAAAACACCGTTAACCAATCCTGTGCTAAGAGGTCACATGGTTCACTCTATAGACATGGAAAACATACTTATGTGCTCCACATTTCATCCGACTTGGAAACTGGTAAGGACGCAATGCAATTTATAAACGTAATTTTGTATCCAGGGATTTAAAACTGAGTTAACAATGTTGCCATTATGTCAAATTACAAAGGATTTGTATCTGTACAAGTACGCTTTCACAATAACAATTCAAGAAAAAATTTTAGTCTTGATGTGAATTGATATATACAAGTCGCAATAATATAGCAAAATAGTATAAAACAATTGGAAAAATAGTAGAACATAATTCCAAGAACAAACCATGTTAATGGCCACATTTGTTAATAACTGCATAATACATGATTTCAATATATGTGTGTTCTCAGAAAATATGATGCTATATTGCTTACATAATGGCATCCATAATCCTAGTCGCAAGATATCCCTGTGTTAGAAGTCAATCAAAGAGGCCCATCACCCTATCCGAACCATGGTCTCCAAAACAAAATAACAATACTAGTGATCTGTACATATAAAGATCACAGAATCTTCAACCTCAAACCGTTATCATGTCAGTCAAAATACTTTATCGATTTGACCCAGCCGGGTACAAATTCAAATGGGTTGAATGGTTGGGACGAGATCAGACCTGAAAAAGGAACAGTTCTTGAAGATAACATAATGGTTGCTCCAAAATTAATCCTAGATAAGATCAAAAATTCATAAGAACTGGGTAATGTAAACATACTAAAGAAATTAAATTAAGGGAGTACAAAACACATCAATTTGATAGAAATCGCAATCAGAAATCAGAAACCAACAGGAGGCCAAGCGTAGTCTTAATGAATTTGAATTCAGTTTCAGTCATCTCCAAGACAGCATTCCATCAGTGCCAGGGAGTCAATAAATACCATAAAACCAATTATTCATAGGACTAGTCTCATAAATTCATGATAAAATGCATATAAATTGACCACATGACCAAAAAAAAGCATCAATAGAAAACGACTAAAACCAACTTCAAAGCTTAATAACTTTCATGGTTAAAATCTGAAAACCTCAGACACTAAAAAGACCAAAATTCATTTATATACACACTAACTGGATGGTGAAGGGAAACCCAAATTATGAAGATCGCTGTTCAACAAATGCCCTATAAGTAATGATGTAGATCCTCACAAATGTTAAGACCTCTCGGACTCTTAGAATCCATTTCAATGATGTATTTTGTTTCTAACTGTCTGAGGGACTTTTCCCAGTTGCCTCCCCTCTTATTCTGTGGGACACTGTCAATCACGTAGTATTGCAGAGCATTCAGATTGTTGTTGTGTTCTGCCCTGACATGTCCGGCAACTGGGTATGTGGGATCTGCATTGACTGTTGCCCTAAAGTGTTGTAGAATGCATGCATGCACCTGAAGTTTTGTACTTCCTATGTACTGTAACCCGCAAATGCATTTTAAAACATAACGGCGTACTCAGTTCTACAAGTATAGTGTCCCGTTATCTTAATCGGAACATCTGAAAAAGCATTTACATAGGAGTTGGTATTAATACCAAACTTACATGCCCTGCATGTACTGCATTTAAAAAAAACCTTCTTTGGCGACAGTCAATTACTTTTGTTGTATAATTCTGGGCAGGTTTTGACAAGATCACTCCGCATGGAGTGTGCCTTGCGATAGGTAAAATTGGGTTTACCCGGTAAAACTCCATTCAGAACAGCATCAGTCAATACTATCGGCCACTGCTTGTTTATAATCCGTTGGATAGAAGAAGACTGCCTTCTGTAAGAAGTGATGAATCTACATGAATTCACAGAATCAGAATGCTCCCTGGGACTAGGGTCAGTTGTATATATCTTTCTGATCTCTTGCAGGACGTCCAGTCTATCTTATCTTATATCAGTTATTGCTTGTTTATTAATCAGCATTATAGTTTGCTCAGGTATTGATTCATGCCTTTGGAATATAAGTTTGCTATCTTATGCATTTGGTATCTGAGACAGCCTTTGTTTAGAGAGTATTATGTGTTAAACCCCAAGCCTTATTCTAAAAGTGCATTGAGTCTTTGCATTTTGTTAAATAAAACCCCTTTTCAAAAGGTGCTGTTTGTTTTGTGTTGAAGTCTTGCTGTGCCAGGGGTGGTAAGACATGCTCAAAAGTGTATATTATTTAAAGGTGCAGTGGTATATTTGCCTCCCAGGTGGGAGTGCAGGGATTGGGTGTGGCTTATTGGTGAGAAGCCACATTCAAAAAAATGTTGGCGTAGTTGGCAGGATTTGAACGTGGATTTAAAAGGGGAAGAAATATGTTTTCTAGAAATTAAAAGCAGACTCTCAGATACCAATTGATGTATTTATATATTTGGATGGGAGGTAGCCCATATGGTGTGCTAACCCGTGAGTGAGCTAATTGTGCTGGGTTGAGTGAGAATTGGAGTGTGCGTTTAAGTGAATTTTGTAAAGTACAGAATTAGGAGTTCTTACTATTGGCTTTGACATGGTTTAATGTCATTCTGTTTTCTGACTATACCGTGCTTTATGGCAGTGCCTAGCTTTGACATGCTTTCATGTCATCTTGCTTTTGAATTCCATATTGCTTTGGGCAGTTCTGTGTGCATGGCCTAACTAACTCTATTTTCATGACTGAAGATATTTTCTGTGCTTGCATGTACCTGCAAAGTGGAGAGGGTATGTTTTGATCTTCCTCCTGTTTTTCGCACTTTACTAAGAGAGCCTCCACTGGTCTGGTGGGAGTTTGGGAGTTTGGATTCCGAGCCAGGGCAGATGTGTCTATCTCGGATTGAACCCTGATTGCTGAGCTCTCTAAACTCACTACATCACCTGATACATACACTGCCCACTTCTGGCCGGGGAAGTCTTCACAGAGCCGGGGATCAGAGCTCAGCAATCAGGGTTCAATCCGAGATAGACACGTCTGCCCTCGCTCGGAATCCAAATTCCCACCAGACCAGTGGAGGCTCCCCTTCTTAATACAAATTGAACATAACGAAGCTTCTAGCAAGCCTCGCCCCTTCGTTCTCATGCGAGCCCGTACCAGTATGCTCCAAGGCCTCGGCATCAGTTGATCAGGCCTTAGCTATGGCTTTGCGACGGACCATGTACATTCCTCTCATAAGAACCGGTTTTCTCTAGTCAGTAAAGTGTGAAAAACAGGAGGAAGAGCAAAACATGCCCTCCCCACTTTGCAGTTACATGCAATATATATATATATATATGCAGCGTCAGGTGTAGCGTGGTAAAACAGCATCGCTGGACTCGGCAGTGTACTGCATAACACGCTACCCCCCCAGCAGCATATATATATATATATATATATATATATATATATATATATATATATATATATATATATATATATATATATATATATATATATATATATATATATATATATATATATATATATCCAGCTCGAGTCCCTGCGAGGTTGTAACATTGAGGAAGGCGGAGCGCCGAAACGCATCTGTTGCAAACCAGAAAATAAACTAACTGAAAACGACCCCCGGAGTGCGTGGTTTCTTTCCTTCGTGGAAGTCTGGTGGAAACCGTGAGCTGGATATATATATATAAATATATATATATATATATATATATATATATATATATATATATATATATATATATATATATATATATATATATATATATATATATATATATATATATAAAGTCCTGAACCGCTGAATCTCAAGCGGCACCAAGCAGGTACCGACCTCATCCCCAGGAGTAGAGCATTCAATAACGGGCCATTCAACACGACGAAGTGCAAGCAGTCATTGTTTATTTGTGCAAATTATGGGCAGCTGCCCTCCCTGACGCGTTTCGCTCCGTCAAGCGGAGCTTGATCACATGACACGCCACTGTAGGTTGTGCCATTTTATGTGAAATAAAAGCCTATCAGCTTTAGAAAAAAGACTGAAAGGTCAAAAATCAAGTGCAGATAATACTCAAACCATGTACAGATTGTGAGTGGTTAAAGAGTAACACATAGACAAAAGTGGCGCTGTTCCATAAAGCTCAAATAGAAATTAAAGCAATACAAAAACTCAATCAATCGTGACGAATAGTGTCATACATTGCACACAATATTTATGCAACAAAGGTGATTTACAATGCAGCAGCCGCTGATTTATAAACATTTAGAAGGAAAAACTAGCAAATCAACTTGCACAGATATTATAATTTGAAGCATCCAATATTTATAAGAAGTTACTAAGGGCCAGATGTACGTAGCCCAATACCGGTCGGAAAAGGCCGAAAATACAGATCTTCCGCCTTTTCCGACCGGTATTGGGCTATGGAGATGTAGGGGCTTAAAAAACATACAGAATCGGTAATTTTAGCGAATCGGTAATTTTACCGATTTGGTAAAATTACAGAATCGGTAAATTTACTGATTCTGTAAATTTTACCGATTCGGTAAATTTACCAACTGGTAAAATTCCCGATTCTGTATTTTCAGATGTAGGTAGCACTTTGAACAGTGCTACAGGCCTGTCAGGATTCGGTATTTACCATGGAATACAATTGCATGGTAAATAACGAATCCCTGTGTACATGCACTTCTGTGCATGTACACCTGTGCCATGTGGCACACAAGCCAGTTACAGGGGTGCAACAGGGTGTCCTAGTGACACCCTGTCCCCCTTTGCAATTCAGTATTTTTACTGATTCGGTAAATACCGAATCGGTATTTGCTATTGAATCCTATGGGCTTCAAGGCCCATAGGATTCAATAGCAAATACCGATTCGGTAAAAAATACTAAATTTTTACCTACATCTCATTTACCGATTCATTAATACCAAATCGGTAAAATTCAATATTTATGAATCGGTAAATGAGATTTACCTACATCTGGCCCTAAGCCCTTTATTGATGTTTAATTCGTTAGGGACTCTAGTATCTAATAGTAAAATAAACTGTGTCTCCTTTTGTCTTAGCATTTTTTCCCGATCCCCACCCCGGCTGGGGCTAGTGACAGAACCTAAGACTGTATACTCCAGATCTTTGAGCTGGTTGTTATGCATGGCTTTAAAGTGACGTGCCACAGGATAATAATTATCTGAGTTAACAATAGCACGTATGTGCTGCAGAATACGTTTATTAACTGGGAGCTTCGTGCTCCCGATGTATTCTAAGTTGCACGTGCATCTGAGTTTGTAAATCACGAACTCCGAGCGGCAAGTCAAATACTCGCGAATCGGAATTCTTTTCTCGCTAAAAGCAGACTAATAATAAGTTCCATTTTTAGCGAAGGTGCACGCACGGCACGAAGCACACTTAAAAAAGCCTAACTTCAACAACCATGCAGGTTTCAAATTGTTCTCTGGCATAGATCTATCTAATGCATCTTTCATGGATGGAGCACGTCTAAAAGTGATATTTGGCAATCTCGGTAGGATAGGTCCTAAGATGTTGTCTGTGAGAATAATTGGCCATTAAGAATACAGGATGCGTCTAATCTTTCTTTCTTGGTTGCAGAAAGTTGTGATCAAACGGATAGGGCCTATTGTTGTAGGTTCTATTGTTATGGGATACTTAGGCTGCAATAGTTCTTCTCTAGATTTACTATTGACTTTTATTAAGGCTTGATCCAAAATGTTAGAACGATAGCCACGTGACAAGAATCTTAGATAAGACTCAGTGAGACAGCTGGCTAAAGTTTCGGCGTCACTATATATTCGTTTTATGCGGATGAATTCACCATAGGGAATGCTCTTCATGGTGTGAGCAGGGTGGGAGCTCCGAGCATGTAATATGGAGTTACCCGTAAGGGTGAGTGCAAAATCCGTTCCGCTCCCGGATTTCGCGGATTTTCGGTAAATCCGCAAACCGCAAACTCCTGCGAATTTACCGAAAATGCGCGAAATCCGCGAGCGGCAGATTTGTGGGGCAAAAGTTCAAGCCTGTTGAACTTGTAACTATTTTAGGATGGCGCATGCAAGCTGCTCGAGCACCTGCTTTATTTTATCTATTAGTGCTTCCTGATGAAGCTAATTTAGTAACTATTTTAGAATGGCGCTGGCAGCTTGCCGGCGCCATCCTAAAATAGTTACAGGATGATGTTACAGGATGATGGGCAGGCAGCTCACTCAAGGGACCCCTGCGCTCTTCGGTGTGATGGCAAAGTTAATCAGCCCCCCCAAAAATGTGAGTTTTGTCGAGGCTGGGCAGGTGTGCGTTCTCCCCATATCTATCGTCGAAAAATTAGCTTTGATGCTTGATGGAGGCCTTTGCATTATTGACTTTCACGAGCTTCATCCCTGTGCAGTTCCTGTGACCACGAGCTTCTCTGATCCGTGCCTGTCCTTTTATGCACACAAGAGGCATGTGAACTTGCATATAAGCCCCGTCCGTTTGGCCCCTCCGCACACACTAGTGGTGTGCACCGTCTTCGCGCCCTTTACCCACTTGATGGACAGCTCACTCGAGGGACCCCGGCGCTCTTTGGTGTGATGCCAAAGTTAATCAGCCCCCCCAAAATGTGTGTTTTGTCGAGGCTGGGTAGGTGTGCGTTCTCCCCATATCTATCATCGAAAATTAGCTTTGATGCTTGATGGAGGACTTTGCATTATTGACTTTCACGAGCTCAATCCCTGTGCAGTTCCTGTGACCACGAACTTCTCTGATCCGTGCCTGTTCATTTATGCACACAAGAGGCATGTGAACTCGCATGTAAGCCTCGCCCATTTGGCCCTGCCCCTCACACTAGCGATGTGCACTGTTTTCCCGCCCGGCCTTTACCCACACAATCCGCAAAATCCGCGAATCTGCAAATTCGCGGATTTTGCGGATCGCAAATTTGCAAATTTGCGAATTGCGAATTCGCAAAATTCGCCCATGCTTAGTTACCCGCTGTCACCTTCCGATGTAATTTGGTATGTAGTTTCCCTTCTTTAATAAAAAGAAAAACATCAGGGAACTCAGCCGAGTCAGTGGTGACAGTAGCTGTGAATTTTAAATTGCGATCATTTTGATTCACATCCCTAACAAAAGTTAGAGCCTGTTCTTGCGAGCCACCCCAGACAATAAATACATCATCGATAAACCTCCAGTAGTGTATCAAATACTGGCCCCACTGTGCGTGTGTGGTTCTGAGCCCGTGTTCCTCCCACCAGCCAACATGTAAACATGAATAGCTGGGGGAGAAACACAAACCCATTGCCACACCACGCTGTTGATGATAAATGACGTTTTGAAACTGAAAATAATTGTTATATAAACATATTTCAATCATCTGGAGGAGCATGATATTGTGGTCTCAAAAAACAGCTTCCCTTTGATCAAGAAAGTATTTAGTGGCTTCCATCCCTTGTTGGTGATGGATACTAGTGTATAGTGACTCTATGTCCATAACAATAAAACAATAATTTGGGCACCACTTGATTTGTTCAACTTTCAGCAAAAAATCTGTGGTGTCTTTTAAATAAGTTGGCAATGTGTTCATGTGGAGTTGGAGGAAAAAGTCAACAAACTTAGAGATGTTCTCGTTCATACTCCCTTGAGCGGAGATGATAGGGTGACCAGGCACTGTAGTTGTACATTTATGGATCTTTGGGAGAAGATAAAACAAAGGTGTAATCCGAAATTCCACACTGAGAAATGTTTCTTCTTCTCTAGAAATCAGCCCTTTTCTTTGGCAAATATGGATGAATTTCCGTGTGTTCTCTTCACTCTTGCACATTTCAAATTTGTTGGATTTTAAATAGCAGGATTAATTTAACAATTGTTTTTCTGCTTCTTGCACATAGTCAACTTTGGACCAGAGAACATTGTTACCACCTTTATCAGAATTCTTCACAATGATGTTGGGCATCGATTGCAGTTTCGTAATCAATTTGTCGTATTGTTGGTTGTTGTAATCAGCCTGCTTCTTACATCCCAAAGTGGCCTTATTTAAAGCCTTCAGTTACGTGATCACTCTGTCGCTGAATACATCAGTGGCGTCCTTTGGCATAAGGGGCAAAAATGTTGATTTCACCCGGAATGGTGTCGGAGTAGCTTTATCCACTGTGATGGTTTGACTGACAGTAGGAGTATCCTGCAACAATTCCTCATGGGCAATGTCAAGCATAGTTTGTAGTCCTCCCAAATGACGGACTTGTAATGTGTTTGTTGTATTGCCTGGTGCCGGCAGACTTTGTACTTGAGCCGGAGGCATAGGATAAACTGAAAATGTTTGATTAGCTTGATCTTGCGGATGAATTTAAACACGTCGATGCGTGTCTGATTATAGGAAAAGTTGTTTTTAGGACAAAATATTAATCCTAGAGACAAGAGTTGTTCTTCTGCCTTACATAAAATTTCGTCAGTTAAATTCACCAAAGTGTTCTCTGTGGAGGAAGTTATCGCCTCCAATTTCTCCTTACGTAGTTTTGCGTTTTACCTTTCTTTACATTTCCGCCTCCTGGCACGTCTTGCCCTGCTTGAACGCTGCTTAATTGTTGCTGAGGATTGCGGGGGCGCAGTAGATACCTCCGGTCCTCGTTTACAAAATTCAGTTCGTCCACAACAGTGAAATTGGTAGACTCATTGATATCGACAGAATTTATAGATCTAGTGTCATCTGAATGGCTGTCAGAGGTGAGCGATACTGAATCCGAGTCAAGATTATCGGGAGCCGCTGTTGCACCAAGTGTAGGAGCTGGTACTTCTGTTGGTTTTCTTTGACCTGTCAGAGCTTTACGCTTATAGTTGTCGTATTTTTTTGCAAAGGTAAAAATACGGCCTGTGGCGTAATCTTGCTTGTCTCTGGCAAACTTGTGCTGTTTGCGTTCCTTAATTGACTCCTCATACTTCGTTAGCCGTACTTGAATTTCTTTTTTTGACTTGGCAATTAGGTCAACTTCCCCCGATGCATCTAGGAGCTTATTGACGTTGTCAATTTCTGATAGTATAGTTTCCCTGTCTGATTGTGCATATTTAATGAGGATAAGAAGCATATTCCTCGAGGCCTGCAAATTATTATCAGCCCATTCTTGCAACATATTAGGATCAGGTTTCTCATAAGTTGGTACAATGAGCACACGTAATCCCCTTGGTACACGGTTGACTTGAACATACTTTTCCAGGGATTTCTTCTCCCACCACGTAGAGAGTTCATTGTGAAGAAGTTTTTCCAATGTTTTCCAATGTTTCCAATGTTCCTTTTTAATATTTACCTCAGTCCTCTAGCTGATGTCGTCCGCCCCTTCGGTGTGAAAATTGTCACCTATGTGGACGACACACAGCTAGTGGTAGCACTGGACCCTCCCCTTAACTCCCACCACAGCTTACACAAATGCTTGGGAGCTGTCGCCGCCTGGATGTCAGGCTCCTGTTTAAAACTCCGGGGACAAAACAGAGGTAATGCTCCTTGGAAATAACATCATGAAATCCATTGATCCCATCTGGCCCCTCTGTTTAGGAAGCCCCCCACAACCCAAGGAGCAAATCAAGAGTCTTGGTATCTGGCTTGACCAAATTCTCACCTTCAACCACCAAGCAACCAAGCTTGCCGCCACCTGCTTCGGGCTGATGAGACTACTTCGAAAGATCCTCCCTCTCCTCCCGTTCCACTCAAGACGGATCATGGTCCAAGGACTAATCCTCTCCCATCTCGACTGCGGCAACGCCCTATATCTTGGGGCCCCACAGTCCACACTTAACAAACTCCAAATCATTCAAAACTGCGCGGCAAGAATTCTTCTGGACATCCCTCGTCGAACCTCAGTCAAAGCCAGATTGAGGGACCTCCACTGGCTCCCGGTGAGAGCCAGAATCAAATTCAAGATCATGTGCATTGCACATCGCTCTTACTGGGGAACAGGCCCCTCCATCAACACCCTCCTGGTGAAAGCCTATCATCCTTCTCGCCCCCTCAGATCCGCGACCTCCCACCTCGCCTCAGTACCACGCATCAGAAGATCTAGATGCGGAGGCCGCTCGCTCTCTTATAATCTAGCCAAGATTTGGAATTCTCTCCCCCTCCCAATCAGATCAGAATCCAATCTATCCACTTTCTGAAAACTTCTTAAAACCTGGCTTTTCAGAAAACTTCGGTCTAAATCTACCCTCAGCTCCACATAATCCAGCCCCCCCCTGCTCAACCCAATCTTTTGCAGCGCTGGGACGCCCCTGGGTAGCCATTGCGCTATATAAATCCTCTTTCCATTCCATTCCATTCCAATAAAGATTTCACATCACTACTTGTGTTGTTCACTGCAGCCGCTTGCGGTTGTTCATTCACCGCCGGTAGGTTATCAAACAGCGCCTCTGCCACTGTGTCCCTACTACATAGCGCGTCACTGGATAGCATTGTTAATGTCAAAAATAATTACGGGTTCCTCCGGAAATGTACCGTAAAACTGCTTGATGGCCACAACTTGCAAGCTAGTCAAGGGGGAAATATACCACAACCCGCAAAGAGGATAGTAAAAGAACGGTGTTTTTACATGGTGTGTCTTACCGGAATCAGCTCTTCTGGCTCGCAAAGGTCAGCCGACCCTGCCGAATCCTGAAAGCGCCACGCCGTCCAACACTACTAGTGCTTCATCAACCGTCGTAAGTTCCCCAGTGGGGGGCACGACAAACGCTAAACTTTGTCAGTTGAAGTGTAGATACGCCCAGCGTAATCCGCTGTGTGCACGCCGTGCCTCAAAATGGTGGGAGGGTCGAGTAAAACGGAAACAGCCAAATCCATTGAAGAATATCAAAAGAAAGTCCTGAACCACTGAATCTCAAGCGGCACCGAAGGAGTTTCTGATGAATCCAGAAAGACAACGAGCCCACACACCGATCCAAGCAGGTAAGGTTTATTTTCCTGGCAGCAGAGGACGAGGCGTTTGGAGTACAGCCGTAGTCTTGATCACATGACCCACGCCTCCATTTCTTAACATTTATTTACACAGTGCAGTGACACCATCATGGACATGAAAGAAAGACGCACATTTCCATATTTTAAACAAAGTTAATAGTTCACATTGTAATTATGAAATAAATCATAAGGTGCAGGAGTGCAGTGCATTTTAATACATTTGGCATCGGTTTGTACCTATAATAGGTTAGTTCGCATGTGTTGTTAGTAACTGAGACATATAGTATGTTTTGTTATCCCAAATGTCATGTTGTTCAATGATGTACCATATAGATCATGGTAAGTCCAAGACTATGTCCTATGAACAGTCCGTCATGGATGTGTGGTATTATATTCTATGTGATCCCTATTGTAGTTTTTGTTCAGTTGCGTGAAAGTTTAGTACCTTAGTGCTAATAAACAGTGACTAAAGTCTTGGCCGCAGACCATCGGTGACTTAGGTGCTCATACTCGTACCTCAGGTGTGATTCAGTCCTCACGTTCCTACAACAAGAAGCACATCATTGGATATAATTAGAAATCATTTTAGTATTGCAATTATCATACATGTATAGATTTAAATCTCATACAGACATAGTTCATCATTATCTGACATATCTACAACAATAATAATGAATAAATGGGAAAGATTGAGAGCCAATGTATTTCAATAATGTGATAAGGTGAAGGAAGGGGGTGGAGGGTGGAATTGGTGGGATAGATATGCGAAAGGTTATCGTGAGGATGTCTGCTAGGCCTGTCATACTTACGCTGGTGTATGAAACCTAGTATTGGGTGTCAAATGAATTTACAGGTGGCTATACATTTCTTCGTCCTTGTTCAGGCCATATGGGAACATGGTACCCGACAGAAGGATTATACGGACGCTCGTTTACGAAGGGCTGAGATACGGTTGCCACCTCTAGGATTGAGATTTATTGTGTCTAATCCAAAGAATTTGACCCTTGTCCAATCGCTATTGTGTGCCTTTGCAAAATGTCTTGCCCTGCTGTAACTAAGGTCGACATTGGTTATTGCACACCAGTGTTCTAAGATGCGCTTTTTGACCACAAAGGTGGTAGAGCCAATGTACCACAGTCCACAGGGGCAGACAATTGCATAAACCACATACTCTGTGTTGCATATTATAATTTGTGGTATTTTCCACTTTGTCTGAGTTCTTTCTAAGATGGTCTCTGCAATGTTGGTGCTGTGTTTACATGCCTTTCAATTTCCGCATTTGCAGAACACTTTGTTTTGTTTTAGCCAATTGTGTTTTTTGGGGCGGAAATGGCTTTGGACCAGAATTTCTCTTAGTGATGCATTTCTTTCATATGTTATCAAAGGTCTAGGTCCGATCTCATTACGAAGTATGGGATCCTGTCTCAAGATGTCCCACCTATTCTTCAGGATTTTTCTAATCTGGTTTGATTGGTCACAGAACTTCGTAATGTATCTAGGGGCAGATTTGGATTTGTCTTTCTTAGTAGTTTGGGTACTGGGTCTGAGAATTTCCTCTCTTGGTTTTCCTTCCACTCTTGTTTCTGCTTCATTCAGGGCTTTGCTGGAGTATCCCCTGGCTAAGAATCTGGTTTTCATTTCTCTCTTTGCCTGTATGTATGTTTCCTCAGAGCTGCAAATGTGTTTCGCTCTGAGGAACTCGCTGTAGTGTATGCCCCATCTGAAGCTCGGCGTATGCGAGCCCGCAGCGTGGAGGATGGAATTCCCTGCTGTCTGTTTTCTGAAGATGTCAGTACTTATTTTCCCTTGGTCTACTGTTAGCTTGAGGTCAAGAAATTCGACTGAGGTTTGGCTGTAATGTCTAGTAAACCTGGGATTGACATCATTCATGTTCAGACAATCAATAAATACATTCAAGTCTTTTTCAGTACCCTGCCATACAAAGAAGATGTCATCTATATATCTTAGCCATTTTGATACCTTGTGAGCCCATAGTTCAGTGTGGTCATTCCAGAGCACTTGCTTCTCCCACCAGCCTACCATGAGGTTGGCATAGATGGGGGCAAAGCAGGTGCCCATGGAAGTGCCCTGTAGTTGCTTGTAATGTACATTCTCGAACATAAATACATTCTCCTTGAGACACAGAGAGATCATCTCCAATAGCATGTTCGTGTGTTGGAGATATGTGGCTGGACAGTTCTTAAGAAAAAAACGACAGGCTTTAAGCCCATCCTCATGTCGGATATTCGTATAGAACACTTCTACGTCTAGACATACAAGCCAATCTGAATCAGTCATGACTACGATTTGTATCTTGTGAAGGAAATCAGTAGTGTCACGAATGTAGGATTTAAGGTCTTTCACAAATGGAAATAAAAAGTGATCTACATATGTGCTTGTATGTTCAAATAGGCTGTTTTTGAATGAGACTATCAGTCTCCCTGGGGGTTCCCTCTTGTTTTTATGTATCTTTGGCAGAAGATATAATGTGGGTGTTGTCGGTGTGTTGTTTTTCAAAAATTGTCTCTCATCCCAGGATAACAGCTCTTGTTCATGCCAGCTGTCTAGTCTTTCATGGTAGGAAGCCTTGAGTATACCTAGGTATTTCCTGTCTACCCTGGCGTAACATGTAGTGTCTTGTAATTGGCGGTGGGCTTCTTTGGTATACATGTCACTTGTCATGATCACCACGTTTCCTCCCTTATCGGAAGGTTTTATGACTATGTCTTCATCTTTCTGTAGTTTACTCAGCGCTTCCCACTGTTCTCTACTGAGGTTACTTCTGCCTGTGTCCTTTCGGGCTAATGTTAATAGGTCTTGAGAGACTAGGTCGCTGAAGACGTCTATATTGTCTCTTGGGAGTGTGGGCACATATTTGGATTTACTCCTAAAGCTGGTGAGGGGGGTTGCATCAGTATTTGTGCCTAGAAGTGATCTAATGTCTGATGTGTCTGTTGGGTCAAAGGGATCAAGGGCCCTACACAATTGCTCTGATTGTGTAAGTTGGGCGAGGTGTGCCATGGTTTGTAAGGCCGGGACATCTCCTATCATTATCCCTGTGTTGCTAGCAGCTAATTGGTTACATCCTGTTGATTTGTTTTTTCTTATTAGCATGCATTTTACACAGTTTCAATTTTCTTTCGAATTTGTACAATTCCACACGTGCTTCAGCATAATCAATTTTCTTATCAGGGCAAAATGACAGGCCAGTTCTAACACACCTTTTTTAACAGAGGACAAAGTTTTATCAGTGAGGTTCATTACCGTTAACTTGTGAGTTGTGTCAGCCATCATTGGTTCTTCGCTTTCTGTTGGCCTCTTGTTCCCATGCCAGTTGCTCTGATGCTTTCGGTGCTGGATGTTCCTTTTGTAGTTTCTTCTGGTTTTTCTTGTCTTTTCCCTTCTGGTCTCCCCCTGTTTGACTGTTCTTGTGTCCATTGGATGACCAGGTGCTCCCGGGAAAAAGACTGTTGTTCAAAGGTTGAGGAGGCACAGCTATCCACTGATTCCTGAAACGAACTTAAGTCAGTTGCAGTGTCATATTTGCCACATTCTAAGGATTCCATGGCTTGATCTTTTCTCAGGTCTTTTCTTGCTTTGTCATATTTCCTTGCAAAGGTTAGTATTTGACCTGTTGCATAGTCTCTTTCATCCCTGATGAATTTGCGTTGTTTTCTGGCGACCACATCTTTCTCTAATTTCTTCATTCTTTCTTCGATGGTCTTTATTACTTTATCAACTTCTATTTGGTCGCTTTCTGATTTTAATTCATCAAGAATTTCTTGTATTTGGATCAATAGTATTTTCTGATCATCCCATGCATTTGAGATTAAGATCTCCATCATCCGTCTAGAGCATGCGGTTGTATTCTCAACCCAATCTTGTAAGACTTTTGGTTTGGGTTTCGCAAGGGTTGGCGTGATGAAAATGCGCAATCCCCTCGGTATTCTGTTGTTCTCTAGGTAACTTTGCAGAGAGGTGGCCTCCCACCACCTGCTGATCTCTTTGCGGCGTAGACATTCCAGAAGATTGCCCTTTTGACGAAGATTTGTAGGTGTCACCATTTGCGTGCTGTTTTCTGCTTGTTGGTAGTCATGCTGCGTGTTGGAAAATATGGCCTTTGCAGACTCCTCACGTCCTTTCAAGTACTGGTCTGCCATGATTTATAATGTTTACCTAAGTGCTAATGCGCACCTCTGCTCGTTGTGGTCGGTGTCACGCTTACTGCAATCTTGCTAGCTTGAACTCTGGGCGGCTTGCTTTGCAATGTGGTGTTATTGCAGAGACAGGTCAGGAGGAAGTTCTGGGATGCTTCCTTCCTGTAAGTCCGTTGTCGATGCGCTGCTCGCTGTGCAGCCCGGTGTCCAGCCAAAGAATACACGGAAGCTTGTGCAGCCCATCGCGTCTCCCTTCAGGCTTTCTCTCGAGTTGCTCTGATGTTCTGCAGGCCGTTTCAGGCCATATCAGCAAGATCTGAGGATTTTACTCATTGCATTTGTAGCCGCCCGGTGGGTCAGTGAGTGGTGGCCGTCTGCCCTCGGGGAGTGCCCTTGCCCGGCCTCCCATGGGAAGAACTTGGGGGTGATAGTGGACTCTGCCCTCTCTTCAGATCTTCAGGTAAACAGGACTATTTCTACCTGTTTCGGCATTATTAGGATCCTAAGTAAGATCGTCCATTTTCTTTCCCCTGATGCACGTAAGCAGGCCACTATGGCATTAGTAAATGTAAATGTATTGTATTTTGTAAAGCGTACAGCTGCCCCAATGGGGCGTCCCGGCGCTGTATAATGCTGTGGCACCCTTCCTGGCTCTCCCTGTGAGATGCTCCTCCTGGGCACCCCCAAGGTGAAGCCAGGCATCCCAGTGTTGTAGGGGCCGTTGTGGAGATTAAGCAAGCTATTGCCCAGAGTTGCAGCGTTGGACCCATGATTAGAGTAGGCGCCGAGGCGAGAATTATCGAGTCCGCGGACATTGAGCCCAAGACCCTGCCGCGTCGGGACTTGAACCCTGGTCCCGGGCCTGATCTCTGCTTCAGAGTCTGCCGCTCTAACCAGTGAGCTACACTTCTCCACTTAGTGTCCTCCAGACTGGACTATTGCAATGCCCTTTATATGGGCATTAACAAGAGCCTTATCCACCGGCTCCAAATGGCACAGAACTAAGCATGGGCGGAAAATCCGTTACGCTCGCGGATTTTGCGGATTTTCGGTAAATTCGCAATCCGCGAGATTCGCGAATTTCCCGCAAAATCCGCAAATCCGCGAGCAGCGGATTTTATGGCTTGCTCGCACTGTTCACGTGAGTTCGCGGCTTCCCAGTTCAACTTCGCGCCCCGCGAATAAGCGCTAAATTGCAAAAATACGATCTTAGCAAAACTGAAACTACTTACCAGGTTCAAAAGTTCAAGCTCATCATTAGTAGCCATTTCCTGTAGTGCTTCCTGAGGGGCCCCTCCAGAGTTCAGTTGCCTACTTGCAACTATTATGTGACCCTGCTCTGACCCTCAGAATAGTTACACAAAGGTCCTGAATTACAGCTAAGGCAGACAAGCAGGAGCCAGGCTGGAAGTTCAAATCCAGTGACACATTAATCAGCCCCTAATTCATTATTGTCAGTTGGGGCAGGGCAGGTGTTGTAACTAATTTTGCAACAATGAAAGCACTTAGCAAGTGCAAAAGATCACTAATCAGGAAGCACTAAGGAAGCAGGTGCCAGCTAAAAAAATATTCTGTGACACATTAATCAGCCCCAAATTAATTCAGGTCACTTGAGGCAGGGAAGGTGTGCTTTGCTTTGCCACAATAATGTACACTGGACAACCAGAGGGTGCTGTGATGAAACAGAGGGTGGCATGGGTAGGCCAGAGGGTGGCATGAGTAGTCAGAGAGTGGCAGTTGTGACAGAGAGTGGCAGTGATGAAGAAGAGTGTCCCAAACAGGCTGGACACGTAGAAACAACAAGTTCGCAAAACTTGCGACCCGACAGGTAAGTTCGCATTTGCGAAATTGTACAAAACCCTCGCGAACTGGTAGAAACCCGCGCGAACACAAAAAAAAATAATCCGCAAATTCGCGAGAATTCGCGGAATTTGCGGATTGCGAGTTTGCAAATCCGCAAAATTCGCGAACGCGAGATTCACAAAATTCGCCCATGCTTACACAGAACGCGGCAGCAAGGCTGGTGCTGAATCTTCCTAGATACAATTCAGCCAAGGCGGCGCTCAGGAGCCTGCACTGGCTTCCGATGGACCGCAGGATCACTTTCAAGATCCTGTGTTTGAGCCATGAAGTCTTTTATGACGCCTGCCCTGAAGACATCTTGTTTCCCTAGGTTTCAGAAGGTCAAATGGGGTGGCAGATCCTTCTCCAGGGCTGCGCCCAAGCTGTGGAACTCTCTTCCTTTACAGATTTCCGGTCAAGCCTCTCTTCTGTTATTTCGCAAGGCCTTAAAAACCTGGCTTTTTCCGGACACCCTTGCTTAAGTTGGCTTCTATTTTCCCTGTGTCCGTTTGCTCTGCATTAGCACCTTGATGCCCTTGGGCTAAGTCTGCGCTTTACAAGACTACACTCAATTCAATTCAATTCAATATATATATATATATATATATATATATATATATATATATATATATATATCTCTCTCTCTCTCTCTCTATATATATATATATATATATATATATATATATATATATTCAATGAAAAAACCATAGGTTATAGACCATATATAGTTAGGAATTCGCATTTACAAAACCTTATTTTACTCGCACAAAACCATTGAAATTCCATATATAGTTAGTTGCACTAACTATATATCGCGCACCCGCAATCCACTGCTGATGATGTCACATATTACATCATTCATGACATGGTCAGTGACATCACTGATGACATCTCAAATGATATCACTGATAACATCACTGATGACATCTCATTTAACATTACTGATCATATCACTGATGATATCATTCATGTGATAATACGATGAACCTCTTCAGACTCTAATATAACCTTAGATACAATCAGTGTAAACAGACACTCATAGACTGTCACTCATCCATGGAGTTACTCACACACCTAGTCAGTCATGCAAAGAATCAATCACACCTCCATTTCCTCAACTATACAGTTAGACAAACTTTACTTATTCAAACATATACTAACACATATTTACTCTCTTATACAATCCCTGATACAAGTTCACAATAATCCATACAGCCACTCACACATTCACTGGCTCTTATGCACAGTTATTTATATATGTCAACTCTCACATGTACTGTGCTTTACATATGTACTTACTTTGACATGTAGCACTGAGATATCCATTCACTCACCAATACACTCATGCACACAGTCAACCGCCCATACAGTTGTTTCCACATGCACTTTTGAAACCATACATCTAGTGAATCAACTGCTCACACATCTATGCACAGAGTCATACACCTCCCAGCCACCCACAAACACACACAGTCTCCCATACAAATACTTGGGCAACCAATCAATAACCCATATAGTTACTCATTTAGCTACTTATCAACACATGCAACAGTTTACAGAACAACAGACATAATGATGCACAAATTAAGACAGTTTAGTCACTAACCCATGCACTCAGTGAGACACATTTAATAGCTCACTCATACAGTCAGACATGCACCTACTAAATCCTTCATCCAGACACTTATACATCCACTCATTCTTCAATATGTAAGAGATATTTTAACTTTACAGAAACATACAGTCACTGGATGTTGTCATCAGTCATGTCATTTGAGATGTCATCAGTGATGTCATCAGTGATGTCACTGACCATGTCATGAATGATGTAATATGTGACATCATCAGCAGTGGATTGCGGGTGCGCGATATATAGTTAGTGCAACTAACTATATATGGAATTTCAATGGTTTTGTGCGAGTAAAATAAGGTTTTGTAAATGCGAATTCCTAACTATATATGGTCTATAACCTATGGTTTTTTCATTGAATTTCAATGGTTTTTTAAATGTAAATTTCTAACTATATATGGTCTATAACCTATGGTTTTTTCAGTGAATTTCATTGGTTTTTTAAAAGCTAACATCTGTAGCTGTAAAATGTATTATTCTTTAAATCCCAAAATATATATAGATATTTATTGATAATTTTTTTTAAATATTTTTTTCTTCGCTTCTAGTTCGCGAACCGGGAAGCTTTCCGTTAGCTCATCTTGATGCCGCGATCTAGTCCGCGAACCGGTCAACGTTACGTTAGCGGAACAGTGACGCGTCGCGGAAGCGCGACATATCACGTTATCGCGTAATGCGTCTAATGACGCGTCGCGTTAGCGCTCCCGGAAGTGCTCCGGACCGCGGTCCAGAAGCGATCTGGGACGCGGCGCGCGCCGCGTAACGTAAGCGGAACAGGTCATGTGACTTGTTTATCAAACTTCTCATTGGTTCATTTCACTTTTGGTTTCCAAATGATGTATGACTAGGTCATGTGACCTAAAAATAACACTTTTCATTGGCTCAGAACTTTTGTTTTCCCCAAATCATGTAAACCCCTCCTTATTTCCTCACTCTGACTTTCATCTTGGTGAGAGAAAGACCATTTATCTGAAGATCCACAATGGCTTCCATTCTTGCTGCAGCTGGTGCACCCCCACCACCACCTCCACCTCCTCATAAGAAGAGAGGACCACCTAGACAAATTATGACTAACAGAGAGGAGGAAGATGAGGAAGAAGAAGAAGAGGAGACAGAGGAACAACAATTTGTTGATGAGTTGCCCCGGGTTTCCAAACGAAAATCCAGTTTCATATGGCAGTTTTTCACCATCCCTCCTGGAACAAAGAAAGTGAATGCAAAATATGCCACCTGCCTCATCTGTGATCACACATTGTCGAGAGGCACAGAAAAGAAGTACAGTATGGGGAACTATACAATGCATCGTCACATGAGCAGGTGGCATCCCTTGAACTACAGCCGGGCTGAGTTAAGGGATCTTGTAGACAATCCGACGGCAACTCCTGTGGCAAGATTTACATCCACATTGTCTTTGACGGGAAGAGAGGCACAAGAGACTGTGCCAAACATCCAACCTAACTTCCAGCACATAAAGTTATCTTGTGTTTACTGTGGTGAAATGCTGTCATATGGCAACATGAGTGTCAACCTCATGAACATTGCATATGAAAATCATAAATGCCCTAATGCACCCAAAAAGTAATTTTCTTTTTTTTGCTCCAGTTGAGCCGTTTTGAAAGCCTGTTTTTTGTTGTCTCCCCTCCATAAAAAAAACAAAAAAAACATAAAACAGTTCTAAAAATACAAAAAAATCAAAAAATGTTCAAAAAATAAAAAAAAAATATAAAACACCAAAAACAAAAAAAAACAGTTCTTTTCAGAACTACCTCCCCTTTCAAACAAAATTGCTAGAATGTTTATCACTCTGGCAAGCTCTATTTCTTTTGGTTCGCTTCAAGTTCGCTGACCGGTTCGCGAACTTTAAGCGAACTAAAAAAATATTTTTTTTAAAAAAAGAAGAGTTAGTATAAGGGAAGTAATCAGAGAATAATGTAAAAAGAAAGACAGCTAGAGAGAGTAAATGAGAGATAGTGTCAATGACATCATCAGCAGTGCATTGCGGGTAAAAAGAGTGGAAAACATTTACCTTATAATTCTTGTTACCTTTTTTAAATATTTTTTCATACTTTCAATCTGTAAAACAAAGAACAAACATTTCAAAAAATATTAAAACATGTATTTAAAAATTAGAAAAGACAAGGGAAAAGGTTCAAAAACAAACAGTTTTTCAACAACTTTGACATTTACAGAAGTCTCTGCTTCTCTACGTTCACTACACAATCCTAAAGATATATATTCGAAAGAAACTGTATCTTGATGTTGCTGAACTGAGGCCTATTTTGGAACATGATGTTTTTCTTGCACTGCTAATGTCTCACAATAGTGATGCAATAGCAGCGCAAAAAAGATGTAAAGCCATAAAAAAATTGTGTCTAACATTGTAAATGATTGTTTTAGGATGCAAATAAGATGTGTGCTTTCAAGAGCTTTCTTTGAGGTGAGGCCTCTTTTTTTTATAAAAAAAAAAACACTACCCAGAAGTACAGCACTCTAAGCATTAAAATTGATATTTACAGAACTCAGCTTACCCATATGTACCACACATTTCTAAATGTATATCATAAGGACAAAAAGCATAACATTAATTATACATGTTAAATGGTTTATTTTTGCTGTTCTCAGAATGTATCAAATTTCACTTAAATCAGTGACTTGAAGGTATTCATCATGTAACAGCGGGGAAAAAAAAACACAATCAAAATGACTGTGTTTAAAAAACCCATACAACCTAAGAAATCTGATTTCAAAACTTCTTAAAATTAACTTACTTTCAATGACGTCGAAGGATCTCCTATAAACAGCATCCACTCTGTTGTGCTTTAAATATTTTCAGCCCGCCACTTTCTGAAAGAAAACCTCCATCGATACGTGAAATATGTTACATAGAAAAAAAACTTCTCTCATTATATCACATGTTTCCACTAGGCCAAATCATGTTGCCGCGATTCGCAAATCTTGTAATTCTTCCAATCAAATCCCGACATTTTCTATTTTCGCAACTTTCAAAAATAAAATATTTGAGATTATTTTCACAATCCTGGACTACTAATATCTTACTCTTCTTTGTCACTCATGTTCTCCTTTTCCTATGACACTGATACTGCTTACTATGAAGCAGACTTACTTGCATCAGGTTTATATAGTTGAATTTTTAATCGAGACAGCATTGCAGACTTACATTCCCTCTACTTAAAATTTTGGTTTTAAAAACACCAGGTAAGAATTTTTAAGGTCAAACGGCAATTTTTTTTTGAACGTTACAACAGAATCATTACAGAATGACCAGCCGTTTCCAGACTTTAAGTAAGCTGTATAATGTCCTGATGTAGTTGATGAACCATCGTGATAGATAATTGCTACAGTAACAAAAGTCCTCCCTGATATTGACAGCTGAGAAGCCACAAAATTTTTTATTAAAGTTGACAATTTTGTTCCATCAGGCCTACATCGTTGCATCATTAAAATGACATACTGGCCATATCTACGTATAAATAATGTTGACATCATATCACATTTACATTGACTACACTCCATGTTGTGATCCGCTGCATTTACTAGCTTATTAAAGGAGACTGATTTACTGTCTGGCAAAGTTAAATATATAAATCTTTCTGAGTCTACACTAGTAGTACTTGATACCATACAGTTCTCGCAGTCATGCTGCCATTGATAAGAAAGCCCAAACAGGTGATCTACATCTACACCCTCAACTTGCAATATATCAAGCATATACATTAAAAACTCCTGACAATCTTGCTGATTATTTTCAGAGAAGTCTGTTTGACCTGAACATTCATCTAACAGATAACGAACTTCAGACACACTTTCTACTTTTGTTCGATCAGTGCTACATTTCTCGAAAACAGAATTCAACAAACAGCATAAAATTTGTTCAGAATTCAACAGAATCTGTTCTTTTAAACTCTCTAGTGAAAAGAGAACATTAACCACTACATTTGCATAGCAGTTGACACCAGAACTGTTTTCAAATTGAAAACCGACAACATCTTCAACAGAATCCACTTTATTTCTGCTAACAACTTTCGGTTCATTGACTTTTAGTCTTTTTGCAACAACCTCCCTACTATTACTACTATTTCTACGTTTCCGGCCTACCACACGTTTCTCAAACAAAGGATATTGAGGCAAATGTGGCGCATACTCTCTTCTTAACCTATTGTATTCCTTAACACAATCTAGATCCGCACAAATGTTTGTGACATCACAGTCAATCAAGTACAATCCCGATAAAGTTCTAACTCGCGACAATGCCACATATGCCATACCCTCCTTGAACACTGAACTGCCAATATTCACCAATGCACAGTCTACACTTAAACCTTGCGATTTATGGATTGTCACCGCATATGCCAAGCAAACAGGAAACTGTTTACGGCGAACATATAAGTCTTTAACAAGCAAAAACCTAGCAGAACAACGAGCAATTTTCTGTACTTCCTCAATACCATCAAATTTAATTCTTAAAAATTCTATTCCATCTCTATTTCTGTATTTCTCAAAATCAACAACATTACCCATTGATCCATTTACCAGACCTCTTTCTACATGTAAATTCCGTCTCAAAATGATTCGGCAATTTAAACACACATTCAGAGTCTTTTCAAAACCCGCTGTCTTAGATATAGTCTTCTCTAATGAATCCAATTTTGATTTCAAATTATCTGACAAAATAATTGTTGATCCCATATGCTCTAATTTGTCGATAGCTTCAAGTTTCACAATCTCTTGCTTTTCTAAATTCAACATTTTGTTGTTGAAGATGGCACATTCTGCAAGAGTTGGCATGAGACATATCCCGGATTTCTTCTCAGTAATTTTCTGAAAAATATTCTCAGGCACAATCTCTTGTTTGGGATACAAATTTGACAGTAACCGTGCATTTAAAGCTTCTTTCCCATACTCGGTCACTTTTCCAATTCTAATATCTTGTAGAATATTCTTGTAATCTTCATCCTTTGCCTGACGCATATTTTGATGCAGTTCTGCATAATTGAAGTTTAACCATATATTGACGTTGCCAATGCTCCCTAGGCACTTCCTGGTATCTTCATGCGTGAGTATTTTGAACACAGGTTGACCTTTTACTGGTGTCAGCTGTAGAAGATCTCCGAAAACAATAATGTGTTTCCCACCAAATAAGACATCATATTCAGTTTTAAGTACTTCTTGCATTCTCAAATGCACAAAGGCAAGCATGACATTGGAAACCATGCTTACTTCGTCAATGATAAGTAGTTTCATTTTCCTCAAGACTCTTGAAACTTCACAGCAAGCATCTCCAGATAACTTGTTGTATTGTAATTTGTTGTCATGCTCCACCGGCAGCATCAATAGACGATGCAAAGTAATACCTTTAATATTATGTGCTGCCAGTCCAGTAGGAGCGGTGACAACACAAGACAGCGATGACTCAGTCCTTTCCTGCAAATAACAAGAGATTGCTTTAATGAGGAAACTTTTTCCAGTTCCCGCTTCTCCACTCACGTACAGTCGGACAGGCTTCAACGACGTACACGAGCACTCTTTCTTCTCATGACTTAATCCGTGCTCAATTTCCTTGGTAACTTCATCATATATTTTCCTCTGCTCAACGTTGAGTTGTTTTTCCAAGTCTTGTAAGTTAACTGAATCCTCCTGAGCATGTGCCATGGCTCTTTCTACTTCATTCATAGCAGTGGCAGCTTCATTTTCGATAATAGGTCCTCCAAGTGGATCTTGACTCAATGAAACAGAACTCTGACTGTCCTGAGAACTGTCTCTGGCAATCTCGGCTGCAATCGTTGCTTCCTGCTCAATTTCCAAAGTTAGCATTTCTTGATATTTAGAAAAAGCAGGACATTCTATGGACTCCTTGGCTGCATTGAAAGAGTCTTCGTAACAGAGGAAATCTCCAAGCAGTTCCTCTTCTGCACGCCAAGGCTTGAAAAGTTGCAAAAGTGCTAAATAGAAAAACTCCTTTTTTTCTGGAGATTCGCCACTTAATTTTCGATGGTTTACTAATTGGCATTTTCTTTGCTTGACCAGGCATCCCTCACTTCCAATTACAGCATACACTCCTTTCTCAATATCTTCTTTGATGTTCCTCTTGAATATATAATTTTGGAGAACCTCATATAGACAAACATTCTCAAGGTGACTGCTTCGATTTGGATAATATGTATCCAACATGTTGGTCTTCAAAATGTCGGTACTGTTTGGTTCCTTTACTGCCAAATACTCAATTTCCCGAACAGGTTTTAGAACTCGATTTCGCGTTGCAGCAAGACCAAGACTCGCCCAAACGAGACTCCTGGATTTGGCATAGAGACTTGCTGAAGACAATCGATCAGAACATTCGTAAGCTCCGATTTCTCGATGCGACAACATCTTCAGACTGAAACTGTACAACTTCTTGCTGAGGCTCTTTTCATGGGAAATGTCCTCCCACATATCCTTCAGTTCGGTCTTTTCTTTTTTGGTGATGTAAGATGTCACATACCGAGCCACTGCCATACAGTTGTCAGCCACAAACTGTATATCCATGTTCGCATTCCACATGGACAAAATCACTGGGTTGTAGTCATTGATGTACTTGGACTCTTCGTTCCTTTTCAAATTGTATGTATTCTTGGGTGATTTCCTCGTCACATTATGTCGCAGCGAAGACATCAAACTGTTCACTCTTCCTTTAGAAATCACCGGTCGTGGAAAGTTGAAACGACATTTGGTGTAGAACTTGTCCTTGTTTCTGAATTTACGACGACAGTACTTCCCACAACGATGGCTTTGGAAACGTAGAACTTGTTCTCTTAGACTTTTCTTCTCCGTTGCGTTTGGAACAGCACATGTAGAATACTGTTCGATGAAATTCATCACTAAGTCATCCGGATCTGTTCCAAATTTAGGTGCATCCTTGATCCACAGCAACATATGTATATGAGGGGCACCTCTTGCTTGATACTCCTTTCTCCAGAAGAAATCCAACACCTCTCCAAGAGGTGGATTCTTTTTATTTGTGATGAAAGACATCATAGCTTCAAATCTATGATTGAAGTACCTGCATACATTCACAGGATCCAAAGAACACAGTTCTCCAGGTGTCTTGAATTCAATGTTTTCAATATTTCCATTTGCCTCTCGTAGAAATTCAAGTAAGTCATCCCAGCCATACTCAGCACAGCTCAGAGTGAGGAACCATGTCGGAGTTCCTAAGTTCCTCAGCATACATTTTAAATCACCATGACGACGGTACCAGTACTCATTAGTACCACGCTGACACGCCATGAGATTAATTAAGTGAGAATCCAAAATACTGTCTTGGACATTGACTTTATGCATAAAGTCACTTGCCGAGATGTTTCGCATCTGTATACCACTTTTTAAGATGTGGTTCACTGCATATGAAAGTCCAGACAGATCGCTTTCAAACAGGAGATGAAACAAATAGGGAATGCATTGCCGAAACCTAGGATCTTCTGCATACAATCGTAAAGTCCGGTATTCAGACGCAGGAATTTCACGAGGTCGCTCATCATATCTTCCTCCTTGACCTGTGGGAAATAGCTGTGGGAAACACCGAGCTTCCAAACTTTCCTCCCAAACACTAATGGGACTCCCTTTGGCTTGTTTCATTTGAAACAACTCAATAGCATTCCCCATGACTTCCTTGGAATGCAAAGGATGAACACTATAATGTTCATATATTTCTTCACTTTTAGAGGCCTCTAGTTTCTCAATTTGGCCAGCACACAAATCGCTATCCTCTTCATCACTTACTTCCTCTTCTGCAACATATACATTCTTATAGTACTTATTATTTTTCTTCAAATACACTGTTGCCTTTTTGACTTTCCTAACATCCACTAAATCTTGCCATATTTTCTTATTCTTTGTCGGAACCCCATTAACCAAGATAACCAGAGGTTCCTCTTCCACTTTTTCTATTCCAATTGTGTTAATGTTTTTGTTCAAATCTAGAGGCAAATAAACAACTCTTCCCTTTAATCCTCTCTGTAAATCTGCTGGAGGCAACTTCCCTGTCTTTGGCTCCATTCTTACAATAGCCTGAAAGGGATGGATACTTTGAATCAAAATAGATTCATAAGTATTTAAATCCTTCAATTCAGAAGGAATCTCAACCAATACCAGATTATTATGAACTGCCCTAGCAGGCATCTGGTTTTGGTTTAATTTATTACAACAATAAGTACACACACGTTGATCCGATCCCAAATCAAAATAATTTTCTACCATCAAGTATGTGGCTAAATCCTTCCATTCACTATTATTTTCCCTTTCACTTTTTGCATATAAATCCACTACCTTAGTCTGATTCTTATAATAAGTGCGTCGACAACATACACAAGTGAAATTAGGCCTCTCACTTGATTTCATCTGAAACGTGGCAATTTCCTTCTGAAAATTATCTGTACTGGAAACCTGTACATTATCTTCCACATTACCCTCTACTTCAGGGTCAATTTGAACATTCTCATCTTTACTACCAAAGTAACAAAACTCAATTTCTTCACAAAGATTCTTCACATCTATTTCAGAACCATGCAAAAGAGCAGCACATAACTGTTTAAGCATAATTGCTGGACTCTTAGCATAATACAACATTCTCACTAAATTTCTCACTTTATTATGATGCACTGCTAGCATCCTGAAATGATGAAAAACACTCTGGCATACTCTCCTGGAAAGACAAGCCAGTGAATGACCACGCAAACCTGTCATTTGTCTCACTCTGCAAGGATCTAAATTTTGCAACAACTTCATTTTCTGCTTCAAACTTTTCTTATTAAATGTCCGTATAAAATCACAAAGCAAATTGATGGAAACCTGTCGCACACTGCAAACTGAACTACACTTCCAAATGTACACAGGACCCTTAGGACGTCTTCCTAAAACCTCATCACTTAGCGCCTCTTCTGTCTCTGTTGTCACAAGTTGTTCTTTTTCAACTGGACAACCATCCTTCACTTCATAAGCTCGACCATTGATGTCAACTGCATGCACCAAATCATTATCCTGAAAATAAGTCTCTTCATTAAAAAATGCCTCAGAACTTGAACTATGCATCCATTCTCCAGAAAAAACTTCACAAAAGTTAGTACGATTTACTACTCTCTTCCATCTACTTTTTGTTTTGAAATCAGAAATTACCTTGCTTAGTTTCCTAATTCTATTAATTACCAAAATAAACAACTTTCGCTTGATTTCAAAAGCATGATCAATAATTTTCTCTACATTTTTCTTCTTCCTATAAAATGCCGCTTTCTGTTGGCCTTTCTTTTTAATATTTTTCAATAAATTAACTAATATCCTATTACGGAACATTCGTTGTCGAATGTCCCTAAACTGTTGTTTCCTTCTACTATCATGCACAGAGTTATCTCTTCCTCTACCAGTAACATTTGTGATGTGTCTCTCCTTTCCATTTAAATTACGTTTTTTTTTGTGAACAGACACATTTTTTTGTGCAAAATTTTTTTTACTACAAATATTTCTTAAGAATGATTTCGTGCTCTTACCCGGCCCTTTCTTGGTGTTTTGACAAGTATTTGGGGAAGAGGACTGCTGCAATAAAACATCATCCTGCTGTCTTTGACGTTTTCTAGCCTTTCGTATTCGACTTCTGGAAGGCATTTTCCAAACTATGAAAGAATCTGCAGTTGAATCTGTGAAAAAATATAATATAAAATGTTATTAACCACTATTACCAAACAGTAAATAAATAACAGTCATCTAAAACTTAATGCCGTACTAATTATTTAACATAGCAAATATTTTCCACCAGCACTGCATCACAAAAATGACACTCAATGGTACAAAACAGGCATACAACACTCATAAATCACTCCCTAATATTTTAAATCATTAATTCAGGATGACGATAAGATGTAGCCTATCTAAAGGTTTGTTTAGGCCCTGATCTTTAGACTGGGGTAAATATGTGTCATTGATCCACATTCAGTCCATCACCTGTTTTGTTTATTTGAGGTGAGGCCAACACATGGTTGCAGATAAGATTTTCACTGAAAAAAAACCAAGGTAAAAAAACATGTGAAGGCCTACCAATGAAGTAAATCATTAAATGAAAACCAATACATTTCTGGGAATATGCACTACTAGTGCTTCATAAGATGTTTTGGGTCATATTTATAAGTTATTTGAGTATCTAGTATGCTATTTTACATTCTTCATGGTGCAAATTTATTGTAAATACGCTCCCACCTGCGGTTGGCAAATTTAGATTTTGATTATGGGAGTTAGATAGGCATGTTAATAATTTCCCAAAAATGGTATATAACCCCAAACAACCTTTGTAGCAAATGCTCTTAGCCATGTTATCCACCTCCCATTGGATAACATGGCTAAGAAGTGCTTGCAAATGTGATAAAAAAAGGCCTGCAATGCATGAATATCGCAGAAAAATCAGCGATATTCATGCATTTTCCAGCAAATGCTCTTAGCCATGTTATCCACTTCCTATTAAATAACATGGCTAAGAACTGCTCAGGGCACCATGAGGAACGCTTTCCATTTAAAAAGGGAAAAATAACATCAAAGACACTAAAATGCCTTCTAAATATGAACCCAAACAACCTATGAAGCAATGTGGAAAAAACTGCCGCAATGCATGAATATAGCAGAAAAATCAGCGACATTCATGCATTTTCCAGCAAATGCTCTTAGCCATGTTATCCACTTCCTATTAAATAACATGGCTAAGAACTGCTCAGGGCACCATGAGGAACGCTTTCCATTTAAAAAGGGAAAAATAACATCAAAGACACTAAAATGCCTCCTAAATATGAACCCAAACAACCTATGAAGCAATGTGAAAAAAAACGGCCACAATGCAAGAATATAGCAGAAAAATCAGCGATATTCATGCATTTTCCAGCAAATGCTATTAGCCATGTTATCCACTTCCTATTAAATAACATGGCTAAGAACTGCTCAGGGCCCCATGAGGAACGCTTTCCATTTAAAAAGGGAAAAATAACTTCAAAGACACTAAAATGCCTTCTAAATATGACCCCAAACAACCTATGAAGCTCTAACAGTACATATCCTGAAATTTAATTCATTTCAAAATTCGTTTTTAAACACAGCATATAAATCAATTGTATACCTGCATTCATGAAGAAATAACTAAAAATGTCCTTGAGACACATGAAAGTGTTTTCTGGAATGCCCTAGCACCATTTTTGGGACACTATTAACATGGCTAGGTAACTCCCATAACATAATTTTCTCCTTAAATCATACTATTCTCTATCTAAATTAAATAAATCTTTTCTCACCTTAGCAAATATTTTTTGAGTTTTGAAAACAGTCTCAGAAATACACCAAATTGTCTTCAGCAGAAGAAAAAGGATGCACTCCAAAGGCTGCAGCTATTGAAAGCACAGAAATACAGATATTCTTTTCACATATCTCTCATATTAGCCAATCATACCTCTTCCCTCACTTTTTTCAAATCAAAACCCTTCCCCCCTCTGCCCTGTCTGCCTTGTTTCCATAGCAACCACCTCCTGGAAGACCTCTCATGTTTCCAAATTCACAAAACAATGTTTCAATTGAACTCTGAACTCTCAGTGCACCTGCGTATCCAGTGCAATCTTTCATTAATTGTTTCTTCCTTGACCATTCAAATTACATCTTTCAAAGAACACATCCATGCACCCTAACTTTCTGTTTTCAGAAATGGAAATGCACCAATCACTGCTAATGAATCATTAGCATAGTAAAACCACAGTTTTTTTTCTTTAGAAACTCCTACTGTTTCAACTGCCCTTTCATTACCACACTTCATCTGACTGCAGAACAACCTTCTTCCACCATGTTTAACGTCTGGATTGTTGGACATAGTTACATCCACTGGGCTCAAAGGTATGCTGAGAGCAGAAATTTACACAACCTCAATTTACAAGATGTGGAAATTAACTGGTTGGGCCAAAGAGGATTAAAATGTCACCAATTGATTCCATTGGTGAAAACCTTTATGCATTTGCCAAAACCTGACCTGTTAATAGTGCACTGTGGAGGTAATGATTTGGGCACTTTGACAGGGGTAGGTCTGGAAATGCTATTAAAGGACACCTTGGAGCAATTAATGGCACTTTTTCCTCAAACTGCCTTGGTATATTCCAATATATGCCAAAGACAGAAATGGAGGTGGTCCAACCAATTTTGTCCACAAATTGAGAAAGCGAGGAAGCATGTAAACAAATCTGTTTCAGCTTACATGAGAGACCATGGAATGGGCTCTCTGTACAACAACAACTTGCGTTACTACATGCAAGATATCTACAGAGGAGATGGAGTTCACTTCTCAGATGAGGGCAACAGAATTTTCATTCTGAATTTAAGACTGTGCATTGGTACCTACTTATAAGTACCTAAATGTACCATAAACCCAAAAGCTCTTCTCAGAGCTACCCTACATCTGATCACTCACAATTATTATTTTTCTCTAACTTTTTTCACTAATTTTCCACAAAATTCGCTCCCCGGAGCGCTACCCGGTTCGCTAACCGAAAGCTAACCTCGCGGAATTTTTAAAAAAAATTTTTTTTTTCCCGCACATATAAGCCTCCTCAGCCACGCTCAGAAAACCTAGGGGGTCAAGATAAGTCTACCATGACCCCTTCTACCCATTCTAAACATTATTTGCCCTCCATCTTGTATCTTAATGCGGACGAAACACAAAATGGTGGACTCCCGTGACGCTTAAGGTTCGCTAACCGGGCAGCTTCCCGGAAAGCGGTCCTAAAAAAAGGCGGGAAAGTAATTTACAGAAAAACGACTAGAGACACTCTCATCAAATATAGATTAGCTCATACTACATAACAATCCCTTCCATTCTCACAAATTTCATTGAAATTCCATTTAGCCATTTAGCCTGTAGACCTCTCCAAGTACCGTGAGGTAAATTACTTCACAAAACACATCTGAATTGTTGGAATTGACAACCAATGAAAATGTTACTTTCATTTTCTACTTTTATTACCTGACATTTGATTGGTTATATACCTGTATATATATAAAGGGAGAGAAGGAAACACAGCCATTTTGACTACTACTTCTTGTTGTACCTCCTATTTCAAAAGCTTCAAAAAACTTCAACTTCTTTGTGAAGGTAAGTTATAATTTAATATATTGTGCACTATGACTTAATATAGTAGACTTTTTCTGCTAGATATACACTATCCCTCTGTAGTAGTAATGTATTTAGATAGACTTCTCTGTTATAGTTATCAATGGAGTAAGGCTTGTCTTGGTTAAATCACATACACTTTTTTATAGTCCTATTTCCACTCTCATACTATACACTGCCAAAAGATAAATTCACTGATAAAAACTGCCTATCTAAAATTAATCCCAACAGTGCCCTATCTCTACTAATATATATTTTCTTATTCAAAATTTCAGGCAAAATGGAAGGCGAACAACAAGTTTCATTTTCGATTGAACTGAAGGAGAACAGCCAAGACAAACTTGATGACTTTATGGATGACAGTAGAGACCACGAACTTCTACAATGTGTTGAAGCAGTAGACAACTTGCTTCAAAATGAAAAACAATTACACCCTATAATAAATTATGACATTTCTGACAATGAAATGTTAGAAAATTTAATAAAATATGAAACATCATAAAAAAAAAATAAACAAAGAAAACAAAAAAAAACAAGAAAAACAACAAACAATTAACATACAGTATTAGAAAAGTCTTTCATTCTTTTATCCATAAAGTTCGCTGCCCAGAAAGCTATCCGGTTCGCGAACTTGGCGCTTACCACGCAAAAAAAAATTTTTTTTTTTTGGACCCTCTAGGCCCTTTTAAAACCTCCACATAAAACCTAGGGGGTCAACGAGGATCTACTATGCCCCCTTATGGTAATTTCCCCCTTTGTTTTGGCCTCCTCTTGTCTCTCGATCCTACCGAGAGACAAGATGGCGGCCGCTCCGGACTGTTTAGAATGTTGACAGACACCGGAGGGCCAATCAGCTTCTCATCGCAAAGTTCCGTTACGCGAAAGGTTCGCTAACCGGATAGCTGCCCGGAGCGCTGTTACAGATATATATCTTGATTTAAACGTTAATTTCTCAAAATCCATTGAAGCACATATATTGAGACCTAGCAAAGGCACATCGGGCTAACAGTCCCTACAATTTTGCCAAATTTCGTGAAAATCCATTCAGCCGTTCGGGCTAAAAGTGAGTCCAACCGCCCTATGGAAAATAACATGGGAAAAACGCGTTTTGGGACCCCCCTTTTTTCTCGGCCCCCCCTTGACGAACCCCCCCCAAATTTCCAGGAGCTGCTCAGAAACAAAATGTGCCATTTTCCTGAAAATTTCAGCCAATTCCGTCCACAAACGCCAAAGTTATTAGGCATAGAATTTTCAAAAGTCCCATAGAGAAAAAATCCTAACTATATATACCTACTGGCGACCGCCAGTAGGTAATATATATATATATATATATATATATATATATATATATATATATATATATATATTCATTGAAAAAACCATAGGTTTCACACCAGTTATAGTTAGCTGGAAATTTTACTGACATAAAA